>NW_026943819.1:14905368-15634535 GCF_035594765.1 Anolis carolinensis | reverse complement strand
AATTTTATTGTTGGGGATCAAGGGGCTCTTTGATTGTAGGTGAACTATTATTTATTTATTTATTTATTTGCAGTATTTATATTCCGCCGTTCTCACCCCGAAGGGGACTCAGGGCGGATCACATTACACATATAAGGCAAACATTCAATGCCTTAACATAGAACAAAGACAAGACAAACACGGAACTAGTTGAAGGAACTAGCGGAAGTTATTTCAGAACCACTGGCAATTATCTTCGAGAGTTCTTGGAGAACGGGAGAAGTCCCAGCAGATTGGAGGAGGGCGAATGTGGTCCCTATCTTCAAGAAGGGAAAAAAGAACGACCCAAACAATTACCGTCCGGTCAGCCTCACATCAATACCAGGCAAAATTCTGGAAAAGATCATTAAGGAAGTGGTCTGCGAATACTTAGAAACAAATGCGGTCATTGCTAATAGTCAACACGGGTTTACCAAAAACAAGTCATGCCAGACTAATCTGATCTCTTTTTTCGACAGAGTTACGAGTTGGGTCGATACAGGGAATGCTGTGGATGTAGCGTACCTGGATTTCAGTAAGGCCTTCGACAAAGTCCCCCACGACCTTCTGGCAAACAAACTAGTAAAATATGGGCTAGACAAAACTACGGTTAGGTGGATCTGCAATTGGCTAAGCGAACGAACCCAAAGGGTGCTCACCAATGCGTCGTCTTCATCATGGAAAGAAGTGACAAGTGGAGTGCCGCAGGGCTCCGTCCTGGGCCCGGTTCTGTTCAACATCTTTATTAACGACTTAGACGAAGGGTTAGAAGGCACGATCATCAAGTTTGCAGACGACACAAAACTGGGAGGGATAGCTAACACTCCAGAAGACAGGAGCAGAATTCAAAACGATCTTGACAGACTAGAGAGATGGGCCAAAACTAACAAAATGAAGTTCAACAGGGACAAATGCAAGATACTTCACTTCGGCAGAAAAAATGGAAATCAAAGATACAGAATGGGGGACGCCTGGCTTGACAGCAGTGTGTGCGAAAAAGACCTTGGAGTCCTCGTGGACAAAAAGTTAAACATGAGCCAACAATGTGATGCAGCAGCTAAAAAAGCCAATGGGATTCTGGCCTGCATCAATAGGGGAATAGCGTCTAGATCCAGGGAAGTTATGCTCCCCCTCTATTCTGCCTTGGTCAGACCACACCTGGAATACTGTGTCCAATTTTGGGCACCACAGTTGAAGGGAGATGTTGACAAGCTGGAAAGCGTCCAGAGGAGGGCGACTAAAATGATTAAGGGTCTGGAGAACAAGCCCTATGAGGAGCGGCTTAAAGAGCTGGGCATGTTTAGCCTGCAGAAGAGAAGGCTGAGAGGAGACATGATAGCCATGTACAAATATGTGAAGGGAAGTCATAGGGAGGAGGGAGCAAGCTTGTTTTCTGCTGCCCTGCAGACTAGGACACGGAACAATGGCTTCAAACTACAGGAAAGGAGATTCCACCTGAACATCAGGAAGAACTTCCTCACTGTGAGAGCTGTTCGACAGTGGAACTCTCTCCCCGGGGCCGTGGTGGAGGCTCCTTCCTTGGAGGTTTTTAAGCAGAGGCTGGATGGCCATCTGTCGGGGGTGCTTTGAATGCGATTTCCTGCTTCTTAGCAGGGGGTTGGACTAGATGGCCCATGTGGTCTCTTCCAACTCTACTATTCTATGATTCTATGATTCTATGATTCTACGGGGCTCCGAGCTGGCCTCAAACTCATGACTTCTTGGTCAGAGTGATTTGTTGCAGCTGGTTGCTCAACAGCCTGCGCCACAGCCCGGCCCAACTATAAATTCCAGCAACTAAAACTCCCAAATGTCAAGGTCTCTTTTCCCCAAACTCCACCAGTGTTCAAATTTGGGCATATTGAGTATTCGTGCCAACTTTGGTCCAGATCCATCATTGTTTTGAGTCCACGGTGCTCTCTGAATGTAGGTGAACTACAACTCCAAAACTCAAGGTCAATGCCCACCAAACCATTCCAGTATTTCCTGTTGATTATGGGAGTTCTGTGTGCCAAGTTTGGTCCAGTTGGTAGAGTTCAGAGTACTCTTTGATTGTAGACGAACTATAAATCCCAGCAACTACAACTCCCAAATGACAAAATCACCCCCCCACCCACCCCACCAGCATTCAAATTTGGGCGTGTTGGGCATTTGTGCAAAATTTGGTCCAGTGAATGAAAATACACCCTGCATATCAGATATTTACATTACAATTCATAACAGTAGCAAAATTACAGTTATGAAGTAGCAATGAAAATAATTTTATGGTTGGGGGTCACCATAACATGAGGAACTGTATTAAGGGGTCGCAGCATTAGGAAGGTTGAGAACCACTGAACTAGAGGGTACCAAGTTGGGGAAAGTTGGCACATTGGAACAGGAGATGATTGGGAAAGACTGCCTCCGCCTGTTTTAAAGAAGCCATAATTCTAAATCCAAAAATTCTCATTTCTTGAAAGACGCGGATAGCCCAACGCAAGAGCGCTTGCTTTTCTTTCCTCTCTCAGCAGGATATTTATGATGAGCCAAGGTGAAAAGTTGAACCAAGACGATAGAAGCCTGAATGAACCCATCTGAGTTCATAACCTTAGATGTGCAAACTTTTTTATTGTTTAAATAGAGATTATAGGAAAACCTGACCTCATTTGGCACCCTGACACTGTAATTAACTTTTACAGGAGATTAGGGTGACACTCACGCAAAACCATTTATCCTTGGCTAACTTCCTTTTTCGATTGCCTTCTGTAACTCTTCTTTGATTGTGCATAAGTTTGAACGGAGGTGAATCTCCAACAAATTCTGGTGAATCTCTTCTCCAACGCTTTGTCTCCACCAGCCTTATTGGGGAAAATGCTTCTTTTATGGCATTAGGGCAGGGGCTGTGATAGATTGGTGGATGTTTAGGACTACTTGCTGTGGTGTATGTAGGTCTCGGATGAAAACGTAAAAACGTTTCCTTATCCTCGGGGTTGCTGCTGTTGCCTTCCTGGCCAGTTACCTCCGCAGTACGGTCCTATTAATGAAGTCTTTTGCTCTGGGGTCAGAACAAGGTGCCCAGCCATGCCATCAGTGGCCAAGGGGTCAGTCAGGCTACTACCTCAGCCTTGACCTCATCACTTTCACTGATCTCAGAGCAAATGAGGATGGAGTGGAAAGATCAACCCGAGCAAAGACACAGGCAAAGGAAAGGATGGCAGCCTATCAGAGACTGGTTTTCTTCTTACTGGGCAGGAGATGGGTGTGTGTGTGTTGATAAACAACTTTTCCTGAAGAGGAAGAAGGGATTCCCCTCTCCCTCCCTTTTTACTTGGTCTTTGTTTTCCCCTTTTTCTTTATTTCTCTGCCCCCCACCCCTGCCCCCAGGCATACACCTGGCTTGCCAAGATTATAGTATTCTTAAATGAAAATGGCTCTAACACCTTAGTTACATCCCGTCTGGACTACTGCAACCCTCTCTATGTGGGGCTGCCTTTGAAGATAGTTCAGAAGCTACAATGGGTTCAGAGATCGGCAGCCAGATTTCAGATTTCAGCCATACAGGGAGCGGACAGCTCCACTGGCTGCCGGTCTGCTTCCAGGCTAAATACAAACTGCTGGTTATCTATATATATAAAAGGCTAATGAAATTTCGGCCTAGGACAAAACAACAAAACTACACATCCCAGAAACACTAATCTTGGCAGCACAACCCCTCATCCATGCCTCTACGTTCATACAACAAAAAGAAAAGAAAAATAAAGTCCTAATTAGAGGGAGAGGAATAATTGTTTTTATCCAATTGCTGCCAGTTAAAAGACTAAGCTCTGCCCACTTGGTCTCCAAGCAACCCACTCAGCCCAGGGAACAGGCAGAGTTGGGCCTCACTTAGGCCTCTTCCCCACTGCCTATAAAATACAAATTATCAGATTTGAACTGGATTATATGGCAGTGTAGACTCAAGGCCCTTCCACACAGCTACAAAACCCATTTATAATCTTATATTATCTGCTTTGAATTGGATTATCTTGACTCCACACTGCCAGATAATCCACTTCAGAGTACAGTCGGACACAACTGGACTTAATGTCAGGAGAAAACCTTTACCCTTTACCTTAACTACCACCAATTCCTCAATACTTTATTTCCCATACCACCAGACTTCACCACAGCAACGCGTGGCCGGGCACAGCTAGTTACCTATAAAGTACTAAACAGTTCGGGCCCAGACTATTTGAAAAACAGCATCTCCGTATACGAACCAGCATGAGCATTGCGGTCTACGGAGGAGGCCCTGCTCTCGGTCCCACCCCCATCACAAGTGTGGTTGGTGGGAACGAGAGAGGGGGACTTCGTGATCACTCCCCGCCTCTGGAACTCCCTCCCAAAAGAACTAAAAATGGCCCCCTCTCTCTTTTAAAAAAGCTTTAAAAGCTTACATATGCACATTAGTTTACGGAGAGGAAGAGGAGTAGTACATCTCCATATATCTCCTCACCTAGATATTGGACACCTACCACCGCCCGTTGGATACTGCAAACCATCTCAGTTTTAATGCCATTTTAATCTAACTTTTAAGAGTTTATCATGTGATGTGCTAGGTAAAGATAAAGGTTTTCCCCTGACGTTAAGTCCAGTCGTGACTGACTCTAGGGGTTGGTGCTCATCTCCATTTCTAAGCCGAAGAGCCGGCGTTGTCCGTAGACACCTCCAAGGTCATGTGGCCGGCATGACTGCATGGAGCGCTGTTACCTTCCCGCCGGACTGGTACCTATTGATCTACTCACATTGGCATGTTTTCGAACTGCTAGGTTGGCAGAAGCTGGGGCTAACAGTGAGCGCTCATTCCGCTCCCGGGATTTGAACCTGGGACCTTTCGGTCTGCAAGTTCAACAGCTCAGCACTTTAACACACTGCGCCACCACCAGGGGCCCATGATGTGCTATGTTACCTTTAAGTTTAATTTTTGGTTATTTTTGGTTGGTTCTATAATTTTAGGCACTGTTTCGATTAGTTATTTGTTTGTTTTTGGCATTGAATGTTTACCTCTTTGTTACTTTCCTGGAAACCACCACCCTGAGTCCCCTTGGGGAGACAGGGTGGATTATAAATAAAATATTATTATTATTAAGGGAAGAGGAAGAGTGTCAATAATCAGTGCTTGTACAATTATGTCAATGGTGATCTGAATTTGGGCAAAGGAAATGTAGGGCTATCCATACAATTTCAATTGGTACATTACAAGTAGATGTAGACCTAATGGAGTAAATCCAAGGCAGCTCCAGAGCAATATACAGTCATCCCTTCACTTTTGTGGGTTTTAATTTTGCAGTTTTAATTATTCATGGATATGGTCAATATTTTTTCTCTAGAAATTTCTAGATCTTCCAGTGTGACTCTATGGCCAACCTCTGGAAGACCTAGAGATTATTAGAGAAAATGTTTCTCTAGACATTTGTTGGTCCTCCAATGTGATTCTTTGGTCAGAAATTTGACCATAAGGCCACACCGGGCAACCAAGAAATTCCTAGAGAGGTGTTATCTCAGGGTAATAAATAGTGTTTTCTTATTCATGCTGATAATTTACCTTTTAACTTAGAACTTCATTTTGTCCCAGTTTCACTCTTCAGGTTCATAATTTTATTTCTGTAACTTTTTTTTCTATAGCTGATTCCTCATTCATTCATTCATGTATTCTGTCATCCCTACATTGTCAGAGATACAGAACCAGCTTTCCATGATGCACCATGGCATAGGAGGCTTCTGTGTCTTCATTGGGCTCAAAGGTTCCAAAGAAGAGCTGGGTTTCGAAGCAAAAAATTATTACATCTATCAACACAATGACCTCTGTGAAGCGTAAGCATTTCTACAGCCCTTCTCCCACAGGGAATTTTAAGTAACCTAAGTTACAAATGCCATGATTGTGTGGGATATAGCGATGACAATTAAAGTAGTGTCAAACTGCTGCAATTGGGTAATGCGGGTGCACTTTCAATTGCATTACAATATTATGAAATGAAATTCGTCACTTTTTCACAGCATAACTGAAAATTTTAGTTACACATAATGGTGACTTCACTTGTCTATGGGTTATACTGTAATAGTTGTGTTGTTGTGTTTTCCAGGCTGTATGGCCATGTTCCAGAAGCATTCTCTCCTGATGTTTCACCCACATCTAGGGCAGGCATCCTCAGAGGTTGTGAGGTTGGAAACTAGGCAAGTGGCGTTTATATATCTGTGGAATGTCCAGGGTGGGAGAAAGAACTCTTGTCTGTTTGAGGCAAGTGTGAATGTTGCAATTGGCCACCTTGATTAGCATTGCATAGCCTTGCAGCTATTCCACAGATATATAAACCCCACTTGCCTAGTTTCCAACAGACCTCACAACCTCTGAGGATGCCTGCCATAGATGTGAGTGAAACGTCAGGTGAGAATGCTTTCGGAACATGGCCATACAGCCTGGAAAACTCACAGCAAACCAGTGATTCTGGCCATAAAAGCCTTCAACAACACATGTGCTGTAATAATTTCATGAAAGAAATTATTTCTAATAACTTAATTATTTCTAACCTTTGGCTTTAATATCACATTGAAAATGAAGAGGACAGAAACCTCAGATTATTGCCTTTTCTACAAAAACAGGCCAGAAAGTTATTTTTGTTCTTTACAATATGTTCTGTCTACTTGATCTTTATGAAACAAATTGAATTATTCACAAAAAAATAGTTTTAACTACAGGGGGCTAGTATTGTCAGTACTTCAAAAAAGAAAAAAAGGTTGTTCATTATACCATTTAATAAGAAAGTGACACTTCCAATCTTTGCCAATCACAGAGTGTGATGATGATGATCTTTATTTATATCTCTTTTTTCCCCCAAGACTGTAACTCAAATTAGCCTACACATTAAAAAGCTGATGGGAAGTCTTATTTCTTCCCAGGTTCGTTACTTACCTCAACTGTTCCCGAGAAACGGCTCCAAAGAAAATCCCTTTATTATACATTGGATCATCATCAGCTAAGGATCCACTCTGGGAGAAGAGATATCCAGGTATCGGTGCTCTGTAGAGCCGGAAAGCTAACATTATTTACAGTCAAAGTAATAAAGGCAGAGAGAGAATCGAGAGGAGCCATCCTGGGGACAGTGGAGCTTATAGAAACATGGGGGCAAATGCATGGTGCATTTTCCAAATCATGACATTCCTAGAGACAACATAGGCCAATAATTTGCCCTTGTGTAATGCGACTTAATCGAAACACCAAGATACTGACAACTCTGCTGGTGTGAAAAGTACTTTTACTTAGGCAATCCCTCGTAGTTCGAGGATGATGGTCTTTCATCTGTGGGATCTTGGGGGTGGGTTCTTAGGTGGCTGAAGAGACCTATTCTTGATCTGCATGTTCTCCCGCAGTGAGGACATTGGTTTCCAGGCTGGAAGGCGGTCCCGGTCAGGGTTGGCTTGACGGGCCTTCCTCTTGGCCTGTTTCTCCTTTAAGCCTCCATTCGTGCCTCTTCGAACTCCGCAGCACTGCTGGTCACAGCTGATCTCCAATTAGAGAGCTCAAGGGCCAGGGCTTCCCAGTTCTCAGTGTCTATGACACAGTTTTAAGGGTAGCTTTAAGCCCATCTTTAAATCTCTTTTCCTGCCCACCAACATTACATTTCCCGTTCTTGAGTTCGGAGTAGAGGAGCTGCTTTGGGAGACGGTAATCGGACATTCGGACAACATAGCCAGTCCAGCGGAGTTGATGGCGTAGGAGCATCGCTCCACTGCTGGTGGTCTTTGCTTCCTCAAGCACGCTGACATTTGTCTGCTTGTCTTCCCAAGAGATTTGCAGGATTTTCCTGAGGCAATGCTGATGGAAACGCTCTAGGAGTTGAGTATGACGTCTGTAGACCATCCACGTTTCACAGGAGTATAACAGGGTTGGGAGGACAATGGCTTTATAAACGAGCACCTTGGTCTCTCTACGGATGTCCCGGTCATCAAACAATCTCTGCTTCATTCGGAAAAATGCTGCACTTGCAGAGCTCAGGAGGTGTTGTATTTCAGTGTCAATGTTGACTTTTTTGGAGAGGTGGCTGCCAAGGTAGCGGAAATGGTCAATGTTTTCTAATGTTACACCATTAAGTTGTATTCCTGGCATTGCAGAGGGATTAGCTGGTGCCTGTTGGAAGAGCACTTTGGTTTTCTCGATGTTCAGTGAGAAGCCGAGCTTCTTGTATGCTTCTGCAAAGGTGTTTAGAGTGGCTTGTAGGTCTTCTTCTGAATGTGCACAGACTACATTGTCATCAGCGTATTGGAGTTCTATAATAGATGTTGTGGTGACCTTGGTTTTGGCTTTCAGTCTGCTGAGGTTAAATAGCTTGCCATCTGTCTGATACATGATTTCCACTCCAGTGGGAAGCTTCCCATCAACAAGGTGAGGTATCGTAGCAATGAAGATGGAAATTAAGGTAGGGGCAGTAACACATCCCTGCTTGACACCTGAATCCACCATAAATGGGTCATTTTGGGAGCCATTGCTTTCCAAGGCTGTTGCCATCATGTCATCATGGAGGAGCTGCAGGATTTTCACAAATTTGTCAGGGCATCCAATTTTTTGGAGGATGGTCCAGAGAGCACTGCGAGGTAAGATAACAAAGATAGTGGTGAGGCAAGTGCAGATGTTGGAGAGCAGTTGTGGCAGCTCTTCAACCTTCCTCTTAAGTCTTCTGGCTATTTTCCTCCCTTGTGTGTTCCATACAACCCACCCATCACATCCTAACCAGTCTGCTTAACCAGTCTGCTTAACATTTGTCGAAGTGTTGTTCAGCTTTGGGTCCAGCTTCTCCACCTGGAATTGCATCTTGTCCTTTGACTGAGGCATCAAAATGTCTTAGGACAGCCCTGATTTCTAAAAGATTCTTGTCTGAGACTATCCTACCCTGTTTCCCCTAAAATAAAACATCCCCAGAAAATGAGACCTAGTAGAGGTTTTGCTGAATTGCTAAATATAAGGCCTCCCCCGAAAGTAAGACCTAGCAAAGTTTTTGTTTGGAAGCATGCCCAATGAACAGAACACCAAAGCATGCAGGACTGGTAAATGTACATAGAAGTAGAGTCTCACTTATCCAAGCCTCGCTTATCCAAGGTTCTGGATTATCCAAGCCATTTTTGTAGTCAATGTTTTCAATTTACCGTGATATTTTGGTGCTAAATTCATGATTACAGTAATTAGAACATAACCTCATTGCGTATTGAACTACTTTTTCTGTCAAATTTGTTGTATAACATGATGTTTTGGTGCTTAATTTGTAAAATCATTACCTAATTTGATGTTTAATAGGCTTTTCCTTAATCCCTCCTTATTATCCAAGATATTTCAATCAATCACATTTTATTGATTAGCCCATCGGCCGTATCAAAACATTTAGCACATAGACATACATACAACATACAACCCGCGGTACAAAAGAAGCTAAAATAAACAAGCTGTTAAAAAGATCCCGTGCAGGATTCTGTATCCAAGATATTTGCTTATCCAAGCTTCAACCGGCCCGTTTAGCTTGGATAAGTGAGACTCTACTGTACCATAGATTGTTGAACATGGAAATAATGGTAGTAACAAGAAATTTTTGATAGGATTCACAGTTTGTCTGGTTATGCTGGTTTGTGATGACAACTACTGCACAGTATATAATAAATGTTAAAAAAATGTTCAACAATAAATGTGAATTCTTCTTCATGGAAAAATAAGACATCCCCTGAAAATAAGACCTAGCGCATCTTTGGAAGCAAAAATTAATATAAGACACTGTCTTATTTTCAGGGAAACACGGTACCCGTTCAATGCCTTGGGAACCTTTTCTCATATATAGTAGATTTCGAAATGTCCATCTTAGGCAGCAGTATTGGTGGCGAACCCCTTGTGCCCTTGTTCTTTTAGGCAAGTCCACCCTCATTATCCTGGCGGTCACCAAATATGAATGGTTTGAGGAATGGAAGGAAGAAAAGGTCACAAAGAGAGGACTGGAGTACGAGAGCGTCAAAAACAGTTTTGTGGACAGTATAATGGACACTGTTTTGAAGGTTTACCCTCATATAAAAGATAAGGTAAGAACCTTCCTAGCACACTGTATAAATGCATACAGCCAACTCTTCAACTGTTCTCTAGATTAGCAATCCTGTGAGCTGTAGTCCCAGATCTGGGGCTGTAAAGGGTGTCTGTAAGGGCCTAAAGGCTACCCAACCTACCTCACCCCGCTCCTGCATACATAGCACAACTTACACCACTAACAGGATGCCACTAACAGGATGGAGGCCATTAAGTCCTTAGCTTGACAAACCTTAGTAATAATGCATTCTTATCTCCTTCAAATCCGTTCCTCCTGAGGTCAGCCGAGGAGAGGCTGGACCATGAGTTGCTCTGCCCTCATTAGGTTGCTTTGGGGTTCCCCGTCTTGCTCTAAAGCACAAGTTGGAAAAGTGCCAGCCCATATGTGGTCCCTCAAACTTGTTTCTGTGGTCCTTGGCATCTTCAAGCCTTTTGAGTATCTGTTTATTTTTTGCCCAAAGAATGGATAAATTTCATCTCCTAGACTAGAAGCTTCAAGGAGTGTTCATTTCAGATTTTTTTATGTTTCCAAAATCATTTGGGGATTATAAGGCACTTTCGGGGTTTTGTTTTGGCCAATGTTTTTCGTAGTCCATGCAGCCCTTAAAGCAGTGGTTCCCAACCTTTGGGCCTCTAGGTGTTTTGAACTTCAACTCCCAGAAATCCCAGCCATCTTACCAGCTGTTAGGAACTGTGGGAGCTGAAGTCCAAAACACTGGAGGCTTAAGGTTGGGAACCACTGCCTTAAGGGTCCCAGGAATATAATAATAATAATAATAATAATAATAATAATAATAATAATAATAATAATAATAATAATAATAATAATAATAATAACAATAATCCAGCATATCTATCTTGAAATCCAGCATATCTCTCTTGTTTGCTGTGTAATAATAATAATAATAATAATAATAATAATAATAATAATAATAATAATAATTTATTTGTTTGACCAGGTCATATGACCATTTCAAAGTGCAACATAAATAAAAACAAGGCAAAAAGGATGGGAGGACAGGCAGCTGACCATCTGTTTGCCGACAAAATCTTATTTTCCTGATTCTTCTTTCAGGAAATGTGCTCTTTCCTTGATAGCTTTCAGGATAAAAAGGCTTACTCTAATTATGGTGGATCTTTCTTGTCCTTGCAAGAGGACTGTCAGAAGATCATTTCTGTTGGGGGACCTAAAATTAGATAGTAATGGATGGAAATAACTGTGTCGAAGTTCGGCATATGCTGGGCAGTCAATCAAAAAATGTTCGATATCTTCCACTATTTGATCTCCCCAGACACAAAATCTCTCATTTGTTGGGACCCAGGAATATAGGGCTTCAACTTGGTACAGTTCTCTCATCCCTTTTTTCCAAGGATTTCTTGTACTTCCACAAACCTCGATACTCGAATCTTCTTTGTGGATGGTTCTGATGGTACATACAATTCCTATAACTTTCACCAGTTTCTAGGGCTGATGGGAGTTTTATCCAATAACATCTGGAAAGGGATAGACTCTTCACTGCAGCAAGAGATGAAAAAGTAGATTCTCATGCCATTTGAGATCTCTTTAGAACTCAGAGGCTTCCAGTCTTTTTCAGATCACTTTATCCCTGTCTTCCTTCCAGATCGAGCATGTCTCTGCAGGGACGCCTCTCACCAACTGCCATTACATAGCTTCTCCACGAGGGGAAATGTACGGAGCAGAACACAGCATTTCCCGTCTCCAGGTAGAAGTCACAACAACAATCAGGCCCCAGACCCCTGTCCCAAACCTCTATCTGACAGGTAAATGCATCTTAGACTTTGCACGTGGCTTTCTGCGGACAAAACGGTGTTTTACAAGTAACAGCATTTTCACTTTAAGAATAACAATGTCTGTTATTGATGACATAATTTTTTATTGTGACAGAAGCGACTTGGGAACATACTGCAAGTCGCTTCTGGTGTGAAAGAATTGGCTGTCAACAGAGACGTTGCCCAGGATGTGTTACTATCCTGCTGGGAGACTTCTCTCATGTCTCTGCAAGCTAGAGCTGACAGATGGGAGCTCACCCAGTCTCACACATTCAAACCGGCAACATTCAGGTCAACAACCCAGGCTTCAGGTCAGCAGTCAAACTGGCACAAGGGCTTAACCCATTGCACCACTGCGGCTTCATATTATTATTATTACAGTAGAGTCTCACTTATCCAACATAAACGGGCTGGCAGAACGTTGGATAAGCGAATATGTTGGATAATAAGGAGGGATTAAGGAAAAGTCTATTAAACATCAAATTAGGTTATAATTTTACAAATTAAGCACTTTACAACAAATTTGACAGAAAAATCAGTTCAATACACAACAATGTTATGTAGTAAATTACTGTATTTACAAATTTATCACCAAAATATAACGATGTATTGAAAACATTGACTAAAAAAATGCGTTGGATAATCCAGAACGTTGGATAAGCGAATGTTGGATAAGTGAGAGCCTACTGTATTTTATTTATTTACAGTATTTATATTCCGCCCTTCTCACCCCGAAGGGGACTCAGGGCGGATCACATTATGTACATATAGGGCAAACATTCAGTGCCCGTAAACACATCCAATCGAGACAGAGACAGTCAGACAGACAGACGCAGAGGCAATTTAACCTTCTCCTGAGGGGATGTTCGATTCTGGCCAAAAGGGGGAGCAGCTGCTTCATCATCCACTCTGATGGCACTTCCTCACTTCCTCATTCCAACGTTGTAAATTAGTTAAACTTGCCTCCCCACTTTTATAAGTGGTACCTTATTTCCTACTTGAAAGATGCAACTATCTTTCGGGTTGCTACGTCAGCAACGAGCAGGGGCTATATTTTATTTTTAATTGACGGGTGCTGGCCTCGAACTCATGACCTCATCGTCAGAGTGATTAATTGCAGCAGCTGCTTACCAGCCTGCGCCACAGCCCGGCCTCCACTGTATATACTCGAGTATAAGCTGACCCGAATATAAGCTGAGGCACCTAATTTTACCACAAAAAACTGGGAAAACATTGACTCCAGTATAAGCCGAGATACCAATAAAATTACATTAATTGAGGCATCAGTAGTTTAAATGTTTTTGAATCTTTACATCAAACTGTAATTTAAGATATGACTGTTCAACTCTGATTAAATCATTATTTTTAACTTCTTCAATGTAAATGTACTTATTTATCCTTTTAATAATCATAGAGTGAAATAATAAAGGTAATCATAATAATAATAATTGCAGTAAAATAATAAATTTTCTATTTTTCTACACACACAATATCTTTGCACAGAATTTTCTGCACAGAAAAGCCGCATGCATTTGTTCTTGTGCAAAATAAATCAGTAAAATGTGAAAAGTCTTTAAAACTGCAGTTTTTGAAAACTTTTCTCGCAATGGGAGGAAATTTGCTAAAATGACTCTGCTTCCTTTAACTCATTTAGCAAAAAGTCACATTCCTGAAGATGCATTCCTTTCTACATTTCTGACTAGGTATTTATTCATGCATGAACTTACGTCTTAAAATATTTTTATTTTACCCAACATAATGGGATGTCAAGGTAAGCAAGATCAAAATAAACTGATCAAAACTATTTAAAACAGTAAAAATAATGTAAATACAGGAACATATAAAACAAGTTGACAGGTTAAAAAGAGTCAAACAAATTAAACCGTAAGCATTTGGGGGTAAATCAGGGCTCAAAAGCTTTACTAAATACTAGCCATGCTTTTACTTAATGCTTAAGTAAAGCCCACACTGGCACCAGTCCCTAGGCGTGCCATTCACTACTGAAGTCGTAAGCAGTTGAAAGCTGTAAATGTCATCATAAGCACCTTAAATTCAGAGTTGTATCAACAGCCTATGCAATAATATTTAAACATGTTTTCTTATGGTAAATTTGCTTCATTATAACATTTAATGCATTCATAACAAATTGATTTTGGAGTAAATCAATAACACAATGCGTTTTAATCTGAAAAATGAAATTATTGTAACCGATCCATGCATGAAATGGGTATCTATCAGAGGATTGTTTTTTTAAAGATGTCAGAAGCAACTTGAGAACATTCTGCAAGTCGCTTCTGGTGTGAGCGAATTGGCCGTCTACAGAGACGTTGCCCAGGGAACGCCCAGATCCTGTGGGAGGCTTCTCTCATGTCCCCACATGGGAAGCTAGAGATGACAGACGGGAGCTCACCCCATGTCATGGATTCGAACTGGCAACCTTCAGGTCAGCAACCCAACCTTCAGGTCAGCAGTCCAGCCAGGACAAGAGTTTAACCCATTGCACCACAATGGCTCCCAAAAGGATGGTTGACACTTATCACTTGCATCCCGATGCAAATGATATGGCAATCATTTGAATGAGAGGCCTCCAAAAATTACAGTTGCCCATTAGGTCCAGAAACTAAAGGCTAAAAAGGCCAATTTAAAACAAATGTGGTTTGGTCTGAAAATAATCCAAACTGTGTAACGAATTTGGGAGGTAATTTTTTTTAAAAAAATGCTTGAAAAATCCCTCAACAGATGTAATCTATTATGCTTTACAATTTTACTCTTGATTTCTCTGAGATACCAATCCTTTTGCCACTTATTATTGGTTGGCAGAATTAAGCAGCCTAAAGCTTTCACTGAGAAAAATAGAGATAGTCTAAATAGAATTATGAAGGAACCCTCCAGGTGTCCAGGTTAGAGGTCACAAATGAGGACTGTGCAGGGGAATACGAAATGAGATCAGTAACAGGGAGCAGATTCAGATTAGAGGGAGGAGGAGACGTGCTTTCGAATAATCCTTTGCAAATGAGCTGCGGCTTCTTGCAGGAGTGGGGAGGGCTGCTTGGCAAATTCCCAAGGTGCGCGCTTCAGAGTCATGCAATGCTCTCTACACTTCCCAACAAGCACTAGAGCCGCACTAGATAGGCCAATATCCCTCAGCCAGGTGTTGAATCTGCAAGGCTATTCAATGCTAATCAAGCTGGCCATTTGCAGCATTCACACTTGCCTCCGACAGACAAGAGCTCTTTCTCCCACAGATATCTAAACCCCACTTGCCTCTGAGGATGCCTACCATAGATGTGGGTGAAACGTCAGGAGAGAATGCTTCTGGAACATGGCCATACAGCCCGGAAAATTCACGGCAAGCTAAATACTCCTCTGTTTAACATGCAGAATATCGACTTATGCAAGAACAAACCTCACTGGAATCAACAGGGCTTGCTTGTGAGTGCACACATAGCGGATTGCACTAAAAATCAAATTCAATTGAAAAAGACTTTTGAACTAATCAGGCTTTTGAAAAAGAAAACTAAGAAAAAATAACTAAGAAAAATAATGTAATACATTATAATAAATAAATAAATAAATAAATAATACACTATTATAATGGTATATTTATATTACATGTAATATTACTAATAATATTGCAATATAGTGTTATAGTACAATATAGCAATATATAATGTTTATATTGTAGGAGCCCCGGTGGTGAAGTGTGTTAAAGCACTGAGCTGCTGAACTTGCAGACCGAAAGGTCCCAGGTTCAAATCCCGGGAGCGGAGTGAGTGCCCGCTGTTAGCTCCAGCTTCTGCCAACCTAGCAGTTCGAAAACATGCCAATGTGAGTAGATCAATAGGTACCGCTCCGGCGGGAAGGTAACGGCGCTCCATGCAGTCATGCCAACCACATGACCTTGGAGGAGTCTATGGACAATGCCGGCTCTTCAGCTTAGAAATGGAGATGAGCACCGACCCCCAAAGTCAGACATGACTGGACTTAACGTCAGGGGAAACCTTTACCTTTAATGCTTATATTGTGCTATACAAATAATATAATATATTGGGTTCCCCTGGGGGAGAAGAGCAGTATACAAAATAAATAAATAAATAAATAAAGTATGTACATATGATTTGTAAGCTGCCCTGAGTCCCCTTCGGGGTGAGAAGGGTGGGATATAAATGTCACTAATAAATAAATAATAATAAATTAAAATGTTGATCAGAAGCAGGATCTCAGGCCCCTTCTACACTGCCCCTATATCCCAGGATTTGATCCCAAATTATCTGTCAGTGGAGACTCATATAATACAGTTTATATCACATAATCTGGGACCAGATCCTGGGATATAGAGCAGTGTAGAAGGGGCCACAGAGCAGCCTTTCTCACCTTGGAACCTTCTAAAGGTTTTTGATATTGTCTCCAAAGAAAATGGCTAATTGGCCAAGAATGCAGAGAGTCTTCCTTGGAGACTGAGAAAGTATGACTTGGTAGGTTGTCATGGCAGGACAGATCTGACAGCCCTGGTCTCCCGAATTATTAATCCAGTACTCAGACCACTATACCACACTGGCTCTACAGATCTAAAATCTCTACTAAAAAGAGATCAAAAGAGATCAGGCAATCCCCTACATTATCCAATTTCCGTAAGGAACTGAAGACCTGGTGGTGTTGGCAGGTTTTTGAGTAATTACATTGGACTACCGCCGATTTCTGGGCCTCAATATATTGCATAAGATTTCCCTAGCCTAAAATGATACATTTTAATATATTGGTTTTATGGTTCCCGTCCCCTTGATCTGGTCATGTAAGTGTGATTTATTGTTATAATTGTATTGTTTTACTTTGTTTAATAATGTGTATTATGTTGTTATGTAATGTTTGTGTTTGCTTTTATGACTGTAAACCGCCCTGAGTCCCATCCAGGAGATAGGGCGGTATATAAATAAAGTTTTATTATTATTATTATTATTATTACTACTACTACTACTACTACTACTACTAAAGGTATAGGGGGAGAATCCCAGCTATTGAGAGAGAGATTGGAAAACGCATAGAGACCAAGAAGGAAGAAAAGCAGTTATGTATTTCACAGAATTGTTCGTAAGGGCCATGTAGTCTAACTCCCTTACAGACATGACTGAAGTTCTCTTAAAAGCACTTTGTTTTCCCATTCTCCAGGTCAGGATGTGTTTCTAGGTGGCTTTCCAGGAGCGCTTCATGGAGCCCTTATCTGTGCTTCTGCTGTCCTCCAGCGCAATCTCTATGTCGACCTGGTGCGGCTACGGAGAAAAATGAAAGCCACGAGCAACAAGAAGGAAAACTGAGCCTCCGCCTCCACCTTGTGACAATACCTTGGTCTTCTTCCCTGACACAGAGAATGGTTTTACAGCTTCCTGGGTTCTTCATTTCCCTTAGCAGGGGATGCTCACTGGTGCTGAATCTAGCTTGGTTTGCTACTATGGACAGTTCCAGTTCACTAACACAACTGCGGGAGATGCTTTGTGCAATTATCATATGTAGACAGAAACACTAAGTTACTGAGTTCTATCTAGATACAAAAGCACTTTCCACTTTTAGTACATAGGTGATTATTCCTCCAAAATCTTATTGGTATTGTGCCACTGCAACAGCAGCATCTAGAGCTGTTTCCATGCTAAGTATTAATGCAGCTGCTACTACAATCACTGTTATGTCCCACTTTCCTAAGTAGTTGAGGTGGCTTCTATACAGCAACCTATGGCTGTTGTCCCACTGCTCACACCCATAGTTTAGCAGTGGGAAATATATTTGGAATGCATAAAGCCAAGTCTCAGTCACCGGTGTCTCCATTTACAAGATCCTCAGGTTTTAACTGGTGGGAATAAGCTTATTCCCAAGTCTCTGAATTTGTATTTTTTTATTAATCCCTTTTCTACCCACCTGGACCCTGAAGTGTTGGGACAAGAATATGCATAAAACATTCTTTTAAAAAACACAAAAAACTTTTAAAACAGCGAGTTAAAAAAACCAAATGCCAGACAGAACAGATACAGTATCAACCCCTCATTGGAAGTGCAACAGGTTAACTTCAGAGGTTCTTCATCGAAGTTGGTGATGAAGCGAAAACCCTGTTTTGTGTACTTGCCACCTGGCATCTCAGTGTCATGAGACATGTAAAAGGGCCTCTGTTGACGATCTCAAATTCCAGACAAGCTTATATAGGAGAAAGTGGTGATTCAGAAATCTTGGCCCCAAGCCACGTAGGGCTTTGTAGAGTGTATTACAGTTCTCTAATTGAGAGGTAATTATAGCAAGGATCACTGTGGCCAAATCCATCTTGGAATGTACTCTGAACTCTCTTCTTACTTTAGATGCTTTTTGTAGCCCAGTAATAGAGCAGAAGGACAACAGAGCCCTGCTGAAATAGAGCAAGCCCTAATCCAGAATTATATTTTTTAACACAGTGACCAATTAGTTGACTATGGGAAGTCCAAGAGTAGGGCATACCAAGAGTAGTGCAATAGCACCCTCCCAATCATATCCAACCAACACCTAAAAACTTTCTGTATCACCAGAAGAAACATATAAGCACCCTGAATCATATTAATGGATGGCCTTATACTTTATACATCACATGGATCAGAGGATCCAGTGAGGCAGCTTCCTATGAAGCATTGTTTTTCAAAATGAGAAGTGGATTTCCTGCCACCTCTAGGTTTTTTTGTTACTTGGAGGCTTTCCATGAACCATGGTTTATTTTAGGTCTAAAATTAGGATCAGATTTGAAGCTAATCCAAAAGCCCCAGTTTGCATTAGCTGTTGTTTGTTCTTAAATCTAAATTCCCAGATCATTGACAAACAGCAGCTGAAGTGTGTGGCGCTGTGAAAATAGTTATGAATTGACTGTTAATCCCAAACTTCAAAGCAGACAAGATGGTTAGAACCATGCTTTGTTTGTTGTGTGTCTTGAAATGCAGTCCGTGCTGTGGTTTCTTATCAAGAAAAATATATAGTTTGATATGATCTGAACAAAATTATTGTATGAATTCACAGGCAGAACAACACTAACAGCTGTTTCCTTTTGGTTCTTGGTTCTGGAGAGCCAATTCCAAGCCTGTTAACTGTTGATGTAAACATATTTATTTATTGTGTCAGAAGCAAATTGAGGGTAGAGTTTTCATGTATTTAAAAACACAAACTAACTTAAAAACTTGGCGTTATACTAGATTTCTTTTGACCAGAAGCTGGCCACTTGGAGTGCCTCTGGTGTCATGTGGCAGGATTCAGGTTGCATTGTAGTCGGTGGTCTGTGGTTTGCTCTTCTCCACACTCGCATGTCATGGACTCCACTTTGTAGCCCCATCTCCTAAGTTTGGCTCTGCATCTCGTGGTGCCAGAGCGCAGTCTGTTCAGCGTGTGCCCAGGGAGGAGTCTCTCATCCGGTCTCAGCCATGGATTGAGGTTCCAGGTTTTTGCCTGCCACTTTTGACTCTTGCTGCTGAGGTGTTCCTGCGAGTATCTCTGTAGATCTTAGAAAGCTATTTACTGATTTAAGGTGTTGGCATGCTGACTGATATCTGAACAGAGGATGGGCCAGAGATGTCAATACTTTGGTCCTTTCATTGCAGGCTGCTACTTCCTGACAGATGTCAGGTGATGCAGTACTGGATAAACAGTATAATTTCTCCAGTGGTGTGGGGCATAGACATCCTGTGATAATGCGGCATGTCCCATTAAGAGCCATTAAGAACTGTTTTAATGTGGTGAGATGTATTCCACACTGGGAATGCATATTCAGCAGTAGAGTAGCAAAGTGCAAGGGCAGGTGTCTTCACTGTGTCTGGTTGTGATCCTCAGGTTGTGTCAGTTAACTTTTGTATGATATTATTTCTAGCACCCACTTTTTGCTTGATAGTCAGGTATTTGGGTGTGCTGCAATGCTCCAGTGGGATTCCTTCCCAGGTCACCCTCAGAGCTCGAGATGCTTGTCTGTTCTTAAGATGAAAAGCACATGTCTGCATTTTAGATGGATTAGGAATCTGCTGGTTTTCTCTGTAACAGGCAGTAAGAGCACCTAAAGCAAATCCTAAACCAAGAACCTCTAGTCTATGATGAGCTACTCAGAATTAGAGCATGGAAAGAAAAGTATCTATGAGTTCTTCCATGATTCTATCTACCGTCAAGTAATTGGCTTTGACTGGGAAGTCTCTATAATTGTTTCCGTGCCTAGATCTTTGTGAACATTAAGACGCTTGAATACATTTGGAGCAGCGCAAGATTACTGCTTCTTTCTATATATGGAGATTGTTTTCTTTCTGATAATAGCCACATCACCACAGGAAGCCTTTCTTTTCTTTTTAGAAAAGTAGATTAAAAATTGGAGATTGCTTTATAGTGACCGAGACAACTGGAAATTTAAATCAAGAGCGATGCTTTCTAAGGAAGGCAGAGACCTTAACTGATATGTTTAGATGCATCTTAAGGACAGATTTAATCAATATAAGAGAAATGCAGCCACAGGGGTTGGAGAAAAAGAGAGGGGTTTTTAATAGTGTGTAAAGATGATGAGCATGTAGCTTTAAAAAGTATATGTTACTTTTGAAATTAGAAATAAATGAACCAGTAAGAATACATAATAAGGTGGGCCCAAAACTTCAATATATGGGAAAAATGTTATCCATAGATATAAAATGTACTTTGTGTAATAATTTAAAAGAAAACTTGCATAGGATGATGTTCAGGTGGCATAAGGTAAAGGTAAAGGTTTTCCCCTGACATTAAGTCTAGTTGTGTCCGACTCTGGCGGTTGGTGCAAGACAAAGAACTGGCGTTGCCCATAGACACCTCCAAGGCCATGTGGCATATCACCCCCAAATCAGTTGTTGAAAAAGTCCAGAATGTTTCAAAGCAATGTTGGGAATGGAATACCAAGAATAAGGAGGACTCCTTTTTCATACGCAGTGGACTTCAAAGAAGGCAGAAAGTTACCGGTCTGAGATTTATATGTTAATGCCCAACAATGTAAAGGTAGATTATGTTGTAATATTACCAGGAATATTTCTGTTGGGCATTAAGGGTAAAAGACTGGGCAGTGAACACAGATCATGTCTTTGATACACAACAGCAATGGGAACTGTTTCCTCGAACTTGGAATTGGACAGACAATTGAGGAAGGGATTGCTGAAATCGCTGATTTGGCCCAAATGGCCAAATTAACGTGAGTTCTAAAAGTTATGCTAAACTGAGACTTTCTGAAAGAGCAATAACAATCACAATATAATGATTTTTGATTATGGAAGTAGGATGATTTAAGTGGATCTGCAATGATAGATTCTATTATTATATTTTATTATAATTGAGGAGACTCAAAGCGGCATAACGTAAAAGCATTAGCATACAATTTAAAATATACAAATATGCAAACATTAAAACAGAATTAAATATAAACAATATTAAAATATTCACAGTCAAAAACCATTAAAACATATTCAAAGTTTTTGCCCCCTTTTCTTCTCATGACAGTTAGGATTGAAGGGTCACAGCCTTCCTGCATTTTTAATTATGTCTATCTTCTGTTTCTTTTCCTGCTTTCTTTTGTCTTTCTGGGTTTTTTTTTTTCATTTCTGAATATATTTTACTTTTTTGTAAGTTAGTGTTAAAAGTCAATCAATTAAATAAATAAATAATAAAAAATGCACTGGCAACCAATTCAGACGTTACAGTATCTTTCCAATTTATTCAACGGTGAGTCTCAAGGAGCACTTGGACGGCCGCCTCATTGTATCAGTTACTAAACCACTAATTTGAACTCTTTCAGAAGTCTAACATATTGAAGCTTGTAGCTGTTGTTGTAAGCTGCTTGTTCCCTCTCTCTGTCTCTTGGCTTATGCAGAGGCTTAAAGGCAGCTTCTGCAAACAGGTTGCCATGCTGGCAGAGGATAATGGGGACTGCAGTTGAAAACATCAGGATGGGGAGGGGACTAGTTTGTAAAAGATTGTTTTAGTATGTGATTTCTCTACTTGTCTGTCATTTCTAAATGTGAATGGAGCAAGAAAGATGTCAAAGGAGAAGAGTCAGGACCCAAAATACATCTCCAATATTTCCATATGGTTTGTGAACAGCAAAGGACTGGGTTTGCTTTCAACTCCAATTCATTGGAAGCTACTAAATCCAAAACATCATGGACCAGGTGGCAAAATGTATTAATAAAAATGGGACACAAAGAGAAAGAGAAAGCAGCTAGGGCATTTTAAAAGCCACTGAAGGTTTGGGTTGCTGCAAGTTTTCCGGGTTGTATGGCCATGTTCCAGAAGCATTCTCTCCTGACGTTTTGCCCAAATCTATGGCAGGCATCCTCAGGTTGTGAGGTAGGTTTGTGTGTGAGAGTGAGAAACACACATACATGAAACGTAGGCTGGGAAAAGAAAACCAATATTTATTTCTCCATGGTCTGCATTATTTACTGCTTAATTTTAAGGGTTGTTGTATGTCTTTCGGGCTGTGTGGCCATGTTCCAGAAGTATTCTCTCCTGATGTTTCACCCACATCTATGGCAGGCATCCTCAGAGGTTGTGAGGTATGGAAAAAATTAAGCAAGTAATGTTTATATATATATCTGTGGGAAGTCCAGGGTGAGGGAAGAACTCTTGTCAGTTGGAGGCCAGCTTAAATGTTCCAGTTAATCACCCTAATTTGCATTGAATGGCTACATCTACTAGCTACTTTCTGCCTGGGGGCATTCTTTGTTAACTGCCCCTAGTTCCCATGTCTCAGGGTGTTGCTTCTTATGAACAAAATCTGGCTACATGGGAACTAGGGGCAGTTAACAAAGAATGCCCCCAGGCAGAAAGTAGCTAGTAGATGTAGCCATTCAATGCAAATTAGGGTGATTAACTGGAACATTTAAGCTGGCAAGAGTTCTTCCCTCACCCTGGACTTCCCACAGAGATATATATAAACATTCCTTGCTTAGTCTTTCCATACCTCACAACCTCTGAGGATGCCTGCCATAGATGTGGGCGAAACGTCAGGAGAGAATACTTCTGGAACATGGCCACACAGCCCGAAAGACATACAACAACCCTGTGATCCCAGACATGAAAGCCTTCGACAACACATTGCTTAATTTTCTCTTTGCATATTGATGAATTCATGCTCAAAATGGAAATGCAATGAATGCAACCCGAACCACTGTGTACATTGCCGTGTTCTTCTTTTCTCATGGTATAAACTAAAAGGGAATTATTTCATATATATGTCTCTCTCTCACATACACACACTGTGAATATCTATGTGCACACAGGATCCCTATTCTCTATATTGTACAATGAGAAAATAAAACCAAGCAAAACTAGAGAAAAGACTCACAATGTACGATGCGGAGCTTAGGTGCAGCATGACTGGCAAGCTGTAGGTGGCACTGTGTCCAGCTTGATGCATTTTCCAGTTCTAGTTGGCTTAGAATAATGAGTAGAATAATTTTTGGGTGCTCTTGATATGCACATCCACAATTTGTTTGCCAGTAAGAAAAGTACAAGTGCCAAAAACTTCAAATTGTACTTGGAACACACAAAAGTCTCACAGAACTAGAGAATGATTGCATCGCCTGTTGCATGTAGAAATCAAATGAGAATTACTTGAACATAAATTGAACAATAATAATTGGTGAAAGGTATAATTATGACTTCCAGGATCTGGAAGTAAACAGATATATCTGAGAAGTCTTTTCCTAAAAAATTTAAGATATCAGATAGTAAAGGTAAAGGTTTCCCCTTGACATTAAGTCTAATTGAGTCCGATTCCAGGGGGTGGTGCTCATCTCCATTTCTAAGCCAAAAAGCCAGTGTTGTGCATTGATGCCTCCTAGGTCATGTGGCAAGCATGACTGCATGGAGCGCCATTACCTTCCCACTGAATCAGTATATATTGATCTACTCACATTTGGATATTTTTGAACTTTTTTTTATCATGTCAGGAGCGACTTGAGAATATACGGCAGGTCACTTCTGGTTTGAGAGAATTGGCTGTCTGCAGAGACATTGCTCAGGGGACGTCTGGATGTGTTATGATCCTGCTGGGAGGCTTCTCTCATGTCCTGACAAGCTAGGGCTGACAGACGGGAGCTCACCCCGCCTTGCGGATTCGAACTGGCAACCTTCAGGTGAGCAGTTCAGCCAGCACAAGGGTTTAACCCATTGAGCCATCACAGCTCCTTTTCAAACTGCTAGGTTGGCAGAAGCTGGGGCTAACAACCGGAGCTCACCCCCATCCAGCGGATGTGAACCACCAACCTTCCAGTCAGCAAGTTCTGCAGCTGAACAAACTGCACCACTGCAGCCCCTCAGTTGCATTATATTTTTGGTCTTCAGAGACCGGCGGCAGCAGATACAGGCTAAAGCAGCATCATCCACTCTGTCACTAATATTCCAGTCAGAATATTACACCACGCTTTAAAACTCTATACGTGGAATTGGAGAGATGTACCATCTTGCCTTCCTTTCAGACAGTAAAATACATTGGGTTGGCCCAGCCAGGGAACCAGCCTAAAGTTTGCTTCTCTTGTTTGCTTTTTTAAGCTGCAAAATTACTGAGTCGTGAACCTGCATCACAACCTACGTGGACTTTGTTCAGGGAGAGCAACTGACCATCCACGTGAGGCAGGAGCCGCAGTTCCTGCCCTACCATAACCATCCCTGGCACAGGGCCGCATTTTAATAACTTTATTTCATTTCGCTTTCTCTTCTTCTCCATAGTGATTATGGTGAATTGCTGCAGTAAAATCCAAGATTCCCAGTTGTTCAGCTTGGTTCCTGGTTGTAAAACCAACAGCACTTATTTTTAAAGAATACTGTACATGCAAGCCAGCCAGCCACATATATACTGCAAGTCCTTCAAGTCTCCAATTCCCTTCTCTCAGGTTACAAAGAAGTTGTGTTCAGTTGTTCGGAAGCACAACAGTACAATTGGAATGGAATTTAGACATTTAATGCAACTTTCTACCAATGCAGAAAATGCATCTGTAATCCCTTGTAGGAAACACGGATTCAGACTTGATTCACATCTTCTTGATGCCAATCCTTTGAATCTGGCTCAGGAACAATTGGCTGCCACTGTAGGCACGTGAGGAAAGGACGTTGGCCTTCATACCACTTTATTTCAGTACTTAGCCTTGTTTCTCCTTTCAATCTTAGTTTTACAGTACGTTTCTTCTAATGTGTCATGTATATGGCAGAGTTGTGTGTTCAGCATTATGACCCATCTGTATCCCAAATCAAATAATTACTCTGGGCTAATGACGGCAATTAGTAGGTGGTAAAGGTTATTGTTTGCATATTTATCTAGCTAACTAAACAGGATATGAATTTGCTTTCTTTCCTCCACCCTCCGACTGAGTCATATTAGACCTAGGTAGGTCAGAGATTATATATATATGCCCAGCTATCAATGCATAGGCTCGTAAACGCTGTTTGGTATCAGTTTGTGAGTCGAGCAGTATGTCGAACCAAAGAAAGAACAGAGCTCTAATCATTGTCAATTATGAATTCTACCAAACTAAATCTGATGAGAAACTCCCGTCAAGACCTGGAGCTAAAAAGGAAGCAAACAGGCTTTTTAAAGCACTGTCCAAATGCAATTATGCTGTGAAACTTTACTATGATTTGACAGCTAAGGAAATAGAAGAGCTTTATGAGGAAGGTATGTGAATTGCTTTGCCTTTGAAGTGGGACCAGAAAACGGCAACCGGGTCTAAGACACAATTTAAAGAGCTTGGTGTGTTTAGCTTGGATAAGATAAGATACATGAAGGATTATCGTCCAGAATAGTTCTTAGTTGTTCTGTTGTTCCTGAGGACAGGGTGAATATCAATGGGAAGGGAAGGCTAGTAGATTTCACCTGAACTTTAGAATAAATTTTCTAAAAAGTAATAGCTGTCTGACAGTGGACCTCACTGTCTTGGAAGGTGGTTGACTTTCTTTCACCAGAGGTATTGGAGTAGAAACTAAGCAACCATCTCTTGATGATATCTATAGGGGTATCTTTGGCCACATGAGAAGACAGGAAAGCTTGGAGAAGACAATGATCCTGAGGAGAATGGAAGGAAAAAGGATGACGGCCTGACCAAAGGCAAGATGGATGGATGGTATCCTTGAAGTGACTGGCTTGACCTTGAAGGAGCTGGGCGTGGTGACGGCCAACAGGGAGCTCTGAGGTCACGAAGAGTCGGAAGCCACTGAACGAATAAACAACAATATATTATGTTGTTTATTTGTAATTTTTGATTTTAGATCCTCCATTGAGCAGGTAGATGGACTAGAACAGTGGTTCTCAGCTTTTGGTCTTGCCAGTGGTTTAAAATTCAGCTTCCAGATTCTCCAACCATTGGAGAATACTTGTGTTTTGTAGGTTTTTAAATCATATAGTTTTTTAAAGTTGTGAGCCACTTTGAGTCTTGGGACATAAAGTGCTGGCTTTAGCCTATAAAGCTCTAAACGGTTCCGGGCCACCTTACTTATCCGAACGTGTTTCCCACTATGACCTACCACGCAATTTAAGATCTTCAAGGGAGGCCCTGCTCTCAGTCCCACCAGCCTCACAGGTGCGGCTGACGGGGACGAGAGACAGGGCCTTCTCAGTGGTGGCTCCTCGGCTGTGGAACTCCCTCCCTAGTGACATCTGGCAGGCTCCATCCCTTATGAGTTTTAGAAAGAAAGTGAAGACCTGGCTATGCGAGCAAGCATTCAAAGAATAAGTTTCGTTGGCTTCGACTCGGTCTGGACTAAGGTTTATGTACAAGGTTTTGTGGATGAATGGCTCAAGTATTTTGTATTATTTTAAATCTGTTTTTAATTGCTTATGTTTTATTCTTTTGTATTGTTGTATATTGGCATTGAATTCTGCCAGTTTTGTAAGCCACCCTGAGTCCCTTCAGGTGAGAAGGGTGGGATAGGAATGATGGAAATAAATAAATAAATAAATAAACAGGTATAGTAGTTGTAGCAAAGCTCTAGTAGCACCTTTGAGTGAGAGAAAGACATTTGTAGCATAGTCTTTCGTTGACTTGGTCTACATCAGGGGTCCCAAACTTTTTAAACAGGGCCAGTTCACGGTCCCTCAGACCATTGGAGGGCCGGGCTATGCTGCTGCTCAGTCGTTTAGTCGTCTCCGACTCTTTGTGACCTCATGGACCAGTCCAGGCCAGAGCTCCCTGTCGGCCGTCACCGCCCCCAGTTCCTTCAAGGTCAACTCAGTCACTTCAAGGATACCATCATACATCTTGCCCTTGGTCGGCCTCTCTTCCTTTTTCCTTCCATTTTCCCTAGCATCGTGATCTTTTCCAAGCTTTCCTGTCTCCTCATGATGTGGCCAAAATACTTCATCTTTGCCTCTGATATCCTACCCTCCGGCTGGGTATTATTTCCTGGAGGATGGACTGGTTGGATCTTCTTGCGGTCCAAGGCACTCTCAGGATTTTCCTCCAGCACCAGAGTTCAAAAGCGTCTCTCTTCCTTCGCTCAGCCTTCCTTATGTTCCAGCTTCACATCCATAGGTTACTATGGGGAATACCATTGCTTTCACTATGCGGACCTTCGTTGCCAGTGTGATGTCTCTGCTCTTCACTTTTGTCAAGGTTGACCATTGCTCTCCTCCCAAGAAGAGACTATAGTTTTTTAAACTATCCTATGGAAGTAAGCCCCATAGAATCCAATGAGGCTTACCTTTCAGGACTGGGGTGTTTTATTCCTTTAGTTGAAACAGTTCAGTTGTTCCTTTTGTTCCTTTTTTAGTCATGACAATAAATCAATTTTGTGATGTTATGGAAAGAAACATAATATAAATTGGGATGATAAAATAATATCATAAGTTCTCCTTTCCCCCCTGCAGAATGCCATGCAGATCACGGAGACTGTTTTGTGAGCATCATTTCCAGTCACGGCCAGGAAGGGAGTGTGTTTGATTGTGAAGGACAGCCGGTTCAACTCACGCAGATTTTCAAGGCATTATCACCCAAAAGATGTCACAAGCTAACAGGAAAGCCCAAAATTTTCTTCATACAGGTAAGCTGCCAGTGTAAAATTTCAACGTGTCAAGCAGTGTTTCTCAAACAGATATTTGCTAGATGCATTGCAAGAACTTAGCTGAGGATCCTAAACCAGAATGACCTTTGAGCAGGCCTGTAGCGAGGTGGCGGTTTTAGGGGTTCAACCCCCCCCCCCCGAAATTTTTCAGGTTATAAAAAAAAAACTGGTTTACTCATGAATTTTAACTGGTTAACCAAATCCCCATGCTAAGTCTATGAGACACAAAACATTAAGAGTCCCTCCAGGCACTATCTCAAACAGATATTGACAGGTTTGTAGCGAGGAGGGGTGTGTGCAAGGGGTTAACCCCCCCCTCCCCAAAAATTTTCAAAAAAAAACCCAAATTTTTTTTTCTGGCTACGGCCCTGCCTTTGAGGATTTGGTGAGCTACAGTCCGATACATCTGGAAGGTACCTGGTTGAGGAAAACTACTATAATGGTGTAGTGGTTGATTTACAATCCATAAGTTGATGCAGAGGTCCATAACATGATATCCATTCTGTTTTTAATTTAATACTGACTCCATTAAAGGTAAAGGTTTCCCCTGATGTTAAGTCCAGTCATGTCTGACTATGGGGGTTGGTGCTCATCTCAATTTCTAAGCCGAAGAGCCGGCGTTGTCCGTAAACACCTCCAAGGTCATGTGGCCGGCACGACTGCATGGAGCGCCGTTACCTTCCCGCCGGAGCGGTACCTATTGATCTACTCACATTGACATGTTTTCAAAATGCTAGGTTGGCAGAAGCTGGAGCTAATAGCGGGCGCTCACTCCGCTCCCGGGATTTGAACCTGGGACCTTTCGGTCTGCAAGTTCAGCAGCTCAGTGCTTTAACACACTTCACCACCGGGGCTCCACTGACTCCATTAAAGTTGTGCAAATGCTACTAGAGATGCTGTTTTAGAAGTGCAGTTGTGTTCAGAGGCCACTGACTTGTGAACCTCTGCTCTTGAATCCAGATGGGAAATACTTTACTGTTACAGCGGCATGTACATTCTATACGCAAGGGTCCTAGACAATCTTATATCTGTTCAAAAATATTTTTTCCATAACAGCTTTAAAAAATTAAATTTTCACATCAGGACTCTTGTTTTTTCTAACAGATTACTCTTCTGGAATTTGAACATATTAATTCAGATTGGCATGAACGAATTTAAATGCTTTCATTTGATGTGTCAAAACAGCTTCTGTGAAAATGCATGAAAGGCCAACCTGACCCAACTCAATGAAACACGTTTAGAAAATGCACGGTTAACGCCCAGCAGTGCCTTTGGTTTCACTTCAAGTGTGCATCTGTATATGAGTCACATGTCAAAAGACAGGGAAATGTTTGCTTTTTCCCATTCGTCATCAAGGATTAAATCATTTTCTGTCCAAATTTCCTGGTCTCATGGTATCAGCACTAACACTTAGCACACTGAAGCACATCTGATGTTTGATTTGTGATTCTAAGGAATTTCCCCTTTATGGCAAATACCAGATTCAGTTAAAGGGATTTCCCTCACAACGTAACAGTGGTGGGGAAAGTCCCACGATCCCTGTTTAATGCCTAATATGATCATGACTTCCTGAAAATGCTATTTTAAAATGCATACGTTGCAAAGTTGCATTTAATAGTCAATCTATTCCGAGGTTGGATTGTAGCTTAAAGGAAACTGAAACTCACTAGCAGACCTGGTGTTTAGAGAAAGATGGCTTTAGTCACCTTAGTGGATGACATATTCCTAGAACTAGCCAGGTATAGAACATCCGTGATATCTCTGTTGAACTTCCCAATAGCTTCTGGTGCTATTGCCCATGGTATTCTTCTGAACTTTCTGGGATGGGTCTTGGAGACTATGTTTTATAATGGCTGTGTTATTCCATAGAATCATAAGAGTTGGAAAAGACACAAGAGTCATCCAGTCCAACCCTCTGCCATTCTTGGAAGAATGGATTGAGGGAGTGGTGTTGGCGGATTCCTGTTTGGCACCTTATATTTTTCATTCCAGAATCAGGGTTATGTTATTTAGCAGATAGATGAAATTGTAAGAATTTGCCTGATGTATTGGAGAGCCCAGTTGCGCCAGTATGTTGATGACATCCTTCTCTTCTCCTTCTCTTTTCTACCACAATTCCAGCAAGATGTTTTGGTTCTAAACTACTGTTTGCTATCAAAAATAGTTTGGATGGTCAGACAAGATGGATGTTCTCCCAATCAGCTAATCATGGATGGATTAGATTCCAACAAACACATAAATTCAAATTGATGTCATGGCTTAAAGACCATATATGGTTTGTGTCTAGGCTATCTAAAGGATACCTATTTCCATATTTTTGAAAGAGGCAGCTCGTGTATATGGGGTAGGAGGGAAACACCATTTTGTCCTGGACCTGGACTCACTGAGCATGGCACTGCTGTTAGAAGGCCAAGGAAAAGCCATTTTTATTTAATTGTGTTTTTGTATTTTTAAGGCCTGCCGCGGAGAGGACATCGATCATGGCATATTCCTCCAGACAGATAGTGGTGAACCACAGGTTGACTGTTTCTCACACTATCTCTCCATCCCTGAAAATACTGCAGTCATGTTTTCATGTAGCCCAGGTATGTACATCAATAAACACACTTTGCACATTTATTCCAAAACACATTCCTCCAAGTATGTCCAAGTTAATGTGCATGTGACCGCTGCTTAAAAATTTGAAGAAGGGTGTTTTATTTGCCTTTTGGAATAAGTATTATTGATAAAGAGACAGTAAGAAGGAAAATAAAACTGTACTATTCAGTTGTATTTTACAGAAGCAGTGTTTGCTCCTTTCCTCAGTCTTAGTCTTTGCAAGTACAGGTTAAGCATCCTTTAACCAGAAATTCAAAACTGTCCATATGGGTGACTGAGATAAATGCATATACAGTATATAATTGTGGGAATGCACAACTAGCATTTTCTACAGTTGTTCAGGAGTGTAGTTTGAAGCTTAGTAGTTGCAGAGAACTCAGTATGTAAGGGTGGTCCTATTACACAGAAGGAGCCATCTTAGGCATCTCAGAAAATCTACATATTTTATGCATTTAGTTTTAACAATTATATTTATGTAAATACATGTATGTGTATGTGTGTATATACTGTATGTGTGTATGTATGTATGTGTATATATGGGGGGGGGGGGGAGAGAGAGAGAGAAAGAGTCCCATAGTTTAATTCAAATAATCTGATTTAATTTTACTGACAGGGATGGGGAGAGGTATTTTGGAGATCATACCTTATGTAAAATAACTTGACTGCTTTAGTCTTATTTACAGTTTGATGTGGGTGGGTTGAAATGCTATCATGTCGTAAAATGTCTCAGGTCAGCTTTATGTAACTAGCAAGCACAAGCTGAACAAAGGGCAGTATTAACATAAATGTTTCTCCCATGGCATTTTCAGGCTATGCCTCCTTTATCAACCAATGGGAATCAATGTTCTTCAAAGCCTTACTAGAACTGTTAGAAGGGGAGGAACGCCATCTCAAAATTGCTCGTTTGATGACCCGAATTATCTGGAAAGTGGCCTTCCACTGCGAAGCGAGAGGAACATACGCTGGCAGCAAAGAGATGCCCTGCTTTGTGACCAACATGGTGGAAGACATTTGCCCGTTTTCCTCATCAGGTAGCCATAGGACCCCAGAAAGGACAGAATAACATGGATAAGGATAACCCATACTTCAATGCTATCAGTGATCACAGGATAAGAAGGACCAGCTTAATATTTTTATGGACTGAAATGGCAACCTATTATTTCTCCGCTAGAGCAGAACTTCTTAAACTTTTTTCACTCGCAGCCTCTTTCAAACTGAGACATTTTTTCATAACCTGAGGTATACAGATATATAAAAATAATTAAATAATCAAAATACACAAATAAATCAACAGATTGAGATTCAGAGGAGAAATCCATTTTTACTTCAAGGTCTGTGAGTAGACTCTTTTTCCAGCTATGAAGAGACAGATTTAGTGCATCCATGTATATGCATGAAAAGGTAAGGAATAACCACACAACCCATCCTGTATAACACATGCTCCGTTTATTAATTATTCTTACTCTAAAAGCAGTCAGCATTGTCCACCTGTTTCACATAGTAGCAGATGGCAAGATTTACTTACTAATTGCTAAGTACTGTAACTAATTGATGTGACTTGAGAAAGAATTTCGGGTTCTTTAACTGTGTGTTTTACATATCTTGTGTTTCCTTCTGTATGTTTTTTTTATCTTTGTAATTGCATAAACTTGAACTGAATTAATTTATTAAATTAAGAAAAGCATTGGGATACAGACGAGTAGGCCTCATTCTTGCAAGGATGGTTTCAAAGAAAAGAATTCAGATCCCAGAAAGCCAAATTACACATAGATTTCAGGAATTCTGACCTGAGGAATCTGTTTTGCATTCTACATCTAAATGAAGCTTACAGTCCTTCCACAAAAATAAAATAAAATCCCATGTGGCTTGCTTTGTTCTTGCAGTCCATTTTGCCAAGCAATTGAGAGTTAAAAATCTTTGATATGCTACAAACTGGTTAGAAAGCTATCAGCAGAATCATATCCACCCTGATCAAACAAGGGTTGTCCAACACATAATGAGAGAATAGACTCCAGCAGGATATTCCTTGTGCGAGACACCAGTGTCCATGAACATAGGACTGCGAGACTCAGGTTTCCTTTTGCTACCAGGACAAAGTTCAGAATTTATATGGGAAACATATGCAAATTATTAGCTTCTGTGTCAGCATTAAATCTTTTGGAGATGATTGTAGCCAGAGTGCAATGAATTCAAGACGGAACTACAGTGGCAGCTAGCCCCACTCTTCTAAAATAAAATGTATCCGTTGTTTACAAGCAAAGTTGGTAAAAAATTGTCAGCCCACCACATCTGCAGGTTTGACCTTTGCAAATGTGGTTATTCATGGATTTCATGATTCACATGCAATCTTAGTGACAGGGACCCTAGAAAGAGAAGGAAAAGGTGTGCCCTGTCACCTGGGTTTTTCTTGCCCTGCACTTTACATCCTGACCGCAGCACACTTGACAAAGTCTGTCTGAGCTTTGCTAATCCGTTCCTGCTAATCAGATCAAGCAGCAGGTGGCCTACTTTGCCGTGCCTTAAGCAAACTGATAGAACGTCTTCGTTTAAACGAAAATGTGTCTTTCTAATAGAATGGAAAAGGCCAGGATAACAGCACACAAGTTCCTAGGGTGGAAAGGAGAATGTTTGACCTAGCACTCAAGGACACACTTTTTCTCAGCAAAACTGATTCAGGAAGCACATAACATCAGCTACTTCATTGACTGTGGCTCCTTTCTCCTCTTTCTCTCTCCATCTACTTCCAAGTGCAGTCTGGCCTATTTAATTTTTTATTATTTTCATCAGCCTCAGCCAACATATCCAATGTTGAGGGATGATGAGAGGTAGTCACAAACATCTGGCAACCAACCCAGTCTTAGTGAAAGCTGCACCTTGAGAAGCCTTACTCTCAATTTCAGGCAGATACCCAAGATCTATAACCTTTACTGATGAATCCCGAAGCCAGACGTCTCAGGCCCTTGCCATTTTTGTTCAGTGATGGCTTATCATCACTTGTAAATTTTTAAAATACTCTACAAAATTCTCTGCCTCACCCCTAGACAACCACCGGCAGTGAAAGAAGCCTGGAAAAAATGGGCAAATCGTCTGTCCTGATTTCAGTTCTCTGCTGTAATCTATAGATTGCTTTGCATTAGTGTTCTGTTGCCCATTAGCACTGTGTCGGGCTGCTTCAGTTGGCATGAAAGCAGCAAACAGGCAATGTGATATGCTGACTTCCTGGAGACTATACCATGCCAATATATGAGAGTTGGTCCTAGGTATGAATAACACTGGAACCAGCATGGCATTAAGTGTTTGAGCTTTGGACTACAACTTTGGGAGATTGGCCACTGAAAGTCACTGGGTGGCTTGGGGTAAATTGCACCAGATGCCATGAGAAATCTCCTTAGAATCAACCTTTCTAAGAGAACCCTATGATAGGACCACCATAAAGCAGACTTGCTTGAAGGCACATTAACAACATTTTGAAGACCAAATATCTTGAATATATTATTTGGGACTCACTTCTTATAGAGGAGTTGTTTCATACCTTGGGAGTGCTCAAGAGTCTTGTCACCAGTAACTAATTTGTTCAAGATTGGTTCCTTTCACAAAATATGTTAACAGCAGCTGCACTAACCTAGGGCAACCACCTTCTCATCAAACTATTTTGTAGAAAGATCTATTTTCAGTCTAACATTGGACTTTTTATTAACAATGTCATTTCTATTTAGCCTTTCAGTGATCAAGTGTTGCATAGGGTTGTATGCCATATTTGGTCATTTTGTTGTGTTAGTTTTTATTAATTTGCGAATTATATTATTATAATAAAATAAAAAGGAAGACACCAGATTGTGTCCGATTCTGAAAAGTAAGCAGGATCAGGCATGGCTAGCACCTGGATGGTGGGCCACCAAGGAATACTAGTTACTGCAGATTATATTTGAAAAGAAGGCAATGGCAAACCACCTCCATGTATTTCTTGCCTAAGGAAGTGCTATAAAATGCATGGAGTCATGATGTCAGCAGACTTACCTGAAGGTGCGGGTGCATGTACGGTATATTCACACACATAAATATATGCATTACAACAGTGATGGGACTAAAATTCACCTTACTGCTTCAGTAGACAGATATGTTGGGGCCCAACCTGTTTGACTGCAAATGTCAGCAGCCCTGGTCAACATAAAAAAGCTGAGGAACAATTGGGGCTGCAGCACAACATTTTGAGGGATATCCACTTTCCACCTGATATTATTTTCTATTGGATTTCCTTCCAAACTGTAGGGTTCCCAATATCTTTATCTACCATCATCATATATACTCTAAATAGCACAAATACCATACTTTTCTTTGACTTGCATTTTTGCACATCTGTCTGCTAATAAGAAGAAAAAGAGCCCCAGTCAAAAGCATCTCTCTCTCTCTCTTTCTCTCTCGCAAGTTAACAGTTTGATTTCATATGATTAAACAAGTTAAAGTGATTATTGGAAGGTGCTATGTATTCCTTGTAAGTATGCAATTCCTAACAATAGGTGTTTCCCTCCAGAAAACAACAAACTGGAGCCTCTTCTTGTTATTATGCTTCACACACTTCACATACTTATAATTCCTATGGTGAGATGAAGTAGAGGCACAGAAGGCCCTGCTAACTACTTTGTGAACAAATGCATAATATTGTTTGTAATAAAAATGACAAAAATGCTGTGACGGATTCATAGAACCTTATCCCTAAAACCAGGTCCAAACACACTTCATGAGTTTAAGTAACGAAGTGGGAAATACAATTCAAAGCCTCTCTTTATCCATCTTAAGGGTGGCAATTCAGATAGCAAGTGTGAAAGTCAAGGGAAAGGTTATGCCCTGAATGGGAGAGGGATGAGTTGTTTGATAGAGTAATGGACTTGAAAGACCCAGACTGAAATCCTTGAACACTCATGAAGCTTACTGGGTGAGTCAGGGCCAGTTATTCACTGGCAGCCTAACCTTCCCCTCATCCTAACCAGGTTATTGGGAGGTTAAAGGAGCAGGGACAAGCGAAACTGCGTAAACAAGTGTGAACTACTTGGAGCAAAGGAATTATGAGAAAAATCTGTGATTCCCATTAAGATGCATTTCATTTCATTCTTACGTGTAAGCCATCTTGAGTTGGGAGTTCAGCACAAAACGAAGGCAATTAAAACTCATGAGAAATTTTAAAAAATGGAATATCATGCAGATGCCTGGAAATAAGATTCTGCTACATTTGTTTCCCACATATGTCAGTTCATATAGATAAAATGCATTTCCAGAAACAAAAGAGAATGTGGCATATTCATTTATTTAAATTCACTTCACAGGGGAAAAGGCATACAAAGATTAAAAACAAGTCTAAACTTTAAAGTGTCTCTTTCTTTTAAAGCTGACAGAACCAGAAACACACAGGGATTCAAACAGGGAAGGGAGCTGACCTTAACGGTAAATAAGACACATTTGGCAAGAAAGCTACCCAGCAACAGAACACAATTAATTTCAATTTGAGGTAAAAAAAACAAACAAACAAACAAAAATAAAACAGCAATGTGATGCAGAAAGCACAACACACTTTCAGCAATTTAAAACATTAACCTGTAAATCAAACTCAAAATGACACAAAATTTATGAGAAAGAAATAGAAGGCATTCCAGAAGGTAACTTTCTAAAGAAGTAAAGAAACAACTTAGCCAAGTGCAAAAACCTAATTCACCCACCCCACCCATTCAGCCACCACACATACTAGCTTTCTGTCCATAAGTGTGTTTGTTTTTTTTTAAAAAAATTGAAAACTGACCCATCAGATGTGATATTGTCAACTTATTTGCCTCATTCTGTTTCACTTATGACCAGGCCACAAGCAATTCCTGGCTTTTGTAGATAGCATTGAAACAAATGGCAGAAAAGCTCAATAGCAAGGGCAAGAGTAAAGAGGTCTTATCTCTCATTTAAGAATTTGATTAGAAACACATACAGAAAAATCAAAGGCCACAAACAAGACATTTGTATTGTATCTGATCCACAATTTTCCTCTTCTCTCATCCCAGAAGAAGTAAAGCTAACAGAAAGGCTGCAGCGTGCAAGAGACCACCACACACTTAAATCAACAACCAAACAGGTTGTTTTGCACTGGAATTATAGGGCCCTTTGAGGACACTGGCTCCTGGGTCAGATTTCAGACAAATATTAAATTGTTACTATGCAACACATATACATGTGCACCAACACATACAGTCCAGAACTGTCATTTTCTACAGTGCATTTGTGAACAATGTTCTCTAATACTACTCAAGTGCCCTTCACACTTAAAGAGATGTCCTAAATCAGAATTCTGAAGTGAACAAAGATTAGATGTCTACAGTTGTAATCATATTCTTGGGTTGAAGAGAAAAAGTCTATTTAGTGGTAGAATGGTGAGCTGACAATACAAAGAAGCAAGTGCTCTTAAACAGTTCAAAAAGATGTGAGAGTATATATTTCCATCATAATATTATGACATCAGGTGGTTGAGGAAGCCTCAGCTCCACTGCCATACTCTTGGAGCATCTTTAACAGGACATTACATTATAGTGACCAATACATTTGTTAAGATTCTTTCCAAAGAAGCCTGGCACAGAGTGGAACAGAGAAAAGCAGATAAAAACATTCCCTAATCCCTTCAAACAGTAGAGATCCAATTATTTTATCTTTGGTCTAAATGTCAGAAATGGGCCATAAATTTAACAAAACAGAGTATGGTGATTCCTCCACGTCTGTCCTGATATATCTTGAGATCATTTTTCAATATTACCACCTACAGACAGAAAGACATTTAATAGGTACGCCCAGCAAACCAACCTTCAGCTAGTGCAATGGATCAAAAAGGGAGCTGTTTCAATATAACGGACAATCCACAGCCTTCCTTCATGTCTACTCATACATGCTGCATCAACTATGAAAGAAGTACAGGGCCCCTTAGGAATTAAAGCAAATATGCTTGGTCAACAGACAAGAACCCCCTAAGTACAACTCTCAGGTCTATACAGCCAGTTAAGTTTCACATTACTTGAATGGGTGGACAGAGATACAGTAAGCTTCCTCACTGGCTCTTCCGTCATAATTGGGGAGAAAACAATGCAGGTCTCAAGAACATGAAAGGGGTACAAACAGCTGAGGACTTTACCAAAGTGCATGTGCACAATTAGGAGCATTTCTGTTCTTCCCTCCCGCTCAGCACAGCCGAGAGGCATCAAGGCAGAACACTGCTCAGGTTTCTGCAGGCTCATTTTCAGGACAAGTCCACATTGAACCAGTCAATAGGCTGGAACTTCTGGGTTTGCCTTAGATCTAAACAGAAAAAGAAAGAATTTTAAATTACTCTGTAAGACTGAATTATAAGTGAACTGGTAGCACTTTACATTAGCTTTAGAAAGACAAAAATGCTGGGGCAGTCAGTGGTAGTGATGCATATTAGCACCAATTTCAAAATCTTGAGGTCCTCAAGCTTCTAAATTAAATCCTGGGCAAAAATAAATAGAAGCCAAGAAGTATCTAGTTTGGACTAAATCTACTTCTAACTGACCAAAATACATAAAAAGAGGCAGCACCTCCCAAATAAGGAATCTGGTAAAATAAGATGGAGGGTTAAGAGTACCGAATTTATACAATAATGGAGTCCAGCTGTAATGTAAACCAGAAGCAGGACAGCAATTACTATAAACCATTAAGGACTGCCCCACAAACCAATGTATAGCTATAATTCCCAAAATAGCATTATATTCTACATATATTTCAAATTACAAGCTTCTATAAGAGGCAATTTCAACTGGGATAAACTGGGTTAAAACCAAAACCAATATGGAACTCACATATGCCTTCAGAGAAGCTGCTTAAAACTTACAATGCAAGATCTTACCTTTTGATCTAGTCGCTGATAGTCACTGGATTTTGGTCTTCGGATTACCTTGGATTTTTTCCCTTCTAGTGCAAAGGCAATGATCTTTGAAGGGGGGGAAATAGGCAGATAAATAAAGAGTTTAAATTATGTATACTAGCAATTTATATTAAAATATGCTAATCTGTCTGGTGCATTTCTTTATCCAAAATATGTTGGCAATTTGATAACTAGTGCCTCTTCCCTTCCTAAACCCAGTTTTGACATCTGGCAAATCTGTGTTGTAGAATTCTGAAAAACATTTCACTTGCATGCGAAATCAATGCAATGGTCCGATGGCTACTACAATCTCTAGTGTCCTTTTCTTAGGCACTGGAATTTAGATCAAGCACTTCCAGTGTGGATCATTGTTTTGTTTTCCATATTTGCTGACAGATTTTAATTAGAATTAATTAAGAGTAGATTCTGTCTCTCTGTAATTCAGGCATGGGCAAGCTTCGGTCCTCTAGGTGGCTGGCTGGGATTTCTGGGAGATGAAATCCAAAACACCTGGAGGGCTGGAGTTTGCCCATGCCTGCTGTAAATGGTATGCCATCTAGTCGTAGTGATTTGTTTATTCCAAGTACTCTGAGTGCAGCTTCCACTTCATTTTCTAAAACGGGAAGACTGTCTTTATGTTTCTCCTTTGAATGACACAGTCATCCTTACATCTTGGTATATTGTTTACATCTTTTTATTTCTACTTGTTCATGTAACGTATTCCCATAACATATTTAAAAACATATGCCAAACAAGACGTTCTCTTCCTTCTAACCTATAGCCCTACTGCTCATGCAAAAAACGAGAGATGACTCATCAAATTTATTTTGAATGAAATTCTGAAATGACAAAAAACCTACACATTTCCTTTTCCAAACATATGCAGAGGGGGGAAAAAGTCACTTCTGTCATCACAGCAAAAACTAATACATGTTGGGAACAGGAAACACCAAGTGAATTCAAAACACCTACCTTCCTCTTATTGTGATAAGCAATGTATAGTGCAGCAACAACAATAGCTGTGGTCACCAAGTAGGCAAAGAAATGGCTATTTTCCGATTCATTTTTGGGGGCTGGACCAGCTGGCGAGCTCTTTGCTTCCTCCTTCTCAGACGGAGAAGCTCCTGCAATCTCCTCTCCTACCTTACCATCGCCCATCAATTCATCCTCCTCCATGCCATCATCCTCATCATCCTCATCTTTAGGGACAGAAATATCAGATAGGTTGTTTTCTACAGTAGTTGGCAATTTCCCATTTTGAACTGACTTTTCAGGAGAACCTGATACAGTTTCAGCAGGTTGAGAAGGCTTCAACTTTGTTAGGATCCCATTTTGGTCGGCTTTATTTCCATCTGAAAGTGGTACATTCTGAGTTTCCTTGACTCCTTTAAGATCTGGTTTTTTGGGAAGAGTATTTGAAACAGATACATCAGATGGAACGTCTTTAGGATGTTCCTTGAATTCTTTAGAATCAGATTTTTTGGAAGTAGAATCTGCAACAGTTACAGCAGGTGGAAGGCTTTTGGGAGTTTCCTTTACTTTGGGATCTAATTGTTTGGAAGTAGAATCTGAAACAGGTGCATCAGACAGGTGCTTTTTGGGAGTTTCCTTGACTTTTTCAAGATCTGATTTTTTGGAAAGAGAATTTGAAACTTGTACATCAGGTGGGCTTTCCGGCTTCAGTGGCAAGTCCTCTCCTTTTTCCGCTTCATTAAGATGTGGCTTTAGCGCAGCAGAATCTAATTCAGATGTATGAATTTGGTTGCTATCAGCAGCAGGTGGCAAGGGCTCCAGTTTCTTAGGATCTGGCTTTTCATCTGAAATCTGTGAATCAGCCTTATCCTGCAAAATCCCACTTTCCTGATGTCTACTAAGCTCTGGATTCTGTTCTACATTTTTTAATTTATTTGTTTTCTGACCTTCCTTGGCTTCCGTTTCATCGGTCTTTGGGGGAGAACCTAGTGAAATTTCTTCAGATGGGGACGTTCTGGATTCTGAAGGCTTGATGAGAGTTGAAGAGCCATCATGTGATATGAATACTGCAATGCAGAAATTTAAAATTTAAGATACCCAGTACACCACAAGAGTATGGCCAGCCATTACCACAATGTGTGCTGAACTGTGTATCATTAGCACTTCACGCCACCCCATTTGATACCTCATCTCCATAACTCTAGGAACATATGAAACAACATTTATTAACGTTTTATTGAAATTCCTTTAGGATACAAGCAGGAACTAAATACTATATTTTTAAGGAGAAGGACTGGACTAGTATAATCCAACATTCTGGATGATCCAACACATTTTTGTAGTCAGTGTTTTCAATACATCGCGATATTTTGGTGCTAAATTCGTAAATACAGTAATTACTATATAGCATTATTTTGTATTGAACTACTTTTTCTGTCAAATTTGTTGTATAACATGATGTTTGGGTGCTTAATTTGTAAAATCATAACCTAATTTGATGTTTAATAGGCTTTTCCTTAATCCCTCCTTATTATCCAACATATTTGCTTATCCGACGTCCTGCCAGCCCACTTATGTTGGATAAGTGAGACTCTACTGTATTTGTTTAATCTCTGCCCTTGTATGACCATGGAGGTCAAATGTGGAAATTATTATTATTATTATTTTAATTATACAGCACTTTATCTCCCCTGAAGGATAAAGCTTCCAAGAATAAAGCTTCCGAATTTATGATATTTATTTCTGGTATTTATCTTGAATAATTTTACTGTTAAAGGATACTTGAATGGCTTATATATGAAATCCGCAACCATGTGGACAAATTTTGCCACTTTTTGTTTGGAAACTGCCCTGAGTCCCCTTAGGGAGAAAGGGCGAGTTATAAATAAAGTATTATTATCAAGATTATTATTGGAAATAGAAGGCGGACAGCGGCCTCAACGTCACCCGAGCAGCATCAGGTGTATGTATGTGTGTATATATACAGTAGAGTCTCACTTATCCAACATTCTGGATTATCCAACGCATTTTTGTAGTCAATGTTTTCAAAACATCGTGATATTTTGGTGCTAAATTCGTAAATACAGTAATTACTACATAGCATTACTGCATATTGAACTACTTTTTATGTCAAATTTGTTGTATAACATGATGTTTTGGTGCTTAATTTGTAAAATCATAACCTAATTTGATGTTTAATAGGCTTTTCCTTAATCCCTCCTTATTATCCAACATATTCACTTATCCAACGTTCTGCCAGCCCGTTTATGTTGGATAAGTGAGACTCTAATGTATATATGTTTATGTGTGTGTATATACATATGCGTATGTACATATATTATGTACATATGTATGTACGTATAAATATGTATATACACGTATATAACCATATATTGTGTATATATATGTGTGTGTGTATAAATATGTGTGTATGTACGTACAGTAGAGTCTCACTTATCCAACATAAACGGGCCAGCAGAACATTGGATAAGCAAATATGTTGGATAATAAGGAGGCATTAAGGAAAAGCCTATTAAATATCAAATTGGGTTATGATTTTACAAATTAAGCACCAAAACATCTTGTTATACAACAAATTTGACAGAAAAAGTAGTTCAATACATAGTAATGTTACGTAGTAATTACTGTGTTTATGAATTTAGCACCAAAATATGACGATGTATTGAAAACATTGACTACAAAAATGCATTGGATAATCCAGAACGTTGGATAAGTGAGTCTTGGATATGTGAGACTCTACTGTATATATGTACACACTATGTATATTGTGTATGTGTGTGATATACACACATATACAAATACAGTAGAGTCTCACTTATCCAACGTAAACGGGCCGGCAGAACGTTGGATAAGCGAATATGTTGGATAATAATAAGAGATTAAGGAGAAGCCTATTAAACATTAAATTAGGTTATGATTTTACAAATTACACACCCAAACATCATGTTATACAACAAATTTGACAGAAAAGGTAGTTCAATACACAGTAATGCTATGTAGTAATTATTGTATTTACGAATTTAGCACCAAAATATCACGATGTATTGAAAACATTGACTACAAAAATGCATTGAGTGTTGGATAAGTGAGACTCTACTGTACTAGTATATTAATACAGTAGAGTCTCACTTATCCAACACTCGCTTATCCAACGTTCTGGATTATCCAACGCATTTTTGTAGTCAATGTTTTCAATACATTGTGATATTTTGGTGCTAAATTCGTAAATACAGTAATTACTACGTAGCATTACTGCATATTGAACTAATTTTTCTGTCAAATTTGTTGTGTAACATGATGTTTTGATGCTTAATTTGTAAAATTATAACCTAATTTGATGTTTAATAGGCTTTTCCTTAATCCCTCCTTACTATCCAACATATTCGCTTATCCAACGTTCTGCCGGCCCGTTTATGTTGGATAAGTGAGACTCTACTGTAAGTATGAAATGAGCTTTCATTGCGGACTCATCACCTACAAAAATGAACACAAGCGAATGGGGAAGGGTAAGAAAACATGGGGAAAAGGCCCAAGACTCGTCTCCTCACGCTCTGACCTGAGCCTTCTTTTGGGGTCTCCTCCGTCTTCTCCACCTCCGCGCCGCCAACTGCTCCTCCTTCTCCTTCTCCTTCTTCTCTGCCGGGCTCCAGCGGCGCCGAAGCTCCGAAGGCGGCCATTTGGAAGAGAAAGAAGAACAGAAGGAGACACCGCCGCACGCCCGCCATGCCGGCCCGAGACTCTTTTCCGCTTCCCGCAGTACCTCAGACGAGAAAAGGCAGTCCTTTGCGTCAGTTCCGCTGAGCGTTGGCCGCCGCTCTCGCGAGAACAGAAGCCGGAGGGAAAGAAGAGCTAAAAGCAGGCCTGGGCCAACTTGGGCCTTCCCTTCAGGTGTTTTGGACTCCAACTCCCACCATTCCTCACAGCCTCAGGCTTAAGCTTAAGCGGCTGGGGGGGAAAAGGAAGGGGCTGAGGCTGTTAGGAATGGTGGGAGTTGGAGTCCAAAACACCTGGAGGGAAGGCCCAAGTTGGCCCAGGCCTGGCCTAGAGCTACGAAGTAAGTCTAGAGTGCGCCGAGATGCTTTGATTCTTCACTTGAGCATCCTTCATGGCTATATATATGTAGAGAGAGAGTTGGTGCATCTTATAAAAGCCAATGAGATGCGTATTGAAAGTCCATAAAACAGGACAAGGTTAGCAGCACATTTTCTTCGCAACTGTCTACAACAGGGGTCCCCAAACTAAGGCCCGGGGGCCGGATGCGGCCCTCCGAGGTCATTTACCTGGCCCCCGCCCTCAGTTTTATAATATAATATATTGTATACCTATAATATTGATAATAATATTACAATGTAATACAATATAACACTAATAATAATACCATATAATAATATTAATTATATATTCTATATTACATATAATATTACTAATAATATTATAGTATAGTGGTATAGTTCAATAAAGTAATATATAATGCTAATATTGTGCTATGCTAATAATATAATATATTGTATGTACATATAATTTGTAAGCCACTCTGAGTCCCCTTTGGGGTGAGAAGGGTGTGATACAAATGTAGTAAATAAATGCAGTAAATAAATAAATAAATAATAAATACATTTTAGACTTAGGCTCCCCCAAAGTCTGAAATGACTTGAAGGCACACAACAACAACAACAACAACCCTAATTAACTTGACTATCTCATTGGCCAGAAGCAGAAGCACACTTCCCATTGAAATCCTGCTAAATGTATGTTGGCTAAAATTATTTTTATTTTTAAATATTGTATTGTTCTTTCATTGTTGTTGTTGTTGTTGTTGTTGTTTTTGCACTACAAATAAGACATGTGCTGTGTGCATCAGAATTTGTTTGTATTTTTAAAAAAATGATAATCCAGCCCCTCAACAGTCTGAAGGATTGTGGACCGGCCCTCGGCTTAAAAAGTTTGAGGACCTCTGGTCTACAATACTAGTTTACTGGAAGTAATGTATTAGAGTTGAGATGTACACGTCTGTGCCGCAAAAGCCGTTGCTAGGTGGTCCTCTGCGATGCTGCTGGTGTGGCTGTTGCTAGGTAAAGTGTCCCTCTGCGATGTCACTGGGTGGGATGGCCGTCTGTGATGTCACTTGGCTTGGCCATTGCTGGGTGAAGTGGTCCTCTGCAGTGCCACTGGCTTGACTGCTGCTAGGTGAAGTGGTCCTCTGCGATGTCGCTGGCTTGACTGCTGCTAGGTGAAGTGGTCCTCTGCGATGTCGCTGGCTTGCCTGCTGCTAGGTGAAGTGGTCCTCTGTGATGTCGCTGGCTTGACTGCTGCTAGGTGAAGTGGTCCTCTGCGATGTCGCTGGCATGACTGCTGCTAGGTGAAGTGGTCCTCTGCGATGTCGCTGGCTTGACTGCTGCTAGGTGAAGTGGTCCTCTGCGATGTCGCTGGCTTGACTGCTGCTAGGTGAAGTGGTCCTCTGTGATGTCGCTGGCTTGACTGCTGCTAGGTGAAGTGGTCCTCTGCGATGTCGCTGGCTTGACTGCTGCTAGGTGAAGTGGTCCTCTGCGATGTCGCTGGCTTGACTGCTGCTAGGTGAAGTGGTCCTCTGCGATGTCGCTGGCTTGACTGCTGCTAGGTGAAGTGGTCCTCTGCGATGTCGCTGGCTTGACTGCTGCTAGGTGAAGTGGTCCTCTGCGATGTCGCTGGCTTGACTGCTGCTAGGTGAAGTGGTCCTCTGCGATGTCGCTGGCTTGCCTGCTGCTAGGTGAAGTGGTCCTCTGCGATGTCGCTGGCATGACTGCTGCTAGGTGAAGTGGTCCTCTGCGATGTCGCTGGCTTGACTGCTGCTAGGTGAAGTGGTCCTCTGCGATGTCGCTGGCTTGACTGCTGCTAGGTGAAGTGGTCCTCTGTGATGTCGCTGGCTTGACTGCTGCTAGGTGAAGTGGTCCTCTGTGATGTCGCTGGCTTGACTGCTGCTAGGTGAAGTGGTCCTCTGTGATGTCGCTGGCTTGACTGCTGCTAGGTGAAGTGGTCCTCTGCGATGTCGCTGGCTTGACTGCTGCTAGGTGAAGTGGTCCTCTGCGATGTCGCTGGCTTGACTGCTGCTAGGTGAAGTGGTCCTCTGCGATGTCGCTGGCTTGACTGCTGCTAGGTGAAGTGGTCCTCTGCGATGTCGCTGGCTTGACTGCTGCTAGGTGAAGTGGTCCTCTGCGATGTCGCTGGCTTGACTGCTGCTAGGTGAAGTGGTCCTCTGCGATGTCGCTGGCTTGACTGCTGCTAGGTGAAGTGGTCCTCTGCGATGTCGCTGGCATGACTGCTGCTAGGTGAAGTGGTCCTCTGCGATGTCACTGACTTGACTGCTGCTAGGTGAAGTAGTCCTCTGCGATGTCGCTGGCTTGACTGCTGCTAGGTGAAGTGGTCCTCTGCGATGACACTGGCTTGTCTGCTGCTAGGTGAAGTGGTCCTCTGCAATGTTGCTGGCTTGACTGCTGCTAGGTGAAGTGATCCTCTGCGATGTCGCTGGCTTGGCTATTGCTGGGTGAAATGGCATCTTGTGATGTATTGAGAAGCTATAAAAAGGGACAAAATAATGTAGCAATTCCATAAACAGGTCATTGGCAGGTGGTGATATACAGGTTACCAGATCTACAGGTGTTTCTTAGAAGGCATACCAGCCCTAGTGGAAGATAGTTGTACATGAAGGAAGAGAAATACAACACCTTACATATCTGTGAATTGGGTGGCCTGCAAAACTCCTGTTCGACAGCCATGTAAGGTCCGCCAAGTTTGCAAAAGTTGTATCTTTAATTCTCTAGAAATAGACTGAACTGAACTATTATCACATAGCACCATCTTGTGGTCTCTCATGTGTTTTTCTTCTGAGATCTTGACAATCGCAGACGAAATCTAGATTCAAAAACTGGATTATGTGTCATTGTAGATCCCGTCATAGTTTAAAAGAGAAGTTTGGTAACCAGAGGGAATTCAGTGTTGCCGAGTTCCAGTTTATTCAGCTTTTGCTTATGAAGATAATCTGGTTCACTACGACTAAGGCTCCAACCTTGTCCACGCTTGTCAGGGAGTAAATACAATGAAAAATAATGGATAGTGTCCATTATTATGGATAGCTGTTTTGAGCCCACTTTGGGGAGATAAAGCAGGGCAATAATAATAATAATAATAATAATAATAATAATAATAATAATAATAATAATAATAATAATAATAATATCTGAATAAGCATTTATCTTTTTTATCAATGTCACAACAATGTTTTATTTTGGACTTCTGGGGCTCCCAGAAGTCCCAGTCGGCATGGGCAATAGTCAGAGATTTACAGAGAAGTGAAACATGACAACCCACTGCTGTAAAGGGGAGTATCAACAACAGCTTGCAAATGCTGCATGAATGGCACTGGAAAGCATTTCAACAATCCGCAGATATGCTGCGGCTGTCTTGTTCTTTGCTCCCTGTTGATTTAGGTATCATGCATAGGAATTTCAACTATCCCTCTCTATATGTCTTAACTGCTAAAGATTTTGTAACTGTTATGACTCCCCAAACTAAATAAGCTTTTAAAACAGTTTAAAAAAACTCCCTTAAAAATGGAAACACGTATACTGTTATCTCCACAGGCACCTCAATAACAGTAATGCCTCCCCACCAGATATGCCTCCGGGAAGCAATACAACAATGGTGACAAACAACTTCTTGTCTGAACAGCACAAAAGTCAGCCTGCCAAGCCCCTTTTCACTTGCTATTATATGCCTTCAGGACAACTCTGACACACAGTGACCTTCTCCCAAGGTTTTCTCTACACGATTTCTTCAGAGGAAGTTTCCTGTTGTCTTCCTTTAAGGCTGACAGTGTGTGACTTACCCAAGGTCGCCCAGTGGGTATCCATCCAAGCCTGTGAATGGGGATTCCATATCCTCCAGTGGCCCCATTTGGCAGGCACAGTCCCAATAAATCATTTGTTGTCCTACTTTTAAAGCTGCTTTTAAAATGAGTCAATTTATCTCTCTGTCTTTACCTGCCTTGAACTGTAAGAAAAGGTGGGTAATATTATATATTATTATTATTATTATTATTATTATTATTATTATTATTACTATTACTATTATTATTATTATTATTATTATTATTATTATTTACTGCAAGCTGAGTACATGGTGCAAAAGCACTTTTGTGCTCGGGGGGATAAGAGAACGGAGGAGGGCCTTTTCATGTAAGCTCAGAAGAAAGCCACCTGCTTCAGGCTCTTAGTGTATGCATTCTTTCCCATTAATAATGGTTTCCATTTGTATATTCTGATGTTGTTTGGATACCTGTGTACCAGTTTTCTTCTGTGAAATTTTGGAGGATATGAAGTTTAAACCCTGGTCCACTAGAACAGTGGTTCCCAAACTGTGTTCTGCGGACACAAAAACATCTTTAAGATTTCTGCAAAAAAAAAATTAAAATCTTTTTTAAAAGTCTGTGTTAGAATATAAAGATTTTATTGAAATTCAGTGTGCTTTTGCTTGTAAGACAAAATTTGAATCTGTGCCACTGAATTGATTTTAGGAAGGATTAACAAACATAGCTGGAAAAGCTATCTGAGCAATGCGCCTCTTTGCATCCACCTATTAAAGCAAAGCAGGCTTTTCAGCATATGTTTACACCAGAAACAAAATTAGGACAAAGCTGGATGCCACCCTGGGTTTATGTATGCAACTGCCTGTCAAAAAGCCCAATTTCAAAAACAATTTCAAGTAGGAAAATGCAACAATTTCATTCATTGTGTTAGGTGTGAATCCAGTATTTTCCTGGACCAAAATAAAGGTTGGTGGTTAATAATAATAATAATAATAATAATTTTATTTTTGTATCCCGCCACCATCTCCCCAGAGGGACTCGGGATGGCTTACAGATATAAAACCAACATACAATAATATCAAATACAAAAACACACAAATAAATTTTGCATTTTAAATGTTTTCATTTCCAAACCTACTACATTATACAAAACACTCAGGCAATAGGAGTAGATGTTTTTTCCCCCTTTTGCCGTGCAGTTGTTTGCACGGGATAAGTTCATAGCTGTTATTTTTAGCCACATGGTGAATAAATGCGACTATTTTCTGCATGCATTCCCAATTTCTCTTTTCATTATTGATTTAACAGTAGCCGACTCAAACCCTCTAGCTTCTGCTCAAAACTTTGTGGAATTAAGTTTGCATGCATTCCTTATCAAGACCACTCATCTTCCTTCCTGCTTGCTTTATGAGCTTTATCCGCTGAAGACTGGGAAGCTAATCCAATCTCCTCTTGCGGAGATCTCCCCCCACCGCCAGCCTCATGTCATGTGACTACAAGTGGCTACTCTCTAAGCATTTCTGCCCTGGGGAACTGAATTAATTCATTCTTCCTGCCAGGCCTCTTTGTATCAGGCTTCTAGGACCAAAGTAGTCTAGGAGGCGACAACTGCCGAAAAGTTCATACATTGGTTTATATGACTTTGAAATGTCAGGAATTGAGACAAAGCTCTGTCTAAACTCAGCCTGAGTTAAATACTTGCATTCCAGTGTTGTCCTGTATGCCAGGAGAATGTGTATCTAAAAATAAGACACTTTCTACTGCATCCAGATTTCAAGAATGTGACAATCAGAGCTAGCCTAGGAAGTTTTGCTGTTTGAGAAAGGAAAAAAATCTTCCCACTCCTGCTGTTGCAAGTCAAGTTCCCACAACCAAGGCCACCAAAAGTTGGTCCAGGTCCTCCTTCAAACAGGTGCTTTTGCTGATGTCAAAAATGGGAAGCAAGCGCCTTGCTGATATCGGGAGTTCAGTACTTGCTTTCATGGCAACAGGGACAACAGTCCAAATAAGGGTGATTATCCAGCAGGATTGAAACAGGTTTGATTTTGTTAGCATTGCTCCATTGTCAATCTGGGAGCCCCCTGTGGCACAGCGGATTAAACCACTGAGCTGCTGAACTTGCTGACCGAAAGGTCGGTGGTTTGAATCTGGGGAGCTGGGTGAATTCCTGCTGTCAGCCCCAGCTTCTGCCAACCAAGGATTTTGAAAATATGCAAATGTGAGTAGCTCGATAGGTGGAAAGGTAATGGTGCGCCATGTAGTCATATTGGCCACATGAGCCTAGAGGTGTCTACGGACAACTCCATCTCTTTGGCTTAGAAATGGAGATAAGCACCAACCCTCAGAGTTGGACACGACTAGACTTAATGTCAGGGGAAAACCTTTACCTTTTATCTATTGTCAATCTGACTGGAAGTGGGGTGCCTGACCTGATGACAGCAACAGTAAAAAAAATAAAAGGTTTGGCCACATGGATATTTTGGAATACAACTCTGAGAAACCCTAAACTAATGACCAAATGATTTTGAGAACTGTATATTTGGGAACTTGCTGACTGAGGGGTTAATCTGTGCCATAAAGCTTCAGGGCTTTGCAATGAAGAATCACTTAAATCGGCTTATTCAGTATTTGGAATGTTATCTGTTAAAAGCAATTAGCTGCAATTATAGTTCTGAAGCCTCCCCAAATAAATTACATCACTATTATAAGTAATAGGGGTGTTGGTTTGTTTTTTCAAAAAAAAAACAACACTATTTACATTCCTAACCGCCAAAAGTAACCAAGACTTTTGTTAAAAATGGCTTCAAAATATCTCATTCTAGAGACTTGTGGTACAAAACATTCTTATCCCATGAACTTTGTTGCTGCCTCAACATGCAGAAGAGAGCATGGGGTGGCAGCAAGAGGCACAGCACAAGTCAGCACTTGAATCATGGGATATTCCTCCAGCATTGTTTGGTGGCTCCTAATTCCTGCAACTATATAACTCATGAAAAAGTTAGTTCCTCTATAAAAGAAGCAAACTGATCTCCAAGCTCTTGTCATCTTTGTACCATACTTATTACAGAAGGAATTAATTACGGTTTAGTAGTTTTGTAACCAGTTACTTCTAGACCCTGGGCTTGTCCATAACACTGGTGTTCTTACACTACAGATTTCCAGAATTAGAATCGGTCAAATCCACCTATCAAATTAATCAAAAATAAATTTAATTGGCTATCTCCTGCCACATGTCCCATCCTTAGTTGTGGGTTTCTTTAAGTCCAAGAGGAACATTTAGAAGTCCAAAAGGAGGAGATCACACTTTCACTTACATGCTTAGCACAAGTCACTGTAGTTAGGTGTTATCCAGAGTAAAGTTCTGTTGCATAGAACAACCCAATGAAGACAGCTGGCTCAATTGACTGTTACCCCATTTTTTCTGTGAGTGCCACCTCCCAGATGGAATCATACACCATGGACAGTCCACTCGAAATCTGACACAAAGAGTAGCTGTTGCGTAGTTGCACATACAGTTACTCAGTGTTGCCTATGAGAAATGTAGAACAGATAATGAAGTCTTCACCTGGTTGGAAGCATCTAAGGATGTGCCACACACATATGCACACGCTGCATTTCCTTCCCCTGAGGGTTAATTTGGTCAGAATAGATCAAAAGGAGAAACAATTAGCAAATGGAAGAGTTTAACGATGCTAATTAAAATGTATTAAGTGTAGCCTCTGCCTCTGCACCAGCTGCTTGGGCAGGCAAGCCAAGGGCTGAGGGAAGCGCCTGCCTAACCCCAAAGTGCCGAGCTGGAGAAGAGAGACATCTGGTGTCCCTCCCCCATGGTCTGTTGCAAAAGGTGGGTTCAAGGAAGGCTTCCTTTCTTCTTGCACTGCTGTTCAATGGGTTTGCATCCAGGTCCCTAATTAGCGCTTTCTCCGCAGCCTCCCTTGGGTCCTCATTAGTCATTTCAGTTAGTAGAGAAAAAGTCTGATTTGGAGAAACACACAGGAGAGGAGAGGCATAGGAGGATGCTTCTCCGGCATTGACCGTGATTCATTATGCAAGTGAAGGTGGCAGAAGTAACCCTCTGTTCCAAGAGATGCATAAACAGGGTACCCAGATGTTCCCCATACTCCAAAGGCTTTATAACAAGCTCTTGGAGAGAGGTGGGGAAAAGATTCACCCGCCAGCAGCAGCTCTTAATGAGATGTCCAGTAGATCCCTAAAGAGAAACAAAAAGAGCGTTAGGATCTCACTATGTAAGCTCATTATTAGAGAGAGAGAAGGGGAAAAAACAGAAAAAAATAAACCCTGAGTTTTGGTCAGAGCAAAATAGAAGTAATCATAAGAAATCTAAGTAAAGCTGGTGAAAAGAAAACGTCATCCCTGGATATACTTTGGAAGAAGTGTTTAAGTGGTCTGGAGAAGCTTCAAGAGGCTTTTCTTCACTACATGGTGTAATAGTTTGAAGGTTCGACTTACTTAGGTGATCCCTCGTTGTCTGAGTATTATTGTCTTCCAGGTACAGTGTCCTGGCGGTGGATATGTAAGTGACTGTGGAGCCCTATTCTTGACCCACATGTTCTTCCACAGTGAGGATGTTGGTTTCCAGGTAGAAGGCAGTCCCGGTCAGGGTTGGCATGATGAGCCTTCCTCTTGACAACTTTCTCCCTTTTCATGCCTCTTCAAATTCCACAGCACTGCTGGTCACAGCTGATCTCCAGCTAGAGCACTCAAAGGCCAGGGCTTCCTAGTTCTCAGTGTCTATGCCAGTTTTTAAGGTTAGCTTTAAGCTCATCTTGAAATCTCTTTTCCTGTCCACCAACATTCCAATTTCCATTCTTGAGTTGGGAGAGATTTGGGAGATGGTGATTGGCCATTCAGACAATGTGGCCAGTCCAGCGGAGTTGATGGCATAGGAGCATCACTTCAATGCTGATGGTCTTTGCTTTGTCCAGCACGCTGATATTTGTCCGCCTGTCTTCACAAGAGATTTGTAGGATTTTTCGGAGATAACGGTGATGGAATCATTCCAAAAGTTGAGTGACGTCTGTTGACGGTTCAGGTTTCGCAGGAGTATAACAGGGTTGGGAGGACAATAGCTTTATAAACAAGCACCTTGGTATCCCTACAGATGTCCCAATCCTCAAACACTCTCTGCTTCATTCAGAAAAATGCTGCACCCACAGAGCTCAGGCAGTGTTGTATTTCAGTGTCAATGTTGACTTTTGTGGAGAGGTGGCTGCCAAGGAAGCGGAAATGGTCAAGATTTTATAATGTTACACCATTAAGCTGTTTTTCTGGCATTACAGAGGGATTGTTCAGTGAGTGCTGGAAGAGCACTTTGGTTGGACTACAACTCTGGAGACCAGGCTTCAAGTCTTCACTTGGCCATGAAAACCCATTGGGCAAATAAGCCATTTTCAGCCTCAGATTATGCGAAATAGCAAACCCCTTTGAACAAATCTTGTCAAGAAAACCCCATAACAGAGTTGCCATAATTCAGAAGTGACAATGACAGAACCAAGGCTTACTTGACCTATTTTTTTTCTCGTTCTACACATTGTTAGTTTCAAATACAACATTTGCTGAAGTGCATTGGGGTTGCTTTTCTTTCTTTCTTTGTGGTGTAGAAACCTATCCCTGTTCTTTCCATATCTGTACCCAATTCACCTTTGTTGGAAGGCACCTAACAGCACCAAATGTTCTATTAAATATCTTTCCACTTTGTTAACCGAAGTATACAAAACACCAACAATTTGTACTAAAATAGTTTATTAAAAAAGAACTCTAGAAGAAGAGTCCTAAATAAGGTAAGTGCCGTTGGCACTAAAATATAAACGTTTTGGGCTTTGGAAAATTAAACAACTTCAGAGAGGAGTTTTTTCAAGAGGACATTTGAAAGTGTGGCTGTTACAGCTGCTACTAGTTTTCTGGGGCCCACAGACCTCTCCTTTCCCTCGTTGCGGCTGTTGAGACAGGCTCCTTACTGTGTGCTGGATCTGGCTGGGAAATTACTTCCTGAGCTGTGACATCAGAGCCTGCCTTGGCTTTTTTTTTCTTGTGCAAAAACAATGAAGTGTTGTGCTCGGCAGAATCTCACCTGAGAAATGAATGTATTTGGTTTGTAAATGAAACACAGGCTCCCAAACAGAGAGAGAACCTAAAAGGCTATAAGCACGGGAGTGGCATCCAAATTAAAATATGAGTCATCAATAAAACCTTGATGCTCAGCAATGATTGGGTTTGTGAAACTGCAGAAGGATCACAACCTCTTTGCTCTCCTGCATACTTGCAGAGATATGCATTGTGGGCAAGAAATGTACATTTGAAACAACATCATTTGTGGTCTGCCTATATTCCTATTTCCATGCTTTGTTATTTGACATAAGAAATAATACATGTCAAGCACAGTTATGTGGCCTAAATCCAATTAATCCTAAGCAGTGTAGACCAAATGAATTGATGGGAACTTGTTAAACCAACATTCAGTCCAATGGTTCAAATAACCTGTTGGGATTCATAATTAGATTGCAATTTTTGAGTCCCTAGATGGGAATGTAAGTAAATTTGGGAGAACTCCCAACTTTTTACTGCACTGGTTTCCAAAATTGGGTCCCTGGGTGTTAAATTTCAACTCCCAGACGCCGACTATACTCTCCGGAGTCTCTGGGTAATGAAGTACAACCACATCTGGAGACCCAAATTTGGGAACCCCTTCTGTTGTGGCTTCTAGCAAGTGGGGAGGAGTAATCACAACCAGCCCAGTGAGGACTAAGGAATACCAGGGACCATAAAAAGCAGTCTCCTGTAAAATATGACAAAAATGGTGATGACTATAAACTCAAAGGGAGCCCCCGGTAGGCACAGCGGGTTAAACCGCTGAGCTGCTGAACTTGCTGGCAAAAAGGTCAGCAATTCGAATCCGGGGAGCAGGGTGTGCTCCTGCTATTAGCCCCAGCTTCTGCCAACCTAGCTGTTCAAAACATGCAAATGTGAGTAGATCAATAGGTACAGCTCCGGCAGGAAGGTAATGGCACTCCATGCAGTCATGCCAGCCACATGACCTTGGAGGTGTCTACGGACAACACTGGCTCTTTGGCTTAGATGTGTAGAGTCATCCGAAGCCCTACTGAGTGTACTATGTTGATAGGCATTGGCTTTGGTTGCTTGAGGCAGTGCAACGATCGTGTTTGTTTTGAAATGGGTTGTGTGTTATGTGTCTAACTCATTTTTAACTGATGGTATATATTGTATTTTAATTTGCTGTTCACATAACTCATGAAGAGAGACGGTAAGATGACAGAAGATGATTCTCAAAGACTTTGGTTGCTTGAGGCAATGCAATCAACTGGCTCATGTTGCAAAGTACAATATACCGAACTATTTAGAATCAACAATTTTAGAAACACAGGGCTACACTGACAATTCTGCACCTAATACACCAGCAGGAAACTTCAGAAATGCAAAATTTGGTTCGGGATTTGATGAAACTGCCTAGCTTCAACTACTTAGGTAGCTTCTTATAGATGGCAAACTTCAGCCTCCAGGTGTTTTGGACTTCAACTCCCACAATTCCTAACCGCCGGTAGGCTGTTAGGAATTGTGGGAATTGAAGTCCAAAACACCTGGAGGGTCAAAGTTTTCCCATGCCTGGTCTATAAGCTCCAGCAATATAGGAAGAAGACTGCAATGCCTAGGGCAGAAAACAGGGCATGAGGCCGTTTTGCCAATTGTATCCTTAGTGGGTGAAGAATCCAAATTGAGCAAAAGGGGAGGGGAGGAAGCATCCTAACAGATGTTCTTTTCTGTATGGGAAAATGCAGTGTAAAACAAAGAAATATTCTCCTGCTGAAGCTCAACATCTGTTTGAAGCTGTCTGGCCCTGGGTCAGACTTTAATTATTCTGACAGGTTGTTTCATGCCTTTAATTTTCCATGAAATCTGATTCAAGAGGCTGCTTGTCTGGAGGCTGCTCTTGGGGTTCTCAGAGCACATGACCCAGGTGCTCTTTGCCAACTATCCAATGTTTTCTTGAGACAAGCCTCTCTCTTTTTTAAAATCAACTTTTGGCTTCTCAGGGTGAAAAAGACCATTGTTGAGTTGTTAACAACATGGACCCTTAGAATAAAAACCGAGGCAGCAGGATGGATTTAAACAAGCTAACACCCACTGTGCCATGCTTTTACTGCCAAGAGGTTTCAGTTCTTTGCTGAAGCTGCTTGCAAAGACCTTGGAAAGTTCAGTTGGTTCGTTCCTTTGCCTCTGGACCCAACATGTTTCTTCTTCTTCTTTCACTGGAGATCAAATTACTGATATGAGTTATTCTTCTTCGTGGATTTTTTTTTCTATCAGTACAGTTCTGAGGCAATATATTACGAGCCCTGACACGCAACTCTGAATTTCAAAACTGTCTTCTTTTCAGCCTTTCAAATCCCAGTCTAGATTTCTGCTCTAGGAAACTGAAGAGAAGCCAGGAATTATAGGGAGGCATGTGGTGCAGGATGGTAAAGAACTGGAGAATCTCACAGCTTTCAACATCAATGTTTTTGGCTGAAGACTCCCAAGAAGCAGTTTGGAAAAATATCTGTAACCAAAGAAGCAATAAAAATAGTGGCATGTTTGGAGACACTTCCAATGCTCCAGGCTAGTCAGGTGTTTAGTTAACTGCAATATGGGGGTATGATTCACTTTACATCCCAAGGAATATAAATATCTGTAACAAAATGCATTTGGGTGAAAAATAATATATATTTCAGTCTGTTGGAGGTAGAACCTTCCAACACGCTTGGTGATTTCACCTGCCCTCAACATATTCTCTCTCTATTTCTGCTATCTTTGTGTGGAGGGGAAATACATACTAAGAGTATTAGAAAGAGTTTATTCTTTCAAGAACAATTCCTTTGCACATCGGAAAATTAAATTACAAATGCATAGTCTGAATGTAGCATAAGTAACAGGGCATATAATGGCTGTTATATAATACAGCCAAGGGTAAATGCTGGCCCTTCAGGTTGGCCCTACCGGCTGTTAGGAATTGTGAAAGTTGAAGTCCAAAACACTTGGAGGGCCGAGGTTTGCCCATGCCTGCACTAGTAGAAGAACATAGGGTGGAATTTTTTTGTCATTTTTCTGAATAACAAAGTTAACCCACAGAAAGAAAGTAAGATTGAAATAGAACATACACTTCTGAATTCATTTAACTCCTTCACTGAAGACTCTCACGCAGCAAGTTAAGATGCAAATTTATTTTGCTTCGTTAAAATAACAGGCAATTCCCCCAAGGCCTTTTCCCCCTACTTCTTGCTACATAAAATAATTCTGTTAGGAAATAGGGTGGATTTTCCTGCCATTTTCCTGTACATACACTCCAGATTACAGGAAAAACCAAGGCTGGGCAACTCTGAATGTGACAGTGAGAGGCACTTATACTTCAGTGGCACGGTGTCTTCTAATGAGAAGTCTCTTGCAAGAACAGCGGAACCGCAGGCTGGTCGGAGTAAATTGCATAAAATAAAAACACTGTCTTGCCAAGGAAACGGGGAATAGCAAAAGTTAGCAATATAACAAAACATGCAAACATCATTGAGAGATGATCCTTCTGTACAAGTCTACACACCCAACAGGCGCAAGAGTTGGCTTGCCTTCTTTTGTTTTCATCCTGTTCAGGGTTTTGTAAAAAAAAGGTTGTGGAAATATTTTTTTTGTTTTGAATTTTTTTAAAAAATAACAAAAACGGTCTTTAGACAGACTACTGAAAACAACTCTGAGAGTAGAGCACTTTCTTCCTCAAGAGTCACCTTATGGAAGAGTTCAGAAAGGGTCAAATATTGACCAATAAATGGCTTGTCTGCTTCTGTAATCTCAACTGTGGCATCAGCCGGGAGGGCAGTTTGGAGCGTCTTCCTTATTCGGCCGGTTTGGTCACCAAGGCGAGCGGCTGGGCTTGCAACATGGCCAAGGCAGCCTGCGGAGAAGGAATGGCTGCAAAGGAAGGTGGTGAGCTGAGGAGAGCTGTCGGGGGCATGGAGGTGAAAGGCAGGGGCCTGGAGAGGAGAGTTGACTGGCCAGTCAAGCTGGAGGAAGACGCCTTGCTTGCCAGGAAGGAAGCCGAGTGCAGAGACAGCTGGGCCCGGGCTTCCGGCTTGGTGGTCAGAGAGAGGGGCTGAGCCTGTTCCGAATGAGTGGCAGCCGGAGCGGCCGGAGAGGCCAAGGCAGCGGATGGGGTGGCCGGAGAATCCAACATGCTGCCGTGAGAGGAGGCAGGGCTGTCGCAGGACTTCTCCGCTGGCAAGTATGGCACACATGGCTTCTTACTCTTCAAAGCCACAGAATCTGAGTGAGAAAAGGGGGCAAAATTGTGATTAGTAGGAGAGAGGTTAGGCTGGCATCCTCTATAATAATACGAGGGCTATCCAGAAAGTTCATTACGTTTTGGAATTAAAAATAAACAAAGTATAGGAGAAAACATTTACCATATTCAGTTGAAAGCCACACCCAAATACTAGTTCTCAGTATAGTCCCCATTGAAATCTAGGCAGTTATCATAGCGATAAAAGTGTTTGAAAAGCCCCCCCCCCCCCAACATTTCCACCTGGCTTGCGTCCTGAACCAGGCTGGCTTCCCTTCCCTCAGCTGTCAAGTGCTGCGCTCAGCTTTCGGCACACACGGATCTTCCTGGATCACTCTTTTGTTTTTCAGATGCTTGCAAGGAAGGTGCTCTTCTAAGGTTTTGCAAGAAGCACACCTTTCCTGTCCCAAAAAACCTTCCTTGCAAGCATTTGCAAAACAAAAGAGCGATCAGCGGAAAGCTGAGCACAGCACTTGACAGCTGAGGGAAGGGAAGCCAGCCTGGTTCAGGACGCAAGCCAGGCGGGAATGTTGGGGGGGGGGGGAGGGCTTTCCAAACACTTTTATCGTTATGATAAGTCGATTCTGGTGTGAGAGAATTGGCCGTCTACAGAGACGTTGCCCAGGGGACACCAGGATGTGTTACCATCCTGCTAGGAGGTTTCTCTTATGTCCCCACAAGCTAGAGCTGACAAACGGGAGCTCACTCTGTCTCACAGATTCAAACCGGCAACCTTCAGGTCAGCAACCCAACCTTCAGGTCAGCAGTTCAGCCAGCACATGGGTTTAACCCATTGCGCCACCACAGCTCCTCCTTTTTAATATTGTAAGCTGCTTTGCATCTCAGACTGTGAAAAGACCAAGGTATTTGACATTGTTTCTTTTTTAACCAATATGTTTTTAAATTGCTACGAATTTTATTGATTATTGAAACATACTTTAACTTTTTATTTTTGACTGATGAGAGATTAATCTATATTTGTTTTAGTCTGTGTTTTAGTCCCAGTCTGGGAGAAGCATGGTGAATCAATAAATCATCTACTGCAGCTCCCCTTCAAAGCATCAAATGGAGGCAAAATGGACATCTACTTTCCATTATCAACTAAAAGAAATATAAAAATGTCACACTTCAACTATTTGGGGTTTTGGGGGGAAAGGAAGATGGTGTGTCTGTCCAAAGTCCCATGGAAAGTTAATAAGGCCCCCTAAACTCCTAACTCCAGTTGTCCACCTCTGCATTACAGAATGGAAAAATCAATCAGCCCGGGTTGTGGCGCAGGCTGGAGAGCAAGCCAGCTGCAACCAGCTGCAATGAATCACTCTGACCAGGAGGTCATGAGTTCGAGGCCCGCTCGGAGCCTGTGTTTGTCTTGTCTTTGTTCTATGTTAAAAGGCATTGAATGTTTGCCTATATGTATCATGTGATCCGCCCTGAGTCCCCTTCGGGGTGAGAAGGGCGGAATATAAATGCTATAAATAAATAAATCAATGTGGACTGGGGCAAGATTGTGGAAGGACAATGCATGGCACTTACTTCCTGTTTCTTGGATTTGTTGCTGAGGTTGTTTCTCTCTTTTTCTCTTCTTTTTTTTACCCTGAGAGGGGAAAATTCACCAAAAAAAAGTGGTTGTTGGAAAGAAAGACATCCAGCAATACATTTGCAGATTCAAATTATGATACTAACTGACCAAGTGAGTAAAAGCCAAAGGAGTTTACAATAGGCCAACTGGAGCTGAGCTGAAGCAAAGCTTCTCCCTGCCTAGGAAAAAAACTTTGGGGACTTTCTATATGATGCTCACATCCAGTGAGTGTAGCTCAGGATTAGGAAAATGTTGGCTATGTGTTTTAGACTTCAACTCCTACTGGCTGTTAGGAATTGTGTGAGTTGAAGTCCAAAACTGGAGGGCCAATGTTTGCCCATGCCTGGTTTGGCTTCTTGTAAAGGTCTGCTGATGAGCTTTGGAAAGGGGCAGATTAATCCATTTGCGAATAAAAATGTGCATTTTTAAGAAGGCATTTGGTGACGCAAGCAAACTGATTCCTTACTCTGCCCATTCCCTTTAAATCACATTTTCAGCACTTTGTGGTAAGCAAAATAATGGGAATTCATTGGCAAGTTTTACTGAGCATGCCAATGTCAGGTCACAGCTTCAAGCTACAAATCAATGTATGGTATTAATGTGAAGGTTTGTAAGGGTTTTGTTTTTTTTCAGACAAGGAAAAGGAGTGGTTTGCCATTTCTTTGGCAAATGGGGGAAATGGGCTTTAATGTGTCAGAATGTGGTTCCCAGTGGCCTGCACAATTACCTTTACTTAAGCTACAGCTCAAATCCTAGCTTTCCATATAATAACTGTCATCAACAGAAATATTACCAATAATGTAGAATGTTAATGTGGGATTTGTGTATTGATAGTGTTTAAATGAAATTTGTGTCTTGGTTTGTATTGCATACTGATTGCATCATCCAGAGTGTACTATAGTCTGTAAAGAGTTAATTACTGAGAAGCTGTGATGACCTTGATGTGTGGCTGGAACTGGGGAGTGTCCAGACACAAGTGTTTGTGCATTACTGATTGCATCAGTTCTGTTCTGTTCTGCTGTCTGCTGAGAAGTCAAGTCCTGTGTCTATTGTCTGCAAGTCTGTTTGTCTTATAGTAAAACTTGTATATAGTTTTACCAATGTCTCTGGGTGTCTCTTCATTCTGCGTTCCACTGACTCCATCTACTGCTGCGCTGCAAATTACTCTGACATAGAATGCATTCCGAAGGCAGGAAAAGTGTTCCCAGAGTCAAACATGGCCAACCCCGCCCCAAACACCATTACATACACCATGTATGACTTACATAGTTATCTCTTGCAGACCAGGTGGGGTAGAGCTGAGAATGAAGCTGCCGCTCCTTCCTGGCCAGCTCATAGTACTTGGCTTGCTCTTCGCGGGACAGCGAGTGCCACTGAAGCATTGGAAAAGATAGTTTAGACTGGAATGTCTAGTGAGGTTTGGAGCACAACTCCCACTTGAAAATGTAAGAATAAATCATGTTTCCCAGCTATATAAAACCATCTCCCTTTCCGCTACAAAACTGAAAGTATGAATCAAGGCATATTTACTTGCAGCCACCCTTAACTAGAAGCTTGCAGTTAAAAGGCTTTGTTCCAAATGAATATGTGAAACTGAACTGATACGTAATCTATGTAGTCTTTTGCCCCATCCTTCCCCAAGTCCCTAAAAGACTGGCAGAACACAATATTGCAGCCACATTAGAAGCCACAACTAGGAAATGAAATCTTCTTTGCAATTGTTAAAAGAGCAGGAAAGTCTTAAAAGCAATACCTACTATAGCCACACAACCATTCCTAGTTCACTGTGTTGTTGAAGGATTTCATAGCCAAAATCACTGGCTTGCTGAGAGTTTTTCGGGCTGTATGGCCATGTTCCAGAAGCATTCTCTGCTGACGTTTCGCCCACATCTATGGCAGGCATCATCAGAGGTTGTGAAGTCTGTTGGAAACAGGTTTATATATCTGTGGGAGAAAGAACTCTTGTCTGTGGGAAGCAAGTGTGAATGCTGCAATTAGTTGTGTGTAGGTTTACTGTAGACTGTATGGCCCAATTGTTGATTGGGTTTGTGGATGACTAGGACATCTAGAAATGGCAGTTTTCCTTCATTTTCTTTTTCCATGAGACAAGAGTTCTTTCTCCCACCCTAGACATTCCACAGATATATAAACCTCACTTGACTAGTTTCCAACAGATCTCACAACCTCTGAGAATGCCTACCATAGATGTGGGTGACACGTCAGAGAGAATGCTTCTGGAACATGGCCATACAGCCCGGAAAACTCACAGCAACTCATTCCTAGTCCACTTTTATCTTTCTTGCCAATAAATGTTTCAGGTTTCTAAGTCCTGTGTGAAAACTGCTGCCATTTCTATATTGTCTTTTGATTTTTCCCTTGTGTTATCTTTGGATTCCTGCTTCTGATGCCCTGACTACTTTGCTTCATACTACTTATCCGCCTTGTGTTTTGCCAGTCTCCCTTAGCACTCCTATCTCTTCCAGGTTTGAGTACAGTGATGTTATTTTCCAAGAGTGACTGATGGGGCCTAATTGCTAGTAGCTCTTCAGACTCCCTTGTAACATCAGCCACTTTTTTGACCTTTAAGCCTCCACTTTCTCGGCCAGTATCCCCTCCAGCTTCTTCTCTTGGTCAATTTTTGACCTTAGGGACTTCCTTCTGCTATCTCATTTTGGGTACCCTTTCCTCATTTTTCTACCTCTTCTCAACATCAGTTTACTCCACAAAGCTATTCTTGTTCCAAGGCTTTGTGTGAATTTTTAATCCCACATAAATGGAGCCTCCGGTGGCCTAGGGGATAAAAGCCTTGTGACTTGAAGGTTGGGTTGCTGACCTGAAGGCTGCCAGGTTCGAATCCCACCCGGGGAGAGCACGGATGAGCTCCCTCTATCAGCTCCAGCTCCATGCAGGGACATGAGAGAAGCCTCCCACAAGGATGGTAAAACATCAAAACATCCGGGTGTCCCCTGGGCAACGTCCTTGCAGACGGCCAATTCTCTCACTCCAGAAGCAACTCCAGTTGCTCCTGACATGAAAAAAAAAAATCCCACATAAAGTAAAATGTAGAAACTGGATTTCAAATACAGTAGAGTCTCACTTATCCAAGCTTCACTTATCTACTGTTCTGTATTATCCAAGGCAGTCTGCCTTTTAGTAGTCAATTTTTTGTAGAAAATGTTGCAACGTTATTGTGCTAAATTCGTAAATACAGTAATTACTACATAACATTACTGTGTATTGAACTGCTTTTTCTGTCAGTTTGTTGCAAAACATGATGTTTTGGTGCTTAATTTGTAAAATAATAATGTAATTTTATATTTAATAGGCTTTTTTCTTAATCCCTCCTTATTATCCAAAATTTTCGCTTATCCAATGCTCTGCCAGCCTGTTTATGTTGGATAAGTGAGACTCTCCTGTACTCTGCTTTGCTCCATAAATACCAAGAATGTCTGATACAAATATCCCAAGGTGCCAAAATACTTTGCTACCTCAAAAACACAACTATTGCTATGAATCATTTCTGCACGGAGCCTAGTCTCTTAAATGGAATAGGAATAGGATGAAGAAGTCAGCAATGTGTTTTGTACCCTTCTTCCTAGGATCTGGTTGATGGCGGCACTCTCCTTCAGCGTACACTCTGCCACCACCTTGGCCCGCATCTCCTTCATGTACAACATGAACGCATTCAGGGGTTTTTTAATATGAGGTTTCTTCTCCTCCTCCTTCTTGACAATCACAGGTGTTTTTCTGGAATAGTCATAGCTTTCATTACAGTCCCATATTCCTGGTCATGGAAAAAGGTGACTAAAGAAACCAACACAACAATTACTAAGAAGATTAAGAACTACCCAGAAATGTGCTTATTGGGTTTGTTTCAGGAGAGAATTGGCAAAGATGATGTAGAAATACAGTTATGTATCAGCAAGATTCATTATAGCAAAATCTTGGAAGGGGAAAAAATTACTTATTAAGGAAAGAAGTTGAGTATATCTAAATGGCCAAGATTTCCAATGGCATAAGGCAGGGGTCCCCAAACTAAGACCCCGGGGGCCGGATGTGGCCCTCCAAGGTCATTTACCTGGCCCCTGCCCTCAGTTTTATAATATAATATTTTTATATCAGTTTTAATAATATAATACATATAATATTGATAGTAATATTATAATGTAATACAATGTAATACTAATAATAATATTAATTATATATTATATATTACATATAATATTACTAATAATATTACAGTATAGTGGTATAATCCAATATAGTAATATATAATGCTAATATTGTTCTATGCTAATAATATAATATATTGTAAATACATATAAATTGTAAGCCGCTCTGAGTCCCCTTCAGGGTGAGAAGGACAGGATATAAATGTAGTAAATAAATAAATACATTTTTGACTTAGGCTCGCCCAAAATCTGAAATGACTTGAAGGCACACAACAACAATAATCCTAATTAACTTGTTGGCCAGAAGCAGGTCCACACTTCCCATTGAAATCCTGATCAGTTTGAGTTGGTTAAAATTGTTTTTATTTTTAAATATTGTATTTTTCTTTCATTGTTGTTGTTGCTGCTGTTGTTGTTTTTGCACTACAAATAAGACATATGCAGTGTGCATTGGAATTTGTTCGTTTTTTTTTTTAAATGATAATTCGGCCCCTCAACAGTCTGAAGGATTGTGGACCAGCCCTCTGCTTTAAAAGTTTGAGGACCCCTGGCATAAGGTATAAGCAGTTGGATCACTTTTTAAAGCTGTGATGATTTAGAACAACTACTCTGGGTTGCAACAAACTCCTGAAATGGGGCTTACTTTCAAATTAATCATAAAATGCTTTAAGAAAGAATAATGATATTAGAGTTCCCCACACAAGCAAACCCATCCTGGCTCAGCGAATACTTACGAACTCCCTTCGGGGCTCATACTGGGCTGCGTGGGCTCTTGCTTGACAATGGGCGACACAATGGTGGGGTGTGGGATTCCCGATGGGTGAAGTCCATGAGCAGGAGGAGGAACCATGTGAGGAGAAAACCGGCTAGACATCAAGCTGGAGCACAAGGAAGAGCAAGATGCTAAAAATGAATGTGTCTACACGACTCCTTTCCCTGTTCTAATATTTAACCACACCCTTATTCCACACACCTTGTTTTCCCCCTCGTTTTTTAGCCAAAACCTCCATCGATTGGCCCATGGTCAATCCATGGCAGAGACAGGAGACAAAACAGAAATCTTATATGTATTGCGGACCCACTTCACCATGGCCAGCAAGGAAAACAAATCTCAGCTGTCTACTGCAGCAATTTGAACTAACAGATACATATACAGTAGAGTCTCACTTATCCAACATAAACGGGCCGGCAGAATGTTGGATAAGCGAATATGTTGGATAATAAGGAGGGATTAAGGAAAAGCCTATTAAACATCAAATTAGGTTATGATTTTACAAATTAAGCATGAAAACATAATGTTATACAACAAATTTGGCAAAAAAAAGTAGTTCAATATGCAGTAATCCTATGTAGTAATTACCATATTTACGAATTTAGGACCAAAATATCACGATGTATTGAAAACATTGACTACAAAAATGCATTGGATAATCCAGAACGTTGGATAAGTGAGTGTTGGATAAGTGAGACTCTACTGTAATGAGAAATGTATTTTGACTCGTTACATACATGCATTCATTTTTCTTTTCAGGTCTTTCTGACTTTAGATAATGCTTCCAAAAATCCAACCAATATTCAATATACTATGAGTACTAAATCACCCCTGGTGGGATTTGAACCTGGGGCCCCTGGTAGTGGTGCAGTGTGTTAAAGCGCTGAGCTGCTGAACTTGCAGACCGAAAGGTCCCAGGTTCAAATCCCGGGAGCAGAATGAGCACCCGCTGTTAGCCCCAGCTCCTGCCAACCTAGCAGTTTGAAAACATGCAAATGTGAGTAGATCAATAGGTACCGTTCTGGCGGGAAGGTAACGGCGCTCCATGCAGTCATGCCGGCCACATGACCTTGGAGGTGTCTACGGACAATGCCGGCTCTTCGGCTTAGAAATGGAGATGAGCACCAACCCCCAGAGTCGGTCACGACTGGACTTAACATCAGGGGAAAACCTTTACCTTTACCTTTACTTTATCTACTAAATCACCAGTAAGCATGACTATAGAATCAGCTCTCTCTTTTTCCTAAGACTTAGTTCTGCCTTCACTATACTGTCCTTTCAGGTAAGAACATACTCTCATATAAGTTGTTATCTGTAGTCTTTACATGGTACCGGCCAGAAGTGTCCTCTCAGTGCCAAGAATTAGGGCTTGCTCTCCCACTTGAACCTACCTGGACATTGAAGCATTCATTGCCAAGGCAGGATACGGATGTCTGAAACCACCTGGCGGAATGGAATACACAGGCTGCCCTTGCCTGGAATAAAAAAGAAAGTCCCATATGATTGCCTGAAAGTGAGGCGAAATCTTCTGAACAGGAGCACAGACAGCAAAACAAACACCATGGGGTGGTTACCCCTTTCCCATTCTATCCAAAGCATAGATAGATAGATAGATAGATAGATAGATAGATAGATAGATAGATAGATAGATAGATAGATAGTTGGCTAGAGTTACACTTAAAAAATGTACCTGTTCCAACTTACAGATTCAACCTAAGAACAAACCTACATCACCTATCTTGTTCATAACTTGGAGACTGCATGTAAATAAAATAATAAACTGACAACTACACAGAAATATTGTAGTTTTGACTCTTACTGCTGTCTCTTTGTATAACATCTAATTTATTAAAGATTTTTAAATCTTACAATGTCACATTCCCTTTATTCTGCTTCATCAAGACAATGCAAACATTCAACACAGAAATGCAGAAATATATGTGTATATGAATGTATGCCTTATGCTTATGTTATGATGTCATCCCAAACTCAAATAATTGTAAATTTGACTTCTCTTTGCCTATAGATTCAGATCTCGGTCATCTACCAAGCGTGCTTGATGTGGCCTGAAAACCAGTCTGTTTTACAAGATAGTTAAGACAACGTTGATATAGTGTGTGTATGTATATGTATGTATGTATGTATACATATACTCTCACACACACATAAATATATTATATCTATATTATTGTTGTTTTGTTGTGTGTGCGTGTGTGTGTGTGTATGTGTGTGTGTGTATGTGTGTGTGTATATATATATATATACACATACATACATACATATACAGTAGAGTCTCACTTATTCAACATAAACGGGCCGGCAGAACGTTGGATAAGCGAATATGTTGGATAATAAGGAGGGATCAAGGAAAAGTCTATTAAACATCAAATTAGGTTATGATTTTACAAATTAAGCACTAAAACATGTTACACAACAAATTTGACAGAAAAAGTAGTTCAATACTCAGTAATGCTATGTAGTAATTACTGTGTTTACGAATTTAGCACCAAAATATCATGATGTATTGAAAACATTGACTACAAAAATTTGTTGGATAATCCAGAATGTTGGATAAGTGAATGTTGGATAAGTGAGACTCTACTGTATATATATAGTAAACAACTTTGAACATCTTGACGAAAGGGTGGGATACAAATGAAACAGAAATGTGATACACCATAAAGGAAATTTAGACATTACATACACTGAACTTCATTTACAGCTTACAGCAGCATATGTTTCATCCTGACAAAAACTACAGACATGAAGCTTCTTTATCAAATACATTCTACCATCCCAAAGTGTACAGCACAGTGGCTTCATGGAATTCAGACAGAGCCTTGTTTTACACATAACATGTGTCAAAATCAAAAAATTCTGCTCGGATTATACAGAAAGGTTGAAGCAATCTCCACCTGACAGAGACAAGGAAGGGAGAGAAAAAGGTAATTCTTACTGTGGTACGATCCATCCCAATGGATGAGGAATTTGCCCAATGGCGCCAGGAGACAATGGGTAATAAGGAGACAGTTCTGAAGGATGAGGTGGCCGTGGAATTCCTGAGGGGAAAAACACAGACAATCATTGAAATAGTTGAGTTGGACCTGTAACCCAATGTTCAGTTCTTAACTGGAATTGTATCTTCCCTTCAGTCAGACAAATATGAATGTCCTCACCCTGGAAGGTCGGGAACCCAAGCAATATGAGGAGTAGCTTAGGAAGCTGAGTATGTTTAGCTTGGAGAAGAGAAAGTTGAGAGGGGACACGATAGCCATGTTTACATATTTGAAAGGATGTCATATTGAGGAGAGGGCAAGCTTGCTTTTTGTGGTTCTAGAGAATAGGACATGGAGCAATGGATTCCAATTGCAGGGAAAGATATTCCACCTAAACATTAGGAAGAACTTCCCGAGAGAGCCGTTTGAGCCTGCCTTGGAGCGTGGTGAAGTCTCCTTCTCTGGAGGCTTTAAAGCAGAAGATAGATGGCTATCTGTCTGTTGGACTGGATGGCCCTTGTAGTCTCTTCCAACACTACAGTATTGTTCATTTGTAAGAACTCACCTGTCTTTGGGTCAATCTCTGGGGACAAATGTGAAGGTGGAGAACCTGGAGAGAAGTGGTCATTGCTATAGGTGATAAGTGGCGTCAGCGGGTGCATATGATGTGCATGTTGCACCACAGGAACTTTATTCGACTAAAAGACAAAAGCAAGTGTTTACATTTCAATATGTAATTTATTTGCACGGAGTGGGACAGGTGGGGGGAAAATAAATTTAGAGTTTATACAATTTTTTGCAAATATATTCAAGAATATTTTCCAGGAAAATTGTGCATTACTGATTGACACGGGAGCGCAGTTACAAAAGCCACATGATTTTGCATTTTTTACTTATAATTTATTTAAAACACTTATCTGTTTTTTAAGATAAATTTTCCCAATGCAATTTACAGCAAAATTGGAATCCACAAGATATAATAAAATGATGATAAAAGCAAAAGATACAAGAAGGCTATCATAATAATGGATCAAAATTAACAACTAGAACCAGATAGCATCATATAAACAACATAGGTATGTGTGCTTTCATGTCACTTGTCGATTTAAGGCAGCCCATGAAACTCATAAAATATACTCAGGCTATTATTATTATTATTATTATTATTATTATTATTATTATTATTATTAATGTTTATGTTTATTTATACCCCGATTTATCTATTTCCAAGGAGGCTCAAAGCAGCTTAGAGGTTCCTTCCCCTGGAATTAAGTCTACAGCTGATCTGCCATTGAAGTACTAACCAGAGCTTAGGCTGCATCTACATTATAGAATTAATGCAGTTTGACGTTCCTTTAACTGCCATAGCTTAATTCTATGGAAACATAAGAGCTGTAATTTGGTGAGGCACTAGCACTCTCTTAGTAGAGAAGGCTAAAGACATGGCAAAAACACAACTCCCATGTTTTCATAGCACTGGGCCAAACTGCATTAATTCAACAGTGTAGATCCAACCTTAGTTTCCATGATCACATGAGATCTGATGTCATTGGGAAAATTGGGCAGCTCACATAAACAACAACATCTGATAAAAGTTATAACTGAAAATATTCTTATATGTTCATAGTACGATACAAATTAAACGTGCAATGCTTTAGAATGGCGAGATGCAACTTTATTCAGCTCACGTTTCTATTAGTACTCGTGTAGTGCTTTAATGGCAAAATCAACCAGTCTAAAGAGAGTTCTTGCAGAGTCGGTTGCAATCTGCTTGGATGTCCACCAAGCCAGTCTTCATCTGTCATGTTTCCCTTGCTCAGCCTTGACTTCGGGTTATTTATGAAAAGCTAAATAAGCAACAGTCCCCATCACACATTCGAAAAGTACTCCATTACTTACTTCCCTCCATTGTGAGAGGTATCCATTTACTCTTGTTCCCTATTTCCTGTTTAGCCAGTTACAATCCGTTTCCCTGCGACTCTAAGTATACTCTGGAGCCTTTGGCAAGAGATACCATCAAAAGCTTTCGGACATCCAACACTGTATCTGCCAAATCTCACATCACCTCCACCTACATGTTGTAATCTTAACACCAAAAAGGACAGTAAACAGGTCTTGGTAGTGACCGCGCTGATTCCTCCCCTTCAGTGTTAGTTTCCTTTCTCTTTAAATTGCTTCCTTCCTACTTAAAAATAATAATAATTCTTTCAGCTGAAAAATACCAAAAAAGGAATACCCCTCCCTATCAGTCAGAATCACATCACGCAGTACTGTTTTCATTCTTGTACATCCAAACTGCTCTTCATACAGTTGTGGTCTTTTCAACAAAACCTGTTCATTTTAGAATAAGTAAGCTGAAGTTTTTCTTCTCTCTCATCCCAGAATGAAACAGTTGTGCTAGTTATTGTTCACAATTCAAATAATAGTTCTTACATTTGCTTTTCCTGCATTAACCTGATCAAATAGCCGGGCTTTAGCACAGCAGGTTAACCATCAGCTGCAATAAATCTTGCCAGTCGAAAGGTTGGCAGTTTGAAGCCCAGCTCAGCTCACTGCCCACCCAGCAGATCATAGATATACTGCTTAAGCAGGGAGGTATTTTAATGGCACCTTAAGAAAATACAAGGAAAAAGGCTGGCAAAGAAGGAAGCCTGTGAACAGGGCTCTTCCACATGGAGGATGGAGCAACAGCACCCCCCCCCCCCCCCCACACACACACAATGGCTGGAATTGAGCACAACGTCCAGGACGCCAAAGATGGGAAATTCTTATTTATTTATTTATTACATCACTTCTACCCCGCCCTTCTCACCCATCAGGGGACTCAGGGCGGCTTACAATATAAACATACACATTAAAAACAGTTGTCGTCAAATTTAAAACTCCATCAAGATTAAAAATTACAATAAAATTAAGAATATCCATTAAAATATACATAATTATACATTTGAATATACATTTAAGGCGCTTTCCATGTTCATGTGGGGTCTGTCAGTAGGTCATATATTCTTATCTCATTTTTGCTGCTACTCATGCTCAAATGCCCGGTCCCATAACCACGTTTTTGTCCTCTTTCGGAAAGACAGGAGGGAGGGAACCTGCCTGATTTCAATGGGGAGGGCGTTCCATAGGCGGGGAGCCACCACTGAAAAGGCCCTGTCTCTCGTCCCCGCCAGCCGCACCTGTGAGGCTGACGGAACCGCGAGCAGGGCCTCATCTGACGATCTTAAGCTTCGAGGTGGGTCGTAGCGGGAGACACGTTCGGACAGATAAGCTGGGCCGGAACCGTTTATATGCCTATATACCTATATACCTCTATCTATTCTGTTGTCTGTCCTGTCTGTGTCTAACGGTGTTGAATGTTTGCCGTATATGTGTTTTTCCCTGAATCCTCTTCGGGGTGAGAAAGAATATAAATAAATATTAAAAGGAATATAAATACAGTAGAGTCTCACTTAGCCAAGCCTCGCTTATCCAAGTTTCTGGATTATCCAAGCCATTTTTGTAGGCAATGTTTTCAATATATCGTGATATTTTGGTGCTAAATTTGTAAATATAGTAATTACAGCATAACATTACTGCGTATTGAACTGCTTTTTTTGTCAATTTTTTTTTGTAAAACATGATGTTTTGGTGCTTAATTTGTAAAATCATAACCTAATTTGATGTTTAATAGGCTTTTCCTTAATCCCTCCTTATTATCCAACATATTTGCTTATCCAAGCTTCTGCCGGCCCATTTAGCTTGGATAAGTGAGACTCTACTGTACTATAAATCAATGAAGGTACCATTCAAAAGGATCAGGTTTCTTCACCTTCAGAAGACACAGGGGACTAGAGACAAGATCTTTTCTTTAGGATCACCTTTGAATTTGGCTTGTTTGGAACAATATCCCTCTAGAGCCAAATAACGATCTTTATTTCTAGATAAGTTTACTAGATAATTTATAATTGTCAATTTCCTTTGAGACTTCCTTGAAACTTTTCAAGTTTTGTGGACACTCTTCCTAATTATCTTGCAAAAATAAGGATCCAGGGACTCTTTCAATGCAAGAAGATGCAAAACACTGAGAAGACGTATGCTTCCACCTTTGAGGCAAGATCTTTATCATCTCTCATGCTTCTCCCACGTTATAAATGTATGACCTTTGTGGTTCTAACAACCTTCTTCCAAGTGTCATAGTCCTCTTTTGTTTTTTGTTTTTTTTAAATTTTAGGAACTATGCATGGATTAGTGGCCCAAATCTTCGCAACAACAAAAGCAACCAGTAACATTAAAACCAAACTTTTCGAGATGAATATGCAAAGATATCACTGATCCAGGAAATTAATACAAAACCAAGCCATAGACACTTACTAAGTGTGCAGGAGAGGGGGACCTTGTATCCTTTAGGGTAGCTCCAGCTGGTACATCCAGGAGTGGCCACTTCACCTGCAAATACTAGAATTGCAATAAGAAACATGAAAATATATAACTAAAATAATGTCATAAAAACAAACAAACTAAACTAAACACATTTTACAGGAGCATTCCCAAAACAGTAGCTGACTAATTTTTTTTTTTAGCATAAATCAGATTCTTCTATGCCAAAAACATCCTTCCTTATTATGGTCCGCATTTAATCCAACTCACTTTGTCAGAAAGATGACAGGGCTTAGAACAGCGGGCTAAACGGCTAACTACAGAAAATCCTGCTGATTGAAAAGTCAGAAGTTCCGAGCCTGGGTCGGGGTGAGCACCCGACATTAGCCCCAGCTCTCTGCCCACCTAGCACATCAAAAGCAGAAATGTGAGTAGATAAATAGGTACCACTTTTAGCGAGGAGGTAATAAAGGCACCCTTAAGGACATTGATTAGGAGGACGTCTTAGGACGACAAAGTTCCTCGGCATGGAAGATGGAGCAACAGCTCGACTTGCATGGCTGGAGATGAGCATAGCCTCCAAAATGCCAAAAATAAGATGGGAAATGTGTGTATTATCTGTTCTTGTTAATTGTATAATGGCATTGAATGCTTGCAATATATGTGTTCTGTAATCTGCACCCTGAGTCCCCTCGGGGAGCTAGAGCAGAATATAAATAACGTATATTATTATTATTATTATTATTATTATTATTATTATTAATTAATTATCAGTCACTGGTGAAAAAATAACTAATTCCTTGCTATTGGCTTCCCTATTGTCTTAGTAACATGTGCAATTTGAGATCATAGGGTTTCTTCCCATGCAAGTACAGTAGAGTCTCACTTATCCAATATAAACGGGCCAGCAGAACGTTGGATAAGTGAATACGTTGGATAATAAGGAGGGATTAAGGAAAAGCTTATTAAACATCAAATTAGGTTATGATTTTGCAAATTAAGCACCAAAACATCATGTTATACAACAAATTTCACAGAAAAAGTAGTTCAATACGCAGTAATGTTATGTTGTAATTACTGTATTTATGAATTTAGTACCAAAATATCATGATCTAGTGAAAACATTGTCTAAAAAAATGCGTTGGATAATCCAGAACGTTGGATAAGCGAGTGTTGGATAAGTGGGACTCTACTGTACTGCTTTCCAAGTGTAGCTATTGATACTGGAATAGGAAGGAAAACTATGACATGACTAACCTTCAAATATGTAAATCACATTGAATCCCATCTTAGGAGAAAGGCAGGATATTTATTAAATAAAACCTGACATATAAGAGGTTCCCAATGTTACTTAAGTGCTATGGGAACTAAAATCAGAGAAACCTCTATCTGGATGGCATAAAACTATGATTTTATAATTAATCATTAAGTTACATTATCTGCAAAATTATATCTCAATACTTTAAGTCTGTGTTATCAATCTACATGTTCACATTTAGTAATAATATTGCGGAAACTCAAAAACTAGCTTGCACGGCTAAGGTACTAGCAGAGCAACAAAACAATTTTATGCCGTTATAGCTGAATGCAGTGTATCCTGTGAAACGCTGGCGGGTTGGGAATGTGGCCTGGATGAGTCGCAGCTGTGCAATGGAATTTCCCTAACACACAAATCTTCATGATGTAAAACAGCTGGAAGGAAATCCCAGCATGCTCTGTTTAGAGGCAGAACAACCAATAATTTAAGTGGAAGATTAACCCTTCAACTTAAAACAAACGTTCAGATTTCCTCCAACATATATTCCAACTATCTGCTCCGAGAGTGCTGATCTGTTTCAATAGGTCATTTGGACAGATTTAATCTTGTGAAAGCCCATGCCCTTTTTATTTCTTTTTGGAGTATGGGCAAATGAAAGTGTAGATATCAAATCTGTGGATAAGAGGGTCATGTTGTACTTAGTTTCTACGCAATTTTTAGAAACGTGTGCGCATGTTTTCTGTAATGGCAAAGGAAAAGTCTAACCAGGAAGTGCAAGCACACAAAAAAGTACTGACTTTCATATATATTTTCTCATCATGATGGAAGACCTTTTAGAATTTGGGAGGTGGAGAAAAATAGCAGAAGAGACATATTTGCATGCTATAAAGAAAAGACAGGTCAACCTCTGGCAGAAAGAAGCATTCCAGACAAACATGTCTGGGCTACATGTTCCTCACCCAAACAGAGCAAGCACTTCGAATTGACATCCTTGTTGGGGATTTTCCCTCTACATAAGGCATTTTTTTGAAATATGCAATTGAGGCTATGGTAGGAGGAGAATAACTGCAAACCAAGGTCGACGGCTCCAGGCAAGAGGAATAAACACACAAAACAACCCAAGGTCAACGTATCAGAAGTACAAATAGCAGCCAAAGACAGACTGGAAGCAGTAGGTGTTCTAGAAGTCAGAGATGACAAACTGTGCCAAATATTAAAACCAAGAAGACAAGCAATTGCTATAAAGCAAATATTCTACATTTGCTGATATCGTGGCAGACAAAAGGGAACAGAGGACTTGGCAAGATCTGCTCTTTTTATACCGGCATGGAGAGTGGACACAGAGTATTACGAAAACACTAGAAAGTTTTGAGTGTGCCCACAATTTATTTGTGTGATTCATGGAGATCACATGGAAGTAGAATGTGTGTAAATTTGAAGTAAAATAGGAAAGGAACTTATTGATGCCCATAAAACATACAAACAGTGACAGAACAACCTTGTCCACAATACATAACTGTTTTTCTTCAAACTTTGATTTCATCTCACTTTCTGTCCCCGTGGAAACAAGGACTGGCAAAAAAGCTTCAGTGGAGTTATCTTTTCCCCATGATAACTCTTTCAGGAGTGAATTCCCCTTCTGAGGGGTAGATTTCTCTCCCTTCCTGTTGTCTCAGCCCCGTTTTTAACTATGAGTTGTTTGTAAGTTGGATGTTTATAACTCAGGGATTGCATGTATAGCCAAAACTAACAGCACCAGAGCAAAAATGAATGAAAAGACACGTTTAGCAGCTGCCACGGCCACTATCTATGACTCAAGAAGACCCAGAATTCTGTGGAAAATATTTAAGAAGCAATTCTTGTAAAATCCAATTGATTATGAAAAAAAATCCAAGAGGCCATTGCAATTAATATTCTATATTCACAGAAAACTATCACCTGTAACATTTATAAATATTGGTTTGCAAACAGAATGTCCTAATTCACTTGCTCAATGAAGGAGCCACGGTGGTGCAATGGGTTTAAACCTTTGTGCCAGCTGGACTGCTGACCTGAAGGTTGGGTTGCTGACCTGAAAGTTGCCAGTTTGAATCTACAAGACGGGGTGAGCTCCCATCTGTCAACTCTAGCTTGTGGGACATGAGAGAAACCTCCCAGCAGGATGGTAACACATCCAGGCGTCCCCTGGGCAGCATCTCTGTAGACAGCTGATTCTCTCACACCAGAAGTGCCTTGTATATTCTCAAGTCGCTTCTGACACTATTTTAAAAACTTGCTCAAGGTTCTTTGTGCAATCGCAAAGAGTTGATGCATGTAACCTGACAACTTCCTGGGAAAATCCCACAGCAACATACTTGCTATGTATTAAATACACACTCCCGCTTCTCTTGTCATAAGAAGATGTATATTACGACTGTTAAGGGAGATCTCATTTGAATTTACATGCATATTTCCAGGCATAGCTCTGCCTGGAACAACACACCACCTGTATCAGCAGCCTGGCCTTTTACTTGTTTTCCTTCTTCTTGAACTGAGAATTCAAATACCAGCCCTGCAACAGTTCTTTCTGTATGTAACAAACTAATTGTTGGATATAAGAACAGTATCCCTGCACAAACAACACATAACAAAATGTTCTCTACATGTTGCATTGCAAAACATATGTAACATTTGTACATGCATGGTACAGAGAACCACATGAACCCTGGCTTGTTGTTTACAAGCACCACTGCAACTAGCTCTACAGCCTCTACAGGCACTTTTATTAAAAAGTCTTGTAACTATATATTTTTGCATTTTTGACTTGACCGCCTCCCATTCTATCCATTAGTTGTGATGTTTGTTTTATCATTTTACCATCTTATTTTGTAATTATTGTGTTATATTGTATTACTGTGTTTTAATTTGTTTTATTTTATTTGATCTGTTTTGTTGATAGTGTTTATTTATGTTTTAACTCTGTTCATATTTTGTTTTTGAACCTGGCCCATGTTAGTTGCCCAGAGTCCCTTCGGAGAGATGGAGACGGGATAGAAAAATAAAGTAGTAGTAGTAGTAGTAGTTGTTGTTGTTGTTGTTATTATTATTATTATTATTATTATTATTTGCAGTGGAAAACATTAAGCAAACCACAGATTATCCAGAGAAAGTCAATCCCCAGGTATCTTCACAAAAAAGACAGAAAGCTATGCTTATGTTCAGACAAATTGTTAAACATACTACAAAACAAGCTCCTCTACAGGTAAGACACTAACTGAGCAATTCACCAGCACAGTGTTTACAATTACGGTAGAATCTTCACTTATCCAACATTCTGGATTATCCAACGCAGTCTGCCCTTTAGTAATCAGTGTTTTTGTCGCCAATGTTTTCAATACATTGCGACGTTTTGGCGCTAAATTGTAAATACCACATAACATTACCGTGTATTGAACTGCTTTTTCTGTTGATTTGTTGTAAAACATGATGTTTTGATGCTTAATTTGTAAAATCATAACGTAATTCGATGTTTAATAGGCTTTTCCTTAATCCCTCCTTATTATCCATGATATTCGCTTATCCAACGTTCTGCCAGCCCGTTTATATTGGATAAGCGAGGCTCTACTATAACAAGCCATGTTTCCCAGGCTTCTTTCACTAATCAGATTTGCGTAGAATGAATTTCCTCTTATTCTCACTGATTGTGTATTTCACTAAACATATTTTCTATTCCCAAAGGAATTGCTGAAGTATTTTTGCATTATCATCCTCATCGCCATTGGGAGAGAGGTTAAGGAAAGTGAAAGCAGTAACGCATTTTAGGCCATTGCTTTTAGAAGACCAATGGGAGGAAAGAAGAAGACAATGCTCTTTGCACATTTGAAAAATGCGCTGAGAATAGGTTGCCATGAGATGCCTGCAGCTACGGCAGAAAGGCTGCCCTTTATATAGAGCTGCCTGAGCTGAGGCTCTGTAATCAGATCTTCGCCTTCAAGGCTCCCACAACAGCCAATTGTGGAGAAGGCAGGGAGCCAGGGCCGTCATCTGTACAAGGAGTATGTTTGGTATGCAGCCGGCCCCATGACTCCCAACTCGCGAGCGCAATGACCTACAGTACACTCTGGCCTCTGAATTCAGTAGAAGTAGTTTCCTAAATGACTGCCTTTGATCGACTCTCCAAGCCTTGAGATCAAAGCGGCTGGTTAGACTGGGGAAGTCCCTGGACCTGGCTGCTGTACAGCTACAATCTGTTTCCAAACATTGAGTGGTGATGTGAGCTCACTTGCCATTTACTGCAGAGTGATTTTGACAAGCCTCGTAGCTGCTGGGACGGCAAGCACTGCCCCACTGGGTGAGTCAGCTTTCTAGCAAAGCGCTGGCAAGAGCTGGGAAGCTGTGAAACCCAAAATACCCACAGAGGATAGACAGAGAGTTCTGCCCAATTAAAAGTCCTGCGCGTTATCATTTTCGAGCTGGCTTACTTTACGCCCCACCCTGCTTTTCTATTCAACCATCTTGGTCACAAAAGGGTCTTTCTAATCCATTCTGTAAGCAGAGACGGTGCTGGTGAATGGGGAGGGGGTGCCCCTAAGGAGGTTTTATAAAGGCTCCTTCTCATTTTAAGCAATGTGTGGGGGTTGGGGAGACGCTCTGAAAATATACAAGGAAAGGGACCCAGCAAATGCTTGGAAAACCGAGCACAAGATCACGCCATTTGGAAAGGAGGGAGGAAGGGAGGGGGAGAAAGAGTGTCTGTGTTAATGGCATACTGAAGCTATAAAAGTTTCAAAATGGTTACATTCCAGAGAGATTAGAACAGGCCTTGCTTGCTTGTTACCTTCCCTTCCCACCTCCTCTCTGCAATGAAGAGGATTTTAACTATTTCTCTCCCACATGCTGTTGTGCCACACACACAGTACAATGCACCCTGCTGTCCGCACATTGACCTGCCATTTGCCAAATAGCTTCCCCTCAGCTGGGGATTAACATCCTCCAATTCAAAAAAACCATCCAGTGGCCCTGAAATGCAGGCGCGAACAATGGGGTGCAGACAACAGGCAGGCCTTGCCCATGACTGCTATGCTTTTTCTTGCTGCAAGAAGAAGCCTGCAGCAAACTAGAAGCGGAAAGAAGATGAGAGGACAAACAAGAGTTGCAAAAAGCAATCCGAAATTTTAATGAACGGACTTCCTTCCCTTGTTATATGAAATTATCTTAGCAAAGTTTTTGAAAACAAGGTAACTCAGAGAAGTTATGTCAATCATTTTCAAACTGTGTTTTTCTTTGCAGAGCAAGTTTTCATGGGATTTTTTTATATATAAAAGAATCCCATGAAAACTTGCTCTGCAAAGAAAATATATATCATGTATTGTCTCAACTCCGCTCGACTGGCCACGTTGTCCAAATGCCCGATCACCGTCTCCCAAAGCAGCTACTCTACTCCGAACTCAAGAATGAGAAACGTAATGTTGGTGGGCAGGAAAAGAGATTTAAAGATGGGCTTAAAGCCAACCTTAAAAACTGTGGCATAGATACTGAGAACTGGGAAGCCCTGGCCCTTGAGCGCTCTAATTGGAGGTCAGCTGTGACCAGCAGTGCTGCGGAGTTCGAAGAGGCACGAAAGCAGAAACGTGCCAAGAGGAAGGAGCGTCAAGCCAACCCTGACCGAGACCGCCTTCCACCTGGAAACCGATGTCCTCATTGCGGGAGAACATGCAGATCAAGAATAGGTCTCTTCAGCCACCTACCAACCCACCCCCATGACCCTATAACTGGAGGACCATCATCCTCGGCCTACAAGAGATCACCTAAGTAAGTAAAGTAAGTAAGTAAAAATCATCTGATAGTACCTCAGTGGCACATGGGTTACACCGCTTGACCAAAAGATTGGCAATTCGAATCCGCGGAATAGAGTGAACTCCAGCTGTTAGCCCCAGCTTCTGCCAACCTAACAGTTCGAAAACATGCAAATGTGAGTAGATCAATAGGTACCGCTCCGACGGGAAGGTAACAGCACTCCATGCAGTCATGCCAGTGGCCACATGACCTTGGAGGTGTCTACGGACAACACCGGCGCTTCGGCTTAGAAATGGAGATGAGCACCAACCCCCAGAGTCGGTCACGACTGGACTTAACGTCAGGGAAATCCTTTACTTTATCTGACTTTCTCAAACAATTGCAGCAGAATGTTTGTCAATACCTCTTCTAAGATGGTTAGCTGCTGTAAAGAAGGAACACTTCACATCATATTTCTTGTTGTCTTTACGTTGTTTCCAATATACGGGATTTTCTTAGGAAGATCTGTTCAGAGAGGATTGCCTCTGACATCCTCTGAGGTTATGAGTCTGACTCGTGAAAGGCCATGCTGTAGGTTTCAACAGCTGAGGATTCAAAGCCTGGCTTCCATTGTTATATCCCAATGCAAGAACATCTCAATATCATACCAGCCTACCAATTATCCAAATCCAATTGGTTACCAAGGCATCATTCTAAAAATGTTAAGGTATTGTACACAAGATTTTCGTGGTAGAATTTTCTCCAACAAATCACTTGATGACTGAGGCTGTGCTACCAATCCTTACCGGAAACATGCAGTACATTTTATATTGAAGTCAGTTATTTACTCTCTATCTATGGAGCCCCCAGATGGCGTAGTGGACTAAGTGACTTGAAGGTTGGGTTGCTGACCTGAAAGCTGCCAGGTTCGAATCCCACCTGGGGAGAGTGTGGATGAGCTCCCTCTATCAGCTCCAGCTCCATGCGGGGACATGAGAGAAGCCTCCCACAAGGATGGTAAAAACATCAAACATCCGGGCGTCCCCTGGGCAACGTCCTTGCAGACGGCCAATTCTCTCACTCCAGAAGCAACTCCTGACACGGGGGGGAAAAAAAACTCTCTATCTAACTTTCTCATTCTTTGCAACTATGCCTCAGAAAATGTTAGAAAATTCATTTCTGATACAAGCTCAAAAGGTGAGCAAAATCACATAAAAGGAAGTGGTCTTCCAAGTATCCCAGTTCCCTGCTGCTGTGGGTTCTCAACTTGTTCCCCAAATTGCATTTGGAAACTAAGTTGACAGTAAGTACAGTGGATATAATAAAAGGTCATGTTGCTCCCACCTTTTGTCAGCATATAGTAAAGAAATCACATGATCCCAGTCTTAGCAGTAGTCAATATTTTCTCAGGATCAATATACAGTGATAGAAACTTACGAATGCTTTTCGTGGACAGCTAGATATACATGTAACAATAATCCTGATTCAACTGAAACACTCAACACTATGATGATGATTTTTTAAATACCCCACTTTTTCTCTCTGAAAAAGACTTAAAGCTGCTTACAGTAAAACAAATGCAATACAAAGGCAATCAACATTAGCTACATACCAATAGCATAGCAGAATTAATTTTTGGTATTTATCTGTCATCCTTCTCCAGGATGTGCAGTTATTTCACCCTAACCAGACAGTAAGGCCCACAAAAAACAATGGAACTTACCAAGGATCATGCTAAAAAATGTAGCAACAAGAGTAACTACTGTATAAGCAAACAAACAAAGAGAAGACACATGCTCAAGACTCATAGACAAACACTTTCTGATGCAAAGCCACATCTGAAAGAAGAATCCACTTAAGTTCATATAGAAGTATTCTTTGTGATGTCCTTCTTTGCAATAGTTTCAAGTCAAAGGCATTTGCTTCTGTATACCAACAGCAATGGATATATTACACTCAAAAGCCTTATCAAACAGTGTCAAAAGATAATGATCTGCACAGATGGCATTAAGAATGAAATGTACAGTAGTTAAAAGCATTTTCCAAAATGCATCAGTTTTACAAACTCCAGTGACCCTGCACTGTTTAGAAACTCAATCTATATATATAAAAGGGTAATAAAATTTCGGCCTAGGACAAAACAACAAAACTACACATCCCAGAAACACTAAACTTGGCAGCACAACCCCTTATCCATGCCTCTACGTTCATACAACAAAAAGAAAAGAAAAATAAAGTCCTAATTAGAGGAAGAGGAATAATTGTTTTTATCCAATTGCTGCCAGTTAGAAGGCTACGCTTCGCCCACTTGATCTCCTAGCAACCCACTCAGCCCAGGGGACAGGCAGAGTTAGGCCTCACTTAGGCCTCTTCCACACTGCCTATAAGATACAGATTATCTGATTTTAACTGGATTATATGGCAGTGTAGACTCAAGGCCATTCCACACAGCTATATAACCCATTTATAATCTTATATTATCTGCTTTGAACTGGATTATCTTGAGTCCACACTGCCATATAATCCACTTCAGTGTGCATTTTATACAGCTGTGTAGAAGGGGCCTCATATAATCCAGTTCTAAGCAGATAATATAAGATCATAAATATATAGTAGAGTCTCACTTATCCAACATAAACACCCCGGCAACACGTTGGATACGTGAATATGTTGGATAATAAAAAGGGATTCAGGAAAAGCCTATTAAACATCAAATTAGGTGATGATTTTACAAATTAAGCACTAAAACATCATGTGATACAACAAATTTGACAGAAAAAGTAGTTCAATGGGCAGTAATGCTATGTAGTAATTATACCACCATACTTCGCCACAGCAATGCGTGGCCGGGCACAGCTAGTGGTTTTATAAATTAAGGGGAAAGGTTTAAAATATGTCCCTGGTACCAAACACAAATACTTTTCAAGCCATAAGAGGCACTTCTCTTGCTTGTGTATATAGATATACTATTAACTGACAGGTCACCAGGTTTTACCCGCATCCTTAACAATCAAATAAAATGTTTAGAGAGAATGGTGTCAAGGCAACCTCTCTGATGCAAAACTAATTCAGCAGTGTATATTTGCGGCTTGAAAGTTTAAACATAAATTCCACTTTGTTTGTTGATGTAACGTGACAGCTACACCTAGGTCTGCATCCGAACAGAAACAAGACCTTTAGCAGGACACTCCGTCTCAGGACTATTTAACCCTAGGAACGAACATGTTTGGAAATTTGCGAATGCCAAAACCATAACAACAAAAGGAAAACTTTCCCAAATTGGGTTATGTTTCAGGGAGTGCAAGATGCCAGATCATAAAGCACAGAGTCACTTGTATTCTCCAATAGCCAGAAATGGAGAGAACCCCTGGACTTCTGCAGCTGTTTTTGTTTAGGCTGTCAAGATATGTAAGGATGTGCTCCTGCCACTGGCCAGGGAGTTCGGGAGGATTCCTTTCAGCCTGGAGATTTGTACAGTAGAGTCTCACTTATCCAACACTCGCTTATCCAACGTTCTGGATTATCCAATGCATTTTTGTAGTCAATGTTTTCAATATAACGTGATATTTTGGTGCTAAATTCATAAATACAGTAATTATAACATAACATTACTACGTATTGAACTACTTTTTCTGTCAAATGTGTTGTATAACATGATGTTTTGGTGCTTAATTTGTAAAACCATAACCTAAATCGATGTTTAATAGGCGTCTCCTTAATCTCTCCTTATTATCCAACATATTCGCTTATCCAACGTTCTGCCGGCCCGTTTATGTTGGATAAGTGAGACTCTACTGTATATTTATTTATTTATATCCTGCCCCAAGTCCTTTTGGGGAGATGGGGCGGGATTTATTATTATTATTATTATTATTATTATTATTATTATTATTATTATTATTATTATTATTATTATGACACAGCAAACAAGATAGATATGCTGAATTTCGTATCACAAGATCACAAGTCGAACACTTCCCAAGTGTCTAGGACTGTGTGATGTATTTTCGGATGATGCGTGCAGATCCCAGTAGGGTGGCCTTTTGCAGCTGGCAGATCGTAATTTTGTCAATGTCTATAGTTTCCAAATGCCGTCTGAGATCTTTTGGCACGGCACCCAGTGTGCCCATCACCACTGGGACCACCTGCACTGGTTTCTGCAAGAGTCTTTGAAGTTCAATCTTGAGGTCCTGATAGCGGCTGAGTTTTTCCTGTTGTTTTTCGTCAATGCGACTGTCACCTGGGGTGGCAACATCCATGATCCAAACCTTTTTCTTTTCCACAACTGGGATGTCTGGTGTGTTGTGCTCCAGAACTTTGTCAGTCTGGATTCGGAAGTCCCACAGTATCTTTGCGTGCTCATTTTCCAATACTTTTGCAAGTTTGTGATCCCACCAGTTCTTTGCTGCTGGGAGGTGGTACTTGATGCATAAGTTCCAATGGATCATTTGGGCCACATAGTTGTGCCTCTGTTTGTAGTCTGTCTGTGTGATTTTCTTACACCCGCTGAGAATAAAATCAATGGTTTCGTCAGCTTCCTTGCACAGTCTGCATTTTGGGTCATCAGCTGATTTTTCGATCTTGGCCTTAATTGCATTTGTTCTGATGGCTTGCTCCTGGGCTGCAAGGATCAGGCCTTCTGTCTCCTTCTTCAGGGTCCCATTTGTGAGCCAGAGCCAGGTCTTCTCCTTATCAGCTTTTCTTTCAATTTTGTCAAGGAACTTTCCATGCAAGGTTTTGTTGTGCCAGCTGTCAGCTCTAGTTTGTAGTGCGGTTTTCTTGTACTGATTTTTTGTCTGCTGCTGTTGTTGTTGTTGTTGTTGTTGTTGTTGTTATTATTATTATTATTATTATTACTACACATGAACTAGGGGGCTAGCCTCATTGACACCATGAATGAATATATCACATCCAATATTGCATGCTGGAAATGTGTGCTTTGACCAGAAATCTCTGGAAAGCAGCATGGCCTCTCATCCTCACTAGAAGAGGGGAGAGGCGGAGAACAGAATGGCAAGCCCAGACAGACCAAGGGTCGACCAAGATGGTGGCAACAAGTGGGTCAAAGGCTAGCCAGCCGCCCTGCTATGGATATGTGGCCTATTCATAGAGGGCACAGAGGGCTCTTCACAGCCACTTGCACACAATTCATCTACTACTCCGTGCTCAGCAAGCTTCGTCTTTGGGAGGATGACACATTCGATGAGAAACTTTAATGGAGTCAATTAAAACAGAGCCTTGGCACTAAACAGAAACCACCCAGGAGAATTTAAGGGACGTTGTTACAACTGTCTAATCATTGCAGTAGGACACATGCCAGAAGAGCAGGGATGAGGGGAATAATCCATAGATCTTACTCTTATATAATGCTACTTCCATGGCATCTGTGCTGTTAGCACCAAGTACCATTAAAGGCCAAAACAGCTTGCGGTACAACTTGAGCATCACAGTAAGGAAAGGCAGGTCTTGCAGAAGACTTCATTATTTCCTGGGAAACTTAACTGGATTTATTCTAATATCTATTTGTATTTTTAGACTGTTTTTCTTCTCTTTTACGAGGGTGATCATAGAAGGCTACAGAATATGACCATGATTTTTTGATTGGTGTGATTTTTAACTGTTGTAATGTTTAAATTTTTATGTCTATTTTTTTTTAAATATTTAATATTTTAAGCTTTGGTTTTATATGTGTTTTGGGGCATCAAATTGTGCCATGTGTAAGCCGCCTTGAGTCCCCTTCAGGGTGAGAAAGGCGAGGAATAAATGGGGCAAATAAATACCATAAATTGCTAATTTTCACATCAAAATGCACAATTTCTTTATTGTATCAGAAGCGACTTGAGAACATGCTGCAAGTCGCTTCTGGTGTGAGAGAATTGGCTATCTACAGAGACGTTGCCCAGGGGACATCCAAATGTGTTACCATCCTGCTGGGAAGCTTCTCTCATGTCCCCACAGGCTAGAGCTGACAGATGGGAGCTCACCCGTCTTGTGGATTTGAACTGGCAACCTTCAGGTCAGCAGTTTATAAAGGTTTAAACATTGTGGCTCGAATACTACAAGAGTAATTCATTGACGGGTACAGAAGAAAAGGAAACATGGATGTAATTATGAGCTCATATCAGATCTATATTTCAGGCTGCCTTTCATAAATCGAAGAGCCCAGCATTTTTTTTTCAAGCTCTGCTCCAAATGTTATATCTTCTGCTTCAAATAACAAAAGCTTTCTTCAACATCCACAAAGTCCCATGGGGAGAAAGGCAGGGTATAAATAAAGCTTTGAAAGCTAATAATGATGATGATTACAATAATAATAATAAGTTTGCAGATATCCTCTCTCAGCCTCAGGGACCTCTTGGTAAGCAACCAATTAGGTGTCTTAACTGAAGGAAATAAATGTATGTATATGTACATACTGCAGAATCCTAAAGAAGTTCATTTTTAAGGATCCCTAAGGGACAGAACTGGCTCAGCAGCAGTACATGTCCTCGTGGACAAGTTAAACATGAGCCAACAATGTGATGCGGGAGCTAAAAAAGCCAATGGGATTTTGGCTTGCATCAATAGGAGTCTAGTGTTTAGATCCAGGGAAGTCATGCTACCCCTCTATTCTGCCTTGGTCAGACCACATCTGGAATACTGTGTCCAATTCTGGGCTCCGCAATTTAAGGGAAATGTTGACAAGCTGGAGTGTGTCCAGAGGAGGGCGACTCAAAGGCTCAAGGCTCTGGAGAACAAGCCCTTTGAGGAGCGGCTTAAAGAGCTGGGCATGTTTAGCCTGCAAAAAGAGAAGGCTGAGAGGAGACATGATGGTCATATATAAATATGTGAGGGGAAGTCATGGGGAGGAGGGAGCAAGGTTGTTTTCTGCTGCCCTGGAGACTAGGAAACGGAACAATGGCTTCAAACTACAGGAAAGGAGATTCCGTCTGAACATTAGGAAGAACTTCCTCACTGTGAGAGCTGTTCAGCAGTGGAACTCTCTGCCCCGGAGTGTGGTGGAGGCTCCTTCTTTGGAGGCTTTTCAACAGAGGCTGGATGGCCATCTGTCAGGGGTGCTTTGAATGCAATTTTCCTATTTCTTGGCAAGAGGTTGGACTGGATGGCCCAAGAGGTCTCTTCCAACTCTATGATTCTATGGGAAGAGTCCACAAGGCCATCCAATCCAACCAGCTCCAGTGAAGGAAAGAAACTCCACCACCCTCAGAGAAAACCTATTCCACTGCTAAACAGCTCTTACCATTAGGAAGTTCTTCCAAATGTTTAGGTGGAATCTCTTTTCCTTCAGTTTGAATCCATTGCTCTTGTCATCCTTTTCAATACTTGAATACTATTGTGTCCCCTCTCAACCTTCTCTTCTTCAAGCTAAACATACCCAAATTCCTAAATTGCAACAATTGCAGTAGCTGCTACTCCGTTATCTAAAATTCCAAAAGGATCCAGTGGCTTGTGAGTTTTCAAGGTGTAACTCCTAGCTGAAAGTGGACTGAAAAGGGGGGAAGAAAGGGGATAGAGGGACCAAAATGGGCTAAAACCGTGGGCAAGTCAGATGCTCCCAGCCTCAGGGGAAGGCAAAGGCAAACTTCCTCTGGAAAATGTCTTGTCAAGTAAACCCCGTGATAGATAGGCTTGCCTCAGGGTCACCAGAAGTGGAAACAACAAAAACGTAGTTTGTGCTTCCTGTTCTCCAGAAACTGCAATTTCTATCTGAACTTTGAATCCAAGCCATTTGGAACTATATAGCATGTCAGAGAAACATTTTGGTAAGTAACATGGAAACAATAAGAAATAAAGGTATTTCTATTCACTTCCTTTCCCATTTTTAAAATTGTGTCAGAAACAAATTGACAACATACAGCAAGTCGCTTCTGGTGTGAGAGAATTGGCTGTTTACAGAGACGTTGACCAGGGACGCCTGGATGTGTTACCATCGTGCTGGGAAGCTTCTCTCAAGTCCTGGCAAGTTAGGGCTGACAGATGGGAGCTCACCCCATCTCTTGGAGCCCTCGATGGCGCAGTGGGTTGGCAGGACTGATGGCTTGAAGGTTGGGTTGCTGACCTGAAGATTCCAGTTCGAATCCAACCTGGGGAGAGCACAGATGAGCTCCCTCTGTCAGCTCCAGCCTCATGCGGAGACATGAGAAAAGCCTCCCACAAGGAAAGAAAAACATCAAAACATCCGGGCGTCCCCTGGGCAAAGGCTTGCAGACAACCAATTCTTTCAAACCAGAAGTGACTTGCAGTTTCTCAATTTTAAAAAAATCCATCTCGTGGATTTGAATTGCCAACCTTCAGGTCAGCAGTTCAGCTGGCACAATGGTCTAACCCATAGAGCCACTGTGGCTCTCCTTTCCCATTAAAACTCCAGACAATGTTATAGGGCTTCTTTTCTAGGCTAGCTGCAATCCTGTAGTGGTCTAGCACTACACTGTAAGACCTTTATCATAGGCATCTGTCTATCTTTCTAAATGGAAGCCTGTATGTGATGTTATATTGACTAACATGCTCTATTTCTTTCCTTGGACTTAAGCCTTATAAATCCAAGCTGTGTAGCAGTCTAAAATGAGACAAACTGTCGTATGAAATCTATTTTAAGATCTGCTTCCTTGAACTTGAAGCATGCAGAGAAACATACAGCTCCTGCAGTCCTGCATTTCTAAGTATTTTTAGGACAATTTCAGCATTTGGAAGGAAGGCATGCCAAAGGACATTTCTGGATACACCAGCCATTTTAAAAAGAGAGAAAGGCAATCTTTCCTGGTAAGAAAAGTCTTGAATTATAGCTTCCAGAGCAAGTCAACCAAAATCCTTTCCAGGGGTAGAACAAAATGTCAAGGTTGCCAAAGTCCCCCTCCCTTTACAATAACTGACTTAAGACACAATCATAATGGCACAGAGATATATTTGCTGGTATGTACAGTATATATAATCACATCCACCCACTTTACATTTTTCATTGTTTTCGAGGCCTCAAACCACAACCTGCCCACAAAAACCTGGCCTCTGGTGTTTCTGGATATCAGATTCCTCCAACTGCACTTGGCGGTTTACTGCCTGAACAAATTACATTAACAATGCAGAGAAATGTATACAGAGCCTTAAATACATGATTGAACTGGGACCAAAACAAAGGCAACAGTATCCTAGCAACAAGCCTGGGCTCTGCTCCCCACCGGCAGGATTTCTGGACTGCGCCATGCATCAGGAACCATTGCCTTGTGCTCTTTGCTGCAAACAATTAAGGACCGAGAAGTCCCAATTACAAGTGGGATTTACAGCCAAAGAAACATTCTATAAATCACTCCCCCACTCCTCCCAGCCCTTCCCAAACCAAATAATCTCATCCAGATGTTTAGCTACAGCTGTCTAAATGTGTGGTAGATTGTTAATCAGGAAGACTGATTTTTCTCTGAAAAATGTCAAAGGCTGAGGCACTAGGACTTCATATAAGCAGCAGACATGGATCTCGGAGCCAGAAGTCATCAACTACATGTGGTGTTGATTGAATATTTATCAGGAGGATGGAAAAGAAAACTTGTGTTTTTTTCTCGCTTTCAAGCATCAGTGTTTTATTCTAGTTTCTTTAAAGATTATTTGCTTACCCAGTATCACTGCACTCCTGCCATCAATGGTTATAGCCCTAGATATACACTGGCCAACACGTACTTTGGTGCCTCAAATGTTAGCCCTGTTTTTGAGTGCATTTAACCTGCTGATTCCAAAAATGACACCACTTTCCCTCTATCGGCTCTAGTTTTTGAGATACAGAATATATGCCATCTACCAGTCACCATCTGCTTATCCAAAGAAAAGCATTACACCTAAATAACCCCAGAAACAGGCCTAAATTACCTGTAGTCCCAGCCAACTCTATGACACTTGTCCATACACTTTATTAAAAGCCCTTGAAATTGTGTATTTTCTTATGCCTGACCCCTTTTTATCCATAGTGGTTGATGTTATATATGTGTATACACACACACACATATAAATATATACAATATAATTTACAATAATAGATAATATTATAATATATTATATATGCATATAATATTAATATTATTTTGTAATGCAATATAATACTAATAATACAATATAATAATGTTAATTGTATATTATATTACATGTATTATTACTAATATTACAATATATAGATATACAGTAGAGTCTCACTTATCCAACACTCGCTTATCCAACGTTCTGGATTATCCAACACATTTTTGTAGTCAATGTTTTCAATATAACATGATATTTTGGTGCTAAATTCATAAATACAGTAATTACAACATAACATTACTGCGTATTGAACTACTTTTTCTGTCAAATGTGTTGTATAACATGATGTTTTGGTGCTTAATTTGTAAAACCATAACCTAAATCGATGTTTAATAGGCGTCTCCTTAATCTCTCCTTATTATCCAACATATTCGCTTATCCAACGTTCTGCCAGCCCGTTTATGTTGGATAAGTGAGACTCTACTGTATATGTATATATGTATATATGTGTGTATATACACACACACACACACACACAAACACACACCACACACACATATATAGTAAAGTCTCATTTATCCAACACTCGCTTATCCAACATTCTGGATTATCCAACGCATTTTGTAGACAATGTTTTCAATACAACGTGATATTTTGGTGCTAAATTCTGCAACTACTGATTTTCCATCTGTCATCTACAATCCCCAACAAGTCATCTCCAAAAGTCACATTTCAACATTCCGGTGTCTAATATTTCAATTGGGCCCGGGCTGTGGTGCAGGCTGGTGAGCAGCCAGCTGCAGCTAGCTGCAACAAATCACTCTGACCAAGAGGTCATGAGTTCGAGGCCAGCTCGGAGCCTGCATTTGTCTCTGTCTTTGTTCTATGTTAAGGCATTGAATGTTTGCCTTATATGTGTAATGTGATCTGCCCTGAGTCCCCTTCGAGGTGAGAAGGGCGGAATATAAATACTGCAAATAAATAAATAAATAAATAAATTCGTAAATACAGTAATTACTACATAGCATTACTGCGTATTGAGCTATTTTTTCTGTAAAATTTGTTGTTTAACATGATGTATTGGTGCTTCACTTGTAAAATCATAATCTAACTTGATGTTTAATAGGCTTTTCCTTAATCCCTCCTTATTATCCAACATATTCACTTATCCAACATTCTGCCAGCCCGTTTATGTTGGATAAGTGAGACTCTACTGTATTATGTTTTAACCAATTATTTTATTTGACTGTTGTTTCATTGCTTTTAGTTATTGATATGTGTTTTTAAATTGTTACACTTTGTTTCTGTTTTGAGCCCATGTTAGCTGCCCCGAGTCCCTTCAGAGAGATGGTGGCAGGATAGAAAAATAAAGTAATATTATTATTATTATAAAAAACAAGACATCAAGACTTCTTTGTGTGTTGTTGGGTTGCGTTATGTTTTTAAAATCACAAAAAATAGACGTCTCAATGTAGGCAACCTACTTCTCCACAATAAAAATCTGAAAGGGAGAGGCACGCAGACAAAATCTGCATAATTTAGGTATTATTTAGTAAGATCTATCAGAGGCTGCGATGGTGCAGCGGGTTAAACTGCTAAGCTGCAGAACTTGCAGATCGGAAGGTTGGCGGTTCGAATCCGCAAGATGGGGTGAGCTCCCATTGTTAGCCCCAGCTTCTGCCAACCTAGCAGTTCCAAAACATATACATGTGTTTTAAATAATTCTTATTGACACATTTCCTTTATGGATTAAAAAGAGGGATGGGGTAATATAAGGTAGGTAGTGAAGGGAGGGTTAAGAGGGAGTGGGATATGGAAATAGTGGGGAGATATGAGGGTACGGGGGGGGCACAAAAGGGGGCAAGAGAAAGGAGAAAAAAGGTATTCTTCTTTGGAATAGTGTGTATTTATTATGAAAAAAAGGTTATAACCAGAGAGTTCATGTACATGTGAGTAGATCAATAGGTACTGCTCCGGCGGGAAGGTCATGCCGGCCACATAACCTAGGAGACGTCTCTGGACAATGGCTTCGGCTTAGAAATGGAGATGAACACCACCCCCCAGAGTCATACTCAACTAGACTTAATGTCAAGAGGAAACCTTTACCGATACCCAAACAACAGAAATCTCATTCAGCGGATTCCTCCCATCTCTTGAGATTTTATCAGGCTTTCTTTCTGCTTTGAAAGATATTTTCACATCCATAACAACTACCTTTTCGTAATTGTGGGGAAGGCTATCAGAAAATTCAATTTGGTGTCCATTATCATGTTTTTTTTTCCTTTTCTTATAGAATCACAGTGTGCATAAACCTATACCTATTGTGAAGTAGTTTATGACGGCGTGGGGGTCAGGGTGCATGCTAGGTGGTTTCTTCAAACTCCGTCAATCATCTTCTCCAGCACCCTGATGAATTGGTTGCAATCATCTGCCACACCAACTCCTCTGTTCAATGTCAGACTCAAACACATCTGTAGTCTGAAGTCCAAAAAAAAATTTCAATATCTACAAACATATTTACAAAGCACAGCAAAAGCCATCGCTCTGAGCTGGCATTCTTCTATAGCCTCTTCGCTCGGCAAGCACAAGCTCAACACACAGAGAGATAAGAAAGCACATTCCTCAGTCTGCAGGAAGTTAATGCTTTAATTCAAAATTCCTGAATACTAACCCTCAACAAATTTCAACATTTAGCCATAAAATAGTCGACTTGGCGATCAGGCTAGTCCAGGCACGGGCAAACTTTGTCTCTCCAGGCGTTTTGGACTTTAACTCAGCTTAAGCGGCTGAGGGGGAAAAGGAAGAGGCCTGAGGCTGTTAGGAATGGTGGGAATTAAAGTCCAAAACGCCTGGAGAGACAAAGTTTGCCCGTGCCTGGGGCTACCCAATATTTGATTGGGTTCATATATGTCTTCAATTCTGTAATCATGATCTAAAAAGATGCACATCCAAAGAAAGAGAGAAAAATGCTGGCCCATGTTAAAATATGCTCAACCCCACACTCCTGGAAAATCTTGTTTTTCCTGCTGCTTGTGCAATGCGAGTGCATGACATTGCCTGTTCAAAATCTCAGGACACAAAAGGTAGATTTGCTTTCACAAAGTGACTGGCAATGCATGGCCGATGTCATGGCTGAAGAGCTTTGGGCCAAGGAACCCGGGGAGAATAACAGCTCCGTCACACATGGTACATACAAGAAATGTGATAACTATATGAGAAAATATGTATGCCTCTATATAAATTCACACGTAGCTTTGTTCATGGCATTACCGTACTTCATCTCTACTTCTATTGAGTTAAACCCTTATGCCAGCTGAATTGCTGACCTGAAGGTTGGTTCGCTGACCTGAAGGTTGTTGGATCGAATCTGCGAGATGGGGTGAGCTCCCGTCTGTTAGCTCTAGCTTGTGAAAACATGACAGAAGCTTCCCAGCAACACATCCGGGCATCCCCTGGTCAGCGACTCTGTAGACAGCCAATTCTGTCACACCAGAAGCGACTTGCAGTATGTTCTCAAGTCACATCTGATATGAAAAAAAATCTCTACTTCTACGGAGTATCAGATCTCAAGTTAGGAAAATAGTTCCTACATCTGTGACGGTCTTCAAACCCAGGAAATAGATTTAGGGAGAGCTGCATTGGTCGTAACTGGATCTCAATGGGAGAAACTTTATTGCTGCTAGTGGATATGAAATTTTATTGTCTGTGTTTTACTACCCTTGATCACGGATCACCTCATACTAGTCTCATTCAGTAGTCTCTCTGTTTGCATTGAGTCTCCTCCAGACCACCTTAACTACGAGAGAAGAGAAAACATTTGGGGAGAAAACATATAAAACAATGACTCTAACATCTTTACTTTTCTTCTTCCCTTTCACACAGCTGAATAAAATCTGCCTTGAACTGGAATATATGGCAATGTGGACTCAGATAACCCAGTTCAAAGCAGATATTGTGGGATTTTCTGCCTTAATATTCTGGGTTATATGACTGTGTGGAAGGGCCCAGTGTGGTTTTTAGCATCTTTCACTGTGAGGACTGGAAAGCTCGCATGGTATATTTTGTACATTCTAGTTGGCTAAGGTATCATTGTTTTGTGGATTTGAGGTTATGTTGGATTCGGCTTTGTGTCAATGGAGTCTTGGAAACACAAACACGGACCATTTTGATAGGGAAGATGAGGCACTGAGGTGTCGTAAAGAGCAAGGACAGGAAAAGTAAACTAAGTAAAGCACAGTGCGACCATAATATCTGCAGAACTGATGTACATGGTTTCGTCTATCCATGATGGCACTTACTCAGGAACTCTTCTTGGTGCACCCATCATTTGACCAATTTAAAGTAATAGGGTTCACTGTTATTTGTGGCTTCATGTATCTACACAAAGTTCAGGTATTTATATCCCATGGATATGGGGATCATAGGTAAGGATAAAGGTTTTCCCCTGATCTTAAGTCTAGTCATGTCCGACTCTGGGGTTGGTGCTCATCTCCATTTCTAAGCCGAAGAGCCAGCATTGTCTGTAGGCCAGCATGACTGCATGGAGTGCTGTTACCTTCCTGCTGGAGCGGTACCTATTGATCTAATCACATTTGCATGTTTTCAAACAGCTAGGTTGGCCGAAGCTGAGGCTAACAGCAGGCACTCATTCTGCTCCCTGGTTTTGAACCTGCAACCTTTTGGTCTGCAAGTTCAGCAGCTCAGAGCTTTAACACACTGCACCACCGGAGACCCCGAAAACAAAAATGAATAAAAGCCATAGAATCAGAAAGAGATGACTGAGAGCAACCCTCTTTTCTGTATTGTATGATCCGCGGTGATGCAGCGGGTTGAACCGCTGAGCTGCTGAATTTGCTGACCAAAAGGTCTGTGGTTCGAGTCTGGGGAGTGGGGTGAGCTCCTGCTGTTAGCCCCAGCTTCTGCCAACCTAGCAGTTTCAAATTATGCAAATGTGAGTAGATCAATAGGTACCGCTCTGGTGGGAAGGTAACGGCGCTCCATGCGGTCATGCCAGAGGCCACATGACCTTGGAGGTGTCTACGGACAACGCCGGCTCTTCGGCTTAGAAATGAAGATGAGACCAACCCCCAGAGTCAGACATGACTAGACTTAAGGTCAGGGGAAAACCTTTATCCTTACCTATGATCCCCATATCCATGGGATATAAATACCTGAACTTTGCGTGGATACATGAAGCCACAAATAACAGTGAACCTTATTATTTTCAATGGGGCAAACGATGGGCGCACCAAGAAGAGTTCCTGAGGAAGTGCCATCATGGATAAACAAAACCATGTACATCAGTTCTGCAGATATTGTGGTCGCACTGTGCTATTAGATTTAATGGCAGAGCCAGATTTTGTTTCTGGGCATAGACCAGTTCTTTAACCATTAGGACATTTCTTTTTTATCATGCAAAACAAGCAATGAAGCCCCTCCTTTTGCAACCCAGCCCAGATTATTTCTTCCCAAGTGGTCTGACCAAACCAGATGGGAAAGGCTGAATGCTTTATGAATTTCTTATGTGCCTGATAGCAGCAGTCTAAAAAGGAACAAAAAGCAGAAAGACACCAATGAGAGAGAAATGAAGGAAATCTCTGGGTGGTGTGCAGGGATTCTTTATTTCAAGCCCAATACTTTGTGAACAGTTGCTCTTTCTTAAGGGCACTATGAATACAATCAATATTGAACTGTGAATACAAATATTTGTGTGAGCTAGGCTTATAAAACAAACAAACCTTTAGAAACTTTGATGATTTTGTTAACAAAACACAAGGAAAAATAGTGCACAAAAAACATCAATGCAAACAATGATGCGCAAATACAAAATAAATTATGAAAAATCCATCAAGGTTAACGACAAAACATAATCACATATATTTGAAAAATCATCTCAATTATATGATCTTATATCAAACATCATGTTAATAATTTCCAACAAAAAAACCCCAACTTTTAAATAAAGCCTGCTCTCTTTGCACAAGCTTTTTGCAAACCCGAAAGCCAACTACTTACTACACAGGGACTTTACATTCATCTTTGCATTTGACATTCAGGCAGGGTTTTAAAAAAATGCAAATTGCATCAGCTGAGAATTAACAGGATCAGAGCAGGCAAAGAGATGGAATTTAACTCTGTCCTTCCCAGAGGGTTGTCCTGAGGGAAATCTCTCCTCATATTGGGGCGGGATTACTTAGCAATAGTGGGGGGTTTCCTCTCCATGAAAAAGAAAAGCTTCTGAGGTTGGGGTTTTCCTTAGTATCTCCGCAAGAAAGAAAAGAGTTAAATTCGGTTTCTTAATCCTCTCAACTATCAGTGCTACTTTTGCAATTTTAATTCTTAAAAACCTGAACCAAAGGAGACATTTAAATATATCCTTTCTAATATTGGAAGCTAGCCAGGATCCGCGCAAGTTAGTACTTGGATGGGAAACAACCATATCAGATAGGGATAGATGGTTCCCTACCTGAGAATGTGTTTCTTTGAATGAACATTTGTAAATCACACAAATGGGTTCTCCTGCACCTAGGCTGAGCACCTTTGAAACAATCTCAAATTCTAGAGATCCATTGCTGGCAGTAACCCAACACACTCTCCCAATCCGTATATATAGGTTGGTGCCACCAAAACCCCAATTCCATGGCTGCCTAAGGAGCACTAGGAATGGCAGGACACAAAGTGGGGAGGTTGGGAAGGACTGTGTCACCATAAACCTACAGGGTTTGTTTTTTTTTTTTTGCATCAGGAGCAACTTGAGAAACTGCAAGTCACTTCTGGTGTGAGAGAGTTGGCTGTCTGCATACCCTGTTTCCCCAAAAAATAAGACATCCCCAGAAAATAAGACTTAGTAAAGTTTTTCTGGATTGCTAAATACAAGGCCTCCCCCGAAAGTAAGACCTAGCAAAAGTTTTGTTTGGAAGCATGCCTGCCGAACAGAACACCAGAGCACACAGTATGGGTAAATGTACATACCATTGAGTGTTGTACATGGAAATAATGGTAGTAACAAGACATTTTTGATAGGATTCACAATTCATCTGGTTACGCTGGTTTGTGATGAGAACTACTGTATAGTATATAATAAATGTTATTTTTTTTGGTTCAACAATAAATGTGAATTCTTCTTCATGGAAAAATAAGACATCCCCTGAAAATAAGGCCTAGCGCATCTTTGGGAGCAAAAATTAATATAAGACACTGTCTTATTTTCGGGGAAACACGGTAGGGAGCTGGAGCTGACAGAGGGAGCTCACCTGCTCTCCCCAGTTTCGAATCACCGACTTGTCAAGTCAGCAGTCCTGCCGGCACAAGGGTTTCACCCATTGCACCATCGGGGCTCCTAACCTGCAGGTGACCTGAAGGCATGTATACAAGACCTGGAGATCCAGATAACTTCTTTATTTATTAATGGATTTATAATTTTATTTACATCTGGCATTCCTCCCAGTGTTAAGCAGCCTTCCTCTTTTGCTACTGCCTTTTACCTTACCAAACAGGATTGTGACTCTTTTCTAATGAGGTGTAAATCCTTTAACTGCTTTTGCAACATCTCCCTGCACTATTAATGCCACCCCAACAGCACCGGCATTGGGTTGCTGCATGTTTTTCGGGTTATATGGCCATGTTCCAGAACATGCTCATACAGCCTGGAAAACTCTCAGCAACCCAGTGATTCTGGCCATGAAAGCCTTCGACAACACACAGCACCACCATTCTTTCTCCACCTTCTGCAGAAGGACAGGCACCTGATCAAGTTCAAATGATCTGGAGAAAATGTATTCAGAAAGAGACTCCCCTTTCTCCCAGGATAGGTTGCCTTACTCACTAAGATATGTCTCTGGAAAGCAAGAGGACATCATATCTACAAGTGCAGTGATGGAGATGTGTTTAATTCCCCTCTTCACTTTATAAGGGGTACCAGCCACCCAAGACAACCACTTCCTAACATTCCCTCTCCCCATCTGAGAGGAGACACAAAGATTGAATTCCAGGATTTAGCAGAAACCCTCTTATCTAACAGCAGAGGAACTGCTCCAGTGTGAACATATTCAGATGCAGTCCTTGTCATATCTTTTCACAGAATAATAGAGTTGAAAGAGAAAACATGGGCCATCTAGTCCAGCCTTCTGCCATGCAAGAAAAGCACAATCAAAGTATCCCTGACAGATGGCCATCCAGCCTCTGTTAAAAGTTTCCAAGGAAGGAGCTTCCACCACACCCTGAGGCAGAGTGTTCCTCTGTTGAACAGATCATATGGTCAGGAAGTTCTTCCTGATGTTCAGGTGGGATCTCCTTTCCTGTAACTTGAACCCTTTGCTCCTAGTCCTAGTTTGAAAGGCAGCAGAAAACAAACCTGTTCCCTCTTCCTTATGACACCCTTTCACATATTTATACATGGCTATTATATCTTCTCTCAACCTTCTCTTCTACAGGCTAAATAGACCCAGTTCTTTACGATGCTCCTCAAAAGTGCCGATTCAGAAAATTGCATTGGATAGACCACATCAGCTCTAGTTTCTGATGCAGAACATACGCCATCCAGTAGTCGCCATCCGCTCACCCACAGAAAACCATATTTAATCATCTAGAGTTGATGTGGTTTATCCAATGCAATGGTCAGCTCTGCGGAAAGGAGCAGAAATAAAATAAATAAAGAAGGTGGTTTGTGGATCAGTTTTCCATTCTCACAGCCCACAGGTTGAGAACCACTTAGATAAAGGAACATTAGCTGTAGTGCAGTCTTGTACAACAAGCAACTACAGATATTTGCACATGATGTGTGCACATTTCTTATATTATAGATTTTAAGGAAGTGTTCATACACTCTGAAATATCTACGTGTTATATATTCAGTCTTATGAGGAAAGAACCTTGATTGCCATTGAAACTCCAGGCCAATATCTTTTGTACTACTCTTCTTTCAGTGCTATATTGATCAGCTTGGCTGCTGAACGCTATTAGGAGATTTAAAAATAAAAAGCATCATCAGCCATTTAACAACATGTCAAGTTTTCACACCCAGTTCTTTCCACACACACAACAATTTCAACACCCACAATGTATTACATCATCAGCTACCTGTGATGTTCACTGCCTTTTCTGACTGTAGAAAAACCGTATCAGCTCAAAGCTCTAGTAAAGCTTGCTCACTATTCTTTGTCATTTATCAGGCTTGCCTTGCTGAGGGCAAATGCTGAAGCTGCTAGTTCCACTGACTGCCCAGTGGCTTTTGTGTGCAGCTTTCAACTCTTGTCCATCAACTTGAATGGCTCCATTCATGCCTATTCAGACACTGTCACTATCCAAGCCAACTAGATACAATCAGTTGGAAGAGCCCTTGCCCAGCAAATGAAAATCCCACCAGCCGAGACTGCCTTCAAGTCCGTGATTGTTCTTCTGTCTCCAGTCTCTGTTAGATAAACTAAAAGGATCTGACAGGGAATGAACATGTGGCAATAGGAGCATTTTAATAAAAACATGCAATGGCACTTTAGGAATGTTTAAATGTATTTTTACAGAGTAGAAACTTGTATCTAAATGTAGCCAAAAAGCATGTGAGTGATAAATTGAAATAAACTGAACTGCCATTTAAGTCAGCCACTTCTACTAGACTGTATTAGAGCACTGCTACAGTAGAGTCTCACTTATCCAAGCTAAACGGGCCGGCAGAAGCTTGGATAAACGAATATCTTGGATAATAAGGAGGGATCAAGGAAAAGCCTATTAAACATCAAATTAGTTTTTGATTTTACAAATTATGCACCAAAACATCATGTTATACAACAAATTTGACAGAAAAAGTAGTTCAATACGCAGTAATGTTATGTTGTAATTACTGTATTTAAGAATTTAGCACCAAAATATCATGATATATTGAAAACATTGACTACAAAAATGGCTTGGATTATCCAGAAGCTTGGATAAGCGAGGCTTGGATAAGTGAGACTCTACTGTACTTGTCTTCTTAAAGGTTCTTTCAGAGCCCAAGCCATTGATGCTGGGATATCAACATGTACCATAGAGATATACTCCAAATGGTTCATTTATAAGCAGCAACATTCTACTATAAGACTCTATTTACTCAAATCTAATGCTCAGCTTTTTTGGCTAAACTACCTCTCCAAAATTAGTGTGCGCATTAGATTCGCATAATACAGTAATGTTAATATTGAGCCAAAGCAAAAGGGGAAGCTGCTTCAGAAGCACCTGGAGTTCCTATTTCAGGGATCTCCTCTCTCATTTAATTGCATTGACTCAATGCTATGCCATCCTGGGCTTTATAGTTTGATAAGGCGTCAGCATTCTTTGGCATAGAAGGCTCAAGCCCTTGTAAACTACAGCATAGATGCACCCCAAGATTTTCCTTTCCATTGCTGGAAAGTTTGGTGCTTGTACACATTTGTTTTTAAGGAAGGAATTCTAAGCAGACAACAACTGCTTTGGTTACAAAGAGTGAATGTTTTGTCACTGCGCATTACATTTGCAGCAAATACTTTTTTTGATTTCAGGGTTTTGAAAATTGAGCTGTACAGTAGACTCAAAGAAATACAGTAACTATGAGTCTGTTGGATCTGGGGAGGGTTTTCTCCCTGTCCCACCACCCTCTGAAGTGTATTTGGCAGAATCAAGGGAGAGGTCCTTTTCAGTAGCTGCTCCCAAACACTGGGACTCTCTCGTAGGAAATCCCGTTCCGGCTTGCCTTTTGCAGACAGGTGAACACGTATCTTTGCCATCAGGTGTATATGGAAAGATGGGAGGCAGGATGCTGCGGATGGTGCGAGTGGAGTTCCAGTCTGGGTGTTTTAAAATGTATTTTAATTATGTTTAATGTCCTGCAATATGTTTATGTTTGATGACAGAAAGTGTTTTATTTTTTCATATTTACATTCATATTTTAACACATTTGTTTTGATTTGCACTGTGTCATATTTTAGGTTAGCCATCCTGAAGCTCTATACTGGGAGAAAGGCAACAGAACAGTACATGGCCATACAGCCCGGAAAACATACAACAACCCAGTAATAATAATAGATTTAAAATATTCTGTTTCAGATTAGTAATTTAATAGACTGTTAGTAATAGACTGTTCTAGATTAGTAATTTCCGTGTAAACCAATCCAATGGTATTTGGAGTGGTGGAATCACTCTGTGCACTGAATTTTCTTCTCAGCTGTATACAGTTGGCAAACACTTTTGGGTTTGCCCTCCACAAATCTGATTATTCTTGAATTATTTGCAGTTGCGCCTTCTGTTGCCATTTTTGCAGATGATCAGAGAACTCTAGTTATGGATAAGCAACCTGTTCTTCTTATATATGGGCTCAGATACTCACTGTGCATATTTCCATCATTTATTGGATCTCTAATCAACCTGAGAAGCTGAGTATTAATGTTATTTTGATAAATACACACAAATGTCTATGCTAGACAATGTTGAAGAGATAAACAAACACTATAAAGATTCAAAACATAAAAAGAGATGTGTATATTAGAGCAACTTGCAAAGGCCACAGAAATAGTCAGGCCTCTCTGAGTATAGAGCTATCTTCCTTCTATATAAAAAAGCGAATACTATAAAGTTTCAAAACATAAGTTGCACTATGTAATTCAGAGCACCATATACAACAATATTACCTGAGATAATATTGTACAGTAAATAATAAGTACAGTCAACTGTTATAATCCACAGTAGTATCTTCCAGACTGTAATAGTCTCCACTATTTAAACATCAATTGAATTTGGCAACCAAAATAATATAAACACATTCAACCTTTGCAAAATAATATTGGTTAATATTTCTTTTAAGACTTCACAGGTATTGAAAAGCTTGTTGCAAAAACCTTGACCAAAAGTTCTTTTGATTCTTTGAGATCCTGTGTTGATGACATCACATGTATAGCATATCTCTTGAAATTACAGTCTATTGGAAGTAAGTTCAGTTTCTCAAGAGTAAGATCCCAAGTCTGGGGAACAAACTATGCATGAATGTTGATTCTGAGTGGATAAGCAACCTGTTCTTCTTATATATGGGCTCGGATACTCACTGTGCATATTTCCATCATTTATTGGATCTCTAATCAACCTGAGAAGCTGAGTATTAATGTTATTTGACAGAACAACAGTGTCACTTCTTCCCTTGTCATCAGAAAAATGTGAGAGTTCCCGAAAATACTTTAGACCAGGCATGGACAAACTTCGACCCTCCAGGTGTTTTGGACTTCAACTCCCACAATTCCTAACAGCCAGTAGGCTGTTTAAAATTGTGGGAGTTGAAGTCCAAAACACCTGGAGGGCTGAAGTTTGCCCATGCCTGACAATTAAGGGTTCTTCTGAGTCTCAAGATGCATCGCTGAACTGTCCGGTGACTTTTTCTTTGCTACCAAAGTCACTCCAGGAAACAATAGTTTAGAGTGAAGTAATAAAAAACAGATGCACCGAGGAACACACATACATCACCCCTCTAATGAGGCCCCTTTAAATGAGGTACAAAGAAGGGCAGACTGGAACACTTTTCGGTTTTCAATTGGAATAGAATAACCAAGAAACATCTTGTAGGTCTTATTTAGTCAAAAGCACAGGCAATTATTAGCCGACTACTAGAATGGAAGAGCGAACAAAAGCTAATATGTTAAGAGCAGCAGGGAACCTCTAAAAATATCACTTCACTATTCTCCACAAATATCTGGAATTCCCACCTCCTCCGTCCTTTCAACACACGCATTAGCACAGAGACTAAGCTCTCCATGTAATACATATGCCAAAAGAGATAATCCTACATAAGAGAACATCTCTTATTTGAACATCTCTTTATAAGCAACAATACAATGAAACTTGTTTCCTTACTGTTATGCCTTCATTTCACAACAACACATTTATTTTTATTCCTATTAAATTCTGTTCCCAGAATACTACTTATTTGTGATTTATTTATTATTTATTTACAGTACAGTAGAGTCTCACTTATCAAAGCTAAACAGGCCGGCAGAAGCTTGGATAAGCGAATAACTTGGATAATAAGGAGGGATTAAGGAAAAGCCTATTAAACATCAAATTAGGTTATGATTTTACAAATTAAGCACCAAAACTTCATGTTATACAACAAATTTGACAGAAAAAGTAGTTTAATACATAGTAATGTTATGTTGTAATTACTATATTTACAAATTTAGCAACAAAATATCACGATATATTGAAAACATTGACTACAAAAATGGCTTGGATTATCCAGAGGTTTGAAGAAGCAAGGCTTGGATAAGTGAGACTCTACTGTATTTATATTCCGCTCTTCTCACCCCGAGGGGGACTCAGGGCGGATCACACATTATATACATATAGGGCAAACATTCAATGCCCATATACACATAGAACCGAGACAGAGACAAACGCAGAGGCAATTTAACCTTCTCCTGAGGGGATGTTTGATTCTGGCCACAGGGGGGAGCAACTGCTTCATCATCCACTGTGATGGCACTTCCTCATTCCAACGTCGTAAATTAGTTAAATTTGCCTCCCCACTTTATAAGTGGTACCTTATTTCCTACTTGATAGATGCAACTATCTTTCAGGTTGCTAGGTCAGCAACGAGCAGGGGCTATTTTTTATTTTTTAATTGACGCCACGGGCTGGCCTCAAACTCATGACCTCATGGTCAGAGTGATTTATTGCAGCAGGCTGCTCACCAGCCTGCGCCACTACAACAACCACAAATCCATACATCTTGCGCCTCCAAATGACAAGGTTCTCAGCAGCATTGAGCATTCGATATTTGGGGAGGTGAGACAGTGAATCTCAATAGTCACTACTATATTTAAAGTGGGGTCTGATTCCCGATACAATCTTTTGTTTCCCAAGACCTTTTTATAATTATTAACAATTATAAACAATTATAATTTTTGTAGTTTGCAGAGTGATATAGAGTCATGATTGCTTTGTCTACAAACCTGTGAGATAGATTGTTACTATATTCTCGAAGGCTTTCATGGCTGGAATCACTGGGTTGCTGTGAGTTTTCCGGGCTGTAGGGCCATGTTCCAGAAGCATTCTCTCCTGATATTTCACCCACATTTATGGCAGGCATCCTCAGGGGTTGTGAGGTCTGCTGGAAACTAGGCAAGTGAGGTTTATATATCTGTGGAATAATGTCCAGGGCGGGAGAAAGGATTCTTGTCTGTTTGAGGTGTGAATGTTGCAATTGGCAACATTGTAATTGTCCTCTGCATTCTGCAGTATATACAGCAATTTTTTGGATGTGTCACTTAGGAATTGTGCACTTTGCATGCCCATCATCATGTGGGAAACAAACATTTCATTAATCACAAGTAACATAACTTTGTCATATGATGGTATGTATATGTTTACATGTTGCTTCCCCAAAGAAAGGCAAAATCATGCCTTCAAGGAGATGACAGTTCTGAAGAGGTTTCTGTAAGTGACAGAAAACATCTAATGCGGCTACAAAAAAATTTCATGAACTTAACATGATATTGAAAGAATGCATAACCAGTCAGTGACAGAATAGGAGCTGCGGTGGTGCAGTGGGTTAAACCCTTGTGCCGGCTGGACTGCTGACCTGAAGGTTGGGTTGCTGACCTGAAGGTTGCCAGTTTGATGGGATAAGCTCCCATCTGTGGCGCAGGCTGTGGCGCAGGCTGGAGAGCAAGCCAGCTGCAACCAGCTGCAATGAATCACTCTGACCAGGAGGTCATGAGTTTGAGGCCTGCTCGGAGCCTATGTTTGTCTTGTCTTTGTTCTATGTTAAAAGGCATTGAATGTTTGCCTATGTGTGTATAATGTGATCTGCCCTGAGTCCCCTTCGGGGTGAGAAGGGCGGAATATAAATGCTGTAAATAAATAAATAAATAAGCTCCCATCTGTCAGCTTTAGCTTGCGGGGACATGAGAGAAGCCTCCCAGCAGGATGGTAATACATCCAGGATTCCCCTGGGCAACGTCTTTGTAGATGGCCAATTCTCTCACATCAGAAGCAACTTGCAGTATGTTCTCAAGTCACTTTTGACACAATTTTAAAAAGTGACAGAATGCAAAAACAATATTTTAGACTTCTCAAAACCTGTTGCATAAAAATTGTCCCAACTTTGTTTATATGAACTGTTCTTCCTTTGTCCTCACTGCTTGCCAATTTGAGGAGGTATTTTATGAACTGGTTGTGATGTTCTACTACAATTTAAAATGTATCAATGCCTTCATGGACATGACATTTACCACCAACTCTAGTTGTGACAACTGCAGTCAACGATCCTTAACCAACAAATGCATAAACAACTTTATCTTATCTAGAAGAGAAGCAATGCTCCATTTGAGCGCTAAGAGCAACCTCACTGAAACATGAAAAAGTCAGACAGAAGAAAAGGGTGTGCATCACTCAAAATGCACAGCCTGGATTAGTTACCCCAGCAGCTACTGACTCAAGTCTCAACCTGTTCTCTGGAGAATCAAATCTATATTGTTCTCAACTTAAGATAATAATAAGTGATGCCCGTGTTAATCATCACTTGGCAGAGGCACATTCATACTCAAAGAGAGACTATTCCATTAACTTTACCGCTGCAAGATAAGCAGCCTAATCTGTGTTAGTTGCATGAGAACAAGAGAAAATACTTGAACAGTAGAAAAAGGATTTAAAGAGAATGTAACCTAAAGGTGTGTAACACAATATTTCCATACAGCCAAACACCTGGGCTCCCAAGCACGGCACACTAACCCTTTGTTGGCCAAAAATGCTGCTTTTGTATAGAATCTCAAAAGAAAGCTTTTTCTCTAGACTATATAATCACCATAGTGTTCTCACCTCATGCCATGTGGCCTACAAAGGAAACCAGCTTTGTAAATGGCCAGAGCCTGGAACATTAAGTTTGAAATATAATTCAAGAAATCAGAAGATTAAGACTTGAAAGGGCAGAAATCCTGAAGTTTAAATATATGTCACTGAATACTAAAGTCAGGATGATGTATGTCATCGTATTTCCTATTTATATGCATTGTTGTGAAAGCTGGACTTTAAAAAGCTGGAAGAAACTCAACTCATTTGAGATGTAGTGCCAGAGAAGAGTGCTGTGGATAATGTGGACTGCTGATCCTAGAATAAATCATGCTTGAACTCTCCTTAGAAGCCAAGATGACTAAATTGAAATGACTAAACTGAGGCTACTGTACTTTGGTCATGTATGAGAAGAGATGGCTCACTAGAAAAGGCAATAAAGCTTGGTAATGTAGAGAGCTTGACTATGTCTATGGATAGACTTCATCAAGGAAGTCACTGCCCTGAGTCTGCAAGGCCTGAGCCCTACTGAGGACAGGAGGACTGAGAGGTATCTGAGCTGCTGAACTTGCAGACCGAAAGGTTGCAGGTTCGAATCCGGGGAGCAGAGTGAGCACCCGCTGTTAGCCTCAGCTTTTGCCAACCTAGCAGTTCGAAAACATGCCAATGTGAGTAGATCAATAGGTACCGCTCCGGTGGGAAGGTAACAGAACTCCATGCAGTCATGCCAGCCACATGACCTTGGAGGCGTTTACGGACAACGCCGGCTCTTCGGCTTAGAAATGGAGATGAGCACCAACTCCCAGAGTCAGACAGGATTGGACTTCATGTCAGAGGAAAACGTTTACTTTTACTATAAATCTAGAAATTTAAGTAAAAGAATCAACCCAAAGAACCTGAGTCAACTTATCAATGGGTAGATGTGAGTACTGTACCTTTCTTTAGTTTTTTATTTTTTTAAAAAAACATCCCCTTCTCTGAGTAGAGTGGCAAAAGGCTTTTTCTGCCCCAGGAGAACATAAAGGAAACACCAACACCCTCTACTTTCTCATTTCTGGATTATTTTTTGAAGGCCTGGGAAGGAAAATAGCAGCAGTGGCCGAAGGTGGCTGACCCCAAAAAAGTGGTTGCCCCCCCTCCCCGCACACAAAACGTTCCTTGATTTATCCATGGCTCATATTCACAATTTTTGCCCCCCAAACCTGCCCTTGATTTACACATGAAATCAATTTATACATTTTTTTGTGTGTCAGGAGCAACTTGAGAAACTGCAAGTCGCTTCTAGTGTGAGAGAATTGGCCGTCTACAAGGACATTGCCCAGGGGACACCCGGATGTTTTTGATGTTTTTACCATCCTTGTGGGAGGCTTCTCTCATGTCCCCACATGGAGCTGGAGCTGATAGAGCTCATCCACGCTCTCCCTGGGTTGGACTTGAACCAGCAACCTTCAGGTCAGCAACTCAACCCTTCAAGTAATCAGTCCTGCTGGCACAAGGTTTTAACTCAACCTTCAAGTCACAAGGCTTTTACCCAATACACCACCGGGGGCTCCAATTTATACATGAATATCTATGGAATGTTATATCTTAGAACTGGGAATTTAATTGTCCACCGTAAATTAATTCACTACCATAGAATTAATGGGAACGATTGGGAGTCCCCCATATCCAGGAACCATAAGGTTGGAAAAGATTGTCCTCAACACTCTCCAACCCATCCACCTTTTTTGAGCTAGAGTTAATTCATTCAAAATGAATGAGTGCAAATAACGCTTTATGTCATTAGCATCACTATACACATTCAAGAGTTTTAAATAAAGAAGAGTTGAGTAGACAATAATGGAGTTGTTCGCACTGTGATCTTTTCAACTAGAGATGCCACCAACTGAATCTGGGGTCCCTAGTTCTTGCAGGTAAGATATACACTATAAAACATAAATAATCCCAGAATACAACTGACAGAAGAATGCTGTTGCTGTTGCCCGCTTTTGGTCTAAAACTATTTAGTTGTTTGTGATTTCCTCTAATTTTTTTCCATCATTTTTAAAATGTATTTGTTATGCAATGCTTTTGACACGAAATAAAAACTGACAGAAGAGAAGCTGCGGAAGGAATTCACAATGCCACTTATCCCAGAAAGACCTCAAACACTTTCTCTTCCATACAGGTCTGGAGAGACTGGAAATGGCTGTCGTTCAGATCCTGGGCTGTGGCGCAGGCGGGAGAGCAAGCCAGCTGCAATTAACTGCAATGAATCACTCTGACCAGAAGGTCATGAGTTCGAGGCCTGCTCGGAGCCTATGTTTGTTTGTCTTTGTTCTATGTTAAAAGGCATTGAATATTTGCCTATATGTGTAATGTGATCCGCCCTGAGTCCCCTTTGGGGTGAGAAGGGCGGAATATAAATGCTGTAAATAAATAAATAAAATAAAAAGCATAGATTTCTTTCAATGCATAAACTCTTGGTCTCTTGCTAATCCAGGGGTTCTCAACGTGTGTGTCCCCAGATGTTTTGGCACTCAACTTCCAGAAATCCTAGGTAAAGGTAAAGGTTTTCCTCTGATATTAAATCCAGTCATGTCCGACTCTGGGGGTTGGTGCTCATCTCCATTTCTAAGCCGAAGAGCCGGCATTGTTCGTAGACACCTCCAAGGTCGTGTGGCTGGCATGACTGCATGGAGCGCCCAGAAATCCTAACAGCTGGTAAACCAGCTGGGATTTCTGGGAGTTGTTGGCCAAAACACCTGGGGACCACAGGTTGAGAACCACTTAACAAGTCACTTCCCCAGTACCCCATTCCATGTAAGCCTCCCTTTTTCGTTTCTTTCCATTCTTCTATCTATCTATATATATAAAAGAGTGATGGAATCGCGGCACCGAGCAAAACAACAAAACTAAAGGCCCCCAACCTCAAAATTTGACAACACAACCCATCATCCACGCTTCTAGGTTGATACAACAAAAAATCCCCTCAAGAACCTCCATGGGGCCTTAAAAACCCACCCGTCAGCCTGGCCAGAAAACCCCATGGTGGTCGGAGGAGGGGCCTCCACGTGGCGGGGCCTGTGACACCCGCTGAAGAGGAGGGCCGCCAAGTAAAAACCATTTCCCTACAACGCAACTACCCAGCCTTCCAACCAGCAAACCTATTCCATTGTATTCCAGCTCACCAAACAAGGATTCACGTAACCAAAAACACCCAGACTTTAAGGCTGCAAGGCTATTCACTGCTATTCCACCTGGTCAACAAATGATTCCCATCAGCCACAGCAATGCATGGCCGGGCACAGCTAGTCCTTCATAAACTGAACTGTTTGTTTTTGCTCCACAAATCTAGCTCTTCTGCTCGGGACTTTGGTCTTACCCACTCCTCTTCTTTTCCAAACAATCACACTCATTACCTTATCAATATAGCCAATCAATATGTTGCCTTCAATTATAAGATTTCCGCTGTAGGTGTGAGAGACATAGAAACACCCACTGCAATAACTTCAAATGACTTAATTCACTACAAGTATATTTTCAACTTTAGTTGTAATTGGGGGAACCTAGAAAGTTAGATTAAATCACTAAGAATATTCGCCTAATTGACTTAATGAGTTAATCAACAAGTTAACTCCAAGTTCTGTAAATGGCCAATGGCCAGATAACTTGAGCATGTGAAAACCACTGACAGACAATCGGCTTGGAAGGGGAATTTTTTTTACAGGCATACGATTTTCCATTTTCTTTTTTCCTTAGGGTGTCAGCACACCAAAGGTAATTAAATGAAGTGTGTGTGTGTGTACAGGCAAATGTAAGTCTGTTTGTGGGCTGGTAACCTCTGCAGACGTATTGTGCCAGGCACACACTGGAAAAGTGTCCATGTTATAAATTCAGATCCTGTTGATGCATGTTCAGGACAACAGTACAGAATAGGATTACAAATATCACTCCTCCATGCTCTGTTCTAGCTATAATTATTGTGGAATTCCTAACTATCACAGTCATGATCCCACATAATTAAAGTTTATAGATGTAAGCAGAGAAAGCAAAAAGGAACTGCGAGAAAAAGACACCATTCAACAGTGGGGCATTGTTAGCATTACTTATTCACATCCGCCATCCAATTTATTCTGCATGTTATTGCAGAATAGATACACTTAACTCCTTTAAGAAAATTACACACGCATTCATCACATGGATGTTTTTTTTTTAAAAGCTGCTATTGCTGAGCAACAACTGTGTAGCTTCAGGGCCTGTCTGAACCTTAAAAAAATAATCCTGATTTGCACCATAATTTCCCAATCCATATAAACCATACATTTGCCTTGTTAACACCATACAAAGGCATACTGTGGTGAGTTTGTCTCAAGCAGCCATGTATCCCTTGGGCAAACTCACTTCACTGTGAACCTGCTTTCTGAAAGCCCCTCTCATTTGTACGATTGGCAACCACACAAGAGTGGCCACTTTGCTTTCTGTCTTCCAGACATACATACTAACATATGTACGAGGGTTGAATGAAAAGTAATGCCTCCACCTTCGTTACTTGGGTTTGGATGGGAATATTTTAATAAATCAAACACAGAAATACTCCTTAGAATGGGCTCTTTAGCTACCACTATTCACTTTTCCACATAATCACCAGACAATTGGATACATTTCTGTGAATGATGAAAAATTTTCTGAAGCCGTCACGGAAGAAGTCGACACTCTGTTTCCACAACCAGCATCTCACAGAACCCATTGTGCACAGATCTTCCGATAGCTAAGCAAAGCAATAATGGGACCCATACGTTCTTGTGAAATGCCAATTATGTTTGAAATTTCTCTCTGAGTGATACAACGATCGTCCTGAATCAATCTGTCAACCTTTTGCTTGTGAAACTCGGTGGTTGCTGTCACAGGACATCCAACTCTTTGTCACGCAAGTCATATGTTCCCACCTCAACATCTTTAAACTTACTTGCCCAACGATGCATAGTATTTATTTATTTACAGTATTTATATTCCGCCCTTCTCACCCCAAAGGGGACTCAGGGTGGATTACAATGAACACATATATGGCTAACATTCAATGCCAACAGACAAACAACATATATAGACAGACACAGAGGCATTTAACATTTTTTTCCAGTTTCACGATTCCAGCCACAGGGGGAGCTGTTGCTTCACTGTCCACTAGTGGCTGTATTTCCTCATTCCTTTCCTCGTGTTTTGCTGGCAGTTTTATGATGTTGTAAATTAGTTAAATTAGCCTCCCGCATAAAGCGTACCTAAATTTCCCTACTTGACAGATGCAACTGTCTTTCGGGTCTGTATAGGTCAACAGCAAGCCAGGCTATTTAATGGTCAGGGGCTTAACCCGACCCGGGCTTCAAACTCATGACCTCTTGGTCAGTAGTGATTTATTGCAGCTGGTTACTAGCCAGCTGCGCCACAGCCCGGCCCACATCAACACAATCACCATAAACAGCTAGTACTCACATCAACACAATCACCATAAACAGCTTGCATTCTTTGATGAATCTCCTTTGGGGTAACACCTTCTGCTGTCAAGAATTCAACGACTGCATATTGCTTAAGTCGCATTGACCGACCGTCTGCGCAGGGTTCCATATTTCACACTTTAACAACACAACCGTTCAATGCTAAGGCTTCCTTCCAAATGGAACTGTAGAGAAGAGTCTACTGAACAAGCCAGTACCTGCCGCATACCAGGACTGCCATATGTTGAGGAGTTACGAAGGTGGAAGAATTACTTTTCATTCAACCTTGTATTTCCATCAAAGGCCTTGGTTCCCGATGTGAAACATACTCCCCACAGGGGGGTAATTTGATATTTAAGGGAGGAGATTTGAGAATGAGCCATTGATGGTGATTTTTTTTTGTATTTCTTATGGTTCTAGGTGCCTCATATACAGCATATTAATATATATTATGACACACACATTTTAAAAATTAAAATAAGAATGTACATGATGGTATTAGAGAGGACTGGCGAGACCATGGAGTTCACTAGAGAGTGCAGGAGCCCAGAAAAGGGAGGACACTTTCACCCCAAACACTCATCTCACTGTTCTCTTAACATGACAAGCTCTACAAAATATATAAAAATGACTTTTTGTTCTGCCTATGAATGTAGCAAGAAATTTGCGGAAAAAATCCAAAGCACAATTATTGACTTTCATAAGTGAGTCCTTATTTGATGATTAAATGATTATCAGCCACAAGGAAATTAATGTCAGGTGACAGGATATTCTCACATCTTCTCACCAAATACACGCAGTGAAGTTGGGCACTGAAGTTACCCTGAATTTGATGCATATCCCTCAAATCAATTCGTATGTTTATTTTTTCACTTTCATGGATGTCATGTTCTTTGGAAGCTTGCTGAGAACAAATGAATGGCCTCATAGGCTTCCTCCATGCACATTCTCTTTTTGAATAATAACAGTTATTATTATGTGGTGGGGAAGGGGGTATCAAGATTTTAGAGAGGTTTAGGTGGGGGGACATGGCAAAACAAGGTGTCTTTGGCCATCCTATTAGGCCAGTGGTTCCCAACCTTTTTTTTTAAAACCACTTTTTAAAACCACTTTTTTAAAATAGGAGGAGTTATCATTTGGAGGGAAGTCATAGCCCCACTCTCTTCTGCTTTGTAATAACACAGTGTCCAGAATTTAAAAAGGATACGACAAGATGGAAGGTGTCCAGAGAAAGGCCACCAAAGCAATCTAAAGTCTGGGAGCCTATGAGGTGCATCTGAAGGTCCTGCATCTGTTTAGCTTGGAGAAGAGAAGGCTGGGAGGGGGAATGTTATGTAGCCATGTTTTAATATGGGACAGGATGTCCCATCAAGCTTGTTTTCTGCCTCTCTAGAGCAGTAGTTCCCAACCTTTTTTGACCAGGGACCATTCTCCAACATTATTTATTTATTTATTTATTTTCAACATTTCTACCCCGCCCTTCTCACCCTAGGGGACTCAGGGCAGCTTACAACAACTGGCAAAATTCAATGCCAAACAATCAATATAAACAGCAACACATCTAAAAATCATTTACAAAAATCCATAAAATACAATAATCAAACATAAAACATATAGTTACTTATTACCATTCTTCCAAGGAACCATTGCACATAAACCAATTGTAAGACACCATTGATTTCAGTATCACCACCATCAAAAATACGTAAGATACACCTGTGATTCTAAGACACGCCCCATTTTAGGGATGTTTGTACGGGCAAAAAGTGTGTCTTAGAACTGAAGAAATACAGTACTGTATTCTCAAACCTAGTCTGACAAAATTTTATATAATTGCAATATCATGAGACCATTGCATCTGAAATAACGGCCATTAATCTGCCAGCCCCCCAAACAATATACAGTAGAGTCTCGCTTATCCAAGCTAAACGGGCCCGCAGAAGCTTGGATAAGCGAATATCTTGGATAATAAGGAGGGATTAAGGAAAAGCCTATTAAACATCAAATTAGGTTATGATTTTACAAATTAAGCACCAAAACATCATGTTATACAACAAATTTGACAGAAAAAGTAGTTCAATACGCAGTAATGTTATGTTGTAATTACTGTATTTACAAATTTAGCCCAAAATATCATGATATATTGAAAACATTGACTACAAAAATGGCTTGGATAATCCATTAGTAAAACATTAGTACCAAAAGGGTTACAAATCAGTTTTTGGTCAACTTTAGATTCGGTTTGGTTGTTTGGGGTGCTGATTCAGAAAATTGCATGGGATAGACCACATCAGCTCTAGTTTCTGATACAGAACATATGCCATCCAGTAGTTGCCATCTGCTCACCCACAGAAAACCATATTTAATAATCTAGAGCTGATGTGGTCTATCCAATGCAATTTTCTGAATCAGCACCCCAAATAACCCCAGGAACAGGCCTAAAAACAAAGACACCAAGGTGCCCCCACTTCCAGGCATCACATGGAATGGCTCCGCTCAGAGGGAGGGAGGGAGGAGGAGAAGCAGCAGTCAGGAGACTTTTTGTGAGTAGTCAGCTTCTCCCCTCCTGGCATCCCTGTTGCCTTGGCACTATAAGAGGGATTCACGAGACATTCTCTCGCAACAATGTACTAACAGTGAAGCTGCAGACCATATTTTAATTATCAGGGACCATTGGTGGTCCATAGACCACAGGTTGGGAACCACTGTGTTAGACAAAGGTTCAGTAATAAAACTACCATACTGACCTGTGAGTATACATGTTCCTTTATATAGGTATCATATTTAAAATTCAACCATGACCAAGCAAACTTCCTAAGAGGAAGGATCAAGTGACACGCTGGACCTTGTTACCTCTCAACAACCAGTCTGGCCCTCCTCAAACTCCAATGGGAGACTAGCCATTGGGGATGGCCACACACAGGCTGGATCTACACTGCCCTATAATCCAGTTCAAAGCAGATAACCTGGATCCTGAAACTGGATTATATGCCTGTGTTGATGAGGCCAAGGATACAATCAGACCTTCAACCAGAACGTGGGATAAAAGGCAATTATTTATGTATTTGTTTGTTTGCAGTATTTATATTCCGCCCTTCTCACCCCGAAGGGGACTCAGGGCGGATCACATTATACACACACAGGGCAAACATTCAATGTCCATAAACACATCAAACAGAGACCGAGACAGACAGATGCAGAGGCAATTTAACCTTCTCCTGAGGGGGATGTTCAATTCTGGCCACAGGGGGGAGCAGCTGCTTCATCATCCACTCTGACAGCACTTCCTCATTCCAGGTTGTAAATTAGTTAAACTTGCCTCCCCACTTTTTTTATAAGTGGTACCTTATTTCCTACTTGATAGATGCAACTATCTTTCGGGTTGCTAGGTCAGCAATGAGCAGGGGCTATTTTTTATTTTTAATTGACGGGTGCTCACCCCACCACGGGCTGGCCTCGAACTCATGACCTCATGGTCAGAGTGGTTTATTGCAGCTGCTCAACAGCCTGCGCCACAGCCCGGCCCCTTATTTTTAAAAGGATGCAAATTATCACAAACGTTGTGAGTCAGGCTTGGTTTTGTCTAGCCATAAGACAATCTGTTATCTGGTTTGAGGTGTCTGGTGTATCAAAATATGTATGCAAAGAGACTTTACTGGAATCGATATTAAAGTTCATGTTATACTTGCAAATATTTTTTATGTTGGGAAGTAAAACAAATATTAAATAAGTGTTATGAGCCACACTTGAGACTTACAGCTGTGATAACTTAATTTCAAAATAAACATCAGGTTGATTTCTAGCAAAATAAAACCAAGAATTTATTAGTGAAGACTTTAATGCCATAATGTCAATAAACTGAATGCTAGGATTGTTGAAGTAAGGGAGAGGTGGCAATGATAGAGTTGTTCTTGTTGGGCGCTGTCAATGGGAGGTTTAAGGGCATTAGTTTTAAAGTGATATATTATACGATAATGGCACTAAGGTTGTTATATGCCCAGAATTGAAAAAAAATGTTTTGCCAACAAAAGAATTGACTTTTAATGTTTCTGAAATGTCTAAAATAGACAAATTATTTACAAATACAGACAAAGAGAGAGGTTGTGACATGCTTGAAGGATCCATAAAGGACTTTAAGTTTTAGTAGCACAGAGAAGTTTATCTTACTTTTATTTTATTATTTAGGGTGGGGAGCCATTTTTAAGTGGGAAAGGGGATCAGTAGTTTGGGGTAGTTAGTAGTTTTGACAACTAATTTTAAGTCATGTAGCGTGTTAACTCATATGAGTGGCTTGGACCTCATTTGGGAGAGAGATGGGATATAAATTTTTCAGCTGGATATGATTTAGCACAGATACTTTTAGCATGGATAAATTAACATCTCAGCCATTTGCTAAAGAGTGAATAAGCAGGTCAAAGGCTGCGATCAGAGTATACCATAGAAAACAATGAGAAAATGCAAATGAGACACATCTATCTTTGTACCATGTTGCTATCTGTCTGCCTGGTGCATGTACTTTGGAACTCGGGTGTGATGGATGAACAGCTTTTCTGAAATTGCACAATTAGTTCTATAAAGTCAGTTTTTGAATATAAAGCATTTGCACAATAAAATATGCCATTGTGTTAACACTAGGGCATTGACACTGTTTTTCAAGTGAATGTCTATAGGAAGTGTTTGCCAGAATAATGGGAAAGCCTTGGCTGAAACACCTTGCTTGGCAGAAACAGACATTCCAGCATAATAACTACTAAATAGTCATTTTGGAACTGGTCCTTACTAAATTCCATGGCTGCTTAAAGGAGCCAGACAACACAAAAACTAGCTTACACTTAAAACTACAATTCAGTCACAGTGAGAAAGGAGAGTGATCTTAAGTATGAAGAGGACTGTTTACTATTTAGGAAAAAACAATACAGAGGTTTGTACTAGTCGACCATTAAAAAAAATTAAAACAGTGTTACATTAATCACCAATGTTTCATTGTAACTTAAAGAAAGGGAGAAAGTTACATTACTCATCAATGTTTCATTGTAGCTTAAAATAACAAAACAAACAAACAACTACCAAGCCACAGAGCAGCAAAATAGAAACCAGAGGAGGGCAAACCAGGATTGAATTCCTAAAGGCCAACTTCAGACAAAAAGTATTCAGAAGGCCTGTATGGAGCCAGCTTTGCAACTGCGACAGAAAAGTCCCCAGTGTTTTCACTTGAAATGGAAGATGTAGAACAAGAGTCCCATGAGCAGTGTCAGTCATTGGGGAGAGGGGTCATATTAAAGGAAAGGGGATGCCCAGATGTGTTACTGAGAGGCAAGCTAAAGCTGACAGATGGGGGCTCATCCTGTCTTGCAGATTCGAACCCGCAACCTTCAGGTCAGGAACACAACCTTCAGGTCAGCAGTTCAGCCGGCACAAGGGTTAACCCATTGCACCACTGCGGCTCTACATTCGCACTAAGTTTGACTATGTTGTAAAGGAGGTGTTGAATGCACCTCTGCAGAGAAGTGGGGGTTTTTTTTCAAATTTGAGAGTCTTGTTTATTTGTTTAAGTCAACAGAAACCAGCAGTCCATTTCACTTCCTATTTTCCAGTTGAACTTAAAGCACTGTGCTGCAAAAATGCATTTGTCTCACAAATGCAGTATAGCTACACAATGGTATTGGTAACCAGCCATTTTAACAGAGGATAGTTTAATATCGCTTCCATGTCTGCTGGTGCTAGCCAAAGTGACGAACTTCTCTTACATATACTGACACGCACGCATCCAAATCACAGTCTTTCGTTACAATGAAATAACTTTCCCAGAGTACCCTCATTCTGCATTTATTAGGTAAGAGAGCAGCTGCAACTCATCCCAGGAAGCATATTTTCCAATGCTTGAGGTTTATCTCATGCCTGAAGCAGTTATAGCAAGGATAAGAATGTAACAAAACAATAACTCCAAATAAGAAACAGATTTTTTGCAGGGGGAAAAAGCGGCTTCCCTAGAGACAAAGCACTCAGGCTTCTCCTATCAAACCTTCTGGTACTCTTTTCACTTGAAAACACTTTAAAAAGCTGAATGTATGAAAATAAAACAGCCAACAAAACCAACTCCTCAAAACACAGCAAGCCATTTTAAAAATTGGTTGTAATTCAAAGCTTTTCTACTGTAGTTGCTCAAATAACTCTTTCTCATTTATAAATGACATTCTGGAACTCCTTGACTGAGTCCAGCTATTAAAGACACATCTTAAGGAAGCCATGCACTCCACCTCATCCTAAAGAAATATCTCTGGGTCCTAACAACAACAACAACAACAACAACAACAACAACAACAGCAACCAACTTGCCCCTAACCAAGTATTAGTTCTGTTGAAAAGTAATTATTCATAGGGCCACACAATATGTCTTCAAAGTGTGGCCAAAGTAAACAATAAGTTTAACTGGCTGTGCATTTATTTTTAAGTCAAGTGTTCAAGTGTGGTTAAAAATCAACATCAATGGATAGAAAATATTTTTGTTAAAGACAACCAATGCCACAAAATAATGTTCTGGCTGTCAAAGGGGAAAACTGTTACACAGATTAGTGAATTTTATTATCTGGTGGGACTAACAGATTCAGAAATTCTTACACAGAGATTCAGTCCCTTTCTATACTGCCATACAAAACCCAGATGATTTCCATTGAACTGGATTATATGGCAGTGTAGACTCATATAATCCAGTTCAAAAGGAGCCCCCGATGGCCCAATGGGATGTTGCCCAGGGGACACCCGGATGCTTAATATTTTTACCATACTTGTGGGAGGCTTCTCTCATGTCCTACATGGGGAGCTGGATCTGACAAAGGGAGCTCATCTGCACTCTTGTACCAGCAGGACTTGAAGGTTGGATTGCTGACCCGAAGGTTGCCAGTTCAAATCCGAGGTTGAGCACGGATGAGCTCCCTCTATCAGCTCCAGATCCATGCGGGGACATGAGAGAAACCTCCCACATGGATGGTAAAACATCAAACATCCAGGCGTCCCCTAGGCAACGTCCTTGCAGATGGCCAATTTTCTCACATCAGAAGTGACTTGCAGTTTCTCAAGTCGCTCCTGACACACAAAAAATCTTGTTCAAAGCATATAATGTGGATTATCTGCTTTGCATTGTCGAAGGGGCCTCAGTGAGTTTTACATTGTCTTCTTGTGAAAACAGAAGCAAATGGAAGGTAGATGTTTTCTGAAATGATGTTGCCTGATTCCACCAGTGTTATTCCAAGTCCTTAGACTGCTCAGTACAGAATCTGTAGATGAAGCATTTCTAGCAAGATTTTTTAAAGATGTCCAGGAAGAAGCATCCAAAATATGCTAAAGCAGGATGCGTAAAGTTGAGCATTAAGGTAAACAATAAAACACATCTCATCAAAATATAAACAATCTAAACATATAAGCCATTTTCCCTCTCTTTGAGCCCTAGCAGAGATGGGGTTAGTTTAGTGTAACTAGGATCCAGTTCTTTACTATTAAGAAATGTAGTTATTATTTTTGATGTAAATAATATTTTGTAATCTTACTCTGATTTTGCCTCCAAAGCTCTAAATTCTATACAGCCACATGGCATTTCACGCTCTGCTTGCTGTGAGCTGAATGCTCAACATTAAGTATTCTGCTTTAGCATATTTTGGATGCTCTGCTATTTTGGGGCAGTTTTCCTTATAACACCCAAAAGTATCCTAACACTTTTATTAGAAAACTTATGGAAAATGTTGTTAATATGAAAAGATTTTAATAAAAGCCACAACTATTTGCAAGGGTACTTAATTGGCACAACTCATTCTGAATGAGAATGTGGTTTCTCGGCAATCCAATCTCATAAAATTTCAGAAATTGGAAACTTTGTGGAGTAAAGTATCATTAGGACCAGAGCTACATGATATCCTCAAACCAACATTTGCAGCTTTTGGGGGCTTCAGGCAATCCCCCCAAAGCTTCAAGAGCCTTCCAAAAGACACAGTGGTTTGTCTTCTTCCGAATTTCCCGAGCCTTTTTTGAGGGATACTAATCTACTTACAACTCCATTGACAAGCTAATAAGAAATCCTGATTAGCTCAGCAGATTTGTAAAGCTGTTTTAATACAAACTTATAAACTGTAGATAGGCATCAACTTAAAAGCATTACTGCTTCTCTCTTATGCAAAGGGGCTGTGTAAGATTATGCCTGCTATGACATATGTGCACATCATCTAAATAAAAAGGAAATGCGCTCTTTTTTTTTTCAAAACCACTGCTTTTATCCCCAAGCAATTTATGCAAACATATTCAGTGTATTCAACTAAAACCCATGTTTGAGTTACTGAGATTTCTTTAACTGAGTGACAGCCTTATTAATCATTATTAAAAACTTTCTGGCATTGCACACTTCTTAGTAGTCTTAGGGATTAGCTCAAAGGCAATTTCTTAGTCTTTGGAATAAACTAACAAGACCGGTGAGCCCTGATGAGGGAATCGATGGCAGATAAGACATGCTCATGGTAAACCAGAAGGCGAACAATAGGTTCATGTTTAAGCATGATAAGGATGCAGGCCGAGAATCCCTAATGGCCACAAAACACAATAAGCTCCTGAGGGTTATGGCATCTGCAGAGTTTGGAATTGGTGTTGGGACATTTTGGGGTTGGTGGTGCTCAGGGGGATTCAATGTGCTGTCTACCGCTTGGTCAATTTGCTTAATCACTTCTTTAAATGTCTGTAGGGACACACAATGCCAGCCCATTAACAGCTTTTAAAAGTCTTAAGTCTCCTCCTTAAATGAGAAAAGCAGAGCAAATAGAGGCTGTTAGTAATTTGCCTCTGTGGCGCAATTCTTTTTATTTATTGGTTCATGGGTTAAAATTTACAGCAAAGTGTTAAGTCACTGCAAAGTGGATCCTGACTTATCCCAGGGCAAGAGAAACACAACAAATGAGCAGGCATTTTCTCCTTTAGCCCACTTATTAAACATTGGAGGGTTTCTTTTAGTCTTTAAAGATATACGTTCTTGAGATAATAGAAAATACAGTAGAGTCTCACTTATCCAACATAAACGGGCCAGCAGAACGTTGGATAAGCGAATATGTTGGATAATAAGGAGGGATTAAGGAAAAGCCTATTAAACATCAAATTGGGTTATGATTTTGCAAATTAAGTGCCAAAACATCATGTTATACAACAAATTTGACAGAAAAAGTAGTTCAATATGCAGTAATGCTATGTAGTAATTACTGTATTTACGAATTTAGCACCAAAACATCGCAACATTTACTCCAAAAACATTGACTACTAAAAGGCAGACTGCGATGGATAATCCAGAACATTGGATAAGCAAATGTTGGATAAGTGAGACTGTATTATGTTTCACTATACAATGTAACATTAGTAGAACTCCATATAAGTAGTGTGCAACACAATATATAGCAGTTGGTAAATTTTGTTACTGAAAGACATCCACAATGAGTTTACATCCCACTAAAGAACCATACATATACAATGGACCTATCAATATACCTCACAACCTCTGAGGATGCCTACCATAGATGTGGGTGAAACGTCAGGACAAAATGCTTCTGGAACATGGCCATACAGCCACATCGCGTGTTTTTAGCCCTGTTTTTAACCATTTTATGCCGTGCGCTGACTTTTATAACTGTTTATTGATGTTATGTTTTTATTGATGCGACATTGTTTTATTGCTGATCTTGTTTTATTGTTTTATTGCTGTTATTGTATTGTTGTCGGGCATGGCCCCATGTAAGCCGCTCCGAGTCCCTCTGGGGAGATGGGGTGGGATATAAAAATAAAGTTATTATTATTATATTATTATTTGCTGTAAGCCGTCCCGAGTCCCCTTTGAGGGAGATGGAGGCGGGATATAAATAAACTTATTATTATTATTATTATTATTATTATTATTATTATTAAAACTCACAACAACCCAATATCACTTCACACTTGTATAAATGTTGGACTAGCAACACAAGTGGAGGTGCACATGCAAAACCATTCTCCTTGCTGTAGCACATTAAAATAAACAGGGCAGCATGTGAATGCGCATTGTTTACACTCACTGCCCTCTGCTCACTGCACATTGCAATTGCACAATGAATGGGTTGTCCAGCCCACTGATCCACACAGGTTGCACTACATTGATATTCAGCCTAGGGATCACATAATGTAACTCCAACATAGTTATGCTACACCAAAGCATAAATATAGGACAGAGATATGACAATCTCTGTAACCACATTAACCACAACTTCCTGTGTGTAAACCGTATTCAAGTTCAATCCCTTTTGCTTGCTGTCCGGTTAATTGTGCCGATCAGTCATGACAGCTGGGTCAACATTTCCTTTAAACTATGCACAACAACAATGTAAACTCTTGCCATCAATTCAAGACGTCTTAGACCAGTGGTTCTCAACCTGTGGGTCCCAAGATGTTTTGGCCTTCAACTCCCAGAAATCCTAACAGCTGGTAAACTGGCTGGGATTTCTGGGAAACATCTTGGGATCCACAGGTTGAGAACCATTGCCTTAGACCAAAATATCATTGGCAATTTGCCACAGACCAGACAAACAGCCTCCTTCGACTTTGGGCATCTATGTCACTAGACCAGTGGTTCTCAACCTGGGGTCCCCAGATGTTTTGGCCTTCAACTCCCTGAAATCCTAACAGCTGGTAAACTGGCTGGGATTTCTGGGAAACATCTTGGGATTCACAGGTTGAGATCCATTTCCTTAGACCAAAATATCATTGGCAATTTGCCACAGACCAGACAAACAGCCTCCTTCGACTTTGGACATCTATGTCACTAGACCAGTAGTTCTCAACCTGGGGTCCCCAGATGTTTTGGCCTACAACTCCCAGTAATCCTAACAGCTGGTAAAGTGGTTGGGATTTCTAGGAGTCGTAGGCCAAAAACATCTGGGGATCCCAGATTGAGAACCACTGTAGTAGACAAAGAGTTTCTATTGTCCCCGGCCAGCATAGTCAACTTGGAGTTTCCAAGAAACAGAAGACATTGGAAAACTTTTAGTATAGTAGGAACGACATGTTTGTTTTGATTTCTGACATAACTATAAAAACAAAATCAGACGTAGCCAGGTTGGCCAAACACCAAAATCCAAAAAAGTGGGCTGTTGACCAACTGAATTGAACAAGACACATGTATTGGCTTCTTAATCGAGCAAAGGATGTTTCAAACTCTTTAGAAAAAGAAGGTAGTTCTGTGATTCTTAACACCACAACATTCTCCCACATTTTTCTTTCTACCATAAGTACGATGTTAACATCTTTCGCCTGATTTGAGAAGTCAGCAGAGCTGGATCACCAGGTGTTTTGGACTTCCAACTCCCACCATTCCTAACAGCCTCAGGCCCTTTCCTTTTCCCCCTCGGCCGCTTAAGCGGCCGAGGGGGAAAAGGAGGGGCCTGAGGCTGTTAGGAATGGTGGGAGTTGGAAGTCCAAAACACCTGGAAGGCCAAAGTTTGCCCATGCCTGCTATATATATATATATATATATATATATATATATATATATATATATATATACACACACACACACACACACACACACACACACACACACCATTTCAAACAGTGAATGGAGTGGGAGGGTAGATAGAGCAATCTTCAACACAGATTCCTTTATTGATTAGTCCTCTGATCATATCAACAGTAAAAGACAAGCATACAAACAACACAAATCCCTATCCTAACACTCCTGTAATAGTTAGCTAGCATACATATTGTAGGGAAATCTCTTCAATAGCGTAATTGTTAAGCTCAAGATTGGGCAGAGCCATTATACAAGTGAATGGGTACTGTCTTCAAATCCTCTATCTGGAAAATAGGTACAGTAGAGTCTCACTTATCCAAGCTAAACGGGCCGGCAGAAGCTTGGATAAGCGAATATCTTGGATAATAAGGAGGGATTAAGGAAAAGCCTATTAAACATCAAATTAGATTATGATTTTACAAATTAAGCACCAAAACTTCATGTTATACAACAAATTTGACAGAAAAAGTAGTTCAATATGCAGTAATGTTGTAATTACTGTATTTACGAATTTAGCACCAAAATATCACGATATATTGAAAACATTGACTACAAAAATGGCTTGGATTATCCAGAGGCTTGGATAAGCGAGGCTTGGATAAGTGAGACTCTACTGTATATCTAATACTCAATGTGGAGCCCCTGGTGGTGCAGTGTGTTAAAGCGGACCGAAAGGTTGCAGTTTCGAATCTGGGGAGCGGAATGAGCGCCCGCTGTTAGCTCCAGCTTCTACCAACCTAGCAGTCCCAAAACATGCAAATGTGAGTAGATCAATAGGTACCGCTCCGGCTGGAAGGTAACGGCGCTCCATGCAGTCATGTCAGCCACATGACCTTTGAGGTGTCTATGGACAACACTGGCTCTTCGACTTAGAAATGGAGATAAGCACCCCAGAGTCGGACACGATTGGACTTAACATCAGGGGAAAGCTCTACCTTTACTAATACTCAATGTAGCAGGTTTTCTCCCCAATAATGTTTATTATCTTGTGATATCCACCGTAAAACAGAACTCTACAGTGGAAGGGAAGGACACAAAAGGATTCCGTCCATCTCAATCCCCTTTCATAACTTTAATCAGACCATTATCTCAACAACAACAACAACAACAACAACAACAACAACAATAAAAAGCACTTACTGTGCGGGCACCACCCGGAGACAAGGCCCCACTTTGCAAATAGGGACTTCCCAACTCTGGAATCATCAAGAAAGGATAACTTGGATAAGGAGTTCCTTTAAAAAATCCTCCATCTTGTTGCCTTCTGAGGACTATGAAAGAAAAAGAATGCACTTAGATAAGAGGGCAAAAAACAGACAGTTCAAATTTTAAAAGGCAAAAAGAAAATATATATTTTCTTAAGGTTGTAAGAAATACGCTGCAATTATACATAGGAGTGAAAGTCTCAAACAATTTAAGCTCACGTATGCTACACCCGCCCCCATTGTACAATCAATTTCACACTCCAACCTTGTTTTGAAGAAACAGAATTTACTTCTGAGTTTTTAATCCATATAATGGACGATATGCATGTTTAGTTCAAATTTTAACTAAATAATGGGAAATAATGAATATGGACCAGTTAACATATTTATTAAAAAACAACCAAGGAAAACCAAAAAAACAGACAGATTGGGAAATGGTCAAAAGTTACTTAAAAGAAGAAGAATTCAAAGTAATTATTTAAACTGAGATAGAAGACAAAGTCTGCATAGCAGCAATATATATAAAAATTTAGCAATGTGTAAAATAGAGACACTAGAGTGTGATGATGGAGGAGATGATGGTTAAAACTTCTTTTATGTAAGATGCTGTGTAAAAGATGGAAGTCAATTTTATGTGTTTTTCCTTCCTTTTTTTCTTTTTTCTTTTCTTCTTCTTCTTTCTTCTTTTTTCATTGTTATATCTCCTCCTATTTTAATTGTATGTTGTTGTTGTTGTTATGTTATTAATTTTATGTTGTAAAGCATTAATAAAAAAATATTTAAAGTTTTTTTAACTAAATTCAACGGGACTTCCTTTCAAGTAATGACAGAAGTGTAGATATACCTAGGATCAGTCTTAGCTTTTAAAATCATGTCAGGAGTGACTTGGGAACATACTGCAAGTCACTTGTGGTGTGAGAGAATTGGCCATCTACAGAGACGTTGCCCAGGGGACACCTGGATATGTTACCATCCTTCTGAAAGGACTCTCTCATGTCCACAAGTTAGAGCTGACAAATGGCAGCTCGCCCCGTCTTGCAGATTCGAACCGGCAACCTTCAGGTCAGCAACCCAACTGGCCCCGGTGGCGTAGTGGGTTAAAACCTTGTGCCAGCAGGACTGATTATTTGAAGAGTTGAGTTGCTGACCTGAAGGTTGCCAATTTGAATCCAACCCGGGGAGAGTGCAGATGAGCTCCCTATATCAGCTCCAGCTCCAGCTCCATTTGGGGACATGAGAAAAGCCTCCTACAAGGATGGTAAAAAAAATATCAAAACATCTGAGCGTCCCCTGGCCATTGCAACTTGCAGTTTCTCAAATCGCTCCTGACACAACCCCCCCCCCAACAATCCAACCTTCAGGTCAGCAGTCCAGTTGGCACAAGGGTTTAACCCATTGTTTTAGCTGAAATGCTTTCAGGCAATGACAGGAAGATACAATCCTATAGATTTTGTTAGGCTCTTGAGCCCATCATAAGCTATGAGCCATAGCTGGAAATGCTATGCTAGAGATGGGGAAAATTATAATCCAACATCTGGAGGATTATATCCCTGCTATAGGTCATGATTATAAACACCAATATCACTCCTGGTGACACCTGTGGTCTGGCTTTAAGGTGACCAAAACTTTTAAAAATCCTTTCTTTTTGAAATCCTCACTCACATAGATATCATAGACCTGCACATTAATAAAACATATACCCTCAAAGGATTATCTACATTAATAAATCACAATTTAGTTGCATACATATTCATATAAATATGTTGTGTATGTCTGTACCCATAATTACACTACTGTTTTCTAGGCTCATCTATCAGTAACAACAGCCACGCAGTGATCATAACAGCAACCTTTATCAACAGGCTGGCATTTAAAGGGAGGTAGCATCCCAAAAATGTGGCTGAAATGAAGCGGGGTGTATATCAGCAGACCCTACTAGAGAGAAATTCCGGTTTAACTCTATGTGACTTGGGTTCTGTGTAAACACGCTTGTATTGAACCAGAGCTTTCCAAACATTTGTTGGTCGCACACTTTTCACTCATGCATCATTTTGCAACACAGTGATTCAGTTTTACTAAGGGATATACATAAAGTATCATAACAAAATGGATGAGAACACAACATATCACAAGAAAACCTTTCATTTACGTTTTATAAAATATATTTGTTGCTTATTTCACATAGACTCAGGAATTTCTTGCTACATTTGCACAGCACACCTACACACTGAGCTGGCACATTAACATATCATTACATATACTTTGGAAACAATTAAAAGTATTAAAGGTTATATTTGTTGTCAAAGGCTTTCATGGCTAGAATCACTGGATTGCTATGTATGGGCATGTTCCAGAAGCATGTTCTTCTGACGTTTCACCCACATCTATGGAAGGCATCCTCAGAGGTTTTATTTATTTTTCAAACTTATATGCCGCCACTCCCCTAGGGCTTGGGACGGCTTACAAGAACAGGCTAAAATCATCGATTTAAAAACATCTTTAAAACATCCTAAAAGCACCTTTTAAAACATCAATAACAGAACTCAAAAGCCTGCTGAGGTTGTGAGGTCTGTTGGAAACTAGGCAAGTGGGGTTTATATATCTACGGAATAATGTCCAGGGTGGGAGAAAGAACTCTTGCCTGTTGGAGGCAAGTGTGAATGTTGCCATTTGCCAGCTTGATTAGCATTGACTGGCCTTGCAGCCTCAAGGCCTGGCTGCTTCCTGCCTGGGGGAATCCTTTGTTGGGATTCCTAACAATCTCTGAGGATGTCTGCTATAGATGCGGGCAAAATGTCAGGAGAGAATGCTTCTGGAACATGTCCATACAGCCCGAAAAACTCACAGCAACCCAAAGGTTATATTAGTGAAAACACTTGGAATTAATCCTGGTTGGTTCCACTGAAATGTATTTCTGAATACTAGACTTTAAAATGTGTAGATGTAGGGCATTTGGGGATGTCTCTAAACAACTGAACATTTCTCTGATGCAAAGCATATCAGAGGGCCCAAATACACTTCTTAATTCCAGAGATGATCTACTAAATCAGTGATAACTTGCTAAATGGACATCTATGTGATTTTTACTGAACCAATGGGTCTACTACACATTTATTTAAGCTTTACTTAGAACTTTTCTCCATTTGCTTATCTGAAAGCAGATTTGCTCAGGCAGAAAGATGCTGAATAGGTTGATGCTGCATCTCTCATTCATGTTAAATCAGTTCACTCAGAAGTAGAGAGACAGCTGTGCTCATCTGTTCTAGTCAATACAAAAAGGACTCTTTGTAGGGGCAGCTTCATCCTGGTCTATTTACAGCGGAATGAAATAGTCCAAGTGCCAGGAGATGCCATTCTTGAAAAGTATGGTGAAATAACCCACCGAACTCTGCAACTTCTCAGACCCCATCGTACGCCATACAAGGATGCTGAGCGTATCTCAACAGGATAATCTGGAGTGTCTTGGCTGTAGTGATATGCCCCACATCAGAAGGGAACTGCACTGAATTCTGTGAGATTTACTGCCACTGAGATCAGTGGGAAATAATTTTTGAATGGGTAAATTAGCTCTATTCGAAAAGATACAAGGTCTCTTTGAGACAACTTTTCAAACATGGACACATCAGTGTGTTGGTTGCAGTGTGCAAGTGTGTCACGCCAATGTACAAAAAGACAAAAACCTTGGAAGTGTATGTTATTATCTTACAAAACATTTTTACAAATGTAAATGAAAGGTTTTAATTATCTATGTTGTGTGCCGTACATTTATGTCTGTGTCGGTATCTCTTTCATGGGATTGGTTTAAGAGGACAGGCAGCCCCTGAGTTACAAATATCCAACTTACAAACAACTCTTAGAGCCCTTATTATTACTATATCCCATTCATAGATAGATAGATAGATCAATTTGTTTCTAAGTTGGAACAGGGACATTTTTAAGTGTAACTCTAGCCAAATTCTCTACGTGAGTATGTATGTCTGTGTGTGTATCCCACTAATTTATGTATATAATCCATTCATTCAGTCATATCTATATATATAAAAGGGTAATGAAATTTCGGCCTAGGACAAAACAATAAAACTACACATCCCAGAAACACTAAACTTGGCAGCACAACCCCTCATCCATGCCTCTACGTTCATACAACAAAAAGAGAAGAAAAATAAAGTCCTAATTTGAGGGAGAGGAATAATTGTTTTTATCCAATTGCTGCCAGTTAGAAGGCTAAGCTCTGCCCACTTGGTCTCCTAGCAACCCACTCAGCCCAGGGGAAGGCAGACTTAGGCCTCACTTAAGTCTCTTCCACACTGCCTATAACATACAGATTATCTGAATTTAACTGGATTATATGGCAGTGTAGACGCAAGGCCCTTCCACACAGCTATATTAGCCATTTATAATGGACTTAATGTCAGGGGAAAACCTTTACCCTTTACCCTAACTACCACCAATTCCTCAATACTTTATTTCCCATACCACCATACTTCGCCACAGCAACGTGTGGCCGGGCACAGCTTGTGTGTGTGTGTGTGTGTGTGTGTGTGTGTGTGTGTGTATATATATATATATATATATATATATATATATATATATATATATATGGGGCTGTGGTGGCACAGCTAGTTAAACCGCTGAGCTGCAGAACTTGCTGACTGAAAGTCAGTGGTTCAAAACTGTGAAGTGGGGTGAGATCCCGTCATTAGCCCCAGCTTCTGCCAAACTAGCAGTTAGAAAACATGCAAATGTGAGTAGATCAATAGATATCGCTCTGACGGGAAGATAGCAGCGCTCCATGCAGTCATGCCGGCCACATGACCTTGGAGGTGTCTAAGGACAACGCCAGCTCTTGGGCATAGAAATGGAAATGAGCATCAGACATGACTAGACGTAATGTCAGGGGAAAACCTTTACCTTTACTATCATAGATAGATAGATAGATAGATCAATTTGTTTCAAAGTTGGAGCAGGGGCTTTTTAAAGTGTAACTCTAGACAAAATCCCTACGCTATCCAAAGTGTGTGTGTGTGTATCCCATATATATATATATATATACACCCTATATCCCAGAATATCAATCCCACAATATCTGCTTTGGACTGGAATATATGGCAGTGTGGACTCAGATACCCCAGTTCAAAGCGGATATTGTGGGATTTTCTGCCTTGATATTTTGGGATATAGGGCTGAATGGAAGGGCCTTTAAACATGTCCCATTTTTGAGTTACAAAGAAATTCAACTGAAGAACAGACCCACAGAACCTCCCTTGTTTGCAACTTGGGGGCTGCCCCTCTTGCTGAATGACTGTGTCGCAACAAGACGCAGGCCTACAGAGCGGGCCAGGCACACAAATGGGGCGCCTTTCCACACAGCCATATAACCCAGAATATCAAGGCAGATGATCTGCAATATCTGCTTTGAACTGGGGCCCCTTTTACACAATTGAATAAAATCCCACAATATTTGCTTTGAACTGGGATATATGGCAGTGTGGACTCCGATAACCTAGTTGAGAGCACATATTGCAGGATGTTCTGCCTTGATGTTCTGGGATATAGGGCTGTGTGGAAGGGCCCTGGGTCCACAATGCCATTTCATACAGCTGTGTGGGAGGTGTGCCAGCCAAAGCCAATTACTTGATGGTATAGAATAATGGACGAACTCATAGATATTTTTCTTTCCATGCTCTGGATTCTGAGCAGCTTATCACACAGTAGACTAGAGCTTCTTGGGGCGCTTTTACACAGCCCTATATCCCATCACAGTCCCCAATGGCGCTGAGCTGCTGAACTTGCAGAACGAAAGGTCCCAGGTTCAAATCCCGGTAGCAGAGTGAGCGCCCGCTATTTGCTCCAGCTTGTGGTTTGGACACAAGGATGCAAAAATATGAATGTATAAATATCTGTGTGCCGCCAGTGGTGCAGTGGGTTAAACAGCTCAGCTGTTGAACTTGTGACCAAAAGGTCAGATCAATGGTTCGAATCTGGGGAGCGGGGTGAGTTCTCGCTGTTAACCCCAGCTTCCACCAACCTAGCAATTCGAAAACATGCAAATGTGAGATCAATAGGTACTGCTCCAGCGGGAAGGTAACGGCGCTTCATGCAGTCATGCCGGCCACATGACCTTGGAGGTGTCTACGGACACCGCTGGCTCTTCAGCTTAGAAATGGAGATGAGCACCAACCTCCAGAGTCAGACATGACTGGACTTAACGTCAGGGGAAACCTTTACCTTTACCTATATCCCACAATATCAAGGCAAAAAAACCCCACATTATCTGAGTGTGGACTCAGATAGATAATCCAGTTTAAAGCTGATATTGTGAGATGTTCTGCCTTGATAGTCCGGACTATAGGGCTGTCTGGAAGGGCCTTGGGATTTGGGATTTGCTGCTAACATTGACGGCTAACAGGCTTGGAACTGGCAAATACAGAACCAAAAAGGAAACAGTGCTCGTGTTGTTCTGCCCGTGAATTCATACAAGAGGGCCTGGGTTGCAAAAGTCTTGCTTGGGCCGGGCTGCGTCGACGTGTCAAAAGTTTGCAGGAGCAACAACAACAAACGCGAGTCTGAGAAAAGTTTAGGAAAGTCCCACAAATCCGTCCGGCGGCTGAGATGGCGGCCTTGGTTTGTTCTTTTCCCTCCTCTGAAGGGCCGGATCGGGGCCGGAGAGAGAAGGAAGGCCCGGCCCCTCCCCTCGCTTCCATCCCATTTCCTTTCGGGGTTGTTTTTCGATTGTTTTCCCGGGGAGACAAAGGAACGCGCGGGGGTACACACACTCACACTCCCAGTCGCAATCTCACTCACCTTCGGCGACGGAGGCGGGAGAGTCCCGCGGCTTTTGGAAACTTTCCCGGGGCCGTGGAGGCGGCGGCGGCCTCTCTGCCTGTTGGGAAGGAAGGAAAGAAAGACAAAGAGAGGCGAGGGTGAGCCGGGCTGGAGTCTAGAGAGGGAGAGAGAGACAGAAAGCAAGAATGCGGCTCTTGCGGAAACTTTTCCTCGCTCGCTCACCTCGGACTCGGAGCTGCTCCCTCCGCCTCCTCCCGCTCCTCGGCTCTCCGACTCGTGGACCAGCGAGGACTTGAGCTCGTCGAGGTCCCCGTGGGCCGAGCCGCGTCCCCCGGCGCCCTTGTCCTGCTCGTCGCCCTCGTCCTGGAAGGGGATGAGCTCGTCGGGGGCGCCCAAGTCGTCCCCGCTGCCGCCGCCCCCGCCGTCTCGGCTTCTCTCCGCCGCCCCGGGGTCCGGCTGGAGCTGAGGCATGGTCCGGCGGGGCCCCGGGCCGCCCCCCGCCCGCCGAGAGAGCCCGGCAGCCCGGCAGGGAGCAGAGAAAGTTCTCCGCCGGAGCCAAGCCTCGCTCCCTTCTTTCCTTTCGGCCGACGAGAGAGAAGTTTCCCCCCGCCCTCCCCTTGTTAATCACGGCTGGGTCCCTTCCTTGGCCCACCCGGGGAGGGTCGGAATGTGGGCGAGGGGCTGGAGGAGGAGGAGGAGGAGGAGGAGGAGGAGGGAAAGAAAGAAGGGAGCGCAGCAAGGAAGGAGGAGGAGGAGAGGAGGAGGAGGAGAGGAGGAGGAGGAGCTCCCTCTGCAAGCGGACACCCCTTGGCGCTGGGAAAGGAGGAAAGGAAAGGGGGGATCCCTGCCTGTGGGGGAGGGGCGTGCCCTGCCTCCCCATCATCACTGCCACCCTCCCCTCTTCCTTCCCCGCCCCTCTCTCCCCCCCTCCCCAAGTTTCGTTTCTTTTCCCGACTCTTCCAAAGAGAGTGGAGTCCTTTATTGGGGGGCTCTGCTATATGTCTCTCTTCTGTCGTCATCCAGAAACAGTTTGGCCTACAAACTCGGCCGCAAAAACTCCTTGGGACTCCACCCGCCCCGCCCCACTTTTCTCCCCGAGGAAAGAACTGCAGGGAAGGAGACTTGTGTGTGTTGTTGTTGCGCTGAAGCCTAGCTGTGTGGCTTTAGGGAGGGGGGGAGGGAAGAAGAAATGAAAGGAAGTGTTGTCGAAGGCTTTCATGGCCGGGATCACAGGGTTGTTGTATGTCTTTCGGGCTGTGTGGCCATGTTCCAGAAGTATTCTCTCCTGACGTTTCGCCCACATCTATGGCAGGCATCCTCAGAGGTTGTGAGGTATGGAAAAACTAAGCAAGGACTGTTTATATTATAGACGATCTCATAAGACCATAGGTAAGTAAAGAGACCTCCAAAGACCATCTAGATCAGGGGTCCCCAAACTTTTTAAACAGGGGGCCAGTTCACGATTCTTTGGACCATTGGAGGGCCGGACTATAGTTAGCCACTGAGCAATAATAATAATAATAATAATAATAATAATAATAAAGAGGATTGGAAGAGACCCCTTGGGCCATTGAGTCCAATCCCATTCTGCCTCTGTGCACCAAAATCACAAGCAAAGCACCCCTGACAGATGGCCTCCCAGCCTCAATGTTATTAATAATAATAATACTAATAATAATAATAGATCCTTGGGCCATTGAGTCTAACCCCCTTCTGCCTCTGTGCACCAAAAGCACAAGCAAAGCACCCCTGACAGATGGCCTCCCAGCCTCAATATTAATATTAATATTGATAATAAGGGTTGTAAGAGAAGAAGAGACCCCCTTGGGTCATTTAGCCCAACCCGCTTCTGCCCTTGTGCCATGGGGGCCAGATTAATGGCTTTGATGGGCCGCATCTGGCCCCTGGGCCTTAGTTTGGGGACCCCTGATCTAGATGGTCTCATAAGGTAAGGAAAGGGACACTCAAAGGCCATCTAGATGATCTCATCAGGCCACCAGAAGACCATAGATAAGGAAAGTGACTTCAAAAACCACCTAGGTGGTTTCATAAGACCATCGGTAACGAAAGGGACCCTCAAAGGCCATCTAGACAGTCTCAAGGGACCATAGGTAAGGAAGGTGACCTCCAAAAGCCATCTAGATGGTCTCAAAAGGCCGGAGCTAAGCAAAGAGACCTTCAAAGACTAGACAATCTCATAAGACCATAGGTAAGCAAAGAGAGACTCCCCCTGGGCACACAGAAGACTGGGCGACTTGGAAGGTGCTGAACAGACTGCGCTCTGGCACCACGAGATGCACAAAGTGGAGTCCACGACACGCGAGTGTGGAGAAGAGCAGACTACAGGCCCTGGACTTTTCACAGCTACAGTAGAGTCTCACTTATCCAACATAAACAGGCCGGCAGAACGTTGGATAAGCGAATATGTTGGATAATAAGGAGGGATCAAGGAAAAGTCTATTAAACATCAAATTAGGTTATGATTTTTACAAATGAAGCACCAAAACATCATGTTATACAACAAATTTGACAGAAAAAGTAGTTCAATATGCAGTAATGCTATGTAGTAATTACTGTATTTACGAATTTAGCAACAAAATATCCTGATGTATTGAAAGCATTGACTACAAAAATGTGTTGGATAATCCAGAATGTTGGATAAGCGAATGTTGGATAAGTGAGACTACTGTATATATTAACCTCTTTGCTTAGTTTTCTCCATACCTCACAACCTCTGAGGATGCCTGCCATAGATGTGGGCGAAATGTCAGGAGAGATTACTTCTGGAACATGGCCATACAGCCCGGAAAACATACCACAACCCTGTGATCCTGGCCATGAAAGCCTTTGACAACAGACTACAAACCACTTACTACAAGGCAGCCTGAGCCCTGCCACATGCACAGTGGAGGACCTTCTCACAGCGACACCAGAGGCACTCTAAGTCAAATGAAATCTAGTATAATGCCAAGTTTTTAACTGTTTGTGTTTTTAAATACATTATAACTATATCCTCAATTTGCTTCTGACACAATAAATAAATAGAAATATCGAGTGGGAAGGGACTCCAAGGGCCATCAAGCCCAACCCATTCTGCTTTGCAGGAAGAGGCAATCAAAACAGCCCTGAAAGATGGCCATCCAGCCTCTGCTTCAAAAGAAGGAGACTCCGCCACACTCCACGGCAGCAACACATTCCACTGCCCAGCAGCTCTTACCATCAGGGATTTCTTCCTAATATTTAGCTGTAATCTCTTTTACTGCCATTGAAATCCATGGCTTCAGTGTGTCCTAGTCTCTATAGAAGCAGAAAACAAGCTCCACGGGACATCCTTCCCCATATTTAAACATGGCTCATAACATTCCCCCTCCCAGCCATCTTTTCTCCAAGTTAAACAGACCCAGCTCCTTAGGTCACTCCTCATAGGCTTCCAGACCTTAGATTGCTTTGGTGACCTTTCTCTGGACACGTTCCATCTTGTCCATATCCTTTTGGAATTCTGGACACAGTGTTATTCCAAAGCAGAAGAGAGCGGAGTTATAACTTCCCTCCAAATGATATTCCTATCGATTTGCATTCACTTTTTAAACTGTGACATCATAGAGTTGACTCATGTTCAGCTTGTGGTCTACTAGGAGCGAAGGAACCTTGATTATATACATGTTTTCCCAAAAAGGTAAGTTCCATTGAATTTAAGCTAGAGAGGTGGGCTTAGAAATGCAGCAAATTGTGCCAGGGATCCAGCTGTGCCTCAATTGAGCTCAAATATACTCATCCTCTGTATTTTGAGGGCATTTACATTTGGGTAGGAACTGAGGTCCTCCAGGTTTGTTGGACTGCATCAGCCGAGCCAGTGTTGAGCATGATGGGAGTTGCAGTCTCTTGATCCTTGGCTTGTTTATCTGTCACTTTTATCCCACCTTCACTGGGAAAGTTTGTGACAGTGAAGGTGGTTCTCCTTTCAGTTTTAATCCTCACAACAACTCTGCGTAGGAGGTAAGCACAAGAGATCATGAATCAGATGCTTCGGTCCTTTCCCTACCAACTCTAAAATTTCATGCACAGAGACCTGTGGGAGGAATCTGAAACTGGAAGAACTCTGCTCTTGCGTGTCTTATCTGCTAGCCAGATCTTTCAAGATTGCCCAAAGCATCTATCCCTGCAGGCAAATTCAGACCTGAGGTTTACCAGCGACAGGAAAGCAAGCACAGGGACTCCTCCAGTAGAAACAGCTGATGCACAAGCAAGTAAGAGTACAGTATGTACAAGAGGCCTGCTGACTTCTGATGACCCTGTGAATTTCATAGGGTTTTCTCAGGTAAGGGATACTTGGAGACAATTCGGCCAATTTCTTCCTCTGAAATAGAGCCTTCAGCACCTGCCATTTGTTGGAGGTCTCCCATTTCAGTACTAACCAGGGTTGACCCTTTCTAACATCCAAGATCAGATTGAATCTGGTGCTTTTTTGGACCTTTTCGGGTATAGCACCTCTCCAAATTTCAGTCTATTAACTTTTTCATGAATTTTCTTAGATTACACATGCAGCAAACTTACCTCTTAAAGCAGGGGTCCCCAAACTAAGGCCCGGGGGCCGGATGCGGCCCATCGAAGCCATTTATCCGGCCCCCACGGCACAAGGGCAGAAGGGGGCTGGGCTAAATGACCCAGGGGGTCTCTTCTTCTCTTACAACCATTATTATTATTATTATTATTATTATTATTATTATTATTATTATTATTATTATTATTATTATTATTAACATTGAGGCTGGGTGGCCATCTGTCAGGGATGCTTTGCTTGTGCTTTTGGTGCACAGAGGCAGAAGGGGGTTGGACTAATGGTCTCTTTCAACCCGCTTTTTTTATTATAAGTATGACACAGCAAACAAGATAGATCTGCTGGATTTCGTTTCACAAAATCACAAGTCGAACACTTCCCAAGTGTCGGGCTGTGTGATGTATTTTCGGATGATGCATGCAGATCCCAGCAGGGTGGCCTTCTGCAGTTGGCAGATCGTAATTTTGTCAATGTCTATTGTTTCCAAATGCCAGCTGAGATCTTTTGGCACGGCGCATTTTTTATTATTATTATTGTTATTATTATTATTAACATTGAGTCTGGGTGGCCATCTGTCAGGGATGGTTTGCTTGTGCTTTCAGTGCACAAAGGCAGAAGGGGATTGGACTCAATGGCCCAAAGGGTCTCTTCCAACCCTCTTTTATTATTATTATTATTATTATTATTATTATTATTATTATTATTATTATTATTATTGCTCAGTGGCCAACTATAGTCCAGCCCGCCAACAGTCTGAAGGATCATGAACTGGCCCCCTGTTTAAAAAGTTTGGGGACCCCTGTCTTAAAGGTTTACTTAGTGGGAGTGCCATTCAACTTTATACCCAAAATGGAGGCTTGGTCCATCTAGGCCAGTGATGGACAAGCTTTTGCACTTGGTGTGTCAAAATTCGCCAAAAAACCTAGCATGACTTGGGTGGTGTGTCACTTTGAGAAAAAAACCATAATTTTGCAATATGTATAGTTTAAATAACAAAAATGTATAAGTGTAATATATAACTATTTAATAAATCAAAAACTATTTACTACCGTTATTTCCATGTACAACAATCTATGGTACTTCTTGCAGTTTAAGCTTCACAAAGTTTCCACACTGATTTTTCTCTATTCTAGTTTCAATATAGTCATGAATAATGAATAATAATATAATATAATAGTAATAATATGATAATATACTACAATAATAGAATAACAGAATAAATGATATAATAATAATAGAATATAAAAATATAATATAGGTAAAGGTTTCCCCTAACGTTAAGTCCAGTCATGTCTGACTCTGGGGGTTGGTGCTCATCTCCATTTCTAAGCCAAAGAGCCAGCGTTGTCCGTAGACACCTCCAAGGTCATGTGGCCGGCATGACTGCATGGAACACTGTTACCTTCCTGCCAGAGCAGTACCTATTGATCTACTCACATTTGCATGTTTTCGAACTGCTAGGTTGGCAGGAGCTGGAGCTAACAGTGGGCGCTCAAGCCGCTCCTGGGATTTGAACCTGGGATCTTTCGGTCTGCAAGTTCAGCAGCTCAGCGCTTTAACGCACTTTGCCACCGGGGCTCCAAAAATATAATATAATGATATAAAATATATTAATAGGATAATGTAATAATAGGATATAATAATTATATCTATATAAAAGGGTAATGAAATTTTGGCCTAGGACAAAACAACAAAACTACAAATCCCAGAAACACTAAACTTGGCAGCACAACCCCTCATCCATGCCTCTACGTTCATACAACAAAAAGAAAAGAAAAATAAAGTCCTAATTAGAGGAAGAGCAATAATTGTTTTTATCCAATTGCGCCAGTTAGAAGGCTAAGCTCTGCCCACTTGGTCTCCTAGCAACCCACTCAGCCCAGGGGACAGGCAGAGTTAGGCCTCACTCAGGCCTCTTCCACTGCCTATAAAATACAGATTGACTGATTTTAACTGGATTATATGGCAGTGTAGACTCAAGGCCCTTCCACACAGCTATATAACCCATTTATAATGGACTTAATGTCAGGGGAAAACCTTTACACTTTACCTTAACTACCACCAATTCCTCAATACTTTATTTCCCATACCACCATACTTTGCCACAGCAACGCGTGTCTGGGCACAGCTAGTATATATATAAATGTACTGTTCATTTGTAGGATGGAGTAAACAAAAAAACAACTGGATGAAATGACACCAAGTTTGGCCACAAAACACTTAACAACCCAAGAGGTGACCACCGCGTGTCAGCAAAATTGGCTAGACGTGTCAGTGCTGACACGCGTGTCATAGGTTCACCATCACTGATCTAGGCGATCTTTTAGTACTTTTTAAAGAGCACTGGCTACTTAAAAATTAAGCATTATTTTTGTACATTCAGTACTAGGGGAATTTTCAATTTCTTCGTGTCTATTATTGTTATTGCAACAATGCCTTTGGACAAATAGAGGCTAACTTTCTTAGTGGTTGCTACAGAGATGTACCCTTGGTAGAACTAATGGAAGGGGTGAAGATACTGTTCTCTCAGTTTACTGTCTCAAGAGAGTTCTTTTCCTGTCTGTCAAGGGAACTCTTCTACATCTGGCCGACACTGAAGACACTCTTTGTTCCAAAGGATTTGCTTCACGTGAGGTACTGCCCAGACCCCCTGAACCTTGTTTTTCCCCTGTGTGAATGGAAAACACACACAGGTCGATGGTGAGAGCCATGCTAATTTGTTGCAGCAAAACCAACAGTCTTCAAAGAGGAATGACGTCCACTACATAACTTGCCAAACAAAACTTGATAGTTTGTAAGGTGTTACAACACTTTTCACTGCTTCTAAGGGAAGTAGTTTGATCAGTTTCCTGAAAACAAATGCCATAGGATATCATGATGTTTTAAAACTACTTCCACCATACATTAGAGTTCATGCCTACTATTTAAGAATGAATACTAAAATGTATGTTACTGTTTCCTTTTAATTGATTTCTTATTAATACATTCTATAGGTGCAGCTCTTCAAAAGCAAAATAAAAAACAACCAAAACTATATAATAAATACAATTTATTAAGAACTTAATTTTTTAGGTTTGTGTGTATATAATGTTTTAATTTGTCGTTTCCAAATATTTTTTTCCGGAGTGTATGTTAGGGAAAAGGGAATGGCTAGGATATTAGTGTTAGTAAATTCAATCTTAACAAATATTTATTAAATCGATGAGGTAAAGTGGTATAGAGGGCAAGGGGAAGAACATTATATGACATTTTATTGTGTTACATCCAAACACAAATTACCATACTTGTGATGCTAAAGTTTTGCAAGTTTGATGTCTGGCTCAACAGCAATACATGTGAAAAGGATCTTGGAGTCCTCGTGGACAACAAGTTAAACATGAGCCTACAATGTGCTGCAGCGGCGAAAAAAAGCCAATGGGATTTTGGCCTGCATCAATAGGAGTCTAGTGTCTAGATCCAGGGAAGTCATGCTCTCCTCTATTCTGCCTTGGCCAGACCACACCTGGAATCACACTGTGCCCAATTCTGGGCACCACAATTCAAAGGAGATGTTGACAAGCTGAAATGTGTTCAGAGGAGGGTGACTGAAATGATCAAGGCTCTGGAGAACAAGCTCTATGAGGAGCAGCTTAAAGAGCTGGGCATGTTTAGCCTGCAGAAGAAAAGGCTGAGAGGAGACACTGCCTACTTGGGATAGTTGGAGGGTATACTGTGCAAGTGGAGGTGCAGCAACCGATCTTGAAGCAAACAACTCCCAGCCGCCACCTGCCTTGGAGCCATTCTGGTGGCTGAATCCAAAGCAAGCACATTCCAGCAAGTTCCAGAAAGCCTAGACATACCTACAGTATTACAAAGACTCCAGGAAAGATAGAGACTCAGGGCATCACTGCAACTTTATGAGAAATGCTGCTTAACCAAGGAGCAGCTGAGAAGTTGAACCGGAGCTATAAATCAAGCAGTTACACTAAGCTTCTCTGCTGCAGACAATGATCCATTTTGATCTTGAGCCTGTTATCATTGTTCTACCAAACAGACTTCTTGATTCAATTTCCTTGACCTTGAACTGTTTAGTCCTCAGTTCAGCTCAGGTGTCTTCTATCTTCTGGTGTTCGTTCAGTTTGGACAAGCCCATTGTACTGCCCTTGTGGTTTGGACACAAAGTTGCAAAAATATGAATGTATAAATATCTGGGTGCCGCCGGTGGTGCAGTGGTTTAAACTGCTCAGCTGTTGAACTTGCTGACCAAAAGGTCAGATCAATGGTTCGGACCTGGGGAGCCGGGTGAGCTCCTGCTGTTAACCCCAGCTTCCAACAACCTAGCAATTCGAAAACATGCAAATGTGAGTAGATCAATAGGTACCGCTATGGCGGGAAGGTAACAGCGCTCCATGCAGTCATGCTGGCCATATGACCTTGGAGGTGTCTATGGACAACGCCGGCTCTTCAGCTTAGAAATGGAGATGAGCACCAACCCCCAGAGTTGGACATGACTAGACTTCATGTTGGGAAAACTTTTGCCTTTACTTATAAATATCTGAGCTTGGGATGTATGTTTTGAAATAGTTGGTTACTGTTAATAATTTCAAGGGTCCCCAAGACGTTACCTGATATTACAGCTCAGATTAAATGATGTTAATGTAAGTATTTGCTTTTCCATTCTCAAAAGTAACAAACAATAGTAACTTAAGGGAGAAAAGGCATGAGGCACAGCAGTATCTGGGATTTGATCCATCTCCACCATTTATTAGCACTTGGGACGCTACACACAAGTTATATGTGCATTGCAAAAGGAGTTGTGATATCCCTTAGTTATACCAAATGGAAATAATTACAAGTGACTTGTTATTTTAAAGCCTTGGTAAATCATGTGGAGCAGGATACCTATGTAAGTGGCACTGAATACCTCTATAACATGGGTCCCCAAACTAAGGCCCGGGGGCCGGATGTGGCCCTCCAAGGTCATTTACCCGGCCCCCACCCTCAGTTTTAGACTTAGGCTTGCTCAAAGTCTGAAATGACTAGAAGGCACACAACAACAATCCTACTTAACTTGACTATCTCATTGGGCAGAAGCAGGCCCACACTTCCCATTGAAATCCTGATAGGTTTATGTTGGTTAAAATTGCTTTTATTTTTAAATATTGTATTTTTCATCCATTTATTAATATTGTGCTATGGTAATAATATATTGGGTATACATATAATATTGATAACAATATTATAATGTAATGTAATATAATATTTATTTATTTGTTACAATATTTCTACCCCGCCCTTCTCACCCACTAGGGGACTCAGGGCGGCTAATAATAATACAATGTAATAATATTGTATAATATAATAATATTTATTATATATTATATATTAAATGTAATATTACTAATAATAATATAGTATAGTGGTATAGTACAATATAGTAATATATAATGCTAATATTGTGCCATACTAATAATATAATATTGTATGTACATACAACTTGTAAGTCGGCCTGAGTCCCCTTCGGGGTGAGAGAGGGTGGAGTATATATGTAGCAAATAAATAAATAAATAAATGATTGTTGTTGGGGGTTCTTTTGCACCACAAATAAGACATGTGCAGTGTGCATAGGAATTTGTTCATTTTTTTTTCAAATGATAATTCGGCCCCTCAACAATCTGAGGGACCATGAACCGGCCCTCCACTTTAAAAGTTTGAGGACCCCTGCTCTATAACCTTGTACGGCAACCTACTTGGGGAAGGTGGAATCAATTTCTCCTTTGTACATTTGGGCACGTGTGCCCTCTTGGAGGAACAGAGCATGATACCACAGTATTCATTCATCCCAGGAAAATAATTAAACAGGAGCCTCAAATCACATCTGTACAGAGTGTTATGACTCTAATGACACACAAGGGAGTACCCTTGTAGTCTCAGTGAGTTTTACATTCCTTCAGAGAAAGCAGCTTCCGGGCCCCATGCCGAATGTCACACGTTTGGCTCATTGCAGTGGCTGCTGCATTCCACAACCAGTATTCCTTTCGTAATTTGGTGGGAGCTACAATTTTTCTGTTGTTTATCTCCATCTTTTCCATTTCCATCGGTGCAAGCAAACAAGATGTGCTTGGTGTTGGGGCAAGTGTTAGGAGCAAGACGTGATTAACAAATTGGAGCCCCAAAGGAGCTCATTAAGCCCAGCCTCATTTCTCTCCTGGGAAGCTGAAATACTAGACCATGTTATGCTGTTATTAGAATATTTTGACTCTGCCGTTGATCAATTGAATCCCCCCCCCCAAACAGTATTAATTCAGTTTGGGACTGCACATGTTTTCTCTGCTAATGAAGAACCTCGGCATGAGGTCAGCACGAAAGGTGGGGCAGCCTTTGCAGGAGGACATTGGGCGGACGACACAGCCATCCTTATTCATGCAGATCCCTCCGGCTGCAAATACCCTCCCCGCCTTCCCTATTCAAGGAGGTTCTTGCCACACCCCCGCTTCCTCTCTGTTTTTGCATATTTTTGAACTGAAAAGACACTTACCGAGAAAAAGAAATAAAATATTTTGTTTAAAAAAGAATAAAGAGCAATTAAATGATATTAACATCATGTCCGCTAACATTTGTTTTGGCCCAATACAATCTCAGGGTTTGATATGGACATAAAGGGGTTTGGTTGTGTTTGTACCGATTGGCAAAGACATACTTCAAGTTTCTATAGGTACAGGCAAATTTTCGGAGAGCACGGAAGAGGCCCCTGTTATATCCGGAGGATTCCAATACTGAGTTTTCTAAAATTAACTCGACATGTACTGCTGTGTCTCTCAAACTTTTAGGTCGTCATGCCCTAATGGAGAGGTCAGTGGCAAATCACATACTTTCCATGTTGAAAGCCCCAAGGTCAATCTTTGGCATCTCCACGACAAGTATCCCAAACGGCTAGGGCTGGGAACATCAGCTTGATAGTATGTCAGACTATTTAAACAGATTCTCTGAAGAAAATAGTTCATTGCTTATTGGAGTCGCTCTGGAAGACAACCTGGCTGGAATAAAACTAACTTGTCCATGTGTGCCTTTGAGGCTTCTAATTTAAGGGCTTAACAATCAAGCAGAATGTGCTGCATAAAAAGTCAGGCCATTTATGCTATTAATTTTTTTCCCTCTTGTATTTTTACACTACATGTTGTAAGAAGGGCTGATGAGACTTTCTTGCCTCATGCAACCATCTAACTGGGCATGTTTTGTGTATTTACAGCTCATGTTTCAGGAAAAGGGCTCCATAGCCGCCCTGTTATTCTACCTCAGGTAGCATAGCATACTGGGCTCCTTGTGAGTTCATTATATATCCCCATCAATTTACTAAAACATTAATATATCTTCCAAATACAGTAACAACAGACAAATTCCCCAAAGACAGAAAATTATTATCCAAGACAGAGTGATTTTGCATAAGCCTTGCCATTATTGATATCTAACTATCTATCTATCATCTATCTATCTACACATACACATATACTGGTATTTAAAAATAGTAAGAATTTACATTCAAATACAGTACTTTACAGCATGATGGGAAAGATTCAGATAGGAGTGCAGGGTAGTGACGTTGTGCAGATATTGTGTTTTTTCCATTCTTGACTCTGTCCTAACAGTCGCCTTTTGTCTTGCATACAGGTTATGCATCAGGACAATCAGATTTTGCGGGACACCCATTCCTTTAAGAGCCTTCAATTCCATTTTCTATATTATCTCCTGACAATAACCTCTTCTCCTGTATTGCAGTTATGTGCCAGAACAAGCAAATGTTACGGCATTTCTTTAAGGGTGGTCAATAGGTTTTTTTTTTAAGATTTACACGATCAAAGGTTTTCCTATAATTGATGCAACACCTTTTGAAATTCTGTGGCATGCTCCCTTATCCAAAATATGTTTACAATATGATCCCTGGTGCCTTGTCCTTTCCCGAACCCAGCTAGGCCAACTGACATTTCTTGCTTCATATATAGTGAAACGTCTTTGTTGTAGAATTATGAGCATCACTTTGCTTGCATACCAAATGGTCATACAGTTTCTGAAACCTCTGGTGTCTCATTTTGTTTTTTATCCCTTTTTGGGGGCTTTTGTTTTATATCCCTTTACTGCTTTTGCTGTAATTTCTTCTCATTATGAGTGCAACCCCCATTGTTCCTTAAATTTTAATTTCCTGGGTAAAACATTGTGTAATTATCTGACTCCAAATGCCCCATTCATGTCCACCTTAGCTCACTCACCCCAAATATTGCAATGTTTATAATTCTATTTCTTGTTTTATACACCTAGCTTCCCTCGATTTATGCTCCTCACCGTCAACATTCCTTTGCAGCTTCAACCTTTCGGCATCATTAGCCACAGTGTGCCTCAGCACCTAAAATCAGCCATGTTATTTTGACACATGAGAATGAAAAATCTCCAAAGTAGCTTTCCTTTGCATGCTTTCCCTCCAAAATATTTGGAAATGGTGCTAAAGAAGCAAGTTAACATTTCCACTTTTTTGAGTCTCCAAAAGAAATGTCAAGCTTTATCAAGGGCTCCTAAGGCTATTTGGGTTTTCCTTTTGACAGGTATATTCTCAGACCTTGCCTTCCCTGCAAAGCGCACTCCGAGGGCTCTTGACGGTTCTTGTTAGGAAAGCTGATTGAGTAAATATCCTGCCCTTAGCAGCTGTTTGTGTCTGGTGGCTCAATTGTACCCCAGCTGTGTGAGAAGGCAAAGCATTAGGAATGTTAATCTTTTAAAAACATCTTCTCCGAAAGAAGAATGTGGCTTTTCATGTAGCCATTGCAAGCAAATTTGCTTGGTATTTATGAGGAGCTGGAGATCCTCCTGCCAAAGGGGAAAAATCTGGCCTTTAAGAAACTCAATGAAGCCCTAGATTCTCACACCTTCAGCACCACAACCCTGTGAGTAGTGTGTGTGTATGTGTATGCAAAAAATAGCTGGCTGTGGCAACCATTCTTTTAGTCTTGAATGCTGTACAATTAGCTTTCTTTTGGGGGAGAAAAAGAGGAATAAGGAGCTCAAGGAGGATTTTGTCTTGCAACTTCAATAATGCTTTTTCAAGAAACCATTTTAAATCATTCCTGAATAGAATTCCTCATTGGAGTTTCCAAACTTGCCGTCTACTTTGTGAAAATTGTGGGGAGTTACAGGCAAGGGAGGTACAGAAGACAAAATAGCAGCCCAACAATTCTGGTGACAATATTGGGGGAATAAACCCCACAGGGTTCTTGGAGACTCAGGCCTGCTTGATGTGATGTTGTCAGATGACAATTCCCAGCAATCCCCGATTAGCACAAGTTGAGGATGATGGGAGGTGCAGTCCTGCAATATTTGGAGGGCTACTTGTTAGGAATTGTGGGAGTTGAAGTCCAAAACACCTGGAGGGCTGAAGTTTGCCCATGCCTGAGCTATAGTCTTTCATTATAAAGCAGCTCTCCTAATTTCTAGTTAGGCACCCAAATGCAGGAAATGTCCTTGGGGATAAGTGGGAAGCCTTGCCTTCCAGGGAAATCCCCATTATGGAATCTGTTTCAGAAACACTTCCAACCTCAGTCCTGAGCGTCTCCTGGAAATGTCATTAACCAAACCCTGGACCAAGTTTGCCAAGAAGAGGCAAAGTTTAAAAAAATACACACAGTCACCAACATAAGTACAGAGCTTAGAAATCTCCTTTTTTTAGACTATAGTTTCCAGTATCACTCAGTGTGCATGCTGCCTTGGGTGATGCTAGGAGTTCTGTCCCAAAAAGTAATTTTTCCCAAGCACTGCATTAAGAGGGCAGAAATGGGATACATTTTGATGCCAAGCCAATGGAAAAAAAATTATGCATTTTGGATTTTACTGCAATGATGAGCAACCTGTACCAATTCAGATGTTGTTCAACTCCCATTCTCCCTCTCCACTGGCTAAACTGGCTAAAGTTGATGGAAACTGTGGTCCAAAAGCATCTGGGGGCCACAAATTGTCCAATCCTGTTTTCCTAGCAATGTCCATATTGTTAGTATGAATTCAAAGCAGCCTCAGTTATTCAATAAATCAAAAGTGAGGGAAGCGCTAATTCTCTTTCTTCAGTCATGTACAGGAAGTAGTTCAATGTATTTTACTATATGAGGATAATAATAATAATAATAATAATAATAATAATAATAATAATAATAATAATAATAACAATAATATCACATAGTCCTACACACTTGGGAAGTGTCCAACATGTGATCGACTACAACAGCCAGCATAGTGATCTTGTTTGCTGTGTACTAATCTTGTTGTGCATCAAATAATAATAATAATAATAATAATAATAATAATAATAATAACTGTGACCAGCAAAGAATACACACAAAGGGTCAGAAAAATTCTCAAAAGCAAGCTCAATGGAGGCAACATCATCAAGGCCATAAACACCTGGGCCATACCTGTCATAAGATATACTGCTGGCATCATAAACTGGACACAGGTGAAACTGGACAATTTGGACAGAAAAACAAGAAAACTCATGACCATTCATCACTCACTGCACCCTCGCAGTGATGTTGACCGGCTATATCTGCCTAGAAGATCAGGGGGCAGAGGACTCTTACAAGTAAAACAACCAGTCAAAGAAGAAGGACATGCCCTGGCAGAATATGTAAAGCAAAGTGAAGAACCTGCTTTGATTGAAGTCAAAAATCAGAAACTCCTCAAAGCACAGCAGACAAAAAATCAGTACAAGAAAACCGCACTACAAACTAGAGATGACAGCTGGCACAACAAAACATTGCATGGAAAGTTCCTTGACAAAATTGAAGGAAAAGCTGATAAGGAGAAGACCTGGCTCTGGCTCACGAATGGGACCCTGAAGAAGGAGACAGAAGGCCTGATCCTTGCAGCCCAGGAGCAAGCCATCAGAAGAAATGCAATTAAGGCCAAGATCGAAAAATCAGCTGATGACCCAAAATGCAGACTGTGCAAGGAAGCTGACGAAACCATGGATCATCTCCTCAGCTGCTGTAAGAAAATTGCACAGACAAACTACAAATAGAGGCACCACTATGTGGCCCAAATTTATTTCGTGTCGAAAGCATTGCATAATAAATAAGTTTAAAAGTGATAAAATAAAGGAATCACAAACAGCTAAATAGTTTTGGACCAAAAGCGGGCAACAGCAATCGCATTGTCCGTAGCTTTAAACAACTCCTCCTCCGTGCATGAGGCAGGGCAATGTGGCCCAAATGATTCATTGGAACTTATGCCTCAAGTACCACCTCCTAGCAGTAAAGAACTGGTGGGATCACAAACCTGCAAAAGTATTGGAAAATGAGCACGCAAAGATACTGTGGGACTTCCGAATCCAGACTGACAAAGTTCTGGAACACAACACACCAGACATCACAGTTGTGGAAAAGAAAAAGGTTTGGATCATTGATGTCGCCATCCCAGGTGACAGTCGCATTGACGAAAAACAACAGGAAAAACTCAGCCGCTATCAGGACCTCAAGATTGAACTTCAAAGACTCTGGCAGAAACCAGTACAGGCGGTCCCAGTGGTGATTGGCACACTGGGTGCCGTGCCAAAAGATCTTAGCCGGCGTTTGGAAACAATAGACATTGACAAAATTACGATCTGTCAACTGCAAAAGGCCACCCTACTGGGATCTGCGTGCATCATCTGAAAATACATCACACAGACCTAAACGCTTTGGAAGTGTTCAACTTGTGATTTTGTGATACAAAATCCAGCATATCTATCTTGTTTTCTGTGTCATACAATGTCGTTGTGTCAATAATAATAATAATAATAATGTATTAAATCCAGTTTCCTCCTCCTGCAGAATTCTGGGGTTTGTAGTTTGGTGGGGCTTTTAAACAGGCTGAGCTGTTTAAAGGCTCCTCCCTAAAGTGGATTTAAAGTGGATCCAATAAGCAACAAAAAACCCCCCAGAAAATATTTAGTTAATCTCTGTGTTTAGAGTGGGCATCATCAAGGTTCTCAACTTCGCCATGCTACAATACTTAAAGTCGTTGTTGTTGTTGCTGTTGTTGTTGCATGCATTCAAGAAATTTCAGACCCTCTTGGCAAAGTCTGTTCAGAAGTTATTGCAAGCAGATTAATTTTCTTCTGGGACAAAAAACAGCACCACCACTTTAGAAGCAATTCTGCCACCTTGTGGAAAGTCCAAAAATTCTATTAAAGTACTGTATGTGGGGCTGTTCAAAAATTTATTTCTATCCCATTAAATACATTTCGATAGTACATGAAATCATATTGATACAGCCACTAAGTGGTGAAAATCCCCATCTTTTCCTCTTGTGCTTCATTTAGTGAATGACCAGGAATGCTTCCTTAGGCCCCTTCCACACAGCTGTATAAAAATCCACATTGAACTGTATTATATGGCAGTGTGGATTCAGATTGGCCAGTTCAAAGCAGATATTGTAGATTATCTGCTTTGACATTCTGGATTATATGATTGTGTGGAAGGGGCCTAAGGGCTGTTTAACAGTGGAATAAGCAGTCTTGGGATGTGATGGCCTTCCCTGGAGGTTTTTAAGCTGGATGGCCATTGGTCGGAAGTGCTTTGATGGTGTGTTCCTTGCATGGCAGAATGGGGTTGGACTGGATGGCCTTTAGGGTCTCTTCCAACTTTTTATGATGCTATGAACAAATTTTACAGCAATTGAGAGAAAAACATATTGAGGATATGCATGCACCTTTGTGCCATAAAATCCCATTTCCCAAGACCTGTGTAGTTCCAGGCTGTATGGCCATGTTCCAGAAGCATTATCTCCTGATTTTTTTTTTCTTGTCAGGAGCAACTTGAGTAGCTTCTGGAGTGAGAGAATTGGCCGTCTGCAAGGACGTTGCCCAGGGGACGCCTGGATGTTTTTGATGTTTTTACCATCCTTGTGGGAGGCTTCTTTCATGTCCCCGCATGGAGCTGGAGCTGATAGAGGGAGCTCATCCGCACTCTCCCCGGGTGGGATTCGAACCTGGCAGCTTTCAGGTCAGCAACCCAACCTTCAAGTTACGAGGCTTTAACCCATTGCGCCACCGGAGGCTCCTATTATCTCCTGATGTTTCACCCACATCCATGACAGGCGTCCTCAATAGTCAATAATAGTCAATAATTGTAACGAAGTGTGATTTTTTATTTACAGATGCCATGTTTAACTGTGTTTTAAAAAGGGTTAATATTTTAGTTACTCTGCACCATGAGTTGGTTGCCATGGAGAAGTAGGCGGAGCCAACTGGGTTAGCTGAAGAGAGAGTAGAATTTGGAGGGAAACTAGGAGTCTCTGGTCAGAGAACCATAGGGAAGGTTAGTTTTTAGAGTCGGTGCCCTTATGAGGTACCGGGAGACTGATTCTGGTTGAGGGATCAGGGTGGCTCAAATGTTTGATTTTTGAGTCAATTTTAAAATAAGTTTGGTGACTTATTTTAAAGTAGTCTTCTTTCCAGATAAGGAACAGATGGTCTGTGTTTGTAATTCACAGGGTGAAAGCAGTATAGAAAGAAGTGGAGAAAGAAGTGACATTTTAGGAAGTTTGAATCACCTCATTCTGTTAATGCAACTGTTAAGGAAAGTGCTTCTAAGTGAGAATTGTAACTATTAAGCTTGTGCCTCAATAAACGTGTTATTGTTCTTTTCCTTCAAACATCTCAGTCTCTGTCATATATACACACATTAAGAATAAACAAGAAGAAATTAAAACAAAAATTTAGAAGTCTCCTCTCTTAGTAGCCAGTGGCTAAATCTTCCAATAGTGGTGGCAAGAGTTGATATTCCCCTTACATCTGGTGGCAGCATTTAAACAAGACATCTTTAATAACTGGTGGCAGTGGATATAACAATAATAATATAATATATAATTAAAAACAACCTCCATCTCCACATCTCCGCAAATTGGTGTCAGAGGTGGGATTTAAAAGGTTTTCCCCCCTGCCTGAAAGAACCTCAGTCGTTCTGAGTTCTTTACAATTGGTGGCAGCGGTGGGATTTTTAAAAGGACTCCCCCCTGCCTGACATCTTTGCAATAATAATAATAATAATAATTTTATTTTGATACGCCGCCCCATCTCCCCAAAGGGATTTGGGGCGGCTTACATGGGGCCAAGCCCAGTCAACAACAATAAAACAAAGCAATAAAATAGATCAAATAACAATAAAAACAAGTCTTAAAAATCACATACAAGGACAAAAGATAGAATCTTGGATAAAATCAAGTGGGGTTTGTGTCCAGGAATAATGTCCAGAGTGGGAAAAGGCGCTCTTGTCTGTTTGAGGCAAGTGTGATTAGCATTGAATAGCCTTGCACCTTCAAAGCCTGGCTGATTCCTACCTGGGGGAATTCTTTTTGGAAGGTGTTTGCTGGCCCTGATTATTTCCTGTCTGTAATTCCCTTGTCTTCTTGAGTATTGTTTTTTATTAACTGTCCTGATTTTAGAGTTTTTAAAATATTGGTAGCCAGATTGTGTTCATTTTCATGGTTTCCCCCTTTCTGTTGAAGTTGTCCACATGCTTGTGAATTTCAGTGACTTCTCTGTGTAGTCTGACATGGTGGTTGCGAGAGTGGTCCAGCATTGCTGTATTCTCAAATAATGTGGTCTGTCCAGGTTGGTTCATCAAGTGCTTTGCCATCGCCTTTGTTGGGCAGCTAAGTGGGGCGGGACTCTGGAGAGGCCACGCCCCACTGGGCTCCCATTGGCTGCGGCGGCAGAGGTGGGGGCGTGGCTCTTGCGTCGCCCCGCCCTCCCCGTGCCGGTGCGGCAAGCGGCCCCTCTGCCTCGCGCCAGGCCGGGCGGAACCGGAAGCCGGCCCAGGTTGAGGAGGGAAGGGCGGCGGCGAAGGAGGAGGCGGCTGAGGCTGAGTCTCCCTCATGGCGCTGAACCTGAGCCGGAACGGGCCGGCGCTGCAGGAGGCCTATAGCCGAGTAGTGGCCTCGGGAAGCCCGACCGACTGGTGAGGAAGACAGGGGAAGAAGGCCGGGTTGTGCAAGAGGGAGTCTGGGTCATGGCGGAATGGACTGGAGGGCTGGGTTGCTGTGAGGATTCCAGGCAATATGGCCATGTTCCAGAAGCATTCTCGCCTGACATTTCGCCTACCTCTATGGCAGGCATCCTCAGAGGTTCTGCGATCTGTTGGAAACTAGGCAAGTGGGGTTTATATATCTGTGAAATAATGTCTAAGGTGGGAGAAAGAACTCTTTACTGGAGGAAAGTGTGAATGCTGCAATTGGCCACCTTGATTAGCATTGAATGGCCTTGCAGCTTCAAGGCTTGGCTGCTTCCTACCTTGAGGAATTCTTGGTTGGGAGGAAAACTCACAGCAATTCAATATATCAAAATGTGCTACAGTTTAATAAGCATTTTCTATGTTTTTTGTGAAATAACCAATTAGGAAATGAAAGTTTTGACCCAGGAACAAAAAAAATCATGTTACATATTGTAATATTGTAATACAGTAGAGTCTCACTTATCCAAGCCTCGCTTATCCAAACCTCTGGATTATCCAAGCCATTTTTGTAGTCAATGTTTTCAATATATCGTGACATTTTGGTGCTAAATTTGTAAATACAGTAATTATAACATAACATTACTGCGTATTGAACGGCTTTTTCTGTCAAATTTGTTGTAAAACATGATGTTTTGGTACTTAATTTGTAAAATCATAGCCTAATTTGATGTTTAATATGCTTTTCCTTAATCCCTCCTTATTATCCAAGATATTAGCTTATCCAAGCTTCTGCTGGCCCGTTTAGCTTGGATAAATGAGACTCTACTGTAGTTAATAAGTTTGATTGATTCTGGCTCAAGGTGGGAGTCAACATGGTTAAAACAGACAGGCAAATACAACATCATTAAAATGTATATATCAAAATACACAGAGCAAAGACTGACACCAATACAATACAAGGCATCTTAAAATTCAGAATGTAACCTGTGGTTTTGGAGTGATTCAGGTCCATCACATAACATTTATAGAAATGGGCATTTGTGTTTGAGAGATGTGACACAGCCACACAGCTGTATAAAATCCACATTGAACTGGATTGTATGGCAGTACGGACTCAGATAATCCAGTTCAAAGGAGATATTGTGGATTATCTGCCTTGATATTCTGAGTTATATGACTGTGTGGAAGGGCCCTCAGTGGCTTATGTGTGATGAAGGCTCTCCTGGCACCAGGAGTTGGCATCCTTTGATGCTGCTAAGGCTCAAGTTACACGAGTGGGATAGCCTGCTAAGCCCCAGATTCTTTTGGGCCTCATCTTCCTGAGACCTGATTGCCTCTGGTTTGATTTAGGTTGATTCAGTGTCATTTTAATCATGATTTAACTACATTTATCTCAAGTCATGGTGAATTTATTTTAGTTTAACTCAGAGGATTCAGTTTTAATATTTTAATTCTTTTGTATCAATCCCTGGCAATGAAGACTTTGCTTGAACATCATTCTTTGATTAGTAGAACATTATTTAATGTATTTTCAGAGGTGCAGCTTACTTTAGAAGATAGGAATAGACTAAGGAATTCTTATATCTTTCAGATTCATTAAAAAATGGAAATCACTTAAATTTATATCCATACTCTTCCTCTTTCTTCAGAGCTATTCCATCTAACTAAATTCTTAATTCACTGACCTTCTCTGTCTTTGTAGAGGTCTTGAAAGCATGTGCAATTCATGTGCGCTACCTGCAGCATAGGGTTGGCCAGGTTATCTTCCATCTCTTTAAACTGCTGTTGGTATGTTCACAAAATGTAATTAGAAGTTGCACAATGAATATTCACAATGTCATCTTTGACCTGGGTTCTGTTTTTACAAATATTTTTTAAATGGAGGATGGGCCTTACATTTTAAAAATTGATCTCAGTACAAGTATTATTTTTTAAAAAAAATAGCAAGGAGAAAGAGTATTGTGCACTACTTTTCAACCCAGATTATTTCAACCCATGGTAGGGATTAGCAGAGGGGAGAGTAAGGAAATTAGCCATGGTGATGGCAGTGGCAAGGAAGAAGGGTGCCAAAGATATAGGTTCTAGAGCAGCCCCTGTATCCAAAATACACATTATTCCCAGAGTACATTATGCAGGTGAAGGAACCATGCATGAGCAATACAAGATGATGTTACATCATGTAGATGTATGGGAGGTGGCAGTTGGCTTTCACTGCTTGATGCAGGATGGAGCAATCAGTTTGTGGCTTCCTATGTGATGAACTGCAACTCCCGTCTGCCCCTCATCAGACTGTCCTGACTAGGGCTGAATGGAATTGCAACCCAATAATATCTGGATTATCCTGTTCCACCCACTATCCTGCACCGGAGCGAGGGAAAGGTGCAGATTGTGCGAGCAAAAGTGAAATTCAATACTGTATTGTGAAAGATAGCTAATTTTGAGTGTTAGGTTTCCACCCCTTTCTGGTCTTTCTCAAAGTGGTTTTACTTTTAAAGAATTTGCTGTATGTGTGTTTAAATCCGATTCTTTGCCTTGCTGTTTTCAGGGCTCTATTTACTTATGAAGGTAACAGCAATGACCTGAGAGTGGCTGGGACTGGAGGTAAGTTTTGGAAAGAAAGTATACTGCAGTAGTCATGGCCTGAATAAATTAGTGCTTTACATATGTATTTTTAACTGTGTGGATGTTGCAGTAAACAATTTTGCTGCAACATGAGGAGGCGGAGGGAGAAGAGCAGGAAAAGCAACCTACCTCTATTAGGGACCCAGTGAAAGGGGAAAGACAAAGAGACAGAGGAAAGACGTGCTCCCATCCCATTATCCCTCCCTTCTTGGAATAAAAAGGCAGCCCTCTCATTTCAACTTCTTCCTTGACTTTTTTAAACCATTTAGCAACAAACATTTTGGATACTTGAAGCAGAACAGTGTCTATGGCCAATTGTAGTATGGATTTCCTCTAGTCTCTACAAATCTTGCAATGCCTGCAGAGAGACTGCCAATCTTTATGAGACTTATAAAAGAAACCGCTATTAAAAACAGCAGCCTTCATTCCACTTCTTGCCCAAAATGGCAGGGCGCACAGAGCATTTCCAGCATTGACCTGTGGATAAGTTGACCCAGTTTTGATGCGGTGTGTGTGTGTCAATTTTTTGGTCATTCCCTCCAACTTATTTGGTAATTCTGTATATGCCAGCAGTCTTTTGCCTTGATTTTCTCAAATAAGAGCTCCCTTAATGATACATAGCATGGGAAAGCCACTTTTGAAACTGAGCAGAAGTCCAAAAGATCTACTCAGCAGTTTGTGAGCTGTTTGGAAATCATTGAAAAAAAACCTTTACAATCTGTTTGTACTAATTGACAGCTACATAATTTGTTCATCACGTCAGCTTCCCCTAACCTGGCATCCTCTAGGTGCAGTTCTCATCCCAGCATTATCATTGGGGAAGCTGGAGTTGTAGTTCAAAATATCTTCAGCCCCTAGATTGAAGAAGTCCAATCTAAGAGTGCTATGTATTGGTTTAAATTGACTTCATAGGGTAGTTTTCATTTTGCTTCTCCTCCTTCTTGTCTTTACCTCTTGATTGTATTTAGATGGTGGCCTGGAGGAGATGATAGAAGAACTAAATAGTGGGAAAGTGATGTATGCTTTCTGCAGGGTTACAGCTCCCAATTCTGGCTTGCCCAAATATGTGCTCATCAATTGGGTATGTAGATTGCAATTCCATATGAAAAAAACCTGTATTGTACCTCTTTCTTAGTAATACAACATTTTAGACCAGTGTTTCTCAAACTCTACTCCTCCAGGTGTTTTGGACTTCAGCTCCCACAATTCCTAACAACTGATAAGCTGGTTGGGATTTCTGGGAAGCTGAAGTCCAAAACACTAGGAGGAGCAGAGTTTCAGAAACACTGCTTTAGACAACATGCCAGTTTTTGAATAATCCAAGAAATAGTTATAGATACCTACTTTCCCATTGCATTTTTTTTATCTTTTAACTAGTTGTTCAGAAAAAATGTCTGTCCAGGATCTAGCGTTATTTGAGAGACCATTGAGTTCTTTCCTCAGAACTGCACTATAAGACTATAATTTATCAGAATTTTGATTCTGTGATTCTAGTTGTTGGAGATATTTCTCTGGAAGGTTCCCTAATTGCTGATAATCAATGGATTGGAAAGAACACAAACTCCCAGAATTGATAACAAGCTAGATCAGGTTTAGGAATAGCTGTTGGTAACCTACTGATGCTTCCTTGGAAATAATCAGTATAAGTATTTACCGGATATCATTAATATTTTGCTTTTTAATTTATTTTCATAAGTAAAACATAGTTAAGATTCTGAGCTGTTATGGCATTTGGATTATGAAATAATCCTGAAAAAGCATTTTATATGATTTAAGAACTTAGTATATTTAAAACAACATCTTTTTGCTCTTTAGTCCAGAGAGCTGTGCATTCTTTTCATGCCACGGTTCCTGGTTTTGACTTGAGGAGCTGGATGTTGTAATGATAAATGGGCAACTACATATAGTTAACATAAACAATTAGTGAGGAAATGCCCTTGAATTCTCATTTCTTTATAAACAATGTCTGTGGCATTTCCTTCTCCTATCTTCTCTTTTTTGTGTTCACATAAGCAGCTTTATGTATATAAAGTAGATAAGCTTGACATGTGTTCTTCACCTTCTCATGATTGTTTTGTTTTGTTTTTTCTTGTTTTTTTGTTTTTTTGGGTTTTTTTAACAGTTTGGTGAAGGAGTTAATGATGTGAGAAAGGGAGCCTGTGCCAACCATGTCAGCTCTGTGGCAAACTTCTTGAAGGTATTTAATCATTGTTTTATTCACCATAATACTTTTCTTTTTACTGAATGCTCTTGCATGTATATGATTCTGCAGTCTCTTTGGAAAAGTCGAGTTCTGTAGAAAGCACATTTGGGATGCTCAAAAGGGATTAATTGCAGCTGAAGATTCATTCAGTTACTGCTAATCCCCACCTAAAACTCTCCTTGGTTGTGGTTCAAACTGAAATTGGTAAACACATTTACAAAATGGAGTTATTTGCCGTCTGTACTCAGCAGTGGGATTAAAAAAGTATTCTCTAAGTAGAAAATAATAGCCATACTTACCTGGCATTTGAACATACAGAACATATTGCCAAATTCTAAATGGCAGCCTTTAATCTTGGTTCTCCTATTTAAAGTTTTCATCATTTCACATTCCTTTAAAAAAAATCTTTGGATGAGGGAAGTTCTATTTTTAATTCATATTTTCCTTTTCCTCCGTACGAAAAATTGATGACATTTCTTACACATGGCCACTCTCTATACTATAATTTGTGGGCTGACTGGCAGTCAGTTTAAATTCTAATTATATCTCTCTGGTTGATATCATTTGTGGACAGTCATTTTTGCAGAAAAAGAAAAATGGTAGCAGTTCTTTGCCAGTTCTTTCATTCTCTCCCCACCCGCCCCCATTTCTTGCTGTTTTTCCCCATGTAATGGTTTCTCAATCTGCTGGTCTATAATAATATGTCTGAGTTCTTTCATAGCCATTGTTATTAGTGGGTGCTGTTAAATAGGAGATTCTTAACTGTGGGTGAAGGTGTACTCTTGACCTCTATCTTTAAAAACTATATCCTTTTTGCCCTAGGGTGCTCATGTAACGATCAATGCTCGGGCTGATGAGGATGTGGAGCCAGAAGCCATCATGGAGAAAGTGGCTAAAGCTTCAGGAGCAAACTACAACTTTCACAAAGAAGGCAGCAAATTCCAGGATGCCGGCCCTCAAGCACCAGTAGTGAGTTCCTCTGAGCCCTTGCTAGCTTCATTTTGTGGTATTGAAGATTGAATATCCAATAGGGAAATAACTAGTGGACTTGCTGGAGAATGGATTGCATTTAATAATGTATTTGCAGGTATTGTGTCTTACCTGCTTCTCATGTAACTATCATGGTCTGTCAGGTACAAAGAGGCTGGCTGAATTCCAAGGGTTAACAGCTTGCAGGGAAATAATTTCTGATTGACAATGGTAAAATTTTCAAATACAGTAGAGTCTCACTTATCCAAGCTAAACGGGCCGGCAGAAGCTTGGACAAGCGAATATCTTGGATAATGAGGGATTAAGGAAAAGCCTATTAAACATCAAATTAGGTTATGATTTTACAAATTAAGCACCAAAACATCATGTTTTACAACAAATTTGACAGAAAAAGCAGTTCAATACGAGTAATGTTATGTTGTAATTACTGTATTTACGAATTTAGCACCAAAATATCACGATATATTGAAAACATATCTACAAAAATGGCTTGGATAATCCAGAAACTTGGATAAGCGAGGCTTGGATAAGTGAGACTCTACTGTATATGTAAGACTAATAGCCAACATGACCTATTTATGGTATTTACTGAATTGTGAAAAGTGTTGCATTTTAAGCTACTCTCTGGCATTCACAAAACTTTAGCATGAACACGTGTAGACATCTTGATACAGCAGCGGGTGGCCTTTTCCTGTTTCCTGGAAGAAACTGCTGCAGAAAAAAAGATGGTGAAAGCAATTTTAGAAAGAGTAATGTTAAAATTAGAATTTGGCAGAAAGTGAGCAGAGGAAACTATTTAGTATCTGCATTGCAGAGAGCGAATTCTCTGTAGAGGTTTCACAATGCAGAAGTGGGAAATTCAGTCTTTTGTTTTGACCTTTCTGGTTGGACCCAGTATAAACAAACAATAATTCCTGACTTTGTTTGGAGTCTTTTTCCTCTTTCCACCCCACCACATACCATTGTGGCTGCCTGCATTTTTTTAAAAGGGTTGTGGGCATCCTTTTATGGACACATATGCAGATACGTTTCTGTTATGATGGCATATATGGCTGTCCTTTTTTTATTCTTGAAAGGTCTTCTTGGTACAAATATTCCATTTCTCCTTTTTCTACTACATAAGGTCTTCTGTTCCCTTTTACCGTATGAGATCTTTCTCTGTCCACTCCTTTAGTAACCTTTCCCCCTCATTTCTCAACAGTTCAGTTCTATTTTATTACACATTCACAACTCATTCAGCATTTTGTCAACATAACATCCAAAGTCAGGTTTCGGTTTCATTTCAGTGGTGTACTCAGTTTCTCCCATAGAGCAAGTTAACTATTCTTTCTAAGTGTATAACTTTCCAGGCTCATCCTTTAGGGCACTGCTTCTTAAATTGTGTGTCTTGACCCCAAATGGAGTCCCCTTAGCTCAATGGTGGACTCACGAAAAATTTGGTAGTACTAAAAGGTTTCTGAATGCCATCTAGACATTTACACATATCTCTTGGCAACAATGGGCAGTGTTTACAGTGGAATCTGCAGACATTGCTTCAGCTGTATTTCACAAAAAAGAAAAATTGACCTGTTTGATAAGACTTGCAAATGCCGATTTATTATCAGTAAATGATTTATGTTCTGTTTATTTTATATGCCCATGTAGCGTAAAAATTCTCAGGCAGAAAAGGATCTTGAGTGAAAAAAGCTTAAGAAGCCCTGCATTAGGGCACGATCTGATGCTTAAACATTTGTGCTGATTAGTAAGTTGTCTTGTGCCTTTCAGTGCTAGATTTACCTGCAGATTTACACTGATATGTGGCAGTTTAAAAGTATTTTATTTTATCATGGTGATTCTAAAAGTGTGTAAAGTTTTCTAAGAATTTTGGTCTTTTCCAGCATGCTGGCATTTTATTTAGCTACTGATAGCAATGAACTCATGGATTCTTTTTAAGGTGCGTGCTTCTCTTGACCAACAGGGCTCGGTCTACCAGAAAACGAATGCCATGTCTGAGATCAAAAGAGTCAGCAAAGATAGCTTCTGGGCCAAAGCAGAGGTATGTTCCATGTAATGGGTTTTGCTGCGTGTTATGTTTACAGTTCACTCTTGTATTCCTTTTTTTCTTTGTCTTAAATCATGCAGAGAAAAGAAATAGTATTGTTAAGCCAATAAGAAAGTTAGTTTGTGTTTATGAGTGAGAGGTTTTGTATTTAAAAAAAGTTATATACACAAAGCTTGGGAAGAGAGTTCTTCATTACCTAAAGGAATTGAACCTGAGCATCTTCAACTACCTGCTTATTCTTATGTTTGTCTGTGTTTGCAGTTTCAAGAATTTCAAAACTAAAGGTAGCATAAATTACTTGGTTTCTTCCAGATGTGTGAGATTAGGGCTTCTACAGTCCAGAACCATTGAACACACAGGCTAGAACGGAAGGGATTTATAGGCCATAGCATCCAAATAGCACAGTTTTTTGAATCTGTGATTTTTTATAAATACACATACAGGGATTATTTTGATGATAAGGATATGACTTGTATTTTGAATTCAATATGGAAATAATGAGCACTTATTGTGGCACACCATAGCTTATCCTTCAGAGTTGCATGTTAATACTTCAGAACTGTTGTGGTTGTTCTTTCAGAAAGATGAAGAAAACCGAAGGCTAGAAGAAAAAAGGAAAGCAGAACAGGAACACAAACGTCTGGAAAAAGAACGCCGTGAGCGGGAATTGCAGGAAGCAACTTTACGGGAGCAAAGATTTAAGGCGCGGGCCAGTGAGATTGATGCTCAGAAGTGAGTAGATTTAAAGTTCAGCATTCCCTTTGTTACATAATGACAGCACATCTGTTGGGGACAATCGAGAGTTTATCTGTCTTTTTTCCAGTTGTGATTGTTATTACCAGAGTAGCATGCTATCATTCAAAAAACTTGGGCTACCTTTGGAATGGAGTAGCTCCCATGACGAATAAATATTTTATACTTCAACCAAGACAAGTTCCATACAAGGAAGTGTTCTACTTAGCATGCCTCTCACCAAAAATTAGTTTACAGTAGACCTTGTTGCATATCTCTTGTTGTTCCTCTTATCTGCTGTACGAGTGAGAGATTTTAGTTCCCATGTTACCCAAAGCTGTTCATGATTAGCCATTTGCTTACAGAAATGTCAGCCAGCCACAGGCAGTTCTACATCCTCTTTTTTGTTACAGTGGTTTCTGTTTCTATTGAAATAATTCTATATTTCAGTTATATAAAGTAAGATGATGAATTCTAGGTCAAAACAACATTGACAAAGGAATAGAACTCTGAGCTTGGACACTTGTCCTCGCACTCACAGTAGGATTCAGATGAGAGTTAAAAATAGTACAACCACATATATCTTTGTCTGCAAATGCATATAGTCCATGAAACTCAGGTAAACTTTTAAGTTTCTTCAAACCATTTGGGGTTTTAAATTAAGAGAGGGACTTTTTCTGGGCTATCCAGTGAATGCCATGGTTGGAAGAGAACATGGTTGAAAGAGAATCCTACTGATTGATATCAACTTGCCAGCTAAAACTTTCATATGAAATTTCCAAATAAAATTAGCCAGGGCTTCAGATATTTTGCCATGAATGACTTCTTTGTGTGGCTCTCCCATGAAATTCTCTTTCTCCTTAAAACTTTTAAACCTGCTTCTGGTGCATTCATTTCTTTGCCATTTCTGCCTGATTTTAAGCCCTGAGTTTGGGTTTCACTGTTTTTAGGTACATCTGAGTTAGTTCCCCATTCAGCTTTTCCAAACAGTTATGCATCTCTTTCATACCAGTGAGTTCTAATTTTAAATGAGGGATGTGTTAAAAATATATGCCCGAGCCTTTTGATCACATTGGTTCTGAAAGACCTTACAACTGTTCTTAATAACACAAGAATACAAACAAATATAGAACAGTCAAAATGCTTCAAAATGGCAGCAATAGAGCATCTGCGCAATAAACAAAGAAAATCACACTGTTCAGAAAATGGAGCCCCCAAATAACACACTTTCTCTGCTTTTCTGATAAGTCATGACAAGCTGAGCTTGCTCCACAGCACTACCAAGTATCCTGCTAAGTAACACCAGAAGTAATTGCCTTTAGGTCTGTAGATTATGCCAGACGCCATGGGAGATGGGAGTCATGTTGGGTCTTGTCTGCAACTCTGGTATTTTTGGCAACAAACTGTAGTGAATCCAAGGGAATTTGCCACATATACCTGAAGTATGACACCCACATTAGATTAGATCCACTGCTCTAGATGCTTGTGACACTCTTGCGTCTGTTTCAAAATAACAGGAAGCAGCTCTTTCATGCCTTTTCATTCGAAAAAGTGAGGAAGCTGCATGTTTAAGCTTGCAGTTTTTTGAACTTAATTTCATGCCTTGCATTTGCAATTCCGAAGGACACCTTATGAATTACAACCAGGAAAGAGCAATAAAATACCAGCATTTTAAAAGCATGTATAATACATAAGAAGAGCAATAAATAACTACATGAAGTACACATTGTGACTGGATTTCAAAAATGATACAAATGAATTTTTCAGTTATATTAATCTTTTGATAACAGTTAAGTGTAGAATGGAAATTGTGAAAGTTGATACCCTATGGACATGGTTTCTGTTTAATTGTGGTTATACATTTTAAATCTTCAGGAAATTCCAGCAACAACAGGAAACAGAATCAAGGAACAAAGATAAACAACAATGGGTAAGAGGTCTGAAATTGTCACATTTTTTCTGTTCTTTGTACTCTCTGACTCATTCAAATGGGATTCTTCTGCATCTGCCCAGTGTGTCTTTCAGAACCTTCTAGAGAGTTATACAAGCATTTTGGCAGTAGCTCCCCACCCACCTGTAGCCACCATATATTACAGGTGTCTGTCTAAATTACCCAATTCCTTTTTGTGTACTACTGCAGCATTATAAGTAGAAACTGTTTGGTTTCCCTTTTGTTCTTTGGATTCCTCAGTACCGTATAGGGGTTTGGATGACTCTGTTGAAGGGGTGCTGCCTAGAATAGGCATGGACAAACTTCGGCCCTCCAGGTGATTCTGACTTTAACTCCCACAATTCCTAATAGCCTACCAGCTGTTAGGAAGTGTAGGAGTTGAAGTCCAAAACACTTGGAGGGCTGTAGTTTGCCCATGCCTGACCTAGAAGCTTATGTCACTCTCTAAAAGGGTCCAAATGGGTGAGTTCACAGATTGCCATTGCAGGAATGGAGCATGTCCTTTCCATGAATATCTTTTTAAAAAAATTATTTATTTTTTATTTATTTCCTTCATTTGTACCCTGCTTTTCTCACCCTGAAGGGTGGCCTTACAATAGGCAACAATTTGATGCCAATAAAATTTGGAAGAGAATCTGCCTTGCTTACAGAAATGATGTGAAACTGCCTGAAACTGCATCCTAAGATTTGGGAGGCGTAGTGTCGAAATCAACAGTGAAATTACATTTTTTTACACTGTTCATCTGTATGGATTACAAAGGACCAGGAAAGAAAACTGGATTCTGTCATGTTCATTGGTCATTCTCCTAGGGACACTGAACAAATAGTTCATAGCAAAGGTTCAGGTGTACGTCTCTTCGCTGGATTCTGAATTTTCCTTTCATTCAAGGTTCTCTCTTGCCGTCTGTGGCTTAGACTTACCTGTGCTTTATCTTAACTTGAGGAATGATCTTACGTTACAGAAGGAACAGGAAGAAGAGCACAGCAAGCTGCAGAAGGGTTTCCGTAGGAGTGAGTCTGTGGAGAAAGCGCAGGTACATAATAAAGAGTTCCTTGCCAGTCCCTCATTCTTAGCCAGGGACCAGCTGCCATGACATTAAAACTATAACTTTGGTTGCAATCTGTCTCTGAATTTTTTTAACCTCAGGATAACTAATTATTATGCCCAGGAATTTCTGAAGAATATATGCAGGTTTTTATCATGTTTTAGTGTATATATAGAAAGAGAAGGGGGAAGGAGAGAGAAATTTTCTGTTGCCCATCTATTTCCCCCGTTGAATGGGACAGAGGTGACTTCAAATATTGACAACCAGTGGGAGCACTTCTTGCATGCAAAAATTGGATAACAGCTCTAATCAATACTATTAAGTTTAGTTCTTCTCTCCCCTGATTTTCTATGTGTCCCTAGGAATCATAATTTTCTTTCCATGCAGGAAGCAGCATCACTAATAGCTCAAAGATCAATGAATCCTCGTGATATCTTCAAACAAAAGGAGAGGTCCATGTCTACAGAAGGAGCAGCCATCAGTTCCCAGCCAGGTATCAAGGAGAATAACTCTCTCCTCGCTTGAAAGCATGGCTATAGAGATATGCTGTGCATGCTGGGAGCAGGAAAGTGCCCCTTAGAGCAGCCTCTTCAACCTGTGACCCTCCAGGTGTTTTGGACTTCAGCTTCCAGAATTCCTGACAATTGAACAAGCTGGCTAGGGCTTCTGGGAGTTAGATGGCTGCAGGTTAGAGCATTAAAAATGGCATAAACACAAAGGTTTCCCCTAGTGTTGTTGGCAAAACCATTATACCTGATGAAATGAAACTTGTGTCAATAACAATTTGTACATGTAACATGGGCACTGAAAGAGATGGCGCATCTTTGGTTTTTCAGTGGGTTATGATACTAAGAAATGGGGGGGCGCGCGTTGGAATCTCATAAGTAGAAGAGAAGAAATAGTATATCACTTCTTGCATGGCTCGCAAAAGACAAACTGCAGTATGTTGGATGAAAGAGAATTCCTCCCTGTGACTTCAATCCATGCTACAACCATCTTAAAGCAAGTTCCTACAGCAACAGACGGGAATCAGATATATCTCAGTCATAGCCACTGAGTAGTCTTGCAAGGCAAAAAGTGCTGCTCATAAGTGCTTTGATAGCAGTTACAATGGCTTGGCTATGTCAACACATGCAAGCTGAATGTCATCTCTGTGTGGGGAGAGTCACTCCTGTTGGGAATAAGGAAAGGAGAATATTGGACCACTGTGGTTCAGAAAAAAACATTCAGGAATGGCAGTGTTGTGTTACTCTGTGTGTTCACTCTTCCCTTGTTATGTGTGAGATGCTCTGTCTTGGTATACCCTTTTATCACCATAGAGCTTGGCATCTAAAAACAATGTATGTGCTTACTTTTGAGAAAGAAAGGAGTTTTGTGTTCAGATGTCTATGTGAAACAGGCTGCTTTGACCAAACTTCTCTATTGTATAGTTTGCAAGTTCCCTTTTATTGTTATGATTCCCTTTGCCATGGTGTTGGAATTGAGAAACTAATTTAGGCCAAGGGCAGGAAACATATAACTCTCTAGATGTTGTTGAACTGCAGCTTTCAGCAACACCTACCAGGATAATCATCAATGTAAGATGATGGAGAACTGTAGACAATTAGGAGGCTATAGCTTAGTAACAGGTTGGAGCCCCCGGTGGCCAAGGGGATAAAAGCCTCGTAACTTGAAGGTTGGGTTGCTGACCTGAAAGCTGCCAGGTTCGAATCCCACCCGGGGAGAGCGCGGATGAGCTCCCTCTATCAGCTCCAGCTCCATGCAGGGACATAAGAGAAGCCTCCCACAAGGATGGTAAAACATCAAAACATCCGAGCGTCCCCTGGGCAACGTCCTTGCAGACGGCCAATTCTCTCACTCCTGAAGCAACTCCGGTTGCTCCTGACACGAAAAAAAAAAGTAACAGGTTGAATTGAATCACTTGCCCAGGCCCCACTCAGCACATGCTAGTAGTAAGGACTATGTGTCTTACCAGTTCCTGTTTTTGCATTGACCTCCCCTGCTTTCTTAGGCAAGTTACGAAGCCCCTTTCTGCAGGAGAACAATCACATGGAGACTCCTGCATCCCCTGTCCATCCTGCTGTTCAAGAGGTTCACTCTCCTCCTGTGGTTCACTCATCTGTACATGACACGCCTCCAGTCTCTCCTGCTCCTGAAACTGGTAAAACATTACGAGAGAGCAAGCAATTTTAATTCTTTGCATCAAAATTGTAATAGCTGAAGGTGTTTTTGTGATAGATAGCTCATGATCTCACAAACCACAAAGCAGTAAAGGAGTCCATAACTAATACAGTGATTTGTAGCCACCAGCTATTCTGGTATTACAAGAAAGTACACATTCTGATGTCTCCATGCTGTCTGGCTTATTGGCTCAGTTATCGTTCCTTATCTAACAAGAGAGGTACCATGTTTTTCCTTTGTTATCTTTCCTCTTCACTATAACTGTCTGCAATATGAGACATTTGTTTGTTTGTTTTTTGTGCTGCTTGATGCATGTGTGTCCCAGTCCTGCTGTGTTATATGTGTTTATCTTTTTGCTGGATCAAGATAAACAGCTTTTATCTCAGAAGCTTAAAAATTAGAGCTCATTATTGTTGAAACAATTCATAAAATATCCTGAATTTGTAAATTGGTAGTTGAAGGATGGGAGTAAAACAGCAAGAAAAGAACCATTTGCCAAATGAGAAAGAGAAAGCCAAAGAAGGTCATAACTGCTTGACAGTTGAGACAAAATTTATGAGAAAATTCACATCATCAAATACAGAGCCAAAGTGAGGTATTATTTCCACATTATAAAATACGCAAAATACTCAACTCCATTAATCTGAGTAAATGAAGTTTATGTCTGAGGTATGAGCATAGGGCCAGTCTTCTATTACATAGACCTGTGCAGGTTTTCTGCAGGATCTGTGAGCACTATATGCAATCCCCGGTTCCTTTTGAGGAAAATAGGACAGTTCAGAAAAATATACAATAGTATTTCTATTACTAAAACAATAGTAAATCTGATAAAGTTGAAATAGAAAAGACTGTTTTGCTTCTTTTCAGGTGATTCTGTCAGACAGAATAACTACACACCAGCTGCTCCTGTCTACCAGCCAGAAGTGACACATGATGCGGTGTATGAAGAGCCCCCCAGTGAACGAGTTATTTATGATGAGCCACCTGAGGTCAGTCTCTTTAGGTCTGGTTCTTGCTGAGTGAAAGAAAAATGTTTGTAAGTCATTTGGAGTTGGAGGTGCAAACCAAAATCCCATTGTTCTATAGTATTCCTTATGAGTGAGTTCCACTGTTGAACAGCTCTCCTTATGGGCAGGAGGTTCTTTCTGACATTCAGGTTGAATCTCCTTTCCTATAATTTGAACCTATGGCTTTGAATCCTAGTCTGCAGGGCAGCAGAAAATAAACCTGCTCCCTCTTCCTTATGACATCCTTCAATTATTTAAACGTGGCTATTATGCCCTTGGATGAATTATTAGGAAACTTGCATCTCAGTTGGACGCAGATGTTTTGTTTAATAGGCATTTAAGGAAGATTCATTTAAAAAATACTGTAAATTGTAGTGGAATATATTTTTAGTTTTGTTTCAGGCATGGCCATGAATTTGATGATTCAAATAAGTCCTTTTTGAAGTAGGGACAATTTAGTGTGCTCTGTTACATGGACAAATCTGCCATTTTTGATGAGCTCTCCTCCTCATCTGGCCATATAAGGCTATAAAAGGCAAAGGTAGTTGTAAGAAAGTCAATATTGTAGCAGTAGAATTACTACATGAAGCTTTTGTTTCTGGAAACTACATATATGAGAGACAGGGAACATAAAATTATGAAAAGATAAATGATAAAAATTACTGTTAAAAAATATAAAGCTCTGAAGAGGAAGTGCTCGTCTTTAAAGGTGATCTAGAAAAGAGTTCACTTGCCAGTATCAAAAGAGCTAAAGATGAGATACAATAGGAAGTGCCAAGAGCAACTACAACAGATTTGGGAATGGACAAGACCATGCGATGTTTTAGGACAGTGGACTAAAGGAAGGGTCCTTTAGTCCACTATCCTAAAACATTACATGGTCTTGTCCATTCCCAAATCTGTTGAATCTATTGTTTTCTGAGTGTATAAAAAGATGGGTGTTTGGTAATGAGTTTTAGCTGTGAGATATCGATAGTGTGGCACTGTAACTGTCACTGCCATTTGGCATATTTTACTTCATTCTGTTAACTGTTCTTTTGTAGGAACAGTCTGAAGATAGTAAATATGACTACACTGATGTCTATCAACAAAATGTAAATCTTGAGGGAAAAGGTTTATGTGCTCGAGCTCTATATGACTATCAAGCTGGTAAGTTCTGCCTTCTCTGTTTTCAAATGAATCCTAGGACAGTGGTTCTCAACCTGTGGGTCCCCAGGTGCTTTGGCCTATAACTCCTGGAAATCCCAGTCAGCTTACCAGCTGTTAGGATTTCCGGGAGTTGAAGGCCAAAACATCGGGAGACCCACAGGTTGAGAACCACTGTTTTAGGGTGAGCTGCTATTTTGCCATTGATAAAGGCAAAAGGCTGATGAAGCCAGAAAGTGAGATCACATGTCTCACATTTGCACTTGTCAGATGTTAGCATTATAGGGATATGTTTTTCTTAGCCTCAATGAAGATAGTATTCATTTGAGGACATGCCATGTATGAAGTAGATTAGAAACTCTGGCCTAATTTGGTTGTGAAAAGATGGATGGAACCATAGGATACTGAGGAAATTAGGAAGGAGTTAGAAATTAATAGACGAGCATAACAATTCTTCCTTCTGGCTTGCAAATCCTCCACTCAGTGCCATTTTTCTCATCTAGATACTAACAGGTACTGTCGTTATCTCTTTATTTACCACTATGAGAGCAGGGATCTTCCTCCTTTAAGATCAAAAGTACCCCTGAAATTTTGTAGGTATTTAATTCAAAATATACTAAGAGGTGATGTTAGTTTTTGTCAGCCCCCCTCTCCTGTAAGTAAGATTGCTGGGTAATGCAACACGTAGAGTTCCTTAGCAGTTATTAAACACAACCTCATAGAGGATATGCATTACTTAGTATTTTCTTTATACAGAACATTACCCAGCTAAAACATCCAGTTGAAGATTACTTAGCAAACTGAACAGTTGCTTGGATGTTATTTTACATCTAAAGTTATAGCAGAACTTGGTAGCAAGACCTGAGCCATCCTTCTAAAGGAGACTTCCTTTGATCATAGCTAGGTCAAGAAATGGCAATAAAGTGCCGAAACACATTCTTTACAGGCAGACAATCCTGGGTTTGATCACCAGTTTATCCAATTCTAAAAGAATTGGGTTAAAGATGATACAAAAAGTTCAGATTCTGGAAATGAGTATCTTTCAGCATAGAACATTTTGTTAGATACACAAATAATATGACCAGAGGTTGGGAAGATTACCTTTTTGAAGTGCCATAGCCAGCAAAGTGAGTGGAGTTGTAGCTCTGCGTTTGTTCAAGCCCTGAGTTTTACCTGGCATGAATTAGCCTCCTATCAAGGTTGGGCTGCCTCCATCCTTTGTTATCTGCTCTATTTGAATCCCTATAAATATCAAGTGTGAGTTAATTTCTTAGGAAATTGCATGTATTCACCTCTAGCTGGGTGTATTGCTGCTTCTTCATATTTCCACTCCCTTGAATTGTACTGTATCTGCCTTTCAGCTGACGACACTGAGATCTCTTTTGACCCTGAGAATATTATCACCAATATTGAGATGATTGACGAGGGCTGGTGGCGCGGTTATGGCCCCGACGGCCACTTCGGGATGTTCCCTGCCAACTACGTGGAACTTATTGAGTAGCAGGCCACGCACGGAGGGAGAACACGAGCAATACTTGAAAGAATGACTCTTTATCAGATCCGATTCTTTGAGGTGAAATTGTGTGTGGCTTTTAAAGGGTAACGTGCCATTGCTCTGTGCCCTGTAGCACTATCTCTACCAGCCCAGTGATGCAGAACCATTTCTTTGCCTTCTTTTGATTTTCAGGTGAAAATAGGAAATCAGTCTTGGCAGTAAATAATAGTTTCCTTCTCCTTGGGCTAAAGGCATTGGCCTAAAATATCCTTTCCAGACACAGTGGGACCAAATTATTTTCTGAACATGGAGTATTCAGGAGATAGGAATGGCTTAAGAAAAGCAGAAGGGTTTTCTAACTCAGGCAGATTGCCATTCAAGTAAAATTGCAGCTTTCTGAGATAACATAAGGCATATTTTAAAAAATGCCTGTTTCACTGAGCAACATGTTAATATTTAGCCCTATCGTCCGCAACCCACTTAAACCAGAAGTTTGCCTTGGAGGAAATAGATTGTGAGTTCCAGCTTTTTGAGACCCAGCCTTCTGGCGGCTGCTCAGGGCGAGTCCTGATGGATCTGCGCAAGGTTTCTGCCGTATTTTTGTGCAACTCCCTTCTATTTCAGTGAGTAAATTTTCAATGGAAAAGCGTGCCCTCAAACCCCATCCTTTGTGTGAGAATCAAACTGCTTGGATTTTAAAAGCTTGGATGTTTGAGTGAATTCTCCCCTTGCTTTAGAGCAAAAGCTTTCCGCTCAAATTTCTTGAAACATGGGTCCAGACACAAATACCAGGGAGGCAGGCAATAAACAAATGCCTTGAAACAGTCCTAGCTTTGAAGTGTGGTGGGCAATGCTTTAAATAGAGAAAGCTCGCATGTGTGTGTGTGTTGTGTGGTCTGGTTAGTAAAAGGGGACCTTGATTTCTGTGTTATCTTTTTGGGAACTCTAAAAAGCCTTACTGCCTTTAGATAGGATTTTGATTAATTTCCCCCTCCTTTTTTAAATGAAACAGAATATAAAGACAGTAGCTAAGTCATGCAGTAGCTAAGTCACGCAGGAGTGGTACAACTTTGTGCTGCAATAATTGTGTGGCACTTTGCATTGCTAATCTTCTATTTGTGTTGACGTCAAACATGTTTGGATCACATCTGGATTCAAACACTGCATTTTAAATGACATCTGTCGAGCTCCAATGGCACATTGGCTACAGGAGTAGTTTTGAAAGGGAAAATGAATTGGCCACTTCTATCATGGCTTCTGTTTTATCTTCCTGCAAAGATTCTCAAGCAACTTGAAAAGAGTTTCCTGTTACAGATATGGGGGCTGGGTTTCATAGAGGAGAATTATGCTATTTGCTTGACGGGGCAAAGCTAATACTGTAACAAGGTTGAATCCCACTCTCTCTTCCTTTTATGCATGATGTGATAACAATTATGTGAACAAGGGATCTTAATGCCACTATCTGTTAATCTTCTCCAGCTTCTTTTCCTTTAATGGCAGTTTGTAGGACGACGGTTTTAAAGATAGTTTGTGGACGCTGCTCATTATTTCATTTCCAAATGTTCCTTTTGCTTTAATCTGTGGAAGCTGAACCTGAATTACCTACTTCATTTCTGGAAAAGGTTTCTGTTTTATCCCTTGTCTCCTCTCCTGTGGTTTGAAAATATAGCTGGAGCCTTTTCAAAACATGTCCTGTGATAACTCTCCTTGTAGAACTGAAGACACATTATGGGGCCCTCCTCCTTGTTCCTTTGGGCTTAGCAGCTTTGAGGATTCTCGTGAGTGTACTTTTAAAAAAATCTATTCCCTTCTTTTTGTTATAATAGAGTATGCCCTTGAGGATAGCTATAGCCTCCATCAGTGGCTTTCTAGGGATTCTTGAGAGCTAATTTTTATTAGAAAATCCAAACATCATGCAGGATCATTGCTACTTCAGTTGTTGCTATTCACTGTGCCTCTTGCCTTTGTTCAGATCTCTTTTTCCAACCTCCTGCCATGCATGAAGATTTGGGGTTGGGGGAAAACGCTTGTGACAGGATGGTATGAATAATAATAAAAGTGTGGTGATTAAAACAATTCCCTATGAAATGTGTATCTGTGTTTGTTTCAAGTGAATATGTATTATTACTTATTAACTGTTTCTATCCTGCCTTGAGTCCTCCATGGGGACTCAAGACAGCTTACATGATGCAACCCAATGCATTTAAACATGGTAAATATAAATTTAATATTTGTATCAGGGATACGAGTTAAAATACAGTTAATCATAGAATAGTAGAGTTGGAAGAAACCTCATGGGCCATCCAGTCCAACCCCCTGCCAAGAAGCAGGAAATCGCGTTCAAAGCATCCCCGACAGATGGCCATCCAGCCTCTGCTTAAAAGCCAGCCTCCAAAGAAGGAGCCTCCACCACAGTCCGGAGCAGAGAGTTCCGCTGCCGAACAGCCCTCACAGTGAGGAAGTTCTTCCTAATGTTCAGGCGGAATCTCCTTTCCTGTAGTTTGAAGCCATTGTTCTGCTTCCTAGTCTGCAGGGCAGCAGAAAACAAGCTTGCTCCCTCCTCCCTATGACTTCCCTTTAAGGTACAATAAAAATAGGTGTTCAACTGATATTCATCATAAAGGAAGTGTTTTCACGAAAAGGCAGCCTGGAATCCAAATGCATGATGATGATGATGATATTTTTTTACCCATTTCTTCTTATGGCTCTTAATGCATTGACAGACCTTAGTACAGCCCCCACATCTGTAGTACTAGTCTCTGCAGTTTCATTTATTCACATGAGACAAAATATTCCCCCTCTATGTTATTTTCTAAGTCCTCCAGCATGACTCTGTGGTATAATTGAGCCAGAGGTCATTCATTTAAATAAGAGTTTCTTATCATCCACAGTTGTGTGTGTCCATGCAAAGTCCAGGAATGTGTACCACATGGATATAGGGCTCGTATTGTAACAATGGATTTAGGGAGAACCTTCCATGAGATGTGTCCTGATGCTTATGTTTCTTTCATTATCTGGCCCCATGCATCTGAGTGCCTAGGCTTCTACCTGCTTTTGAAGAGGGACTGCTATTCTTTTGACTTACAGGGAAGATGTTGGTCTATAGGATGCTTATCTGAAAACAAGTAAGATTGTCACATCTTGAGAGAGCAGACTAGTTGCTTACAAATAATCAGGGCGTTTGTGAGGCTGGCAGCAGCTGTGATGCGGGATCGAGTTAACCAGGTCAGGCAGACATGACGGGGACAGTGACCGAGACAGCGATGGATGATAATCAGATTGCAGGCTGGACCTCAGTTTCATTTCCATTCTACCCCATTCCTTCTCCCCACCTCTCCTGGGACTCTCTGTCACTATCCAAGATGTCATTAGACTAAAATCATACAGATGACTTAGGATATGCATCTACACTCACTTTTTCTTGCTTCTAAAGAATATCTAATGCTATTTGAAATGTTTTTCTAGAGGGACTGATAATCTCTGCTTGGATCAGGTTCCTCGGGTATAAGCGTTTTAGAGGCAAGTAGCCATTATGCTGAATATGGCACTGCTTGTTTGTTTGTTTTCTCCCGCCTTCTGTTTTTTAGGCCTATACATTTTAATAATTTAATTGGATGTGTGTCAGTAGGAGTTTGTTCTTGTAGGAAGGGCGGTTTTAGGTTAGATGTGTCTTGTGCAAGAGAGAAGAGGAGTTGCCTCTTTAAATGGTGCTTGTTTCAGCATTTTTCCTTGAACAATCTCAAATATGCTTATTTGGGTCTTAAAGTGCAGGTATAGATAGGCTCCAAACATAAAATTTATTTAATAACTAGAGTCAAACAACATTATTACTAGAGCGGCACCAATTGCCTCTTGCCACCATCTGCACAATGATTGCGCATGTATACACATATACTGTATTAAATATGTCAATATAGAGGCTTCTCAAAGGACTTTCTGTACAGAATGGGGTGTGCCTTCACACAGGAGAGATGCAGGTTGGGTCTCAAAGGAGTTGAGAATGAAGAAATACATTCAATGCCTTGCCTTGCTTTTGTGTCCAAAATGTCTCATGGTCACCTAGGGCTGAGGCCATGGTTGCTGCTGTTGTCGTGTGCCTTCAAGCCATTTCCACCTTATCTCAGCCCAAAGGTGAACCCACACTGAACAAATCGTGCCACGAAAACCCCATGATGGCCTTGGGATCACCAAACACCAGAAATGAAGGCACACAACAACAAATCACTTACCTTTGACCATGGTAGATGAAACTTCTGTGTCTAACAAAATTTGTAGGATCGAAGTTTCTCCAATCCTTGGGAAACTTATGGATGTTAAGAAGTTATTTCATCTGAGGTCAGATGACTTGTTTATCTAAGTAGCAATGTTTAATGCAGGAGCTTTCCAGAGATTCAAGCAGAAGTCTATTACATCACCAGATTCACTTGTTGGGGACTGAAGGTGGAAGGCATATGTGCCACAATAGAGCCTCCACTCCTTTCCTACTTTAAAGGAGCCATAGTAAGAGCAGCAGCAGCAAAACTGATGGGATGCTCCAGTCCTCCCACTCAGTTGGCCTCAAATCAATTGATCTTCCACAGGAGGAAACCGTGAAATCATGCATGTCGCAAGGCTTCCTAACACAGACTCTGAGACAATCCTCTTAAAGGGATGAAATGGCATAATCCTGCGGGGGCCGGGGCCTCCTTTATTCAGGCGCAGGGGCTCAAACATCTGGGATAAAATTGTAATTGCAAGCCACAGAGTCCAAGTTATTTTTGTTATAGAGAGCAAAAGGGGGCACCTTCATCTTGCTTTAAGCCGAGCTGAGCTGTCCAGATGGAGATGTTTCTGTCTCTCTTCTCTGTCAGGCCCCGAGCAAGATATTGGGATGTTTCAAAAGTGATGCATTTAGCTTACCCTCTCGACTCTCTCTGCTGTGGGTCAGTTTTGGCTTTTTGCGCATCTGAGATGGTGGCGGCCAGGGGTGAGCGGTCCTCTGAGGCAGCACTGATGATTTTCTCTCTCTGCAGAATGACCTTCGACTTATCAAGGGTTCACATCAAAATCCCTGATTTGGCCCCAAAACCTGCCTTCAACTTTTGCATGAAATTATTTTCCTCCAAGCTTCTGGGGCCTGAGAACTGACATTTAAATTTTTTGGCTTTTTTGTCTCCACAAAGTAAAAAAAAAAAAAAATGGGGGATGTTTAAACACCTGAAAAGCAAAGCTGTGAGGGACATGGCCACTCTGTGGCCTGCTTTGAATCTTGTGGAATATTTATTTATTTATTTATTTACAGTATTTATATTCCGCCCTACTCACCCCGAAGGGGACTCGGCGGATTACAATGAACACATATATGGCAAGCATTCAATGCCAACAGACAAACAACATTCAGTTTTAGACAGACACAGAGGCATTGTTAACATCTTTCCAGCTTCATGATTCCGGCCACAGGGGGAGCTGTTGCTTCACCGTCCATTGGTGGCTGTTCTTCCTCTTCTTTTCCTCCTGAGCAGTTTTATGGTGTTGTAGATTAGTTAAATTAGCCTCCCGCATAAAGCGTACGTAAATTTTCTCTACTTGACAGATGCAACTGTCTTTTGGGGCTGCTAGGTCAACAGCAAGCCGGGGCTTTTTTTTTTTTATGGTCGGAGGCTTAACCCGACCCGGGCTTCGAACTCATGACCTCTCGGTCAGTAGTGATTTATAGCAGCTGGTTACTAGCCAGCTGCGCCACAGCCCGGCGCAGTCCATTCTCAACGTGTTCTGAAATATGGATGTCCATTCTCAACATGTTCTGAAATTTCTCTGTAGTAGTATACACTTGGATGTCTAATAAAAACACTGCACTCAGCACAAAACTACAAGCAGTCTGTATGAAACCGAGCATTTTTACAGTATGGATTTGCTAGAATGCTGTAATAATAATAATAATAATAATAATAACACTACACTTGATCTTAGCCAAAAGGCCGAGGAACTTTCCATGCAGTGTTTTGTTGTGCCAGCTGTCAGCTCTAGTTTGTAGTGCGGTTTTCTTGTACTGCAGACAAAAAACCAGTACAAGAAAACCGCACTACAAACTAGAGCTGACAGCTGGCACAACAAAACACTGCATGGAAAGTTCCTTGACAAAATTGAAGGAAAAGCTGATAAGGAGAAGACCTGGCTCTGGCTCACGAATGGGACCCTGAAGAAGGAGACAGAAGGCCTGATCCTTGCAGCCCAGGAGCAAGACATCAGAACAAATGCAATCAAGGCCAAGATTGAAAAATCAGCTGATGACCCAAAATGCAGACTGTGCAAGGAAACCGACGAAACCATTGATCATATCCTCAGCTGCTGTAAGAAAATCGCACAGACAGACTACAAATAGAGGCACAACTATGTGGCCCAAATGATTCATTGGAACTTAAGCCTCAAGTACCACCTCCCAGCAGCAAAGAACTGGTGGGATCACAAACCTGCAAAAGTATTGGAAAATGAGCACGCAAAGATACTGTGGGACTTCCGAATCCAGACTGACAAAGTTCTGGAACACAACACACCAGACATCACAGTTGTGGAAAAGAACATGGTTTGGATCATTGATGTTGCCATCCCAGGTGACAGTCGCATAGATGAAAAACAACAGGAAAAACTCAGCCGCTATCAGGACCTCAAGATTGAACTTCAAAGACTCTGGCAGAAACCAGTACAGGTGGTCCCGGTGGTGATGGGCACACTGGGTGCTGTGCCAAAAGATCTCAGCCGGCATTTGGAAACAATAGACATTGACAAAATCACCATCTGCCAACTGCAAAAGGCCACCCTACTGGGATCTGCACACATCATCAGAAAATACATCACACAGTCCTAGACACTTGGGAAGTGTTCGACTTGTGGTTTTGCGAAACGAAATCCAGCATATCTATCTTGTTTGCTGTGTCATACAACGTCGTTGTGTTGATAATAATAATAATAATAATAATTTTATTCTTATACCCCGCCCCATCTCCCCGAAGGGACTCAGGGCGACTTACATGGGGCCAAGCCCGAACAGAACAATAAAAACAAAACAATAAAACCAATCAATCAGACAATAAAAGCAAGTCATAAAAAACCACATCTATATATATAAAAGAGTGATGGCATCACGGCGACCCACAAAACAACAAAACTACAGGCCCCCCAACCTCGAAATTTGACAACACAACCCATCACCCACGCCTCAAGGTTGATACAACAAAAAGAAAAGAAAAATAAAGTCCTAATTAGAGGGAGAGCAATAATTGTTTTTATCCAATTGCTGCCAGTTTAGAGGGCTAACCTCTGCCCACTTGGTCGCCTAGCAACCAATTCAGCCAAAGGACAGCCAGGATGCAGTTAGGGGACAGGCAGATTTAGGCCTCACTTAGGCTTCTTCCACAGATTATCTAATTTGCACTGGATTATATGGCAGTGTAGACTCAAGGCCCTTCTACACAGCTATATAACCCATTTATAATCTTATATTATCTGCTTTGCACTGGATTATCTTGACTCCACACTACCATATAATCCACTTCAGTGGGCATTTTATACAGCTGTGAAGAAGGGACCTCATATAATCCAGTTCTGAGCAGATAATATAAGATTATCAATATACAGTAGAGTAGAGTCTCACTTATCCAACATAAACAGGCCGGCAGGATAAGTGAATATGTTGGATAATAAGAAGGGATTCAGGAAAAGCCGATTAAACATCAAATTAGGTCATCGTTATACAAATTAAGCACCAAAACATCATATTATACAACAAATTTGACAGAAAAGGTAGTTCCACGCGCAGTAATGTTATGTAGTAATTACAGTAGAGTCTCACTTATCCAATGTTCTGGATTATCCAACGCATTTTTGTAGTCAATGTTTTCAATATATCGTGATATTTTGGTGTTAAATTCATAAATACAGTAATTACTACATAGCATTACTGCGTATTGAACTACGTTTTCTGTCAAATTTGTTGTATAACATGATGTTTTGGTATTTCATTTGTAAAATCATAACCTAATTTGATATTTAATAGGCTTTTCCTCAATGCCTCCTTATTATCCAACATATTCGCTTATCCAACATTCTGCCGGCCCGTTTATGTTGGATAAGTGAGACTCTACTGTACTGTATTTACAAATTTACCACTAAAATATCACAGTGAATTTAAAACACCGACTACAAAAACATTGATTATGAAAAGGCAGACTGTGTTGGATAATCCAGAACATTGTATAAGCAAATGTTGGATAAGTGAGATTCTACTTTGATATGAAATAATTTCTGGGATAGAATAATGCAGAACAATATAATCTCTAAAACCAGGACAGTAAATAAAGAAATAAAGAAAGTAAATAAAGCAGTGAAATTAGAAATTCCACAAAGGAAACAATCAGGGCCAGCTAACACCTCCCAAGAAAGGATTCTTCCAGAAAGGAAGCTGAGAAGGCAGTGAAGCACTGTGTATTTCCAAAGTCATTATTATTACTATCATTATTATTATTATTATTATTATTGTGTTGCGGTCAACCGTGAAAATGAATACAATCTGGCTCCAAGTATTCAAAAACACTAAAATCAGAATATATAAAAATTAATGTGGTATAATAAAACAGAACAATACAATCTCTAAAATCAGAACACTAAATAAAGAACAACACTCTGAAAACGGGAATTCCACACAGGAAACAATCAGGGCCAGCTAACACCTCCCAACAAAGTATTCCCATCATCAAAGACTGGCAAATCCTCTGTTTTCTTAGGGCCACAGACATTAGAAGCACATAAAATATCGCAAACAACACCACTCTGAAAACAAGGGAATTCCAGACAGGAAACAATCAGGGCCAGCTAACACCTCCCAACAAAAAAATCACTCAGAGGAAACAGCCAGGCTTTAAAGCTGCAAGGCCATTACATCCTAATCATTTCTCCTAATTGCAGCATTCATACTTGCCTCCAAGAGACAAACAAAAAACAAAAAAAAATCAGAAATATTGTATATTCACAACTTTTAGGAAATAATATCCCCTGATGGCGCAGCGTGTTAAAGCGCTGAGCTGCTGAACTTCTGGACCGAAAGGCCGCAGGTTTGTATTGGGGGAGCGGAGAGAGCCCCCACTGTTAGCTCCAGCTTCTGCCAACCCAGAAGTTCAAAAACATGCAAATGTGAGTGCATCAATAGGCACTGCTCCGGTGGGAAGGTAACGCCGCTCCATGCAGTCATCCCACATGACCTTGGAGGAGTCTACGGACAACGCCAGCTCTTTGGCTTAGAAATGGAGATGAGCACCAACCCCCAGAATCAGACGACTGGACTTAACGTCAGGGGAAAATGTTTACCTTTTACCTTAACTACCACCAATTCCTCAATACTTTATTTCCCATACCACCATACTTCGCCACAGCAACGCATGGCCGGGCACAGCTAGTACAAGATAAAATGTTAAAATCATGGATTGGGTTCAAAGAATCTAGGCCAAAGTGCTAAAAGTGCTAATAATAATAATAATAATAATAATAATAATAATAATAATAATAATAATAATAAGTTTATTTATATCCCGCCTCTATCTCCCCCAAAGGGGACTCGGGGCGGCTCACAGCAAAATCAGATACAACACAATGATAAAATAAAATATGCAAATATATCATGTCATCAGGGGAGGGTGGTTACTCAGCTATGATGGCTATAAAGTGCCATTATAATACTGGGGAAGGCATTCACTGTAATCGACAACAGGTCGATCATACAGAGATCAGTCACCAAAAGCCTCTTGGAAGAGCCAAGTCTTCAGGCTCGTCCAAAAGGAGAGGAGGGGAGGGGCCTGCCTAATCTCCCCGGGGAGCGAGTTCCAGAGCCAGGGGGCCACAATGGAGAAGGCCCTCTCCCTCGTCCCCACCAGCTGTGATTGTGAAGGTGGTGGGAGCAAGAGGAGGGCCTCCCCCAATGAACGAAGAGGTCGTGCAGGTTCATAGGGGGAAATGCGGTCTCAAAGGTAGGTGGGTCCCAAACCGTTTAGGGCTTTGTAGGTGATAACCTGCACCTTGAATTGGGCCTGGAAAATAAACGGCAGCCAATGGATGCATGTTTGACCCATTCCAGATATACTGTACATTGTGATGATCCTTTAACAGTTTCCTAATGGGAAAATGCTCCTGAACTAGAAAAAATGTGGTGGAGTTACCGTCTCTTGAGGTTTTTAAGCAGAGACTGGCTGGCTATCTGTCGGAAGTGCTTTGATTGTGTGTTCCTGCCACACAAGGGGGTTGGACTGGATGGCACTTGGGGTCTCTTCCAACGCGATGACTCTTATGATCCTTTCTTCAGAAAGCCAAGAAGCTCGAACCTTGTCTCAATGAATTGCCTATATGGAGGCAAAACAAAGGCAAAGCTCCTCGTTTCCTTGACAGTCTGGTTTAAGAGCGCCTTGGGAATGGGCTCCTGCCTCTCCCCTCCCAACTGAGACCACTGAGCAATAAGTGTCTCACAGTCTGGGTAACCATGGTGATGACCTCCAATCTTGCAGCCCCCAAGCAGATTAATGGCCACATTGTGTGACATCATTGTTCCCGGCCCTGAGGCCCCGACTGACCCTGCCACCCAAAATAGCACTCCGGGCCCCATCACTTCCCTCAAGTGTTTGCACCCAGAGACGTTTCTCTCTACCAAGGCACCCTAACCGCATGGCTTGTGGCATCTTTGGGGGTGAATGCATCCAAACAAGAAACTGAAGGAGGATTGCCAAAGGAGCAATACCCCTATTCTGATGGTGTGTGTTTGAAAAAGCAAGAATTCAAGATGGCTAAACTAAAAAATATTGTGCTTTGGGCTTATCGTGAAAAGACATGACTCACTAAGAAATATAATAATGTTTGGTAAGCCAGGAAGAGCGCATTTCTCATGGATAGACTCACAGCTCCATGTTGGATGGCACTGAAGGTTTCACATTCATGAGTTTATTATAATTTGAAGTCAACTTGATAAAGTTAACAACACAAAAATATATCCACATCTTCAGAAGGATACTGACTGCTTCCTCGCCATCAGGACAGATTCAAAGTGTTTACCTTAAAGAACCTGAGACCAAAATATAGTGTCTCCTTCCATACCAAGCTGTCTCTTCCTTAAGACCATTGGATGAGACAACCTTAAGCAAGAGAAACATAGTGTTAAGGACACAATAGGAAAAAACTCTTTTATGGTGCCACCCAGACATTTGGAATGTTTTTGCAAAAGCAATACAACTCAGGCCAACGTTTTACAGCAGTTTGATATTTTCATATTTTCCTAGATATTTTAAATCAGTACAGTTTTGTCTGATTCTCTGCTTTTTAGCTAATTGAAAAGAACTATTTTTTATTTCCCTCATTTTTATAATTTATCATATAACTAGTTGTGCCCGGCCACGCGTTGCTGTGGCAAAGTGGTGGTGGTATTGGTTAAAAATTGTTGTGTAATTTTTATTTGACGTTATTTGTATTTTTAAATTATTTTTATTGTAAGTTATCTTTTTATTTATTATATTTTATTATTTTCTTGTATTATTTTTAGTTATTCTCTGTTATTATAGTATTTTATTGTATTAATTTTTTTAGTGTTTTTAATTATTTTTAGTGTTTTTTATTATTTTTTATTGGGTTGCTAGGAGACCAAGTGGGCGGAGCTTAGCCTTCTAAGTGGCAGCAATTGGATAAAAGCAATTATTCCTCTCTCTCTAATTAGGACTTTATTTTTCTTTTCTTTTTGTTGTATCAACCTAGAGGCTTGGATGATGGGTTGTGTTGTCAAATTTCGAGGTTGGGGGGCCTGTAGTTTTGTTGTTTTGTGGGTCGCCGTGATGCCATCACTCTTTTATATATATAGATTGATGTGAAACGCAAAGAAGGCAGTCAGGAAATTTTAAAATACAGAATGAAACAAATGTATTTCCATTTTCAGTTAGTGGGGATATCAAAAAGCCTTGCCTGTGACCACCAACACTGTAGAACTGATTTTCTTGGAAGGCCTATTTGTTTTGCCTATTTGTTTTCATGGTGTTTTGCAAAGTTTTAAAATCTATGCTTTAAAAATAATCTATCCTGTTACTTGTTACAGTATTGAAACGATAAATTGTGTCCATAACCAATTGCCACGATAAAAACAAACAACTTATTAGTTACCTGTTGCACAACCTGTTACCTTTCCATTACTTTCTGCCACTTCAAAGTGGGGGGAAAGCTTGGAAATCATGTGGATGACAAAGTACATGAAATACATGTACTCTGATTCAATATCTATTAAAATTGCCTTTCAAGGTAACTTTGAAAACTAATGAGATTTTGTTACATGTTATGACTGTAAATTATTTTACTCTTGCTCATTTAACTCCTTTTGCAAAGTAGCTTTTGTGGCATGCTTATAAAACCCCAGATGTAACTAGTTACAGGTTCTGGCACTATTTGTAACTTCTTATTTCTAAGCTTACAGTCACAATCCAATGTTTCTGCTGTATCTGTTATCCTGATATTACTTTATTATATTCTTTATTGCTTCCTTTTAAATAAATTTGAATTTTATGTTTAGTTTTAGGGTCATTTAAAGCAGCTACGGGACCCTGGTGGCGCAGTGTGTTAAAGCGCTGAGCTGCTGAACTTGTGGACCAAAAGGTCACAGGTTCAAATCCGGGGAACGGAGTGAGCACCTGCTGTTAGACCCAGCTTCTACCAACCTAACAGTTTGAAAACATGCAAATGTGAGTAGATCAATAGGTACCGCTCCAGCGGGAAGGTAACAGCTCTGCATGCAGTCATGCCGGCCCCATGACCTTGGAGGCATCTATGGACAATGCTGGCTCTTCGGCTTAGAAATGGAGATGAGCACCGACCCCCAGAGTCAGACACGACTGGACTTAATGTCAGGGGAAAACCTTTACCTTAACCTAAAGCGGTTCCAAACTGTTGTGGAATTTCGTTTGGACGCGGGTGAAGAAAGCAGACTGACAGCAGAAGTTGTCTTCAAGATAGTTTACTTTTGGCCAAGAGCAGGTGACAATGTTAGCTAATGCCCAAGAAACGCAATGCCACCCCTTGCCTATAGTGGCTTTCCAATTTATACAATTTTACAGAGCATGCGCAGAAAGCTAACTGACAATGGAATTTGCTGACTATTACAATCCTTTTGGACATGCGTAGTTGCCTTGTAACTTATATAACTCATTACTCATCATATCAGGTGAAGTGTCCATAGTTTGCTCCACGTATGCACTATCCTCAGGTGACATGTTCATAGTTCATCCCACGTTTACATCATCCGGGCAGCCAAATCATTACTGCAGTTTGCATGACCTTATATTGTGAGCAAAGAGCAAATGTCAGGCAGAACATGTCCTGTCAACACTTTCATGGAAAAACAAGATTTTTGAGTAAGGGTCATCTAGGTAAGGGATTTTTAGGGTCTTTAAATAAAATATTCAAGAGCTGCTACATTAAAACCTCCATTGAAAAAAAATGGTTTTGCTGTGTAGGGGATGAGATAGGAAATCCTGGAACCAGTTTGAGGCCTGGATGGTGAGGACACAACCCTCAGAGCACTGATTAAGGGCTTTCCTTTGCACACTTTTGTGCAATTTGTGGTCTGCCTGCCAAAATTTGTAGCTACCTTCGAACTGCATTAAATGTTTCAGTGTATATGGAGCTATAACCAGAGTTGGCCCTGCATCACTTCCAGGATCAGATATGGGAATCTGGTTCCTTTAGGGTATTTAGGCAAGGCGTCTTTGGAGAAGAGAAGGTCGAGAAGGGACATGATCTTTAGGACATCATTAATTACTGATTGAGTACCGGATTACTTTCAAGATACTGGTTCTAACCTTTAAGGCCTTGCATGGTTTGGGGCCGGCGTACCTGAGGGCCCGCTTATCCCCCTACCAACCCCAGAGATTACTTCGGTCCGAAGACCAAAATTTGCTTGAAGTCCCTAACATACGGACTTATCATTTGTCTTCTACTAGGCAGAGAGCCTTCTCGATTGTAGCCCCTCATTTATGGAATGCCTTGCCAGTTGAAACTCGAACTATCCGAGACCTACTTGCCTTTTGGAAAGCCTGCAAAACCTTGCTCTTCCGACAAGCTTTCAATGGGTGAAAAACTCGGGGCTATGTCTGTTTTTATTGTTGTTTTTATTGTTTTTAGTGTTATTTTAAAGCTAAGTGTATTGTTTTAATCTATTTCTGTAAACCGCTCCGAGCCAAACTGGGAGTAGTGGTATACAAGTCTAATAAATAAATAAATAAATAAATTATTTGAAAGTGTTGGGAATCATCCTGGACTACTCAAGTCTAGATGTAGTTAGATAGATGATAGAGTTAGATTGAGGGAATCCTTTCCCTGTTTCCAAAGCATGCCTAGACAGGCTTTATTGTGTTTCACTCTATCCTGTTTACGTCACATCCCTTACTTTGAAGTTAGTAGAAATGTGAATCTCTAGGGACACTAACTTCTCATTGGTTAGAATGTTTTATGTCCCCAATAAACTGGACCATGAGGTTGGAACCATTTTGGTTCTCTCTTCTCCCTTTGTTTTTCTAGCTAACAAGAAGCATCTCGCCATCTCTCCTGGCAAGATATAACTATTTAAATGTTTGTTATTTTTCCTTAGAAACCAGTCTAGAGTAGACTAGACAGCTCCCAAGTCTTTCTATCTACAGTGGAGATCTTTTTACCTGAATAAATACTTTTTTGAACTTTTACTGAGACTCTGCACTCCATTGCCATCCTAAATGGTCAAAGGCTTCTCTTGCTCGCCCGCTTGTAAGTAACTGTTGTATTTGAAAGCTTTTGCTTTTGCTACTCTGCTGATTTTGGTGGAATCTCCCCCAGAGAGGGTTAAATTGAGTCTAACCGCTCAGAGATTACCACAACAGAAAGGTTATCCCATTGAGGAGGAACAAGTTTGTTTTCTCCTGCTCTGGGCCCTCTCCATAGTCCATGGCAGGGAAGGGTGGAGAACCCCTCCTTGGCCTGCCCAGGCCCCCTCCTCCCTTCCTCCGCTGCAGCTCCTCCTTTCTGAAGCCTTCTTCTCCTAAGTCTCCAGGCAATGCTTTTCTTTCCCGCTAAGGAGAAAGCAACCATGAAAAGGCTGAGAGAGCTGCCCTTCTCCGAAGGGGCTCTTCCAGGGGCAGCCGGGATGGCAGCAGGTAAGTCACTCTGAGAGAAAGCAGAAAAACTAGAAAGTGAGAGTTCAGGGAAGTGGAAGTGAATGAGCAAGTTGGCTGAAAGAAAAGACGTTTCAGTAGACGGGCAGTGCCCAGAGTTAATGTGCATCAGTGAGGACAGGAGAGGCCGGGGCTCCATTGACCTTCCAGATCAAAATTGAGTTTAAGGGGGTAAAGCAGGTTGCAATGGTGGAGCTGCATCCACCTGACCAAAATCCCACAACCAAATGTAGTTCATAGAATCATAGTTGGAAGAGATCCCCCCCCCAAAAGGCCATCCAGTCCAACCCCCTTCTGCCATGCAGGGATTCTTAAAGCACTCCTGACAGATGGCCATCCAGACTGCTTAAAAACCTCCAGGGAAGGCAAATCCATTGCACTTCCAAGCAGCATATTCCACTGAGGATTATTATTGTTGTTATTATTCCCACTTTTTCTCTCTTAAAAGAAACTGAAGGTGGCTCACAATGTTTAAAAGTAAAATAAAATGTACACTTGAAGACCAAAATACAGTAGAGTCTCACTTATCCAACGTAAACGGGCCGGCAGAACGTTGGATAAGCGGATATGTTGGATAATAAGGAGAGATTAAGAAAAAGCCTATTAAACATCAAATTAGGTTATGGTTTTACAAATTAAGCACCAAAACATTATGTTATACAACAAATTGGACAGAAAAAGTAGTTCAATACACAGTAATGCTATGTAGTAATTACTGTATTTACGAATTTAGCACCAAAATATCACGGTATATCGAAAACATTGACTACAAAAATGCGTTAGATAATTCAGAACGTTGGATAAGCGAGTGTTGGATAAGTGAGACTCTACTGTTTATATAAACACTAAAATAGAATTAAACGAAAGGAAAGGAGATTCTACCTGAACATTAGGAAGAACTTCCTCACTGTGAGAGCTGTTCGGCAGTGGAACTCTCTGCCCCTGACTGTGGTGGAGGCTCCTTCTTTGGAGACTTTTAAACAGAGGCTGGATGGCCATCTGTCGGGGGTCCTTTGAATGCTATTTCCTGCTTCTTGGCAGGGGGTTGGACTGGATGGCCCATGAGGTGTCTTCCAACTCTACTATTCTATGATTCTATGAAACATCGGAATATCAAAAATGAGGATGCCTGCCATAGATGTGGGTGAGACATTAGGAGATAATGCTTCTGAAACATGACCATATGCCCAGAAAACTCACAAAAACCATTAAAATAACCTAAAAACCTATTAAAATACATAAACACCCACCAGTACCCTTTGACTTGGTCTTACAAATGTTCTTCATTGAAAGTGTTCTTCTTTGAAAGCCTGCCTGAAAAGAAACATTTTAGCCCTCCACCGGAAGGACAGCAGGAAGGGGGCTCCATCAGCAGGGAGTTCCAGAGGTGAGGGGCAACCATTGAGAAAGCCCTCTCTCAAGTCTGTGATGATAGTGAGATTGAAAGCAATGTGTTTCCTCAGGATCTCAGAGAGATACAGTTTGCCAAAGAGCCTGGGCTTTTGTTTTAACTGAAATTGCTGTGTTTTTAATTAATGTGTTGTGTTAAGTTTTATATGACGATTTGCACCTTGGAACCCTGAATCCCTTCGGGGAGATAGAGCGGTATATAAATAAAGTTTTATTATTTATTTATTTATTTATTTATTTAAAGCTAAAAACCCTTGCAGAAGAGCATGTTTGAGAGAGAAGGTGGATAGATATGTAGGTACAGTAGAGTCTCACTTATCCAACACTAACTTATCCAACATTTTTATCCAATGTATTTTTGTAGTCAATGTTTTCAATACATCGTGATATTTTGGTGCTAAATTTGTAAATACAGTAATTACTACATAGCATTACTGCGTATTGAACTACTTTTTCTGTCAAATTTGTTGTTTTGGTGCTTAATGTGTAAAATCATAACCTAATTTGATGTTTAATAGGCTTTTCCTTAATCTCTCCTTATTATCCAACATATTCACTTATCCAATGTTCTGCTGGTCCATTTACGTTGGATAAGCGAGACTCTACCGAATTAGCTATTCTTCAAGCTGGGTTGCTGTGGGTTTTCCAGGCTGTGTGGCCATGTTCCAGAAGCATTCTCTCCTGATGTTTTACCCACATTTATGCCAGGCATCCTCAGAGGTTGTGAAATCTGCTGGAAACTAGGCAAGTGGGGTTTATATATCTGTGGCATGCCCATGTTTGAGGCAGTTGTGAATGTTGGGGCCGGGCTGTGGCGCAGCTCGCTAGTAACCAGCTGCAATAAATCACTACTGACCGAGAGGTCATGAGTTCAAAGCCTGGGTCGGGTTAAGCCCCTGACCATTAAATAGCCCAGCTTGCTGTTGACCTATGCAGCCCCGAAAGACAGTTGCATCTGTCAAGTAGGGAAATTTAGGTACTCTTTATGCGGGAGGCTAATTTAACTAATTTACAACATCATAAAAACTGCCAGCAAAACATGAGGAAAGGAATGAGGAAGTACAGCCACTAGTGGACAGTGAAGCAATAGCTCCCCCTGTGGCCGGAATCGTGAAGCTGGGAAAAAAAAGTTAAATGCCTCTGTGTCTGTCTATATATGTTGGCATTGAATGTTTGCCATATATGTGTTCATTGTAATCCGCCCTGAGTCCCCTTCGGGGTGAGAAGGGCGGAATATAAATACTGTAAATAAATAAATAAATAAATGTTGCAATTGGCCAACTTGATTCGTATTTAATGGGCTTCTTATAGCATTGCACTGCACATCTGCAAAGGCTGTTCTGGATCTCATCAATCTCTTAAAAGCATCTCTGTCCATTTTATTAGAGTGACCAACATGTGCTGAAGGAGATGGGAGACCAAACATTCTGCCACAGCGTTTTCCCAGCCTAACTAATGCATGCAACTCCGTTAAACATACTAACAGTATATCTGCGATGTGTCCCACAAAAACCCCTGCCCGTGCGACTTCGGCGAGCCTTTAGTGTACAAAAGCTGCACATGCACGTCCAGTACGTCCGTCTTTGAAAAACCTTCCTGCCTCGGAACTCTAGGTTATTAAAGACGCCGTTCTGTAAAGCATTGGGAGGGGGCGGCCAGAGGCAATAACAGCTAAGTGCAAAGCCAGGGGATGTTGGCAGTTGCTTATTAAGTTGTACAAAGGAGATTAGAGCCACAGCAGCAACAGCAGCCGCAGCAGCCAGCCTGTCCTCAGTCTCCCAACTGGGCTGGGCTGGGGAGGGGTCTTTGTCTCCTATCCCCCCCCCCCCCACAAGAGATGGTGGATCCAAGCAGAGAGTGTTCTTATTCATGGAGCAGTGGGACCAAGAGACCAGGCAGGGGAGCAGAGGGCTTTTCGGTTTGGCACGCTGGCACATGTGAGTAGGAGTTTGCCTTTTTTGTAATAAGGAGATCACTGTTTTAAATTCCCAGGAACTTCTAGTGTGCTCAGAAATGGGAGAGGGTGGACGGGAGGCTGGAACAAAGGAAAGGAGGGGGAGAGCATCATCCTACGGGAGTGGGCTGGTGACCCCGACTGGTCCCTGGCCTTTGGGAGAAATGACCTCAGGCCCACAATAGAAAGGCTGGCCTTCCAAGGAGGAGACTCTCTCATCCTGGTCTGGTTCAGCTTCTCACACAAGCATCCGTTGGTCTCGTAGAAATCTATAGTTTTTAAATATCTATTTAAATATCCATTTCAAAAATATTCTTTTGCAAAATGTGATCTCTTTCCAAATATTAAATGCCCTTCCAGGGGTGCTTTGGCATGCTTTCTGAGCTAAGCAGAGCACCATTCAGGAAAGTATGCAAGCCATGTATGTCTAGAAAGTGCGGAGCAAGGCATTTCTAATAGCCTTCCTCTTACAAACAGTCTACTTGCCTTGTCTCTCCTTTCTGTTTAGCAGGTTGTGCAGATGGAGGCAGTGGCAGGCAAGAAGGATGGGAATTCGTGGGAGGGAGAATGGGAAATGTCTTGGGAGACTGTGGTGTTGATAGTATTTCTAAAAACATTTTAATGAAGGCATTGGTCCCTTTTAATAATAATTTACCAACATTAATACAATTGGCTGAGACATAATTTAATAGGCAGAAGGGAATGCAGAGAAAAAAATCCACAGAGGGTTTTGCTATAGTGAAGTCCTGGCATTTTATCCTATGTCCGTATTGTTTGCAGCCAGAAATCTGGATATAGGGTAATATGCTAAGAGCTGGGCTGGCAACCCTGAGTAAATTTATTTGCAATTCAGCAGCTTTCTCGTCTCTTGGATTCCTTTTCTTGTAAAACTCTACTTTCTTCCCTTAACCCATTCCAAACTAAACTCCGCATCCTGCCATAATCTCCTTCCAACCATCATGAATCATAGAGTTGGAAGAGACCCCCCCAAGGGCCATCCAGTCTGACCCCCGCCATGCAGGAAAAGCACAAAGTACCCCAACAGATGGCCATCCAGTCTCTGTTTAAAAGTCTCAATTGGACTCCAAGGCAGAGAGTTCCACTGCTGAACAGCTATCTCTTCACATGGTCAGTAAGTTATTCCTAAGGTTCAGCAGTGGAATTTCTTTCCTGTCATTTGAACCCATGGCTCCATTGAGTCCTAGTCTCAAGGGCAGCACAAAACATGCCTGCTCCCTCTGCCTTAAGACTTTATCATCTTAGTAACTCTCTGGGAGAAGACTGGCTGTAAAAATAGTAATTGACCCAGGGTCAAGGAGTGAGCTTCATGCAAAATCTGGAATGATTGGTTTGAAGACTTCCAGAATACCAGAGATGGCAGCTATTGACCATGCTGTTGAAGGAATTTGGGAGTTGCAGTTCATAAGGAAACCTTTTCAAGCTCTGGTCTGTGGCTTAGTGGGGGATTTGAGCCTTGCTCCCACACATTTTGAAAAGAAAAATACCTGTTCTAAAGCCATTGATCTCTCTTTTCTCCTTGAAAAGATTTTCACCATCATAAAATGTGTAACCTATTAATAGTACACCAAGATTTTATTATTGCTACTTAAAACTTCCTGAAGACATTCCAATGCATCTGTGGAAAAGTTCATGGAAACCCCATGCTCTCTGCCTATTTGTTGACCTACAATTCCAGAAAACAATGGCTAGTTGAGGTTCAAAATGCAATTTTCCCCCTTTAAAATGTGTGCAGTCCAGTGGTTAGAATCCGGGACCAGGAGCAAGGAAGCATGGCTCCAAGTACCCACAAATTCACACAAAATAAAGGTTGATATTGGGTCGGTTGCTCCATCTCTCCCTGTCCTGCCTCACAGCATTTTTGTGAGGAAAAAGTTAGAGAATCAGCTATGATGCCTTGTGTTGATAGGATAGAAAGGCAATGCACAAATCTGTATGAGGCAGCAATGTTTAAGAATGTTATTTATTTATTGTGTCATAAGTGAACTGAGGGTGCAGTTGTAATGTATTTAAACGCAAACAAAATTAAAAACTTGGCATTATACTAAATGTCCTTTGACCAGTAGCTGGCCACTTGGAGTAACTCTGGTGTTGCTATAAGATCTCCATTGTGCATGTGGCAGGGCTTAAGCTGCATTGTAATAAGTAGCCTGTGGTTTGCTCTTCTCCACACTCGCATGTCGTGGATTCCACTTTGTGGCCCCATTTCTTAAGGTTGGCTCTGCATCTTGTGGTGCCAGAGCACAGTCTGTTCAGTGCCTTCCAAGTCACCCAGTCTTCGATGTGCCATGGGGATGTTAATAGCTACGGAGAAGAGTATATAGTGGGACTGGCTACTTGTCCAATGGCTCTATGAAGGGTATTGATCTGCTTTTGCCCTTTTCTTCACTTAGGCTCAGACATGGGAGGCAATGCTTTCACCTGGCAAAACCTTAGAGCTCTTGCACCCAAGAACCAACCCAAGAAACACAACAACAGTATGCTTCGATCCCTGGCCTGGAAATGGAGCTGCCTGCAGGGTGTTTCAAATAAATAGACAACATTGGCTGAGTTGCAAATGCTACTTTGGGGATCTTTATCTTAGACTGAAAAGAACCAGTGAGCGGAGGCACCAAACCAACATAGCACGTGCCACCTGGATGGAGACTAGGAAAGCCTTTTTGCCCCTGAAGCATCTCATGACGCAGCACTACCAACCAGAGCTCAGGGAAGAGAAGCCGTCGGCTGCATCTGTGTGCTTGGTTCTGTTTTCACTGCTGTTGTTTCTGGCCTTGCCATCCAATGCAAACCCTGTGCCCACTCCCACAGATGAAAGTGGGGAGATAGTGGTAAGTAGTGATCAAAGCAGTGTTTACCATTATTCATATCTTAGATGAAAAATGGGTTTCCCAACACTTGGGGAAACCCAGTTAGGAAGGATAACTTAAAGGCAAGAATTTTGCATAGTTTCCATAAAGTAATTACATCCTGAAATATTATAGGTAAACGTTTCCCCTGACATTAAGTCTAGTCGTATCCGACTCTATGGATTGGTGCTCATCTTCATTTCTAAGCCGAAGAGCTGGCATTGTCCGTAGACACCTCCAAGGTCATGTGGCTAGCATGATTGCATGGAGCGCCATTACCTTCCCGCTGAAGCTGTATCTATTAATCTACTCACATTTGCATGTTTTCGAACTGCTTGGTTGGCAGTCCGCTCCCCGGATTCAAACCTGGGACCTTTTGGTCTGCAACTCAGCGCTTTAACACACTGCACACTGGGGGCTCCACACAGAAATATACATGGATATAAATGCATTTCCCACACACAAAAATGCAATGACTGAAAGAGAGAGCCATCTGCATATTCTTCAGTACATATTCTTCTTGTAGCTGAACTCATGAAATGGCCTTGTAATGCAAAATTTTCAGAAGAATTGAAGTTCCTGCAAGGAAAGGCATAGCAAAATTGATCAGTGTTCTTTACTTATCATCTCTCCCTAGGAGTGGCTGATGCAATATGGATACCTTCCTCCATCTGACCCAATAACAGGCCAGCTACAGACATGGGAGGCAGTGACAAGTGCCATCCGGGTCATGCAACATTTTGCAGGCATTGCAGAGACTGGGATCCCAGGTGAAGTAACCATCTAAAAATTCAGTTCAATTCAGTTCAGTTCAGTTCAATCAATGTCCATTGCCAGAATGGACATTAGGCTTTAGAAGGCATCTATTATCCAACCCTTTGCTCAGTGTGAGTGCCACACAGTTATAGCCATATGCTTACACTTTAACTACTATGTTTCCATCTCACAGACTCCTGGGATTTGCAATTTAACACTTTATTTAGCCATAAAAATCTAGCATCTAACCAAATAATGCATCCCAAAATGTCACAGGATGTAGTCATGGTTGTTAAAGTGTAGTTTGAAAGGGTCCCAATATGCAAGGTGATTTGGACTGATTTAATTGTTGCTCTCAGACTGTTTTATCATTTAATTTATTTTTCATTGTTGATGATTGTGTTCATTTTCCCTTCATTTCAAGCAGATGATGCCACACTGTCCCTGATCCGGATGCCTCGCTGTTCATTGCCCGATATTATCACTCCCTTCCCAGAAAAGCTTCCTTTGAGGGAAAAGGGGAGGAGGAAAAGGCAGAAAGGAAAGAAGAGTCGCAGCAGAAGGAGTGCAGGCTCTGTTTGGACTAAGAGGAACATCTCTTGGAGGTATTTGCATTTAGACACCTCGGGAAGATACACTTTATCTAGATTTGGGACAGAATTTTGTCTCTGCTTGTATTGTGGGAAGATGGTGCATTTCCATACATGGCTTGGTCTACTGCCTGATTAAACTCAAGATATTTTTCTTGGATCAGAGAGATGCTTAATACCCCAGAAGACATGATCAGAATCCAAAATGAGCCTAACAAATTAGAGAGCTGGACCTAAACTAATAAAATGAATTTCAACTGGGGAAAGCAAGGTCTTAGCGGGCCCTGATTGTTTCTTGTTTGGAATTTCCCCATTTTCTGAATGTTGTTCTTTATTTACTGTCCTGATTTTAGAGTTTTTTAATACTGATATTAAAAACCAGCTAACACCTCCCAACAAAGGATTCCCCCAGGCAGGAAGCAGCCAGGCTTTGAAGCTGCAAGGCTGTTCAATGCTAATCAAGCTGGCCAAGTGCACCATTCACATTTGCCTCCAACAATCAAGAGTTCTTTCTCTCACCCTAGACATTCCACAGATATATAAACCCCACTGGCCTAGCTTCCAACAGACCTCACAACCACTGAGGATACCTGCCATAGATGTGGGTGAAACGTCAGGAGAGAATGCTTCTGGAACATGGCCATACAGCCCGGAAAACTCACACAACCCAACAATTAACCATGTTCTGCACTTTTATGACACCCAAAATCAGCTGTCTCACCTGCTTCATTTTCTCTAACTACTCTCTTTTCTCTAAATATAACACTAATCATGTCTGGAGCTTCTGTTATGCAAACAAAAGTGAAACGAGCTGCTTGGAGTGAGTCCCTGGTTTTTTGCAAAACTGGGATATTTAAATAAGTTAATGAATGGGATGTCATATTAAAAACAGAAAAAAAACCCTTGCATCAGGAGGAATCTTGTGTGATGTATAACAAGTGTGTAACACCAGTATGTCGCTCAGGCACATGCGGAGAAAAAGATTAACCAGGGATTGGCCAAACAAACCAATCCATCCTGCTGAGTTTTAATCCAGCTTTGTCCAAACTCTTGCTTTCACATATTAAAATTAATAAGGGCTTCAAAATGCCGAGCCATGGCAGTACAAATGTTAGTGTGTCTTTGCACAGAAGGAGAGTCTGAGAGAAAGAGAATGCAGACAACAAATAAGTTTGGAGGTTTTGGAATTCTTTGGAAATGTCCAAAAATGTATATGGGGTCTCTTAAAGCTATATGGAAGTATAACCAAATGTTTCACCCCTATAATAAGAGGTTTGGGTCCTGTTAGAGTTGCTCATATATATATATATATGTGTGTGTGTGTGTGTGTGTGTGTGTGTGTGTAACTCTGTGTTATGTGTATATGGTTTCCTTGGGTATATGTAGATCTCCCCCAGCCTCTTATGCCTCATCCAAACCCCTTCTCTCCAGTGGGCTTTTGCTCCAGTTGCCTGATACAGGATCTTGCCAAAGGGTGATAACGTTATTCTTGTCCCTGTTCTAGTCACAGGTGGGAGACAAAATTGAATTAGCTGATTAAATTTTGTTAACCTGAGGCATATTTACGGTACACAGTAAACCAAGGTCCATAAAAATAGAATAAATTGGATGTTTCTGGAAACATAGTGCATGTTATGTAGCCAAATTGTTCAAAATCTGCAAAACTCAGTCAGATTTGGTAATGAATTCCAACTGGACCGGGAATGCTAAAGTACTGTAAGTTAACAATCACTGGTGCATGAAGCATTTTGCTCAGCAGTTGATGGACCACTAAACTCTAACAAACTGCATAACAAAATAGCAGGCAATTACTTTCCATAATGACACAATCCATTACAGCCCACTAGGCTCCATGGAGGGAGAAAGTGTTCAGTCCCTGGAAAATGCAGCCAGATTTGTCAATTGATTCCAATTCTAAGTGTCTTGCTGGCTTGCCATCTGCTTGGATGTGAAAACAGACCCCACTCTGTATTAGAACTATCACATAGTAGCTTTTAAATGGCTTGCACTTCAGAATTGCTTCATTCCACCCAATTTAATTTCTGGATATGTGGCGTGCCACAGTGGGAAGCAATATGCTGACTCCGAGTGGGAATTACATGGCACACCAAACTGTGTAGGACTGCAACTTTCAAATTTCCTCTGCTTCGACTAGAACTTCAATGAATTGCAATCTAATATTCTTTGCAGTGCTGCATGATTGCAGTGCCCCTTATCCTAAACCATATAGAGGTTTTTTAAAATCTTACTCAGATAGGACTTGTGTGTTGTTAAATCCTCATTCTAATGTCTCTTTCATTCCAAACAAGGCAGAGACCTGTTGCTTTCCATTCTAAATCATTTCTTCTTCAGGGTGAAGACCTACCCACGGGAATCCCATCTTAGCCGGGAAACCATGCGGACGTTGATGTATTATGCCCTGAAGGTGTGGAGTGAAGCCACACCCTTGAACTTCCATGAGGTGGGCGGCCACACTGCGGACATCTCGGTGGAGTTCCTCCGGCTGGACCATCACGACGGTTACCCCTTTGATGGCCCTGGCGGGATGGTGGCCCATGCCTTCTTCCCAGGAGACCCCCAGAGGGCTGGCAACGTCCACTTTGACAGCAGTGAGGAATGGACCTTTCGGTCACCTGGTGAGTTGACTTTTGACAAGCCGTGGGTTGAAAAGGTTAAGGAGCATGTTAATCTATGGAAGAGAAATTGGTGAATCCATGACAGCATCACAACCACATTATTATTATTATTATTGTTATTATTATTATTATTATTATTATTATTATTATTATTATTATTATTATTATTATTTCATTTATATTCCTCCCTTCTCCCCGAGGGGACTCAGAGTGGATTACAGCATTAAAACAGACACAGGCAAACATTCAATGTCTTGAAATACAATGAAGTACAATGAGACACAAATACACAGACAAAGGCAAAGGCTTCTTCTGCTCTGGAGGCGGTGCTCATCTCTGGCTCTGGAGGAGGTGTTCTTCTCCAGTTCCAAGATGAGGAGCCTGCGTTGTCTGTAGACACCTTCTGGTCATGTGGCCGGCATGACTGCTTGGAGCATCTTTTTGCCTTTTTCCAACAAAGCGGGTACCACTACCCTTTTTAGAAGCCAACCCAGGTTTTTATCAAAGTGTGCTTATTGTTTATTGGTATATGTGATTTTATTTGTTTATGATTTGTTTTTTATTGCTGAGTTTTATATTGCTTGTTGCCTGGGCTTTGCCCCATGCAAGCCACCCCGAGTCCCCTCAAGGAGATGGGGTGGGGTATAAAAATAAAATTATTATTATTATTATTATTGGGTTGTTGTATGTCTTTCGGGCTGTGTGGCCATGTTCCAGAAGCATTCTCTCCTGACGTTTCGCCCACATCTATGGCAGGCATCCTCAGAGGTTGTGAGGATGCCTGCCATAGATGTGGGCGAAACGTCAGGAGAGAATGCTTCTGGAACATGGCCACACAGCCCGAAAGACATACAACAACCCTGTGATCCCGGCCATGAAAGCCTTCGACAACACATTATTATTATTATTATTATTATTATTATTATTATTATTATTATTATTACCTATTTATCTACTCACATTTGCATGTTTTCGAACTACTAGGTTGGCAGGAGCTAGGGATAACACCTTACCCAGTCTACTTTTACAACCTCTCCGTTTTAATCCTTGTTTTTATTAGTTCTTGTCATTTGTTTTTATTGGCTAAATTTTTACAATTGTGCATATCATTTGTCTATTGTTGTGTTTTATATTGCTATTGCTTTTATTCGGGCTTGGCCCCATGTAAGCCGCCCTGAGTCCCCTTTGGGGAGATAGAGACGGGGTATAAAAATAAAGTTGTTGTTGTTGTTGTTGTTGTTGTTGTTGTTGTTGTTATTATTATTATTATTATTATTATTATTATTATTATTATTATTATTATTATTATAAGAGTGGGAGCTCACCACATCCAGCAGATTTGAACTGCCAACCTTTAGGTCAGTAGTTCAGTAGCACAAGTGTTTAACCCATTGTGCAACCAAGGCCTTATATATCCTCCCTTTTTCAAAATACAGCTTGTTTCATGCTCAAGGTCTGTGGAAGCCTACCAATGGGCAGTGTGAAGCAATTGCCTCAACTGGCAAATGCTTAGTGTCAAGAGAGGCAGTTCTCAGTTCTGACTGTTGGAGAGCAGAATAGTGGATACCAAGCTTCCAACCATGGCCTTAGACTCAAGAGAGGGTGCTATCCTTTTAACCCCAGTCAAGCCTGTTTTTTGTAAATGGAATGAGGAGTTGTGTCATTTTGTCATGCACCTCAGGCAGCAAAATAGCATGGGCTAGCTCAGAGACTCAGAGTTTAAATAATGGTTGAACTAATGGAAATTGTTGCAGGAGGGCCTTTGGCGTGTCTTAGAGTGCATCTACACTGTTTGACACCACTTTAACCAACATGGTTCAATGATACGGAACCATGAGATTTGCAGGTTTACAAGATTTTAACCCTCTTAGCTAAAGAGTACAGATGCCTCACTAAACTACATCTCCCAGAATCCCATAGCATTAGGACAAGGCAATTAAAATAATGTCAGACTGCATAATTTCTGTAGTGTGAATGCATCTTTTGTTTCTTGTTTGGCCATTGGAAGTCATTATTCGGCAGATTCCTTTCTGCACTCAATGTAATTTGAGAATTGTTCCCACTTTGGATTAAATAGATAGGTTAGCTGTATGAGTTGCCTGGGGGAAAGTGATCAGAGTAGAAGACATCTTATCCCTTTGGATTCGGTGACTGATCTGCCTGGAGTCTTGTGTCATCCCTTTCCCCAAGTGATTGTACCCAGCACTTGATCTTTTGACAGATGACTTTGGAACTGACCTTTTCGCAGTGGCTGTCCATGAGTTTGGCCACAGCCTTGGCCTGACACATTCCCCTTCCAAGCACTCCATCATGCGCCCTTATTACCAAGGCCCAGTGGGAGACCCACTGCAATACCAGCTGCATGTGGATGACTGCATGGAGATCCAGAATCTTTATGGTATGTATAGCAGTGGGGTGGCTTAGCATTGCTGATCCTCATTAAAAAGGATCTCACTGACGTATCTTCAATAATTGTCTGTTCTAGACAATCACAGGCCTTTACTTGCCTTTACTGGCCTCCCAATTTCAAACAGTTATTTACCTACAGCAGGGGTCCTCAAACTTTTTAAGTGGAGGGCCGGATCACGGTCCCTCAGACTGTTGGGGGGCCAGACTATGATGAAATAGTCCAAAATTAGTATTGTTTTTGTGTGCCTTCAAGTCATTTCAAACTTAGGTCAACCTAAAAGGCTGGGTAAATGACCTTGGAGGGCTGCATTCAGCCCATGGGCCTTAGTTTGGTGACCTCTGATCTAGATGATCTCATAAGACCATACGTAAGCAAAGATACCTCCAAAAACCATCTAGATGGTCTCATAAGACCATAGGTAAGGGAAGGGGGCCCCAAAGACCATCTAGGCAATCTCATAAAACCATAGGTAAGGAAAGGGACCCTCAAAGGCCATCTAGATGGTCTCATAGGACCCTAGGTAAGAAAAGTGACCTCCAAAAGCCATCTAGATGGTCTCATAAGGCCATAGCTAAGCAAAGAGACATTCAAAGACCATCTAGATGATTTCATAAGACCATAGGTAAGTAAAGAGACCTCCAAAGACCAGGTAGACTTAGGTCAACCCTAAGTCTAAAGTTTAGGACAGGGCCAGGTAAATAACCTTGAAGGGCCACATCCGGCCCCCGGGCCTTAGTTTGGGGACCCCTGACCTACAGCATAGAAGGGGAGACTTATCTCTATCAGTCATTCTGTGCCAAGAAACAATGAAAAAAACCTGCAAGACATCATGCCATGATTCATATAAACCTCCATTTGCACAGGCATAATTTTTACATTTCCCTGGGTCAATGAAGGATATTATAATAATTATGTTCCCTCCCCGCAATGCATTTACTAATATTCTTTCTCCCTTCTTTTTTTCAATGCACATAACTATCAGGGAGCAGAATTCTTCATTCCACGGAGAAACCAGAAGTCACCTCTCTGCTCCCAGATCTTCTCTCTCTGCCTCATGATTTTCCTGCCCTCAGGTTAGAAAAAAAGTATTTTGTATTTGATGGGAAGAAATAAAAGGTTTCCAGCAGACCTCACAGCCTCTGAGGATGCCTGTTATAGATGGGGGTGAAACTGTTGGGAATCATCCTGGACTACTCAAGTCTAGATGTAGTTAGATAAATGATAGAGTTAGATTGAGGGAATCCTTTCCCTGTTTCCAAAGCATGCCTAGACAGGCTTTACTGTGTTCACTCTATCCTGTGTAAGTTACATCCCTTACTTTGAAGTTAGCAAAAATGTGAATCTCCAGGGACACTAACTTCTCATTGGTCAGAATGTCTTTTATGTCCCCAATAAACTGCACCATGAGGTTGGAACCATTTTGGTTCACTCTTCTTCCTTTGTTCTTCTAGCTAACAACACGTCCTGCCATCTCTCCTGGCAAGATATAACTATTTAGATGTTTGTTATTTTTCCTTAGAAACCAGTCTAGTGTAGACTAGACAGCGCCCAAGCCTTTCTATCTACAATAGAGTTCTTTTTACCTGAATAAATTTTTTTGAACTTTTATTGAGACTCTGCAGTCCATTGCAATCCTAAATGGTCAAAGGCTTCTCTTTGCTCGCCCCGTGTAAGTAACTGCTGCATTTGAAAGCTTTGCTTTTGCTACTCTGCTGATTTTTGGTGGAATTTCCCTCAGAGAGGGTTAAATTGAGTCTAACTGCTCAGAGATTACCACAACAGAAATGTCAGGAGAGAATGCTTCTGGAACATGGTCATACAGTCCAGAAAATTCACAGCAACCTACAACATTACTTTATTTCTTTGTTTCAGATCAGGCAGAGAATTTCCTGATCGCTGTGTCTCCAGTGTTGATGCTGTGGCCCAGATCAGAGGGGAAACTTTCTTTTTCAAAGGTCTGTATGTGAGACTAAGGTTGACAAACTGGAGAGGGCCCCTGGAACTTTTAAAGTTTGCATAGAAGGCATTTCCGCAGGTATTGCTTGTCATGCAACCCACTAACAAGCAACCTTGCTGGCATTCACTCCTAGAAAACCATTTGGCTTCCTCATCCACATGATGCCACCATTAGAGACAAAAGACGTTACTATCTGTAGAAATGAGTATTATTGAATAGAGTCTTTCTCAGTGAAGGGAAATAGAACACTAAAATATCTAGTTGGGAGGTTGTAAGATCATGAAAACATCTGCTTAAGGGTTTAGGTTTTAACAAAACCAAATGTAGCTTGTGTGTAGATTTACTTAAAAGTAAATGCTTAAAACAACATCACACCGGGATGCCTATGTGGCATTCCAATCCAAAGTGATTTGAACAAATGCAGATTCATTGAGGTACTCCTACAAATTGGCAAACATGTAACAGCACTACCACATTTACTACAAATTGAAATATAATCCAACTGTTCTGGAGCTACCTTTCCCCAGAGTTCTTTTCAGTTTCTGTTAATGAGAAAGTTAAGTAGAGTCTCACTTATCCAACATAAACGGGCCGGCAGAACGTTGGATAAGCGAATATGTTGGATAATAAGGAGAGATTAAGAAAAAGCCTATTAAACATCAAAATAGGTTATGATTTTACAAATTAAGCACAAAACATCATGTTGTACAACAAATTTGACAGAAAAGGTAGTTCATTACACATTAATGCTATGTAGTAATTACTGTATTTATGAATTTAGCCCTAAAATATCACAATGCATTGAAAACATTGGCTACAAAAATGCGTTGGATAATCCAGAACGTTGGATAAGTGAGCATTGGATAAGTGAGACTCTACTGTATCTTCTATATATATAAAAGAGTGATGGAATCACGGCAGCAGACAAAACAACAAAACTAAACACCGCACAACCTTGAAAATTGACAGCACAACCCCTCATCCATGCCTCTAGGTTGATACAAAAAAAAGAAAAGAAAAATAAAGCCGTAATTAGAGGGAGATGAATCATTGTTTTTATCCAATTGCTGCCAGACTGCATTGGATAATCCAGAACATTAGATAAGCAAATGTTGGATAAGTGAGATTCTACTGTAATATGAAATAATTACTGTGGTAGAATAATAAACAACAATATAATCTCTAAAACCAGAACAGTCAATAAAGAGCAACACTCTGAAAGCAGGGAAATTGAAATTCCACAAAGGAAACAATCAGGGCCAGCTAACACAGACAAAAACCTTTAGCAAATAATATCCCCTGATGGCGCAGTGTGTTAAAGCGCTGAACTGCTGAACTTCTGGACCGAAAGGTCGCAGGTTTGAATTGGAGCGGAGAGAGCCCCCACTGTTAGCCCCAGCTTCTGCCAACCCTAAAGTTCAAAAACATGCAAATGAGAGTAAATCAATAGGTACTGCTCCGGCAGGAAGGTAACGGCGCTCCATGCAGTCATCTCACATGACCTTGGAGGAGTCTACGGGCAACACCGGCTCTTCAGCTTAAAAATGGAGATGAGCACCAACCCCCAGAGTCAGACACGACTGGACAATGTCGGGGGAAACCTTTACCCTTTACCTTAACTACCACCAATTCCTCAATACATTTCCCATACTACCATACTTTGCCACAGCAACGCGTGGCCGGGCATAGCTAGTGATTCTATGATTCTATATATGTCAATGGCATAAGAACCCCTCCATTGTCATGTGGGCTTCTCAAGGTGGCTACTTCTCCAATTTTACCTGCTGCCTATTTCCCTGTCCTACCTTCCGATCCGTGGCAGGTCAGTACTTCTGGCGCTTGACCCAGAGCCGGCATCTCACCTCTCTGCGCCCAGCCTTGATCACGGGCTTCTGGCGAGGCCTCCCTCCCACCCTCCGCAAAGTGGATGCTGCTTACGAGAGGCACACGGACCATCGCATCCTTTTCTTCAGTGGTAAGAAATGCGTGTTTGCATTTGTGTGGGAGAGACTGGAGTTGCCTACCTTGGAATAGGGGAATTGACCCCATACCCCCAATCAGCACAGCTTGTTGAATTTCTTGAGCTGATATCGAAATGTTAGTTTTGGTGAATGGTCTATTGCTATGGTTTCTTATTCAGAGAGTGCTATGATACTCATTCATTTTTAGTTGTCATTTTGTTATCATACACTTTGAAATATCCAATTTGACCCAAAATGTCCCCAAAATGGCTACATTTTAGGATCAACAATTTAAGGTTAAAATGTAATAATAATGTTTATTATTATGTTTGAAAAGTAACAAGGTGGGTAATGTCCAAAGAGCAATGAGCTACATTTGTAACTTGAAACAAATTGTTTTTGAGTGCTAGTTACTACTAGTGTTTGGCAACCTTGACATAGCAAAAATAATCATCTTGCAACAGAGATTCTAAGTGTAATCTTAGAAAGAAGAAAGGGGGTTATTCCTCTCATCACACACACAGTCACATATACATGTTCAATCCGTGCTGTTTTAAAAGATCAATGGACTACTTTTACTAACAAGGGCATATCCCAACAAATATTATGATGGAACTCAATTGATCAGGATATCAGCCTATATTTACAACATAAACTACACTGTGTGATCAAAGGCTTTCATGGCTGGAATCACTGGGTTGCTGTGAGTTTTCCGGGCTTTATGGCCATGTTCCAGAAGCATTTTCTCCTGACATTTCGCCCACATTATGGCAGGCATCCTTAGAGGTTGTGAGGTCTGTTGGAAACTAGGTAAGTGGTGTTTGTATATCTGTGGTATGCCCAAGGTGGAAGAAAGAACTCTTGTCTTTTTGAGGAAAGTGGCAACATTTATGTGAAGAAAATATAGCTATCAGTATTTTTTTTAAAAACTCTAAAATCAGGACAGTAAATAAAGAACAACACAGGAAAATTTCAGACATGGCTCAATCAGGGCCAGCAAACATCTCTCAACAAAGGACTCCCCCCAGGAAGGAAGCAGCCAGGCTTTGAAGCTGCAAGGCCATTCAATGCTAACCAAGGTGGCCAATTGCAATATTCACACTTGCCTCAAACAGACAAGAGTTCTTTCTTTCACCCTGGACATTATTCCACAGATATATAAACCCCACTTGCCTAGTGTCCATTAGATCTCACAACGTCTGAGGATGCCTGCCATAGATGTGGGTGAAATGTCAGGAAATAATGCTCTGGAACATGGCCATACAGCTCAGAAAACTTACAGCAACCCAATAAACTACACTTCTTCACAACTTATCGTTCAGGGTCTTCCCAATGTTTTGGGCTACAAACTCCATTTGTCACATTGGCTAGGGCTTATGAGAGTTTCAGCCCAAAACATTTCATGACCATGAGGTTGAGGAATGCTATTCTAACCACTATACCTGCTAGTCACTCCTATACTGATTAAGCAACTTGTGTGTGCACACATGCCTTCAGGTCACCTGTCGACTTATCTCATATTGAGCAAGTAATTTTTAAATGTTCTATTCTAAAGTTGAAAAGCAACTTCCCCCTTTTGTTGCCGACTCTAAGTTTAGCACTTTTCCAGGAAATGTCTCAACCACAGAGCAGTCACTCCTCACCCCATGAAGAATGGCTATATTCATCGCCCTTCAGTGACTTGTAATGTATTATTTACTTGGTGCAGCTTCCAGCCTAAAGCAAATCTTGATTATAATAAACACTTTGAAGAATTACTTTTTTGAGCCATAGCTCCCAGAATCCTTATGTCAACATGACCATTGGTCATGTTGCCTATGAGTTTCTAGAACAGGGGTCCCCAAACTAAGGCCCGGGGGCCAGATGCGGCCCATCGAAGCTATTTATCCGGCCCCCATGGCACAAGGGCAGGGGGTTGGACTAAATGACCCAAGGGGTCTCTTCTTCTCTTACAACCCTTATTATTATTGTTATTATTATTATATTGTATGACACAGCAAACAAGATAGATATGATGGATTTCATATCACAAAATCACATTATTATTATTATTATTATTATTATTATTATTATTATTATTATTATTAACACTGAGGCTGAGTGGCCAACTGTCAGGGGTGCTTTGCTTGTGCTTTTGGTGCACAAAGGCAGAAGGGGATTGGACTAAATGGCCCAAGGGGTCTCTTCCAACCCTCTTTATTATTATTATTATTATTAATAATAATAATAATAATAATAATAATAAACATTGAGGCTGGATGGCCATCTGTCAGGGGTGCTTTGCTTGTGCTTTTGGTGCACAAAGGCAGAAGGGGATTGGACTAAATGGCCCAAGGAGTCTCTTTCAACCCTCTTTATTATTATTGTTTATTATTATTATTATTATTATTATTATTATTATTATTATTATTATTATTATTATTATTATTTTATTATGACACAGCAAACAAGATAGATATGCTGGATTTCATATCACAAAATCACAAGTCGAACACTTCCCAAGTGTCTAGGACTGTGTGATGTATTTTCGGATGATGCGTGCAGATCCCAGTAGGGTGGCCTTTTGCAGTTGGCAGATCGTGATTTTGTCAATGTCTATTGTTTCCAAATGCCGGCTGAGATCTTTTGGCACGGCACCCAGTGTGCCCATCACCACCGGGACCACCTGCACTGGTTTCTGCCAGAGTCTTTGAAGTTCAATCTTGAGGTCCTTCTTCTTCTTCTTCTTCTTTTTCTTCTTCTTCTTCTTCTTATTATTATTATTATTATTATTATTATTATTATTATTGCTCGGTGGCCAACTATAGTCCGGCCCTCCAACAGTCCAAAGGATCGTGAACTGGCCCCCTGTTTATAAAGTTTGGGGACCCCTGTTCTAGAAGATCCAGTCAAAAGAGTAACTTTTTCAAGCTTCAGTTATAACAGAAACAGTAAGGATAGCAGAGAATATGATAGTTATAGTCCACATCTAATGTGGCTGCTGCTGGTGGATGTTTGCACCTTCTAATAGACCTGAAAGTGGTTTGAGGAAGACTGAAGTAGCCTCGAGTTCGGGAATGCTTATGGCATAATACCTTTTCAAGGCGCCACAGATCTGTGGGGTGTGGTGGCTTGGTTTACTAAGGTGCTTTTAGTAATTCGTTCTCTTTCTTTCTCTCTCCCTTTTCATTTAAGGACCCTTGTACTGGGTTTTTAAGGACAATGGTGTGGAAGAGGCTTACCCGCGCCCTGTCACAGACTTTGGGCTGCCACAAGGTGGTATTGATGGTGCTTTCCCGTGGCCTCCAGACAGAAAAACCTATTTCTTCAAGGGAGATCTTCACTGGAGCTATGATGAAGACACAGGACACATGGAAGAAGGCTTCCCCTTCCAAATAACACCTTGGGAACAGTTCTCCACCTCCATAGATGCTGTGCTCAGTGAAAATGATGGTGTGTTGTGCATCATTGTCCCCCTTGCAATGGCTCTCTTTCAAAGCGCAGATTTATTATTATTATTATTATTATTATTATTATTATTATTATTATTATTATTATTTACAATATTTATATTCCACCCTTCTCACCCCAAAGGAAACTTAGGGCGGATCACATTGCACACATAAGGCAAACATTCAATGCCATATAAACATAGAACAGAGATGGAGACAGATGCTGGGACGGGCGGGCCTCGAACTCATGACTTCTTGGTCAGAGTGATTTGTTGCAGATGGCTGCTAATCAGCCTGCGCCACAGCCCGGCGCAGATTTACATTTTTCACTGTCTGAAGAAGCTTACAGCTCTGTCCAGTGCCTCCCAAACAATGACACACCTTCCCTATCTATCTTACCGTTTATTAAGCCCCATCTACACTGCCATATAATGCAGTTCAATGCAGTTAAACTACATTATGAAACTGCATTATATGGCAGTGTAGATGGGGTCTTAGCATGTGTTGGGGGGACATAATTATCAGGAAGTAACCCTTACTTTTGAACACGCTGTTCCATTAGAGGTGGGTCCCAAATGGTGAGTCGCATGAAAAATAATGCTCTGGTTCACACATAATGATTAGCCAGGATGGGATTTTTTGCATTGTTGTTCAAATAAGTAATATCACTTATTGTTTAATAGCTCTTCTTTAACATTATCATTGGCTATCATAGGAGCCCTCCATGGCACAATGGGTTAAACCCTTGTACAGGCAGGACTGCTGATTGATAGGTTGGTGGTTTGAATCCAGAGAGAGCATGGATGAGCTCCCTCTGTCAGCTCCAGCTCCATGCGGGGACATGAGAGAAGCCTCCCACAGGATGGTAAAACATCAACATCCAGGTGTCTCCTTGGGCAATATCCTTGCAGACAGCCAATTCTCTCACACCAGAAGTGACTTTCAGTTTCTCAAGTTGCTCCTGACTTGAAAAAAAATTGGCTATCATCAATCTGGCCATGCCCTAAGAGTAGCGCAGCTTTAGCCCAGTGGTGCACCACCTTTCCAGATCAAGAGAAATGGGGAAAATGAGGCTTCCATCCATAATAGAAACGTGTTGTCAAAGGCTTTCATGGCCGGAATCACTGGGTTGCTGTGTGTTTTCCGGGCTGTATGGCCACGTTCCAAAAGCATTCTCTCCTGACGTTTCATCCACATCTACGGTGGCATCCTCAGAAGTTGTGGGGTTGTGAAGTATCATACCTCACAACCTCTGAGGATGCCTGCCATAGATGTGGGCAAAATGTCAGGAGAGAATGCTTCTGGAACATGGCCATACAGCCTGGAAAACACACAACAATCCATGATAGAAACGTCTGAATTTCATGTGTCAAGCATTGCAAATTATGCTTTGATATTTCAAACTCTACCCTGATGGTTCTCTTTTTCAGCTTGAAGTAATGCCCATCCTTTTCTATAACTCTTGTTTTAGGAACACTCTATGTCTTTAAAGGCAAGGAGTACTGGAAGTCTGACCAGCACACCCTCCAGCCCCAGCCAGGCTACCCTCGTTCCATAGCCAAGGACTGGCTGGACTGTCGGGGGGAACTGTACCCTTCCAGGACCATGCCCACCAGCCCTGCTTCGAGAGCTGAACTTCACCCAGACTTGCGTGGTCCTCAGCTGGAGGTTGAGCACTGTGCGTGCTTTTGTTCGGCCTTTCAAGCACTCCCTTCAACCTTGCTTCACTGCCTGCCTGTCCTCGTCCTGGCTCTGCATGGATTTGCCTAGGAAAGGCAAGGACCATCTCCTTGCTCTGTGAGCATCAGTCATGGTTGCCGTCAGAACAGCTGTCGCAAACTGAAAGAGGCAAAAAGCAAAACATCCCAGTGACGTGGGATCTGGTGAACAAGTAGGATGTAGTTTCTTCAGGCGGGACTGTTGTGCATGGTGGGAAAGCATTCTTCAATAAGTAGCACTTTGGTACAAATGAAATAGGGAAGGAAGGTGACCTCCTAAATGACCTCCTAAAGGGATCAGAATTGTCTTGTCTTCTGGATATTGTTGAACTGCCACTCCTAACATTCCTCATCACTTGTTTTTCTTGCTGGGGCAGCAACCTTTTCGGGGATATAGGATTCCACTGAGTCCCATTCAGTATGGCAAATGGTAAGGATTTTGGGAAGTTAAAATCCACAAAGATGTAGGAAGCCAAAGGTTAGTGATTATTGCTATATGGAACCTCTACAGCACTTTCTTTGGAAGACAACCCTTCCCAAGACACACTTTTGGAGAGTTCCCTTTGTGTGTCTCTCTTAAAAACTGGTAATTCTGCAGCAGGGCTTTAACCGCTCATCTCTGCTACACAGACAACTGGCATCTGCAGCGGTCCTGCTCTTTTGGAAACCATGAGTCACTCTAAGGAAGAGCACAACGGCAGCTTCTTTCTTGCTGTTGCTCCATCAGTGCAGCTGTGCAATGGTTCAGAATTACTTGCCAGGACCTTCCTGGATGATTGACAAAGGCTTATTATGGCCCAAAGACTGTAGAGACCCTTACTGAAAAAACTGAGGGGCCTAAGGCAGAGTGAAGCATACAAATCCAAGAGAGAGGAAGGGAGGGAGTGTCAATCAGCTCACCACAACTGGGCGGCTTAGATTTCCTGTTGTGAATGGAGATTTTAATGGCAAGTTGATATGTCTGTGACCCCCTTCAAAACAAGAAGACACAAATGCTCTATTTAGTGCACCCAGCATGCCTTTCTTGACTGGATGGGATCCATAACAAGGTTGTGTTTTGACAGAGTGATGAAATGGACCTAAAAGGCTGTGGTAATGTTTGACAGGTATTAAAAATATGCAAAGTTTCTGGTTCATTGTAGTTTTGTGTGATTAAGCAGATTGCCTTGGATGTAGGTGCTAAGCACACCAAATACTGCCACAGAGGGAAGAAGAAAGCAAAGATGGCCAGCTGTTCATAATTAAAAAATAGCAACCGGGGCTTCATCTACACTGCTTATTATAATACAGATTGAACTGGATTATATGAAGTGTAGGCTCATATTGAGGAGCCCCCAATGGCACAATGGATTAAACCACTGAGATGCTGAACTTGCTGACCAAAAGGTTCAAATGCGAGGAACAGGGTGAGCACCCGCTGTTAGCCCCAGCTTCTGCCAACCTAGCAGTTCAAAAACATGCAAATGTGAGTAGATCAATAGGTACCACTCAGACGGGAAGGTAACAGTGCTGCCGGCCACATGACCTTGTAGGTGTCTACGGACAACGCCGGCTCTTCAGCTTAGAAATGGAGATGAGCACCAACCCCCAGAGTTGGGCACGACTAGATTTAATGTCAGGGGAAAACTTTTACCTTTTACCTAAGCTCATATAATACAGTTCAATCTGCATTTTATGAGTCTACACTGAGAATATAATACTCGGTGTAGACTGTGTTATATGACAATGCAGATGGGGCCCAGGTTGTTTTGGATCATTCCAGAAAGGTAGTGAAATGGCAAAGCAATCTTCTACACCAGCTCTGCATTTGTGCTTCAATGGCATTCATTCCCATGTTTGCTTTATTACACTGCAATAAGCACAATGTAAGACACAATGACTGGTTTAATAAGGCAAAATGGTTGAGGCAAGGTAAGGCACATGCGCAGAATATTATTAGGTCAGGTGTGGACTCGAATTTCATTTCCAGTTTATGAAAAATTGCTTGAAGAGAGGACTTTCACGGCCTTGGGGTAAGATTTCCACCTGGAACCAGAATGAAAGCAATTGAGATGAGGACACTAGTGAAGACAGACACAATGCTGTTCTGTTGCTGTAGTCAACTTGTGCTGGCAGGACTGCTGACCTGAAGGTTGCAGGTTCAAATTCACAAAAGGGGTGATCTCCCATCTGTCAGCTCTAGCTTTCAGGGACATGAGAGAAGCCTCCCAGCAGGCTGGTCCCCTGGGCAACGTCTCTGTAGATGGCTAATTCTCTCACACCAGAAGCAACTTGCAGTATGTTCTCAAGTCGCTTCTGACATGATAAAAAAGCATATCTGTTTTCCTAAGCTCTCACCTACTCTTAAGAGAGGTGTCAAGTATTTGGGACACCGAAGACCATATATTCTTCACATATATGAGAGCTGAACTGGTGGTGATCTTTTAGGGAAGACTGTGATGGCATGAGAAAAGGCAAAATTCCATGGGAGGAAATATAAGCAATGACACTGAAAATAAGAGGCCTAGTATCATTATACTGTCCTGAGATTAGATCTGGGCTGTGTTTAAATCCCCCACCCGCACCTCATCAGCATACAAATGCCCGCATTTTACATTTATGGAAGTTTTCGGAAGAATATGCACTGTGTTAGTTTATTTAGGAAGTTAGCACATCAATGATCACCTCCAGCTGTTCCAGATAGCTAAATTGGTATACAAAACAGAGCTTGTAAAGAAGAGTGCCATCATCCTGCATCCAGCAACTGCTCCTGCATCTTATCCTGATTCTTTGACCTTAACACACAGGATTTGTTTCCATTTCAAATTATCTATATTGTGTTCTTCTCAAGCTGTCAGATGTGATGGACTGGCAGGGATCTTCTCACCAGTATGTCAGGGACCAACCCCATATTTTTGTCTATGAGCTACAACTTTTCCTTTGTTTCCTGAAAACACTTTGGCCCAGCAGCAGCTTTGGGATGCGAATTCAAGTAGTACCAGTTAACATCCTTGTTATCATTTGGATTATCCATTTGTGCAACCTCTGTTTCCTACCTGTGTATTCAGAGGATATTTCATCTGGGAGATGAAGTTTTCTGACACCTTCAGAGCCGCTTGCTGTTCTTGTTCATTGGCTCTAAGGCCTGCGAAAAAGGGGGAGGAAATAGAACAGGTTAGAATAGAAATACAATAGAGTCTCACTTATCCAAGCCTCGCTTATCCAAGCCTCTGGATTATCCAAGCCATTTTTGCAGTCAATGTTTTCAATATATTGTAATATTTTGGTGTTAAATTCGTAAATACAGTAATTACAACATAACATTACTGTGTATTGAACTACTTTTTCTGTCAAATTTGTTGTATAACATGATGTTTTGGAGCTTAATTTGTAAAATCATAACCTAATTTGATGTTTAATAGGCTTTTCCTTAATCCCTCCTTATTATCCAAGATATTCGCTTATCCAAGCTTCTGCCGGCCCGTTTAGCTTGGATAAGTGAGACTCTACTGTACCATGAATTCTTGTTTAATGTTGGGCAATCAGAGCTAGTTCCTTCTGGCAAGGAATACAGAAAACATAGCCCAAAAGAAAACAGACTGGAACTTTCTAGATAAGTTTTGCATTTAAGCACATTTCCACAACTTTTATCCAATAGAATTTACCTTTCCAAACATAGATCTTGCCACATTGGCCATTGTCCAAGATGAAACAGTCATCTGTGATGAGTTGATCCTGGCGGAACGGACTGGATTCAGACACCTTTGTCAGGCTCATTTTCCCAGTCATATCGGAGACCTGAGAGTTTAGATGAAAAGAGAAACAAGATGTGCAAGACATACAGCATTCATGTGTTCATTCATTATGGGAAACGGGGAGTGTTTTTCCGAGACTCTTACCAGGACATTTCTCCACTAACCACCTAACTGGGACCAATTTTGTGTCCTAGAGTGTTTCAAAAAGATGGAGCTGATTTGAAATCCCAGCCATGAACCGCTCATGGATGAAACATTTATCACTTGAAAGAGTGGGGCATAGAGTTTTAAGTTATTTTTGCTAAATGCCTCTCCTCTGTACAAACAGCTGTTCCAAAAATGACAACCCTGCAACATAGGCCCAAGACTCAATTTTCAGATTTGTTTGTTCCGTGTGTACCTTGTATAGCACAGCAGCCACTGCATTTTTCTGATCTGCAACAGCATCATCTTCAGGTCTACCCTCTTTCAGAGGTGGTTTAGGGCCCAGCACCTAGGAAAATAAATACCAATTATTACCAATTATTATCTTATAATAGGTTACTTTCCTGCCTTGGTAGCCCAATTCTCAGTGTCTCCTTGATTTTAATCTCCATCCTATTGAAATTGGACGCTAGTAGTGCAGTGCAGTCTGGCACAAAGCATTGTATGACTTGAAACACATAAAATAATAATAATAATAATAATAATAATAATAATAATAATAATAATAATTTTGCAGGTTTGTGATCCCACCAGTTCTTTGCATATGCCTCAAGTACCACCTGCCAGCAGCAAAGAACTGGTGGGATCACAAACCTGCAAAAGTACTGGAAAATGAGCACGCAAAGATACTGTGGGACTTCCGAATCCAGACTGACAAAGTTCTGGAACACAACACACCAGACATCACAGTTGTAGAAAAGAAAAAGGTTTGCATCATTGATGTCACCATCCCAGGTGACAGTCGCATTGACGAAAAACAACAGGAAAAACTCAGGACCTCAAGATTGAACTTCAAAGACTCTGGCAGAAACCAGTGCAGGTGGTCCCGGTGGTGGTCGGCACACTGGGTGCTGTGCCAAAAGATCTCAGCCGGCATTTGGAAACAATGGACATTGACAAAATCACAATCTGCCAACTGCAAAAGGCCACCCTACTGGGATCTGCACGCATCATCCGAAAATACAGCACACAGTCCTAGACACTTTGGAAGTGTTCGACTTGTGATTTTGTGATACAAAATCCAGCATATCTATCTTGTTTGCTGTGTCATCATAAAATAACAATAACAACAACAACAACTGTAGTTGGAAAAAGCAGGGGGGAAAAATATGGCTCTAGCTAGTTGGATCCAAACGACGACAACAACAACAATAATAACAATGTATATTATAATAGTAATACACTTTATTTATATTCCGCTTTATCTCCCCGGAGGGACTCAGAGTGGATTATAGAAACACATAATTGGCAGAAGCTAGGGATGACAGTCGGGAGCTCACCCCGACATGTGGCTTTGAGCTGCCGACCCTCTGGTTGACAGATTTCCTGCAGCTAGCAGTTTAACCTGCTTCACTATCAGGAGAAGGTCTAGTATCTAGTATTTTCTGTGGGCGAGCAGACTGGTAGATGACATATGCTTTGTATTTTTTAGAGCTGATGGGGGAAACTGGTAGAAATTTTGGAATGAACAAGTCAAACATACCTAGAAACAGGCATAAAAATGTGTGTTGGCCATCACTGTCCTCATCATTTAAGTTGTCCTTTTTGCATCCATTCCAATGTTGAGATGTTCAATAATGTCCATGCTCCATCTAGCACCGGATACAGTTCCCCTGTTGCAATGGTCTTACCGTTATCATCTCAGCTGGCTCTTCACCATCTGCAATGATCTCCACTCGGGCTCTCCCCTTCCTCTCACTGTCCCGAATCGTAGTGGCTAAATCACGAGCTTTGTTGCGCTCCAGGATATTGGATTTTGCCCCACACCAAGTAAAGATGGTCTAAAGGAAAGGTTCAAAAGGTAGACACCCAGATGGGATTCATGGCCACATACATATCTGTACAACTGCAAAGTGTTTGCAGAAAAGAATACATCTCCTTCCTAACCTGCACTTTCGTCCCTTCCAGACTCACCTCTCCCAGGTCCATAATGAAGCAATCACCAGTGTTGAAACTGGCCCAGCTCAGTTCCCTTTCAGTGGCCCGGATATTCTTCTTCCCTTTCACTTGGTACAGTTTGTGGATGGGTTGAGGTCCTTGGCTGGCCTGGGCTTTGTTAAAAGCAGATTCCACCCCACCTTCCTATGGAGAAGAGACAACGGGGTTGAGCTCTACCAGTGAAGATCAGGGAGGTGAAAAACTTAATTTTCAATACATTTGTTGAAAATTCTAAGACACTGTTGTCGAAGGCTGTCATGGGTTTCTGTGGGTTTTTTGGGCTGTGTGGCTATGTTCCAGAAGCATTCTCTCCTGATGTTTTGCCCACATCTATGGCAGGCGTCCTCAGAGACTGTGAGATCTGTTGGAAACTAGGCAAGTGGGCTTTATATAACTGGAATGCCCAGGGTGGGAGAAAGAACTTGTGTCTATTTGAGGCAAGTGTGATGCTGCAATATTTATATCCCGCCCTTCTCACCCAACAGGGGACTCAGGGCGGTTTACAATAAAACGCATATATAAAAATTATACAGTGCAATATAAATCAGTTAAAAAATTATTAACTTACATCAGTATTCATAAAACACATTATAAAATACAAGTAGGCATGTTCAGTTAAAAAAAAAACTGGGTCTGTCGATTGAGTTCAGCATACATGATAATAATTAACGCTGCCAATTATTCAAAAGCCTGGCCCCATAACCAAGTTTTAATCTTCCTACGGAAGGATAGGAGGGAGGGTGCCTGCCTGACTTCAATGGGGAGGGCGTTCCATAGGTGGGGAGCCACCACTGAAAAGGCCCTGTCTCTCGTCCCCGCCAGCCGCACTTGTGAGGCTGACGGGACCGCGAGCAGGGCCTCATCTGATGATCTTAAGCTTCGAGGTGGGTCGTAGCGGGAGACACGTTCGGACAGATAAACTGGGCAGGAACTGTTTAGAGCTTTATAGGCTAAAGCCAGCACCTTGATTAGCATTGAATAGCCTTGCAGCTTCAAAGCTTGGCTGCTTCCTGCCTGGGGGAATCCTTTGTTGGGAGGTGTTAGCTGGCCCAGGTGGGCCACTTCAAGAGGATCTGCAACTTGAAAAAAACAGGTCACAATGAACTTCTTTCACCTGATATTTGATGCCATGTGGGAAGTACTCCATAAAAATATCTGACTCGTTGCCCTGTACCTCCCGATATTGGATCGGCTTTTCCTTAAGGAAGGAGTTAAGGTGGGTGGAGAGTAGGGCACATGCGCCCTGTTCGTCTCGGGAGGAATTCTGACCTGAGGAAAGAGGAGAGAGCGGCCATCATACAGTTAAAGCTTCTAAATCTAAATAGCTCAAACTACAATTTCCAGGATTTCATACAGACTTTGGCCCTCCAGGTGTTTTGGACTTCAACTCCCACAATTCCTAACAGCCGGTAGGCTGTTAGGAATTGTGGGAGTTGAAGTCCAAAACAACTGGAGGGCCAAAGTTTGCCCATGCCTGTCCTAAAGGGTCTGACTCAATATCAGCCGCCTTTGTACATTTCAGCCTGTGCTGCTTACCAATCCAGATGTGCACACTGGAGTGATCGTCATCTCTGTTGTGAAGAATCAGATAGGAATCCCCAGTGTAAAAAATGCCTCTCAGTTCTGGTGGAACAGGCACAGGCTTCATCTTCTCCACTCGCCAGATGTGCAGGCCTGGTTCCTTGACCGAAGCATCAAAGGGAGAGCCGCTGCAAGGTAGAAAGGGGAAAAGGTGATGCTTTGAAAGTGGAAAGGGTCAGTAGGAATGATGAAAAGTCAGCAGTTTGATCCTGAGTGTGATGAAGGTGTATTGGGAAAATATAATACTTGTATTGGAAACTATATATCAAATGTAATCATATTAGAAATAGGAATAGGAAAATATGTAATCACCAGCAGATTGTGTGCATATAGCCCTCAAAAATACACTCTACCTAGCAAATAACCGTCTCCCCATAAGCAGAGACCAAAGTTCACCCTAAGTGCCAGAGACATATGTCAAGTGTCAACAAGAATAGATAAGCTAATGGACAAAAGACAAATTAAGGCTTTTAGGATGTCAAGATAAGACCTGGCGCCATGTAGGAGTGCTAATGGCTCCCTGAAAGCTAGGATAAGGGGGAATTCCTCCATTAATGGGATCTCAGAAAGCCTAGATAGAAATTCCTTAGATAAGGCCTAATGGAGGGTCAGAGGTCTTGAAAGTAGCCTATATTTTAGGAAAATGCAAAAGTAACTTTTAGTAAAGTGCAAAGTAAGACTTTTTTTGACACTAATTGGTGATGGATAATGTCTATATGACGTAGGTAGATGGAGGGAAAAAGGGTATATAAGAACCTGTGTTTCTTTGTTCCGTACCTTCGCTTTCCTAATTAAAGGAGAAAGTCTTTTTCCTTATTGCTTATTCTCTCTGGCCACTGAGAATAAACATTTTTTTCTACAGCAACCAGAACTCTCTTTGTCTCATTACCTCAAACCTTTGTCTGCCATTTCAGGTGGAGGTGAACACCCACTGTTAGCCCCAGCCCACCTGTCCACCTATCAGGTCAAAAGCAGAAATGCGAATAGATAAATAGGTACTGCTTTTAGTGGAGAGGTAATAAAAGGTGCCCTTAAGGACATCAATCGATTGGAGGAAGCTCATCAGCATGGAAGATCGAGTGACAGCACCCTCGCCCCCATGGCCAGGGTCAAGCACAGCCTCCAAGATGCCGGAAATAAGAGGGGGAATAACTGCCTTTACTTCTGTTTATGTTTGCCTGTCCTTGTTAAGTATATAATTGGCACTGAATGTTTGCCGTATTTGTGTATTTGGGGTGAGAAGGGTGGGATATAAATTCTGTAAATAAATAAATACCAAAAGCAGTGATGTCAAATTTGCAGCTCTCCAGGTGTTTTGGACTTCAATTCCCATAATTCCTGACCATTGAACAAGCTGGCTAAGGCTCCCAGGAGTTGGAGACCCAAACATGTTTGACATCTCTGACCTACAGCCATTAGTGCCTAAAGGAAAGTGGATTGAGAAACACTTGGCCGTGTCCCTATAGCCAAGCGTTACGTAAACACATCATCTGGTGAGTTCTGCAGAGATCTCAGTGGCCGATATAATCATTTTGCCTCTGGCCTCAGACTGACCTAGTTGCTTCTGCAGGGCCTCCTCTAATGTATATGTATGCGATTATAATTACTAAAATAGTCAATTGTTCAAATTAACACCACACAGTCCACATTATAAACACCAGCATGGGAGAACTTCCATAGGATTTGGTTTAAATGTTGAGGGCACAAAGATGGGCCAAAGTCTCATCCAGTTCTTTAAATTATTCAGTAATCTATCAGACAGCACAGTTATCACTTTCAACACACACAAAAAGGAATATATGCCTTACAATGCTCTGTATTCTATTACTTTGTACTTCTTCAGACTGCCTCTCCTGCCTTCCCGGCACATTTTTCAATTGTCCTTCCCTTTGACTAAAATGAGTTCAACACAACATCCTTATTCTGTTTTTTTAACACAAAACCAAGTATATCTTCAGTAGTTTAAGTGCTCTGTACTAACAAAATAGTAGGTAAAAGTAAAGGTTTTCCCTGATATTAAGTCTGGTCGTGTCTGACTCTGGGGATTGGTGTTCATCTCCATTTCTAAGCCAGAGAGTTGGCTTTGTCCATAGACACCTCCAAGGTAATGTGACCGGCATGACTGCATGGAGCGCCGTTACCTTCCCGTCGGAGCAGTACCTATTGATCTACTCACATTTGCATGATTTCGAACAGCTAGGTTGGCAGAAGCTGGAGCTAACAGCGGGAGCTCACCCCACTCCCCAGATTCGAACCACCAACCTTTTGGTCAGTGTTTTAACCTGCTGTGCCACTGGGATGAGATCAATTGAGTTAATGTGAAATACAAACCCCAGCAAGCAACACTGAATGTTTGAAACGCCAAGGTCCATCAGCTGAAGCCAGATCCAAAGTGATGGCCCAAGTTGGTGGACCGGTCACCTGTTCTAATTTAAGCACTAGATAACAAACCGCATTTTGTAACGAATACATTTTTAAAAAGTGAATTACCTTTTAGGGATTGCTGTGTACATGGTGAAGTTCTGCAGAGAAACAAAAATTCCAGTTAGGTTCATCAGGCATGAAAAAGAACAGCCTTTGACAAAGATCACAACTCTCTTGTATGAATGGAAGAGCTACAGTTCCTCTTGTAATTTTGCTAGTGTGGCAGATGTATACATGGATATCTCTACTTTTCACTTTAAAGCAGGATGCATGTCGCTTTTTGAATGACTCTGTGTAGAATTCTCCATCCAGAGTAAATGCTGGTCATACTGGCTTGGAGATTCTGAGAAAGGTATTTCAGAAACAGTAACTTCCCCAAGCTTTGCCCAGTGTTGCCACACTTTGTGATAGGAATACCTGCCCGTCTGGCACAGTATTACCTTTGTTCTGAATGGCAATACCTCCTCACAATCTCAGTCAGAACTAATGATCCTTTTACTGCAAGATGGGAACAGCTTTCCAAAAATGTCTCACAAACTGAGGATTTGCTGCAACTTTTTATGGCAATAGGTCTCTTTTCTTTTGGCTACAAAAACTCCAAGAATGAAATAAATGAAAACACAGGGGAAGATAATGCCAATGTTGAATCTCTGGAGGCAGGGCAAAGGGGAGAGCCTCTTACTTTTTGGATTGTCCTCCGTTTTCCCCTTTCTAAAGAAGGGCAACACTTGAAAGGTCTTATACATTGCATTACAAGACTGCCCCGGAGTGTGGTGGAGGCTCCTTCTTTGGAGGCTTTTAAGCAGAGGCTGGATGGCCATCTGTCGGGGGTGCTTTGAATGTGATTTTCCTGCTTCTTGGCAGGGGGTTGGACTGAATGGCCCGTGAGGTCTCTTCCAACTCTATGATTCTATGATTCTATTATCCAACTAACAAATTGGGATGGAGGCGTCTATATTAGTGGAGTAGAAAATTTGTCACAGGTTTTAGTTAGGACTTTAAACAAGTTACCAAACACATCACCCAACCAACAACAGCACTCTGGATGGTTCCTTTAAGGTTTGGACCAAAACAGGAATTGACTAATTGATCTGCTGATATGAGAGCTACCAGCTGCTCCTGTCCTTCTACACATTTCCTCGTAAGTGAAGGATGTGAGAGATGCAGGAGGTTCTGGGTTACCTTTTCCAGGTAGGACATAGAAATAATTTTGCTTGAAACTCTGGATGGCTGTTGGTTGTTACTGTCAGCAATATTAAGGTAGGTAAAGGTTTTCCCCTGACATTAAGTCCAGTCGTGTCCGACTCTGGGGGTTGGTGCTCATCTCCGTTTCTAAGCCAAAGAGCCGGCGTTGTCTGTAGACACCTCCAAGGTCATGTGGCCGGCATGACTGCATGGAACACCATTACCTTCCTGCTGGAGCAGTATCTATTGATCTACTCACATTTGAATGTTTTCGTACTGCTAGACTGGCAGAAGATGGAGCTGACAGTGGGAGCTTACTCTGCTCCCCAGATTCGAACTGCCAACCTTTCGTTCAGCAAGTTCAGCAGCTCAGTGGTTTAACCCACTGCGCCCCCAGGGGCTCCCAGCAATACTAGTAAAGGTTTCCCCTGACGTTAAGTCCAGTCACATCTGACTCTGGGGGTTGGTGCTCATCTCCATTTCTAAGCTGAAGCGCCGGCATTGTCCATAGACACCTCCAAGGTCATGTGGCCGGCATGACTGCATGGAGCGCTCTTAACTTCCCACCAGAGGGGTACCTATTGATCTACTCACATTGGCATGTTTTCGAACTGCTAGGTTGGCAGAAGCCGGAGCTAACAGCGGGCGCTCCCAGGATTTGAACTTGGGACCTTTCGGTCTACAAGTTCAGCAGCTCAGTCCTTTAACACACCTCGCCATCGGGGCTCCTCCCAGCAATACTAAATTATTTATTTATTTATTTATTTATTTACAGTATTTATATTCCACCCTTCTCACCCCGAAGGGGACTCAGGGCGGATTACAATGAACACATACAGTAGAGTCTCACTTATCCAACATAAACGGGCCGGCAGAATGTTGGATAAGCAAATATGTTGGATAATAAGGAGGCATTAAGGAAAAACCTATTAAACATCAAATTAGGTTATGATTTTACAAATGAAGCACCAAAACATCATGTTAGACAGCAAATTTGGCAGAAAAAGTAGTTCAATACGCAGTAATTCTATGTAGTAATTACTGTATTTATGAATTTAGCACCAAAATATCATGATATATTGAAAACATTGACTACAAAAATGCGTTGGATAATCCAGAACGTTGGATAAGCGAGTGTTGGATAAGTGAGACTCTACTGTATATGGCAAACATTCAATGCCAACAGACAAACAACATATATAGACAGACACAGAGGCATTAGATTAGCTAAATATCAAACATTTGACTCAGACTAAAGTTGTTTCCACACGAGACAGACATGTTTCAAGTATTCACACACTTAATGAGACATAGCAAGCAAAAGTGCTAAGGACTACATGCAGTGTTTTGTTTTGTTTTGTTTTGTTTTTTTGCCAACTTCTTTGCTTGCTCTTCTCATTCTTATTTATACACAAAGCCAGGGTCTCCACACATTCCTTGTCAAGTTTGTAACATTTGCATCCAATCATAGAAGAAAGTGTTGTATTCACACTCACCAAGGTTGTCTCTGCTTCAAGGGAAACTCTTCACAAGAGGGAAATCCCACCGGCAGCCTCTGTTTCAAGGGAACTCTTCACAAGGCAGAATGCAAAATTAGATTCACTGGGTGGGGCCCTTCCTTGCCTCTCTCTAGTCAATTTTTTTATTGCACCACTTCTTTGTGGCTGAAGGGAGTGAAAGAAAAGAAAACGCAGAAGAAATCATCTGTGGTCAAAGGAAGAATGACTCACTTTACTTCTGATTTGCTGTCACCCAGGAGTTTCCTGTCATGTGTTCAGTGCATTGCTTTGCACATGTTTAGCCTCTGGCCTTCCCGGCATCAGTTTGCTGGAGGGCCCTGCCTAGTGGTGTCAGCGCACCTAAAGCTATGCCCCGTCATGCAGCATCTTGCCTGTTGCTCAACCCATATACTCCACGGAGTTGGTGTCTTATGCAACCTACAGGACGAGGAAAGTTACAAACATCTTGCAATTTTAATCAAGGGAAATGAGAGACTTCAGTAAGAGAGGAAACACAATCGGCTCATGTTCCAGTCCTCCCAGTGACACGCTGTTTCATTCCAGTACATTGTGCACACCTGCATTCAAAGCCAAGCCACTGTGACAGGAAAATATTTACAGAGATGCTGGTCAACAAAACCACCAGTGCTCTTTTGTCTCCTCGTATCAGTGGACTCAACTGAGATTACAGGCGTTCCTGTTCACACAATAACAAAGGAAAAGGTACAATAGCGGAAACTGATTCCGCAGAAGGTATCGCCTCACCTACTTTGCATCTCTTGTTTTACGCAATCACTGCTAGAGGCCCAGTCACGTCACAAAATGTTAGTGCTGTGATTTCACTTTAACTGCCATGATTCAGTTCTAGGAAACCCTTGAAGCAGGGAATTTATAATTCTCCAAATGGGAATAAATGTTCTGAATATGGGTGCATTTGCCTGGGTGTCTTGATAGCAAGCTGGTACTCAATACATCGGGGTGAGCCCTTGGTGGTGCAGCGGATTAAACCGCTGAGCTACTGAACTTGCTGACTGAAAGGTCGGCGGTTCAAATCTGCGAAGCGGGGTGAACTCCCGCTGTTAGCCCTAGTTTCTGCCAACCTAGCCATTCGAAAACATGCAAATGTGAGTAGATTAATAGGTACCGCTCAGGCGGGAAGGCAACGGCACTCCATGCAGTCATGCTGACCACAATACCTTGAAGGTTTGACTTAGAAATGGAGATGAGCACCAATCCTCAGAGTTGGACACGTCTAGACTTAAAGTCAGGGGAAAACCTTTATCTTTACCTACTCAGTGTATGATGCTTAATGGCCTTTCTAGGGGGCTTCTCTAGGTTTTGGGTACTGGCCTAGAAAAAGCAAAGCCAGGGATTGTTCTGAACTGACAAACAAAATGTGTATAAACATAGCAACTATAGGAAACAGGTTTTGAAAGAATACTTTAGTGACATGCTGGCTCTGCAGTTATGGAATGACCACAAGGTGTCAGTCTCCTCTTATGGGAAAAAGTCAGGCAAGCCAAAGGGATTTTTTTTATTGTGTCAGAAGCAACTTGAGAACCTACAGCAAGTCGCTTCTGGTGTGAGAGATTGGGCCGTCTACAGAGATGTTGCCCAGGGGATGCCGGGATGTGTTAGCTGGGAGACTTCTCTCATGTTGCTGCAAGCTAGAGTTGACAGACAGGAGCTCACCCCATATTGTAGGTTTGAACCAGGAACCTTCAGGTCAGCAGCTCAACCTTCAGGCCAGCAATTCAGCCAGCACAAGGATTTAACCCATTGTACCACCACAGCTTTAGCCAAAGGGATGTTGCCCCATAAATTCTTTTTATCATGTCAGAAGTGACTTGAAGCAAGTAGCTTCTGATGTGAGAGAATTGGCTGTCTACAGAAACGTTGCCCAGGAGATGCCCAGATATGTTACCATGCTGTGGGAGGTTTCTCTCATATTTATTTATTTATTTATTGAACTTGTATACCGCTACTCCCAATTTGGCTCGGAGCGGTTTACAGAAATAGTTTAAACAATACAATTGGCTTTAAATAACAATAATAACAGAACATAACCCCAAGTTAGCTTCCCACAAGCTAAAGCTGACAGATGGGAGCTCACCCCATCTTGTAGATTTGAACTAGCAACCTTCAGGTCAGCAACCCAACCTTCAGCTGGCACAAGGGTTTAACTCATTGTGCCACCGTGGGTCTGCCCTGTAGTGTTAGACCTCTCTGTGTGTTGATCACAATAAAAAGCCCCCAGAACCTTCAGTACAGGAAAGCTCCTTCTCTTCACACATCTAGAATAGACTCTCCATATGGTGATCTGGGTGAGTGGGAAAGTGCTCAAAAGATTCACATCTTTGGTAAAACTTCATCTTCTGACTTGTCTCAACAGATATGCAAGAGAGTACATAAATTGAATAAGAATTTGTCAAGCCTTTTGAATTGGGCTTTCTCCTAACTTTATCTTCCTTGCAACTAAAAGCTATAGATGGGTGAGATTTGTTTATAATCACAGCTTTTAAAAATGTACAATCGTTTCTATAAATTTGATGGAAAGGAGTTGAGAAGTGGAAGAGGCGAAAAGACTGAACATAAGAGAAAGCAAAACTGGCAGAAGGGCAAAGACACAATAGGCAAGCTTTCCCGAAACGGAGGATGACATCTGGCAAACTAATGGGAGCCAGATGTGAATGAAGCAACCGACGTTAGGTTTTCAATGGACCCAGGTGCAGACTGGGAGAAACATTTGGGCAAAGGGAAGCAACTGAGACAAGAAAGGCCAGGAAATGAGATGGCAAGTTCTTTGCTCTTGTGGCATCGAGAGGTCTAATTTTCCCAGCATCTGTAGCCCACATCCAGAGACATCCCCAGGCAAGGAGAGAGCGTATTCACCAAAGGGCTGGGAGATACTTCCCCACTCACTTCCTCTCTGGATCATTTCTCTCTACACAATTATAGCATTTTGATATTGATGGGATATGCAAGATTGCATTTCAGATTCCCAACTAGGATAACCCAGAATACCAAGGCAGAGGATCCACAATATCTGCTTTGAACTGAATTACCTGAGTCCACACTGCCATATAACCCAGTTCAATGTGGATTTTATACAGCTGTGTGGAAGGGGTCCTAGTCCAATACTCAAAACATTATGCCATGCTGCCAGTCTTCTACTGCTCACCAAGCTACAAATCCCAGGATTCAATAAGATGAAGCTGTTGCAGTTAAAGTGGTATCAAAATGCTATAACTGTGTGATGTGAACATTCCCTCTGTCCCTCCTTCTCTCTCTCACTCACACACACACACACACATCACTGAGATAGTTCTTTTACCACATCACATGCATCTTGCCTCCCCTTCCACATTAGCATCAACGGGAGGAAAGGAGGCATAAAAGTCCTTCATGTGACTCAAGCAAAACTGCCTTTTAACTTGATTGAAAACAGAAGGGAACTGGGCAAGCATGAAAGCCAACTGGCGGCAAGATTCCAAAGCTTGGGAGCGGAATTGTTTTGGAGAGAGCTTGTGACGGCGCGAGTGGCGCCATTTATATGTCAAACTATAAGTTTCAAGATTTGAATTGCTGTATCATGCCTGATTTTGCCCTTACCCTGTAAATGTAGTTGGATTGGTTATTTATATCTGTCAATCAATGTTGTTTGTACCTGTTACATTGCTCACTCAGCAAAACTGTTTGGCTCCACCTCTTCCTGGAGTAGGACTGTGTTTCCTCCTTTTCATTCCACTCTATTGGATGGACGTGAAAGAGAGGCTTGGCTCTCAAAGCCCTTCAAAAGTTACCTCTCAGCACCAATTCTGAGGTTCTTACCCTTGGGACTCACACTTCATGTTCAGGGCCAACCTGAACAACGTTGAGGAGTCTCAAGCGCCTTCACATCAGTCCTTTGGCAACAGAGGAAGACTCTTGTCTTCAGATATAGGTCATTGGACTGAGGCTGAGTTTGCTCCGGCATTCACAGCCAGAGAAAGAGGGATCTGAACAAGCTTCATGGACTTAAACAATCAAAGACTGTAATGTATATTTTCTTTTATCCCCTTTGTGAAGAATAAACCCAGTTTTTGAGTTAATTACAGTGTTTTGGTCCTTGGGAGTTCCAGTTTCCCTAAAGGAGGGCAAGAAGCAATCCCCTGGGGAAAGATGTCACGTCCATGCCTCTTTCACTAAGAGTTAACAGCCCCAGGCGCGACGGCACAGTGCTGAGAGGACCCTTCTTTTCCAGCAGTGCTGAGAGAAGCCTTCTTTTCCAGAAGTACTGAGAGAGGAGCCTTCTTTTCCAGAACTGCTGAAAGAAGCCTTCCAGAAGTGCTAAGAAGGGAAAAGAAGGAGTGAAAGGGCCTTAAATTTGCCAAGCCCATAGTCTCCTAAAGATAAAGAAGTCAGAAGAAGCCTGCCTTTGCCTCCAGAGGGAAGCCCAGCCTTCACAAAATTGAGTCATTTGCAAGCTTTCCCGCTCTTTTTGCATCTCAAGCCACCAGCAAATTGCTACATTCAGCTCTTGTAGCTGCAGCAAGTTCAAGCCTTCTGCAAAGTGGATACATTTGCTAGAAGCCTAGCCTTTGCAAAATTGAGACATTTACAAGCTTTCCCGCTCTTTTGCATCTCAAGCCACCAGCAAATTGATACATCCAGCTCTTGCAGCTGCAGCAAGTTGAAGCCTTCTGCAAAGTGGATACATTTGCTAGAAGCCTAGCCTTTGCAAAATTGATACATTTGCTAAGTTTCCCGCCTTTTCTGTTTCTCAAGCCAGCAAATCGCTACATTCAGCTCTTGCAACTGCAGCAAAATCCAGGTTTCTGCAAAGTAGATACATTTCTCCAGAAGTCAGCCTTTGCAGACCAACCAAGCCTCTTCCAGAACCCAGTTTGCAAAGCAATAAATTCCAACCTTCTGCAGTTCCTGCCATTTCTTCTGAGCCTGCTGCAAGTTTATGAAAGCCCAAGCTTAACTTCTCAGTTAAGCAGCTGTTTTAATTGTCTTGTTTAAAATATTGCATTGCCCTTTTGTGTGCCTTTAATTGTATAGTTATATAGTATTGCATTTTGTACTGTTTGAAACTTGGGATAAGTTTCCTTTTGAATTTCACAGAATGTCAAGTCATAGCAATGAGATTTTGCAAACAAGGGTCAAATCTCCCCGCCCAGTCAGAGAAAGGCACCCCACAGAGAAAACAATGCTCTGCCTTTTGCAGCAGGAAGGCCAGCTTAGGCAGAGGTTTAACAGAGCTTGGCAAAACCTGCCAACCATAGCTGATGCAATAAAGGCATCCTTTTGCCCAAAGGAAAAGGAAATTCTTAGGCAAGAATTTGTAAAGGCCTTCAATAATGGGAGTGCTATTGCAGAAGAAATAATCTATGTACTGAACAAAATTAACACTCCAGAGTCTTTAGATAGGGCTAAGGAAATTTCTTTTAGCCTACAAGAAGAGAGGAGGCGCTACAGCGCGGTTCTATCTGAACCAGAGCCCAGTTCCTTATTCAAAGGTGCAGAAGAAAGGGTTCAAGGCTCCCCATGTGTAAGCCTTAGATCCAGTCTGCTCAAGATTCCATCTAATGATGCTAGCCATAAATCCAAGCATTCATCTAGGCGTAGCAGTTCCTCCCAATCCACACATTCATTCATCAGTACTTCTTCCAAAGCAGCCCACTACAACAGAGAGGCTGTCCGTTTGAAAATTAGAAAAGAGGTTTTAGAAGCACAGGCATCTGCAGAAATGGCTAAGCAACACCTTGCCTTCAGTGAAGAGGAACTCCTCCTTCAACAGGCTAAAGCCAAGCAGAAACTGCTTCTAGCTCAGGCTAGGGCCCAACAAGAAGCTGACCTAGCACAGGCCAGCGCCCAGAGAGAAATAGAGCTTGCAATGGCTGAAGCCAAGCAAGATGAGCTGCAACGGGATCTAGATCTGCTTCAAGTAAAAAGAGACACAGCACAAAAGATAGTCAGAGCTAATGTTCTAGCCAAAGCCCTATCACAGGAACTAACCCAAGAAAACCTTAGTTTCCTGCCAACACAAGAGCCTACAGCAAAGGTTTCAGCACACCTGCAACTGGCACCACCTGTAGTGCAGAGTCATATCTCCTTTTGCCACCTTGAAGATCGCTCACCTGTTCCAGTGTTCGCGACTTCAAGGCCAGCCCATTCCTCAGAAGTACAGCAAAGCACGGCCGGGAGAGTGCCATCTCTGTCAGAGTCCATCCCTGTACTTAGGCCTCAGAGATACCACTTGTCTACTTGGGAACAAAAAGATGACGTCTTTCAACAACATCCAGATGTCCATTCACATTGGCAAGGCATGGCCGGGAGTGAACCACCACATTCATCCCTGCATACCAAGTCAATTCTCCCATCGCTGAAGATGAAGGCTTCAGAGGTGCTGCCTGCCAGCAATCTGCTGAACCCAGCATCGCCTACCATCGCGAAAAGATGTGTTCAACCGAAGAACATTGACTTCGTCGGGCCACATCACACTCCTCAGATGTACCCTTACACACTGGAGTCTCAATTGGGTTCCCTCTTGAGAAATCCAAGAAGAGACATCAGAGACAAAGGCGTCCAGAAATTCACTGACCGACCGGATGACTACCTTCTGTGGAAAATCACCTTCATGAGGGCCATTCGAGATTTCAAGCTAGAAGCAGATGAAGAACTGTCCCTTCTTATGGCGTGGCTTGGACCCAGCTCAGCCGAGCAAGTAAAAAGACCTTATGCTGCTCATGTAGCAGACCCCCAAAGAGCTTTGTCCACAGCGTGGTCTCGCTTGGACCAGCGCTTCGGTGCGAGCACTGAGATAGAAGCGTCCCTCATGGATCGACTCAACAGGTTCCCATCACTGAAGATGAAAGATTGCAAACAGCTTTGGGACTTTAGTGATCTTTTACTAGAGCTAGCTTCAGCCAAAGGAAATCCAGAGCTGCCAGGTTTAGCATGTCTGGACCAGCACACGTCACAGAGTGCCATTCTCTGCAAACTTCCTTTTCCTCTTCGAGAAGCTTGGGGGAAACAGGTGTTCAAGTACAAAGAGGAGAATGCAAATGTATACCCGCCCTTCACCTTTTTGGTGGATTTCGTCACTAGAGCAGCCCGTGAGAGGAATGACCCTCAAACAGCTCTTCTCGCTTTGTACCAAGACCTAAAGCCTGAAAAGACCTCCAAAGAAGACAAAGCCCAGGGCAAAGATCTTAAAAGGAACCTGAGTGTCAAGATGACAGACGCAACTCCTGCAACTTCTGCTCAACCAGTCAGCAAGAACAGCATATCCTGTCCCATTCATCAAAGGCCACACAGCCTAGCTGAATGCAGAGAGTTCGCAAAGAAGCCTTACAAAGAACGACTCCAAATAGTTCAAAAGGCCAAGGTGTGCTTTAGATGCTGCGGCGCCACTATTCACTTCTCCAAAGACTGCAAAGAAAAGGTTAAATGCCAACACTGCAACAGCATCAAGCATTGCTCTGCAATGCATAACTTCGATTCCCCTCAATTCAAAGCAAAGTCAAATTCTCCTGCCAAAGAAGAAACCAAAGAAGACCAAAAGCCTACAGAACCTCAGGTAGCCCTCAAGGCTCCTGCGGTTGCCTGCACCAAGCTTTGTCAAAATAGCCACAAGCCCAGGATTTGCCACCCAATCTGCCTGGCAGAGGTGTATCCAGACAAGCAGCCGTGGAATAAGAAAAGGGTCTACGTCGCCTTGGATGCCCAAAGTGACGCATCTCTTGCAACCCCAGAGTTCTTCAACATGTTCAACCTTCATACCGAGACAATAGATTACACCATATCCACTTGTTCTGGAAAGAATAAGATGAATGGCAGAGTTGCAACAAAGTTCAAAATCTCACCTGTCGGACAAAAGGCCAGGTACGATCTTCCCGACCTTATAGAATGCAGCCTGATTCCCAGGAACAAAGAACAGATAGCGACGAAGGAGGTGGTACAAACCCATGCTCATCTCAAAGGTATTCAAGATCTAATTCCAGCTTTGGACTTAGAAACAGACATCGTAATGCTTATCGGTGCAAATTGTCCCACACTGTTCCGTGTTAGCAACCAGATTGAAGGTCCTAAGGGATCACCCATGGCCCAGCAGTTGCCTTTAGGATGGACGGTGTTAGGCCCAGTCTGCCTGAACAAGATGTTCCAGCCTGTCACTAAAAGGCCTTCACTAATGCAAGGATGTGCCAGCCACATCTCAGTTTGCTGCCAGGGAGTAATGCCAGATTACTCTCCCATCATCGAAGTCACAGAGAGAGATGAGCAAACAGCCTTCTCTAAAAATGATCAGAAGTTTCTTGAGATGATGAACAACCAAGTCACTCAAGACCCTGAAGGTAATTGGATAGAACCTTTACCTTTCAAGCTGGAAAGACCATCTCTACCCAACAACAGAGATGTTGCCCATCATCGTCTCCTGTCCTTAAGAAGAAGGATGCTAAAGGATCCGAAGGTAAAGACCCAGATCACCCAGTTTGTGGAAGACCTCTTCAGAAGCAACTACGCTGAACCAGCCAGCATGTGTGCGGAGGGAGAAGAGCAGTGGCATTACATATCCACTTCAGAAAATCCGGCAGATGTGACATCCCGAGGAACATCAGCCGCAAAGTTGTCCAAGTCATCCTGGATCACTGGACCCAAATGTCTTCAAAATCCTTCCTTTCCAGAAAGCATTTCCGTGCTCAAAGACACTGAGTTGCCAGAAATTCAGTCCTGCAAATCTACCATCGATGGCCAAGACTTATCAAGGGAAGGTTTAAATCTAGCCAAGTTTGAAAGATTTTCAAAATGGACTAGACTTCAGGCAGCCATTGCCAGGCTCATACATTACATCACTACAAAAAACAGTGGTGCAATTCAGCCCCAAGATCTTTCGAAAGCCTCAACAGTCATCCTGAGATCCACTCAAAGACAGTGTTTTTCAGAAGAAATAGCTTGTTTAGAAAGAAAAGCATCCTTGCCCAAAAATAGTTGTTTAAAGGACTTGAACCCCTTCCTGGACAATGAGGGTCTCCTTAGGGTTGGAGGTAGACTAAAAAGAGCAAAGATTAGATCCTGTGTTAAAAATCCTTTTATTTTGCCACACCATAGCCACATAGCTCTGCTGTTGACACAGCATTTCCACGCAAAGGTCAAACACCAAGGAAGGTCAATTACTCAGTCTGCCCTAAGAAACTATGGGTTTTGGATTGTTAGGTGCCAACGTAAAGGTTGGGGATTTGGTGTTACTTAAACAAAAAGATGCTCCTAGACACCAATGGGCTAAGGGTATTGTGTCAAAATTATATCCTAGTCCTGACAATAGAGTGCGCAAGGCCCAGGTTAAGGTCCTCTCTAACGAAAAGGTTTCTTTGTTTGACAGGCCTATCAGCGACATGGTTGTGTTATTTTCAGAAGACATACAGTCTTAAAGTTATTAGAGTTAAAGGTATTTAACTCCATTTTGTTTAGATTTCCGAAAGTCCGGAAATCTAGGCCGGGAGTGTGACGGCGCGAGTGGCGCCATTTATATGTCAAACTATAAGTTTCAAGATTTGAATTGCTGTATCATGCCTGATTTTGCCCTTACCCTGTAAATGTAGTTGGATTGGTTATTTATATCTGTCAATCAATGTTGTTTGTACCTGTTACATTGCTCACTCAGCAAAACTGTTTGGCTCCACCTCTTCCTGGAGTAGGACTGTGTTTCCTCCTTTTCATTCCACTCTATTGGATGGACGTGAAAGAGAGGCTTGGCTCTCAAAGCCCTTCAAAAGTTACCTCTCAGCACCAATTCTGAGGTTCTTACCCTTGGGACTCACACTTCATGTTCAGGGCCAACCTGAACAACGTTGAGGAGTCTCAAGCGCCTTCACATCAGTCCTTTGGCAACAGAGGAAGACTCTTGTCTTCAGATATAGGTCATTGGACTGAGGCTGAGTTTGCTCCGGCATTCACAGCCAGAGAAAGAGGGATCTGAACAAGCTTCATGGACTTAAACAATCAACGACTGTAATGTATATTTTCTTTTATCCCCTTTGTGAAGAATAAACCCAGTTTTTGAGTTAATTACAGTGTTTTGGACCTTGGGAGTTCCAGTTTCCCTAAAGGAGGGCAAGAAGCAATCCCCTGGGGAAAGATGTCACGTCCATGCCTCTTTCACTAAGAGTTAACAGCCCCAGGCGCGACGGCACAGAGCTCCAGAATCCCACAACTGCATGGCCCCTATCCTTGTTTTGTCATCAAAACAAACCCCAGTGTTGATGGCTGTGGTGCCCAGGCTTCTCCCCCCCCCCCTCCCAAATTGATCCAAGTGAGCCAAGGATTCAAGTGAGCCGGGGATCATGATTAGATTCTGCATACCGTCACTTACCCTGAGAATCTCTTCTTCAGATGTGAGAACAACTGAATTTTTTCTCATTATTGCTTTTTGTTACAGCTTTTTAATTCCCATGACTGCATATTTAGAGAAACATTTCAAACCTTGGTTAGGCACGAGCCTTGAGTCATCCAAAGGTCCTTGTGATTTTGAGCCCATTTTGGAGTTCCAAATTTCACAACTGTTTGCATGAGTCAGACCTTCGAAGAGTACAGTGTTTACTGCTGGCAGTCTTCTGGTGCCCAGATGTTGTTGAACTCTCACACATCCTGACCATTGGCCATGAGGGCTGGGGCTCATAGGATCCAGTGATAGCCGTGGAGAAACAGGTTTCCCACCCCTACTTCAATGGCAGACTATGATTTCAGTTTAAATTCTTGAAAAATAGTTTTTTGGGACACAGTTTGGCTGATTCTAGCAGTCACTATCCCCAAAAGGTAAAATTTTCCATGCCTCCTTTCTTCCCAACATCTTCTTTGAACCTATTATTTATATGTTCCTCCACTGGAACCTCTTCCTCCTTTAAATCAGCACAGATGTTAGATGAGCGAAGCAAATAGGTCACAGCAGTGCAAATGAGCTGTTTATAGACAACTGTTTGCTTATTTATTTTCCGTTTGGGAGAGGCTCCCCTGAGGTGGCTGCAACCCTCCCAAAGAAAGATGTGAAGGATTAGTGTCCCGACACACAATCCTGCAGTGAACAAAAGACATCTTTATATTTTTAGATACTGCATAACATCTGTAAAATGACAACCCCAAAACGGAAATTTCCTTAGGGAATGTGGGGCCCTGAACTAATGAGATACTAGAAAAATGTGGTTACCAGATTAAAAGACCCGGATCTCTTAAGAGAGGGTTCCTCTACCTTTCAAAGCTGTACAGGGAGGATTCACCTTTCCCTGAAATCTCATCAAACATAGGTGGAGTGGGGACTATTCTGTTAATGTGGGATTTGTGTATTAGTAGTGTTTAAATGAAATTTGTGTCTAGCATGTATTGCATCATCCAGGAAATGCTATAGTGTGTAAAGAGTTAATTTGGTAAGAAGCTGTATTGACCTTGGATATGTGGCTGGAGCCAGATAGGAGTGTCCAGATTACAAGTGTGTTTGTATATAGCTGATTGCATCAGATGAGTTCTGTTCTGCCTGCTGAGAAGATCTGTGCTGTTTGCCTAGAGTGAGAGTCCTATGTCTATTGTCTGCAAGTCTGTTTGTCTTGTTCAGTAAACTTTGTAAATACTTTTACATCGTCTCTGATCGTCCCTTCGTTCTGCGCTCAACTGACGTCATTCATCTGCTGCTACGCTGCGCGCATTACTCTGACAATTGGTTATGGGCCCAGATTCCAGACCAGTTTGACCAGACTGACCAGTTCCCAGATGCCAGTACCTAGACTGGACCAGAGTTCTGGAGTTTGGAGTGGAGAGAAAGTTGGAGCTGCGAGTGTGACCAGAGACGAGACCGCTGTTTTGGTGAGCCTGCTTGAGAGTGAATCTTGTGTGTCTTTGGAGGAAGATTGATTCCATGGAAAAGCAGAGTCGCAGTGGGGCGTGCTGAGGCCTGACTGATTGATGGCCAGAGGTGAGAAGAGTGGAGCCATAAATCTCGAAGCTTGAGAAGGAGACTGCCAGACGCTGCTGAAAGTGTGGAACCATCAGCGGCGAAAGTTTCCGGAAGGTGAGAGGATGGCTGCCTTAAACTCATTTACGATGATGGACAAATTAAATGATCACAATTACAAAGAATGGTCGGTTTATATGCAGCATTTGCTGGTGAGAGAAGGGCTGCAGAAGACCATCTTAGGAACAAAAGCAGACAGAGAGAAAAATGAGAGAGGGCTGGCAACTTTGATCCTGAGTGTGATGCCAGATCAATTGGTGCATGTACAAAATCTCCAGACTGCCCAAGAAGTGTGGCTTGCTCTCAAGCGTGTTCACCAGAGAGAGAGTACACTGGGCAAGATGATCTGGGTGAAGAGATTGTACAGAACCAGGCTGTCTGAAGGTGGAGATGCAAGACAGCATGTGAAGAAGATGAAAGAATTGTTTCTAGAAGGAGCAGTGGGGAGACCAAGTTCTGGCTGCATTGCTGTGGTGGCTTTTGGGGAAACAAGTGAGGTGGGGTACTGCAGGACCTCTTCTCTCTCTCTGCACTTTCTTGTCTTGTCTCAGTCTCACCTTCTCTACTGGTGGGAGGTGGCGGAGAGAAAACCAAAGGGTGCTCCTTTGATCTACTTATGTTAAGGTAGTTTTGCTGAAACTATGGTGAGGACCACCAATTGTTTCTGTCTTCCTGTCATCCTTTCTTCCTGGAAGGGAACTCAGTTATTTCCCCTCAAGTCTATCCAGCCGAGGTGTCTGTTCTTCTCTTTTGTGACACTTGTGTACTAAATAGTTAGGCAAGATTAGTGTTTGCAGTTGCATAGTGGCACTTCTTATGCACATAAAGCCTTCCGTCCTGGAAAAGACTGCCAGCTCAGTTGACTCTGCCACCTCTAGTCGTGATACCTTGGTGCCACAGTTTGGAGCTGCAGCCTTCCCTGGAAATCAGTACACGTCCTTTTTGGATCTTCCTGCAGACATTAAATACTGATCTCACACCTAAACAGTTGACTTAACTCAGGAAGTGGAGCTGTCTCCTGGGTGCCAGAACTCAGGATGTGAAAATCGGCCCTTTAAGGCTTGGTCCCCGTGAACCAGCCGAGCCATTTCAACTCAGGGTTGAAAATCCCACCAAAAAGACAGGGATGATTTTGAGGAGTTTGTGGTCAGTTTCCAGATATTTCTGTGCATTATAGTGTTCCTGAGGTTCAGAGCCCTTTCAGACAGTCTCTTAATATGGGACAAAGAAGTGGATTACCCGAAGTAAAGTTCCAACATGGAGCTCTCAGTCCCAATAAATGGTCCTCTGGCATCCTGAAAGGCTTGGTTATAGTGGATTTTGCAAAATGGATGCAAAGGAAGTTTCCTTTTAATTTTGTTCTTATTGACACTGCAAGATGTGCTGGACTTCATAAGTAAAAAGGTAAAGGTTTCCCCTGACGTTAAGTCTAGTCGTGACCAACTCTGGGGGTTGGTGCTCATCTCCATTTCTAAGCCGAAGAGCCGGCGTTGTTCATAGACACCTCCAAGGTCATGTGGCCGGCATGACTGCATGGACCGCCGTTACCTTCCCAACGGAGCGGTACCTATTGATCTACTCACATTTGCATGTTTTTGAACTGCTAGGTTGGCAGGAGCTGGGGCTAACAGCGGGCGCTCATTCCGCTCCCGGGATTTGAACCTGGGACCTTTTGGTCCTCAAGTTCAGCAGCTCAGCGCTTTAACACACTGTGCCACCAGGGGCCCCAAGGACTTCATAAGTACTGGTGTGGATAGAAGAAAGTGTACACAAGCAATTTTTTTCATCATCTCTCCTCACCCTCCTGATGCCTTTAAGTTTGCCCTCTTGAATCCAATTTCCCTTTGGGGTCACTTGCCTGCCATGCTGGTGCCCACTGTGTAATTTCAGAAATATGAGAACAAAGAAATGATTGGAGAGAGTTCTTACAGGAAGTGCTGTCCACCTGTGCTTCCATTTAGCCACCTGTGCTTCTGTTGCTTGATTTGTTTACATCTCTCATCAGCTGTTTCGGGATTATAAAATGAGGATAAGAACAGTTCACATGAGCATATTGCAAACATCTCTCAATAGTTTTTTGGGGTTTTTTACTGCAGGAATAGTCTTCTTTAGCAGCGCATTTTTTGACTGATTGTGAATTTTAAAAGAACCTTTTTAACACGTGTTTTTCATCCTATCCTTCAATCCAGCACACATTTTCAGTGCGTGTTATCTAGCCGCCCCCTCCTAGTTTCTTTCAGATTTTAAGGCCTATGTAGATGGGCATCAGAAAGCTCACACTCAAGAACACTTTCCATGAGAGAATGGATGTCCAGGAGCCATTTCTTGAAGACTACTTTGCACATCTCTTGTAATCTAAACGAATGAAAAAAAGGTTTATTTAACAGAGGACTTCTCGCAGGGAAACTGTTAGAAGGGGGGTTATTAAAATGGATCAATGGAGGCAACTGGGACTCTTTCTGTAGACCTGGATAAGGAGACCATCACAATAACTAGCAACACTTCCAGATTTACCATTAATCCACTGGTTGAGTCATTGTACCACAGAAACCCCCACTTATTCCCACTGGCTTGTCTAGGTCTGCTCAGTGCTCTAACCACAACAACACAACAGTTTAAAGATTTCACCGGAAGTGGTTTGTGGCCAGGCTTGCTGCTCAGTTCTGTTTCTTTTGTTGCCTTCATGTTACAACATGCCAAAGCAAAGTCAAATCTAAGTGTTTGGCCTGCTGGCTTTTTGGAGCTGATTCCTGTAACCAGAACACAATCTGCCTCTGTGGGCATGGTTCCCAACCAGCCTTTTTCAGCAGTTTCGCATTTGAGGAAAGAATAACAAGAACAGGATGGCAACTCTACAAAAAGTAAATGTGTGTTTGTGAGAGAGATAGTCTTCCGTCTACAGGTGTTCAAATCTTATTTTACCCAGCAATGGGACAAAGGGCCAGGTGCCGGTACCCCAGTCAGAACTTGGGGGAAAAACATCTCAGTTACATACATGCCCATCATTGACCATGCAGGATGGCAGGTTCTGGGAAAACTGTGCAAATGAGGCTTAGGCCCCTTCCATACAGCTTTATAAAATCCACATTGAATTAGATTATATAATAATAATAATAATAATAATAATAATTACAAGAAAACCTCACTACAAATTAGAGCTGACAGCTGGCACAACAAAACATTGCATGGAAAGTTCCTTGACAAAATTGAAAGAAAAGCTGATATGGAGAAGACCTGGCTCTGGCTCACAAATGGGACCCTACAAACAGAGGTGATTAAGATTCAGGAAAAGCAAGACAAACAGTACACCCAGATTAGGGACGAGATGAAGGGAATGAAAGAGGAAATAAAAGAGGAAATCCAAACACTAGTTAAAGAGGAAATAAGACTGATAAAAGAGGACATAGAACTTATTAAACTGGACAATAAGGAAAGATCTAAAGAAAATAAAATAATTAAAACTGACCAAGACAAAACAAGAAAAGATCTAGGCGAATTAGAGAAAACGATAAACGCAATCAAAATTCAACAAGAAATACTCGAGACAAAAGAAAAGGAATTCCAGTTAAGATTTCGTAACTTACAAGAGACCGAAGATGAAAATTTAAAAGACCAAGTTGTGGGAATCATAACAAATATTACTCAGAGAACCAGAGAAATGGTGGAAGGGAATTTAGACAGAATGTATAGAATCCATTCTAACCATTCAAGAAAATTTAACACGCCAAGGGATATTGTGATCCACTTCAGTAAGAAAAGCCTCAGAGACGAGGTCCTCAGAGGTAACGCAAATGCTCCATCATACTTTAAGGGAAACAAAATTGCCATTCTTAAAGAACTCCCTATGTCTGTTCTAGAAAAGAGGCGTAAATACTTCTTCCTGACAGATGAGCTGAAGAGAAGAAATATAAGATTCAAATGGGAAAGAAGGGAGGGAGTGATGATTACTTGGGAGGGAAATAAGCATTGGATAACAAGTGAACCCAAAGCACGCGCCTTCTATGAGAAATACCTAAACTCAGGATCACATGAGAACAGCAAGAGGGAACAGCAAGGGAAAGAGAAAGAAGGAGAGGAATTAAAAGAGGACAGGACACAAGGAGAAGATGGAGAATGGTCTAGATTAAAAAAAAGACTCAGAGAAAGATCGCCCGAAGACTTACTGGATCTGATGGATCTGGGAAAATGGGATAAGGTCAGGGGGGAGGAGGCAAATAAGAAGGATGGCGCGGAGGCTTAGGCTGTATTCTAACAATATAAATGGTTTTAACTCGCCAAGTAAAAGAAATAAAGTATGGCAACAAATAAAAAAAGGCAAATACGATGTAGCATGTCTCCAAGAAACTCACATAACACACAAGCATGTGTCACACCTAGAACATGATAGACTGGGAAAGACGTATTACTCATCGGGGGCCGAGAAGAAGAAAGGGGTGGTGACCTACGTAAGCGAGAAGTTGCCATCAAAAATAGCCTTCAAAGACCACGAGGGCAGAATATTAGGCGTCTCGGTGGAAGTGCATAACAGGATACTCCTGATATGTAACATATATGCGCCGAATGGGTGCAAATCAAAATTTGTAGAAAGACTCTATCAAAAAATAATCGAACAGGAATACGAGGACCTCATAATAATGGGGGATTTCAATGGGGTGCTCAACGCAGCCCTAGATAAATCCAACTCAGAAGAGAAATCTAAAAGCATTAAGGGTGGTGTATTACCTAGATATTTCCTTAAACTGAAAGAAGACCTAAATTTGCTGGACATCTGGAGACACTTACACGGGAGTGCAAGGGATTATACATTCCTGTCTAACAGACATCTGACCTGGACCCGAATCGATATGATATGGGGAAACAAATCAATAGTAAACAGAATAACTAAATGTAATATACTTCCAAGACTAAACTCGGACCATGCCCCCCTGGAGATTACATTAGACAAGGAGGATCCGAAAAGTGGAGAATACAGATGGAGACTAAACGAATCATTGTTAAAGGACGAAGGGGATCAGGACAGATATAGGAAATTGCTGACAGAATATTTTAAACTTAATAAGGAGGAGGACACAGCAATAGAATTTATTTGGGACGCCAGCAAAGCTTATATGAGAGGCCAGATAATACAACAAAGTGCTAGGAAGAAAAGGTTATGGCGATTAGAACACCAGAAGATAGAAGGGGAGATAGCAAGACTGGAGAAAACACTCAAAGGAAATCCCAAGGACAAGAAAACTCAGCTTAACCTCGAAATTTATAAAAAACAACTAGAGACGCTACAGGTTGAGGAAATGGGAAAGAAGCTAAGATACGTAAGACAGCATCATTTTGAGAACGCGAATAAGGTTGGGAGGTGGCTTTATCCCCGTCCTTATTCATTCTGACAATAGAGGTCCTTCTGAACGCGATAAGGAATAACAAAGAACTAAAAGGCCTCCAAACAAAGAAATATAGTTACAAAACGCGGGCATACACAGACGACTTGGTATGTCTAATCGAAGACCCAATTGACAAATTCGAAAAATGGTGGAAGGTAATTCAGAACTTCGGAGAAGTAGCAGGACTGAAAATAAACAGAGGGAAAACTAAAATATTAACAAAGAACATGTCACACAAAAAAAAAGACAAACTGCAAAAGGTCACAGGCATAGAAGTTGTCAAGAAAATCAAATACCTAGGGATAAAACTAACCGGAAGCAACGCTCAACTATATAAAAACAACTATGAGAGGAAGTGGAGGGAGATAAAAGAAAAAATGAAGAAATGGAGATTCCTCCAGCTTTCACTTCTTGGGAAGATAGCAATAGTGAAGATGAAGATACTACCTGATGTTAACTTTCTATTCCAAAATTTACCAATTCTAAGAACAAAAAAGACTATAGCAAAATGGCATAGGGACATACAGAAATTTATTTGGGAGGGTAAAAAAGCCAGAATAGGGTTCAAACAGCTAAAGGATCATGTGAAGAGAGGGGGGATGGGCTTACCTGACCTTCAACTATATTATGACGCAGCTGCCTTGACCTGGGTTAAAGACTGGACCACCCTAACTAAAAGGAAAACACTAGCATTAGAAGGTCAGGATTTAAGGAAAGGGTGGCACAGCTATCTGTGCAGAGAGAAATTCAGCAAAGAAAGAAATTTCAGAAACCATTTTTTAAGAGCAGCACTCATAGGAACCTGGGACAAGTACAAAAGAAGATTCTATAAAAAGATACCAATGTGGTGCTCCCCTCTCGAAGCAGAACACATGAGAGAAATGCCAAGGGAGACATGGTTGACATACAGGCAAATATTAAAAGTAGAGAATCAGGAGGTCTGTCTTAAGTCATATGAAGAGATTAAGGGAATGGACCCCACAATGACTTGGCTAAACTATTGGCAAATAAAGGGAATCTTCCAAGAGGATAAGAGATTAGGTTTCGAACTAAAGGAAACATGCTGGGATAGACTACAAAAAATAGAAATTAAAATAACAAAAATATTATACCAACAATTATTAGCTTGGGACACAGAAGATGTGCAGGTAAAAACGGTAATGACTAAATGGGCTAGAGAGATAGGACGTACGATCATGTTTTCAGAGTGGGAGGAGATATGGAGGAAGAACCAAAAACTTATATATGCAATTGAACTGAGGGAGAATTGGTTCAAGGTTTTTTACAGATGGTACCTCACCCCGGAGAGGCTCGCGAAGTTCAGTAAAGGTAAAGGAGATGGGAAATGTTGGAAATGTCAGAAACATAACGGAGACTTTATGCATATGTGGTGGGGATGCAGAAAAATAAAAAAGTATTGGCAGGAAATAAAAAGAGAAATGGAGAAAATACTGCAAATCAAATTATATACAAAACCAGAATATTTCTTACTGGGTATGGTGGATTTTCAAATGGACTCCAATATGGAAAAACTTTTTGTATATATGGTAACAGCCGCCAGGATTTGTATTGCCAAAGTATGGAAAACGCAAGAAATACCCTCAACAGAACAGTGGTTGCTGAAGTTAATTGACATCAAAAATATGGACTTATTGACACAAAAAGTATCACAGAACATTTCGCCAAAACACCGGACCGACTGGAGCAAACTTAGACAATACTTAGCAAGAAGCAACATAGAACTTCTGTGACTTTTGTTTTCAGGAATTCCTAGACTTCTGGGATAAACGGTAGCTTGCTGCAATATATTCAACATTCATAGGAGGATGCATCAAGCAATGTAGAGGAGCTGGAAGTTGACAGGGTATTGGGTTTGTTTTTGTTTCCGTTTCTTTGTTTTTGTTTCTGTTTTTTCTATTTCTGTGATCATCTGTTTGTTTTTTTTCAATTTTGTGTACATGTTAAACTCATAAATAAAATATTAAAAAAAACAAAAAAAAACAAATGGGACCCTGAAGAAGGAGACAGAAGGCCTGATCCTTGCAGCCCAAAAGCAAGCCATCAGGACAAAGGCAATTAAGGCCAAGATCAAAAAATCAGCTGATGACCCAAAATGCAGACTGTGCAAGGAAACGGACGAAACCATGGATCATATCCTCAGCTGCTGTAAGAAAATTGCACAGACAGACTACAAACAGAGGCACAACTATGTGGCCCAAATGATCCCTTGGAACTTATGCCTCAAGTACCACCTCCCAGCAGCAAAGAACTGGTGGGATCACAAACCTGCAAAAGTATTGGAAAATGAGCACGCAAAGATACTGTGGGACTTCTGAATCCAGACTGACAAAGTTCTGGAACACAACACACCAGACATCACAGTTGTGGAAAAGAAATAGGGTTGGATCATTGATGTCGCCATCCCAGGTGACAGTCGCATTGACGAAAAACAACAGGAAAAACTCAGCTGCTATCAGGACCTCAAGATTGAACTTCAAAGACTCTGGAAGAAACCAGTGCAGGTGGTTCCGGTGGTGATTGACACACTGGGTGCCATGCCAAAATATCTCAGCCGGCATTTGGAAACAATAGACATTGACAAAATCACGATCTGCCAACTGCAAAAGGCCACCCTACTGGGATCTGCACTCATCATCTGAAAATACATCACACAGTCCTAGACACTTGGGAAGTGTTCGACTTGTGATTTTGTGATACGAAATCCAGCATATCTATCTTGTTTGCTGTGTCATAATAAAATAATAATAATAATAATAATAATAATAATAATAATAATAATAATACAGTAGAGTCTCACTTATCCAACACTCGCTTATCCAACGTTCTGGATTATCCAACACATTTTTGTAGTCAATGTTTTCAATATATCATGATATTTTGGTGCTAAATTCATAAATACAGTACTTACTATATAGCATTACTGCGTATTGAACTACTTTTTCTGCCAAATTTGTTGTCTAACATGATGTTTTGGTGCTTCATTTGTAAAATCATAACCTAATTTGATGTTTAATAGGCTTTTCCTTAATGCCTCCTTATTATCCAACATATTCGCTTATCCAACATGCTGCCGGCCCGTTTATGTTGGATAAGTGAGACTCTACTGTAATAATAATAATTATAATTTATTTATTTATACCCCACTCCATCTCCCGAAGGACTCGGGGCAACTTACACTGGGACAAGCCCAAAACAGTTTTACATCAATAAAAACAGTAACACAATAAAATCACAATATAATAACGCATCTTACAAAAGTTAAAATAACTTAAAACATAGACCGTAATCCCAATCCGTAGTTATATGGCAGTGTGGACTCAGATAATCCAGTTCAAAGCAGATATTGTGCATTATCTGCCTTGATATTCTGGGTTATATGACAGTGTGGAAGGGCCCTAAGTAACATCAGAGGCTGGTCATTCTCATTGATGAGAATGTATACACAAGCTAGGGAAGGTAACAGCAGGTTCCTTTTGCCCGAGCCCACTGGGAAGGACACGGTTCTGCCTCTCTTCTCCTACAACTTTTGCTTTTTGATATTTGCAGAAATCAAAGTAAATGGAGAACATAGCGGAGATGGAAGGAGATGAGAGAAACGGTGACAGATTTAAAAGCAACTGAAAAAATGGAGGACAAAGGATTCAGCAGGGCTGTCCCTGCTAAGCCAGGGATATTAAAAGGTCTGCCCAATTCGAAGTGGTATCAAGTAGGTCATTTAGCTGGGTAAGTGTACAGTGCCGTTCTCGGTTTGGGAGCAGAGCATGACACCCACAGTGGCTTCCCTTGCTCAGCTTCCTCTCCATCAATCTGCTCCTTCTCCAAAGGGAGCAAGTATTGTAGTGGTGAAGCAATTCCAACTGAACCCTGTGCTGCTGCTTCTAACATGAAGTCAAAGATTAAAACCAGGCTCAGAGCCAAACACATCCCTCTTCCCTTCCCCTGTGCCAAAGTCTCTGTACCTCTCAGCAGCTTGGAGGGGAACAAGAGGGCCTCAATAGACTACCATTCTCACCCAGAGAGCCTGCTGGACTCTTGCTCCGAGTGACTATTGTTCTGTACTTGAACTGCTGCAAGGGCCTTGGGATGGGACCCTAAGTTGAGGCTGCTCCCCCCACCCCCAATAATGGCTTTAACTGATGTTCCAGTTTGGCACCAAATCCCTCTGGGGAAGAGGGTGGAAGTGCTGGAAGTGGCCAGGTTCTGTTGCTATTGCTCTAGTATCTATTGTTTACATTCCAACTCCCTGGAAAAGGGAATTTGAAAGGAATTCTTTCAAATGTAATGAAAGGCCAAACGTTTCTGACTGTTTTTATGCACTGCTGCATAAATGAGTGGGTCTCTCTCCCCACCCATTCCCTGCAACTGCTCTCTCTGTTGACAGCAGGGATCCATCGGCCAATCAACACACCCAGTATGTTTAACTTAATGCATTTATATTTTATTTATTATCTCCCTTGTCACCAAATGCTGTAGATGTCATTGGCATGTTGCCCTGTGGCTTCAAGTTGCTTCTGTCTTAATGGTGACCTGCAAGCAAAGCTGTGTGGGGCTTTCATGGCGAGATTTCTTCAGAAAGGATTTGCCATTACCTCCTTCTGAGAGTGGGACTTATCCAAAGTCACCCAGTGGGTTTCCATAGCTAAACAGAAATTCAGATCCTCCAGAAATTCACAACTTCATCTCCCAAAAGGCTAGGCTAACACTCAGACCAATGCAAAATACTGGCTCCCATGTAGGACCATAGCTCTCATTAAAGTACAAGATTATGGTTTTGATCTTTAAAGTCCTACATGGTTTGGGTCCAGGTTACCTAAAGGATCGTCTTCTCCCATACAATCTGCCCCACACATTTCGGTCTTCTGGAGTGGGTCTGCTCCAACCAGTCAGAACCCGACTGGCAACACACCCAGAGGACCTTTTCATTGGCCACCCGAAAGCTGTGGAATGACCTGCCGGTAGAGCTCCCCAGTAGAACTCTCCAACAGCTAAATCAGCTGTCAGAATTTAAGATGCGAGTGAAGACCCATCTCTTCCAGTAGGCCTACCCCGACAGTCTTTAAACATAAACAAGAATATTACTACATTGTTAATCTCTGTTTTGTCTGTTTTAATATGTATTTCATATTTGGTATGTGTGTTTGTAGTGTATTGCTGTGTTTTGTAACCTGCCTCAAGCCATGAGGAGAGGCGGGTAAGAATTATTATTATTATTATTATTATTATTATTATTATTATTATTATTATTATTTGATACACAACAAGATTAGTACACAGCAAGCAAGATTGCTCTGCTGACTGTTGTATTGGGTCATACGTTAGACACTTCCCAAATGTTTAGTACTACGTGATGTATCGGTGCAGATCTAAGTAGGGTGCCTTTTACAGCTGACCGATGGTAATTTTGTTAGCGCTGATGGTTTTCAAGTGCTGGCCATGATCTTTAGGCACTGAGCCCAGTGTGCCGATCACCACTGGGACCACCTTGACTGTCTTATGCCAGAGTCTTTGCAGTTCGATCTTTAAATCCTCCTATCATGTAAGCTTTTCCAGGTGCTTCTAGTCCACCCTGCTGTCGCCCAGGATTCCAACATCGACAACCTATACTTTGTTTTTTTCCACGATCATGAGGTCAGGAGTATTGTGCTCCAAAACTCTGTCAGTCTGGATGCGGAAGTCCAAGAGTAGTTTGATGTTTTCATTTTCTGTAACTTTATCAGACTTGTGATCCCACCAGTTCTTTGTTACAGGCAGATGGTATTTGTGGCACAAGTTCCAATGGATCATCTGAGTCACTGTATTATGACTCTGCTTGTAGTCAGTCTTTACGATCTCCTTGCAGTAGCTAAGGATGTGATCCATAGTTTTGTCCACTTCCTTGCAGAGTCTACACTTATTAAAATTATTATTATTATTATTATTATTATTATTATTATTATTATTATTCCTCAGTGTTGGCTATGATACATATGTCTGTTTTTTTAAATGTCAGGAGCGACTTGAGAAACTGTGTTGCTTTTGGTGTGAGAGAATTGGCCGTCCGCAAGAATGTTGCCCAGATGTTTTGAGGTCTGATGAAAATTGCAGTCCAATGGCATCACCAGGGCCACATGTTCCCACCTTCGGTTTTAGATAAGGACAGCTCCTGATAGTAGTGACTGTGAAAAGCATTCGGCAGGAGAAGTGCTTCAGAAACCCAGTTCATTTTGGATGACAGCCCAATGTACTTCAATCTCAAAGCTTGTTTGGGTAGCTGCACGCTCTCTTCCAGCTGTTTATTGTTTTTTTTTTTCAACCATGAAAGAAAGAGGGGAAGAAATCAGAAAATCCAGCCTGGGAATCGGGAAGCAGCAGAATATGATGTGTCCCCAAAGGGTAAATGTTACTGAAATTTCATAATCCCTGCCCTGCTAAAAGGGAAGACTTTTGTTCTCTCTTAATTATCTCTCTAATAAAATAAAAGTGTAAGAACATGGTTCTGACAGAGAGCATTTGTTGTCCAGTCATAAAAGTATATTTACGTGCAGGTCTAGACATCCAACAGAGTCAGAAAAAAAAACTGTTTACAGCACTAGCCTAGACATGATTATTTATAAGTAATACCCAGAATATTTAGGAGAAGAAGTGGCTAACCCAGGCATGGGCAAACTTTGGCCTTCCAGGTGTTTTGGACTTCAATGCCCACAATTCCTAACAGCCTCAGGCCCTTTCCTTTCCCCCCTCAGCCAAAGAATTCAAAGAAAGCAAAATATAATGAACTAGCAAGTACAAATTTTTGCCCAGGTAGACAGGCCCCCTCTTGCCCTTTTCTTTGCAGGTGGGGTTAAGGAATAGTTGTGTTACCCAGACATCACAAGGTGGCGCTGTCTTTCCAAAGCCTACAAAATATGCAGTTTCTGTGCCAAGGCTCTGATATGGCTGGCTACTGGGTGTTAGGAATTGTGGGAGCTGCAGTCCAAAACACCTGGAGGGTCCAAGTTTGCCCATTCCTGTTCTATACTATCTCTCAGCACCTGCTTTTAGATATCAGTCACAATAGTCTCTACCGCATAACATTATCAATAAAACTAGCCTTCATGTGTTCTGTTGATAAGCAGTGGACAAGAAAATCCAAAATGATGTGTACATACACGCAAAAACACACATTGATGATTTAATCCTCATCTGTTGTAGCACAAAATGAAGTCAGTTGGAGTTGTTTGGAAAAGTTAGGTTTGTAAGGTAAAGGTTTCGCCGGACATTAAGTCCAGTCGTGTCCAACTCTGTGGGTTGGTGCTTATCTCCATTTCTAAGCCGAAGAGCCGGCGTTGTCCGTAGACACCTCCAAGGTCATGTGACCAGCATGACTGCATGGAGTGCCGATACTTTCCCGCCGGAGCAGTACCTAATGATCTATTCACATTTGGATGTTTTTGAACTGCTAGGTTGGCAGAAGCTGGAGCTAACAGCGGACGCTCACTGTGCTCCCTGGATTCAAACCTGCAAATCCCTAAATCAGGGGTCCCCAAACTAAGGCCCGGGGGCCGGATGCGGCCCTCCGAGGTCATTTATCTGGCCACCGCCCTCAGTTTTATAATATAATATATTGTATATACATATAATATTACTAATAATATTACAGTATAGTGGTATAGTTCAATAAAGTAATATATAATGCTAATATTGTGCTATGCTAATAATATAATATATTGTATGTACATATAATTTGTAAGCCACTCTGAGTCCCCTTTGGGGTGAGAAGGGTGTGATACAAATGTACTAAATAAATGCAGTAAATAAATAAATAATTAATAAATACATTAACTTGACTATCTCACTGGCCAGAAGCAGGAGCATACTTCCCATTGAAATCCTGATAAATGTATGTTGGTTAAAATTATTTTTATTTTTAAATATTGTATTGTTCTTTCATTGTTGTTGTTGTTGTTTTGCACTACAAATAAGACAAATATGCAGTGTGCATAGGAATTTGTTTGTTTGTTTTTTTTCAAATGATAATCCGGCCCCTCAACAGTCTGAAGGATTGTGGACCGGCCCTCGGCTTAAAAAGTTTGAGGACCCCTGCCCTAAATTGTAAACCCAGAGACCATCCTGTTTGTTGTCTGAAAATGAGGCAGACGCATCAGCTGGTTTGTTCACAAATTCCCTTCACTATATGCATGACTACTATATGCAAATATATATGTTAAAATAGGAGCCCCGGTGGCAAAGTGTGTTAAAGCACTGAGCTGCTGAACTTGCAGACCGAAAGGTCCCAGGTTCAAATCCCGGGAGCGGCTTGAGCGCCCGCTGTTAGCTCCAGCTCCTACCAACCTAGCAGTTCGAAAACATGCAAATGTGAATAGATCATTAGGTACCGCTCCGGTGGGAAAGTAACGGCACTCCATGCAGTCATGCTGGTCACATGACCTTGGAGGTGTCTACGGACAACGCCGGCTCTTCGGCTTAGAAATTGAGATGAGCACCAACCCCCAGAGTCAGACACGACTGGACTTAACGTCAGGGGAAACCTTTACCTTACGTTAAAATATGCAAATGTATGCCATATTTTGTGCTGCTTTTGCTGGTGCATTTACTGTCCTTTTTGGCAATGTGATGAGTTTTTAAAAAATACTGTGCCATTCTGTAAGCATTCTCCATGCTCATTCTCTTTGTTTTGACTGTGCTATACTGTACATGAGGCAAGGACAGACTTCTAGGTTAATGTATGAAGTCTGTTTTTAATTTATTAAAAATGATGTTTCTAGCTGTCATGGCTGCAAGAAAAAAACAGCAGAAGTATCCAGAATGTGAGCCTGTCACCCTGCCAGGATGTGCTGGCCGTCTTTATTAATAGTTTTGGAGTCAGCAACAGATGCTAACTTGGTTTTGCATGCCCCTCCACTGTCTCTTAGGTCCAACTTGGCCTCACTGTGCCTTAACCTGGCAAACATGGGGTTTCCTTTGCACACAATCCTTTCGGGCATCGCTTTGCAAATCTGTGACTCAAGCAGGTTTTTCTTGGACCTAAGTATGGCTGCATATGCTCAGAAGAAACCTCAGGTTTTCATTACATATAATTTAATTTCTTTATGTAAAACCATATGTAAAGTTGTGTTGAATCAGGCCAAAGGCCTATTGAATCCAGCAATCTCTTTGCCCAACCAGGTGCCTCTGGAAAGCTCACATGAGGGACGGGAACATGGCAACACCTTTCCACTTGTGTTCTCCAGCACATGATATACAGAGCTACTCCCTTTCTGTCACTGGAAAAATACAGTCATAATGACTAGTAGGCACAGACAGTCTTATTCTCTATGGATTTGCCTTACTTGCCATTCTGAAGCCATCAACTTGGTATGTTCATCTCTGTGAAAGTAAACTCCATAGTTCAATTACATCTGGTATTAAGAAATCCTTCTTTTATCTCCAGAATCTCCTGATACTCAGCTTCATTGAGTGAATTTAATATTAATAAAAAGGAGTACCATGAATAAATCTATACATATTTAATGAAGTAACCTCTCCCGGCCCAACCATCTCAAGCTTGATAAAAACATCATTTGTTTCCATCAAAGAATGGATCCCCTTCTCCCTATGGGGTATGGTCCATAAAACAGGTATAGGAGAAGCAATGAAGGTTCTACCATATGTATGTGTGTACATACATACATATATACGGTAGGTAAAGGTTTCCCCTGACATTAAGTCCAGTTGTGTCCGACTCTGGGGGTTGGCGCTCATCTCCATTTCTAAGCCGAAGAGCCGGCGTTATCCATAGACACCTCCAAGGTCATGTGGCCGGCAAGACTGCATGGACTGCCGTTACCTTCCCGCCGGAGCGGTACCTATTGATCTACTCACATTTGCATGTTTTTGAACTGCTACGTTGGCAGAAGCTGGAGCTTAACAGCGGGTGCTCCCTCCGCTCCCTTGATATATGTGTGTGTGTGTGTGTGTGTGTGTGTGTGTGTGTATACTAGCTGTGCCCGGCCACGCGTTGCTGTGGCGTTGTCTGGTGGTGTTGGTGAGAAATTGTTGAGGTAGTGGTGGCATTGAATGTCTGTTGTATAGTTGTCTTTATGTTTAGTATGTACACTGAAGTGGATTATATGGCAGTGTGGAGTCAAGATAATCCAGTGCAAAGCAGATAATATAAGAAGGAAGGGCTGTGTGGAAGGGCCTTGAGTCTACACTGCCATATAATCCAGTTAAAATCTGATAATCTGTGGAAGAGGCCTAAGTGAGGCCTAACTGTGCCTGTCCCCTGGGCTGAGGAGGTTGCTAGGAGACCAAGTGGGTGGAGCTTAGCCTTCAAACTGGCAGCAATTGGATAAAAACTAGTATTCCTCTCCCTGTAATTAGGACTTTATTTTTCTTTTCTTTTTTGTTGTATCAACCTAGAGCCGTGAATGATGGGTTGTGTTGTCAAATTTCGAGGTTGGGGGGCCTGTAGTTTTGTTGTTTTGTCCGCTGCCCTGATGCCATATATATATCACATACACCATAAGTGAATTCTTTTGTAAATCTAATGGGCCTATGCAAGATCCTCAGGGGAGTGTGCTTGCTCCATCAATGTTTAGCATGTACACATATGACCAGAGCCGGTCCAACAATGAGGCGAATTAAGCGGTCGCTTGGGGCGCAAAACATACAGGGGTGCAATTCAGACTGCTTTTTCTGTTGATTTCTTGTAAAACATGATGTTTTGGTGCTTAATTTGTAAAATCTTAATGTAATTTGATGTTTAATAGGCTTTTCCTTAATCCCTCCTTATTATCCAACATTTTCGCTTATCCGACGCTTTTATTTTTCAGTGATTGGTTTGAGGGTGGGCGCCAAAATTCTGTTCGCCTACACTTGAAAAATACCTAGGGCCAGCTCTGCATATGACCAGCCAATGCCAGAACGGACAGAGAGCAACATCTATGCTGACGATCATGGCATCACCACTCAAGAAGAGAGCTTTTTAAGGTTGAACAGAAGCTCTCCAAAGCTTTAGGTGCTCTTACTTCCTACGACAGGATAAACCCGCTGATTCTTAATCCATCTAAAATGCAGATGTGTGCTTTTCATCTTAAGAACAGACAAGCATCTCAAGCCCTAAGGATGACCTTGTAAGGAATCCCACTGGAGCATTGCAGCACACCAAAATACCTGGAAGTTACCCTGGACTATGCTCTGACTTAAAAGAAGCACTGCTTGAATATCAAACAAAAAGTGGGGCTTTGATCCCTAGTGAGGGTCAGGAGGAGAGAGGAATCAGAAAGCAATTGTTGCTCTGTGCCACTCTTCCTCCCCAAAGTGACTTGAAAAGAGGAGGGATGTAGTTCTAGCTTGGTTCCTGATCTCTATCCAACAGACCATTATTAGCTTTGCTGGAACTTCTTATTTACACAGCTAATTTCCCGCGCTCTCCATGTTCTCCAAACCTTGCCATCAATGTCTATACCAGCAACGAACAGCCACCTCATATGGTAGATTGCCCAACTGTCCAATTAATGATGTAGCGTGCAGGAAAATTATAGCCCGTGGTTTTAATGTGGCCAAAATGCACAGCAAAGCAGTCTTTGCAAATGGATATGGCTTTGAAAATTATACGAATGTGGCTGGTTCCATCTTGGAAGGAGACAGTCTGTGTTGAACAACGTCTCCAAGGAATTAACCAGATGCCCATCAGCACCTAAAGAAAGGCCCTGAATGGGAGTCATGGGTGTCCCAATGTGATATATAAAGTAGAGAAGCAGCTCTTTGTCTGATCAGGTTTTGGTGAATAAATTTCCTAGCATTTTCTGTTAGGTAGCAATTAATTTGAAAGGTTTCCTTGACTTACACATAAGGATATAAAGTGAGATGATTTGGTATGTCACATATAGGCTTAATTAAGAAACTGCTTTCCCACTATAACTGGAGAACTGGATTCCAATTTCCTATTTCTGTTTTTATTTTTGTATCACTTTGAAACCCACAGAACTTTACAACATAGCATAACACAGGAATTATTTGTGTTGCCTTTGAAATAATTTATTGTGATGTCATTTTGTTGTAATGCCATTTTATGGGTTTATTGTGGCCCTAGCGTATATACACGCTATTGCCCGGGTTGGGCATTTTGTAATGGTATTAAGCACAAATAATAATCATTTTTCAATTTTATGAATGGTCACATTGGACAATGCACACTCATATATTGGTCCCTTTTATAAAAATGTATTGCTGACAGGCTGCAACTCCCATCAGCCCGAGGTCTGGCTGGGCTGTGACTTGCAGCTCTCCTCTTAACCAGATGGCTTAGCCATGTTGCTGGGCTGAAACTCTCATCATCCCCGGCTTTCCTAGCAAAGTTTGTTGGGAAGTGTAGCTTGGCAGGTAGGCCAAGCCACCTGATCTGTTAAAGAGGAAAGCGGTGTCTTTGGTCTTGGGTGGGAATCATGCAGTTCTCTGGAAGTGGTTGGACCAAAACTCCCATTGTTCTCTATCAGCAGCCCCCCCCCCAAAAAAAACCCCCAAAAAACCCTTTGCCAGTATTTTAAGTTGGATAATGATGGATATGTATGCCACATGTCAGAAGGGCCTCCAAGGCGGGAGAGAGAGGGGTCTGCAATGAGTTCTGGCTACAGGGAAAAGATCTTGGAGTCTTCGTGGACAACAAGTTGAACATGAGCTAAGAGTGTGATGCAGTGTCTAAAAAAGCCAATGGGATTTTGGGCTGCATCAAAAGGAGTCTAGTATCCAGATCGAGGGACGCCATTGTGCCTCTCTATTCTGCTTTGCTCAGACCTCTTTACCTGGAATATTATGTCCAATTCTGGGCCCCAAGAACTCAAGAGAGATTGACAAGCTGGAAGGTGTCCAGAGGAGGGCAACTAAAAAGATCAAAGGCCTGGAGAACATGAATAATCCTGAGGAGCGCTTAAAGAGCTGTGTCTCTTTAGCCTCAGAAGAGAAGGTTGAGAGGAGACATGTGAGCAGGCATGTAGCGAGGGGTGTGTGTGTGTGTGCTTGAGAGGCTTCAACCCCCCAAAATTCTCAGGGTGGTCTGCAAGAAGGCCTTACTGGTATTATTTAAACTGTTATATTTATTCATATCATGACGTGATCATCATGCTCACTATATCCCATATGCATGGGGGTATTGGGATAACGATACAAAAGGTTTTCTAGGGTAGATCAGCTCCCCGCCCCAATCAAAATCCTGGCTAGGGGCCTGCATGTGAGGAACCATGTTTCAATATCTGACAGGATTCCATAAGGATGAGAGAGCAGCTTGTTTTCTGCTGCTCTGGAAAATAGCACTGACGCAATGGGTTCAAAAGACAGGAAAGCAGATTCCACTTGAAGAGCAGAAAGAACTTCCAGGCACGAATCAGCCAGACCTTGAAGCTGAAAGGCTATTCAATGTTCATCAAGGTGACCTTATAATCATAAAATCATAGAATCATAGAATAATAAAGTTGGAAGAGACCTCATGGGCCATCCAGTCCAACCCCCTGCCAAGTAGCAGGAAATCACGTTCAAAGCAACCCCGACAGACGGCCATCCAGCCTCTGCTTAAAAGCCTCCAAAGAAGGAGCTTCCACCACAGCCCGGGGCAGAGAGTTCCACTGCTGAACAACTCTCACAGTGAGGAAGTTCTTCCTGATGTTCAGGTGGAATCTCCTTTCCTGTAGTTTGAAGCCATTGTTCCGTGTCCTAGTCTGCAGGGCAGCAGAAAACAAGCTTGCTCCCTCCTCCCTATGACTTCCCTTCACGTATTTGTACATGGCTCTCAGCCTTCTCTTCTGCAGTTCTTTAAACCGCTCCTCATAGGGCTTGTTCTCCAGACCTTTGATCATTTTAGTTGCCCTCCTCTGGACGCTTTCCAGCTTGTCAACATCTCCCTTCAATTGCGGTGCCCAGAACTGGACACAGTATTCCAGGTGTGGTCTGACCAAGGCAGAATAGAGGGGGAGCATGACTTCCCTGGATCTAGATGCTACATCCGTATTGATGCAGGCCAGAATCCCATTGGCTTTTTTTGCAGCCGCATCACATTATAGGTTCATGTTTAACTTGTTGTCCACAAGAACTCCAAGATCTTTTTCACATGTACTGCTGTCTAGCCAGGCGTCCCCCATTCTGTATCTTTGATTTCCATTTTTTCTGCCGAAGTGAAGTATCTTGCATTTGTCCCTGTTGAACTTCATTTTGTTAGTTTTGGCCTATCTCTCTAGTCTGTCAAGATCATTTTGAATTCTGCTCCTGTCTTCTGGAGTGTTAGCTATCCCTCCCAGTTTTGTGTCATCTGCAAACTTGATGATCGTGCCTTCTAACCCTTCATCTAAGTCGTTAATAAAGATGTTGAACAGAACCGGGCCCAGGACGGAACCCTGCGGCACTCCACTTGTCACTTCTTTCCAAGATGAAGACGACACATTGGTGAGCACCCTTTGGGTTCGTTCGCTGAGCCAATTACAGATCCACCTACCGTAGTTTTGTCTAGCCCACATTTTACTAGTTTGTTTGCCAGAAGGTTGTGGGAGACTTTGTCAAAGGCCTTACTGAAATCCAGGTACGCTACATCCACGGCATTCCCTGTATCGACCCAACTTGTAACTCTATCGAAAAAAGAGATCAGATTAGTCTGGCATGACTTGTTTTTGGTAAATCTGTGTTGGCTATTAGCAAAGGAGATTCCACCTGAACATCAGGAAGAACTTCCTCACTGTGAGAGCTGTTCAGCAGTGGAACTCTCTCCCCCGGGCTGTGGTGGAGGTTCCTTCTTTGGAGGCTTTTAAGCAGAGGCTGGATGGCCATCTGTCGGGGGTGCTTTGAATGCGATTTCCTGCTTCTTAGCAGGGGGTTGGACTAGATGGCCCATGTGGTCTCTTCCAACTCTACTATTCTATGATTCTATGAATGACCGCATTTGTTTCTAAGTGTTCGCAGACCACTTCCTTAATGATCTTTTCCAGAATCTTGCCTGGTATCGATTTGAGGCTGACCGGACGGTAATTGTTTGGGTCGTTCTTTTTTCCCTTCTTGAAGATAGGGACCACATTCGCCCTCCTCCAATCTGCTGGGACTTCTCCCATTCTCCAAGAACTCTCGAAGATAATTGCCAGTGGTTCTGAAATAACTTCCGCTAGTTCCTTCAATACTCCTTGAAACACCAAACAGACAAGAGTTCTTTCTCCCACAGGTATATAAACCCCACTTGCCTAGTTTCCAACAGACCTCACCCAATGCTTTTGACTTTACAAAAACTGTCCAGACCCTCTTAGAAAACCGCAGCTTCTATGTGGAGTTTCAGGGCCAGAAAAGCAGATGGAGGAGGCAAAAGAATGGTTTACCCCAAGGCAGCGTTCTTGCACCAACCTTGTTTAATATCTTCACGAACGATCAGCCACAACCTCCACTCACAAAGAGCTTTATATATGCTGATGACCTTGGCCTTACAACACAAGCAAAAGATTTTGAAACAGTTGAAAAGCAACTCACCAATGCCGTGAAAGACCTCTCCAGCTACTACAAAGAGAACCACCTGAAGCCGAACCCTTCCAAGACACAAGTGTGTGCTTTCCAACTACGTAACCGCGAAGCCAACAGGAAACTGAAAGTTACTTGGGAAGGCCAAGAGCTCGAACACTGTTTCCATCCTAAATACCTTGGTGTCACCTTAGACCGAACACTAACATATAGGAAACACTGCATGAACACAAGCACAAAGTAGCTGCACGCAACAACATCCTGCGGAAACTGACTGGCAGCACATGGGGAGCAGACCCACAAGTAATAAGAACATCAGCCCTGGCCTTGTCTTTCTCAACTGCAGAGTATGCCTGTCCTGTTTGGCACAAGTCTGCCCATGCAAAGCAGGTGGACATAGCACTGAATGAAACATGCAGAATAATCACAGGATGCCTTAAACCTACACCTGTTGATAAACTCTACAAGTTAGCTGGCATTGCCCCTCCTGATGTGCGACGGGAAGTTGCTGCTAATGGTGAGAGAAAAAAGGTCGAACATTGTGAAAGCCACCCACTGCATAACTATCACCCTCCTCCCACCAGACTCAAATCAAGGAAGGGCTTCATGAGAACCACCACTCCTCTTGATGTTCCCCCAGCAGCAGCAAGGGTGTCTCTCTGGGCAGCTAAACCTGGCAATTCTAACTGGATGGCCCCCCAAGAGGGTCTTCCTCCAGGGGCAAACCAAGAATGGGCAACTTGGAAGTCCCTGAACAGACTCAGAAGTGGAGTGGGCAGATCAAAAGACAACTTGGCGAGGTGGCACTACCTGGAGGAATCCTCCACCTTGTGTGACTGTGGAGCTGAACAAACAATTCAGCATATGTATGCTTGCCCACAATGCCCTGCCTCATGTACGGAGGAGGAGTTGTTTAAAGCTACAGACAATGCGGTTGCTGTTGCCCGCTTTTGGTCCAAAACTATTTAGTTGCTTGTGATTTCTTCCCCCCACCCCCCCATCATTTTGAAATGTATTTGTTGTACAATGCTTTTGACACGAAATAAATAAACAGACCTCACAACCTCGGAGGATGCCTGCCATAGATGTGGGCGAAACGTCAGGAGAGAATGCTTCTGGAGCAAGCCTGTTATAGAATCATAGAATCATAGAATAGTAGAGTTGGAAGAGACCACATGGGCCATCTAGTCCAACCCCCTGCTAAGAAGCAGGAAATCGCATTCAAAGCACCCCCGACAGATGGCCATCCAGCCTCTGCTTAAAAGCCTCCAAGGAAGGAGCCTCCACCACGGCCCCGGGGAGAGAGTTCCACTGTCGAACAGCTCTCACGGTGAGGAAGTTCTTCCTGATGTTCAGGTGGAATCTCCTTTCCTGTAGTTTGAAGCCATTGTTCCGTGTCCTAGTCTGCAGGGCAGCAGAAAACAAGCTTGCTCCCTCCTCCCTATGACTTCCCCACTGTTCAGCAGTGGAACTCCCTGCCTCTGAGTGCGGTGGAAGCTCCTTCTTTGGAGGCTTTGAAACAGAGGCAACTCCTTCTTCGCGGCTTCAGGCGCCCCCTCCCTCCGGTCCTCGAGGGCGGCGCCTTGGGTAGCGGGGACGACCCCCTTCGAGCCGCTGTCCGAGGAAAGACGTGGAAAGAAAGAACCTTGTCTCCTCCATCCTCTATCGTTTCTCCGGAGGAGGAGGAGATGGGCGCCGCGTGGTCCCCGGGGTTGCTGCTGGGGCTCTTGCTGGGGCTGCTCTGTTGCCTGCTCCAGCCTGGCCCCGCCGAGGCGCAATCGGTGCTGAGCGACCACGAGATCGAGGAGTTCCTGAAGGGCTTCTTGGGAGAAACCGAGGAGGAGGAGGAGACCGGGGAGGAAGGCGAGAAGGCGGCCCCGGTGCCCGTCGAGAGGGACCCCCGGGAAGAGGGTGAGCGCCTCTGCTAGAAAGGCTTTTCCAGGGTCTCTCTTTGAGAAGGATGCTATAGACAGGCATGGGCAAAGCTTGGTCCTTTCTCCAAGTGTTTTGGACTTCAGCTCCCACCATTCCTAACAGCCTCGGGCCCTTTCCTTTAAGCGGCTGGGGGTGAAAAGGAAGGGGCCCGAGGCTGTTAGGAATGGTGGGAGCTGAAGTCCAAAACACTTGGAGAAAGGACCAAACTTTGCCCATGCTTGCTCTATTCAGCAAGCATCCTCCGAGGTTGTGAGGTCTGTTGGAAACTAGGCAAGTGGGATTTATATATCTGTGGAATATTCAGGGTGGGAGAAAGAACTCTTGTCTATGAAGTGTGAATTGGCAACCTTGATTAGCATTGAATGGCCTTGCTGCTTCCAAGCTGCTTCTAGCCTAAGGGAGGGAGCAATCCTTTGTTGGGAGGTGGGACAATTTCAGCCATGAAAATGAACAAAATCTGGCTACCAGTATTATTATTTTAAACTCTAAAATCAGGTCAATGAATAAAGAACAACACTCAGGAAACAGAGGAGTTCCAGACACGAAACAATCAGGGCCAGCTAACACCCCTCAACAAAAGGATTCCGTCAAATTGGACAAATAATTCTACGAATAACAGAAACTCTTTGAACCCAAGATGAGAAGTCAATCTGCACTTTTTTTCTTTTCTTCCTCTTTTTTTTCTCTTTTTTTGTTAACTTTTCTTTAAATGTACAGTAGAGTCTCACTTATACAACATAAACAGGCCGGCAGAACATTGGATAAGCGAATATGTTGGATAATAAGGAGAGATTAAGGAAAAGCCTATTAAACATCACATTAGGTTATGATTTTACAAATTAAGCGCCAAAACATCATGTTATACAACACATTTGACAGAAAAAGTAGTTCAATACGCAGTAATGCTATGTTGTAATTACTATATTTACGAATTTAACACCAAAATATCATGATATATTGAAAATATTGACTACAAAAATAGCTTGGATTATCCAGAAGCTTGGATAAGCAAGGCTTGGATAAGTGAGACTCTACTGTACCTGCTTTTCCAGAGACTAGAGCAGGGGTCCCCAAACTTTTAAAAGAGGAGACCAGTTCACGATCCTTTGGACCGTTGGAGGGCCTATAGACTATAGTTGGCCACCGAGCAATAATAATAATAACAACAACAACAACAACAACAACAACAACAACAAAAAAGAGGATTGGAAGAGACCCTTTGGGCCATTGAGTGCAACCCCCTTTTGCCTTTGTGCACCAAAAGCACAAGCAAAGCACCCCTGACAGATGGCCACCCAGCCTCAATGATAATAATGATAATGATAATAATAATAATAATAATAATAATAATAATAAAAGGCCACCCGACTGGGATCTGCGCACATCATCCGAAAATACATCACAGTCCTAGACACTTGGGAAGTGTTCGACTTGTGATTTTATGAAACGAAATCCAGCATATCTATCTTGTTTGCTGTGTCATACAATAAATAATAATAATAATAATAATAATAATAATAAAAAGAGAGTTGGAAGAGACTCCTTGGGCCATTTAGTCCAATCCCCTTCTGCCTTTGTGCACCAAACGCACAAGCAAAGCACCCCTGACAGATGGCCACCCAGCCTCAATGTTAATAAATAATAATAATAATAATAATAATAATAATAATAATAATAATAATAATAATAATGGTTGTAAGAGAAGAAGAGACCCCTTGGGTCATTTAGCCCAACCCCCTTCTGCCCTTGTGCCGTGGGGGCTGGATAAATGGCTTCGATGGGCCGCATCTGGCCCCTGGGCCTTAGTGTGGGGACCCCTGGACTAGAGCATGTTCCATTAGATTCAAATGACAAGAAAAGCTATTCAAATTGGAACCAGCCCATTTGTCTTCATAGGGCAGTGATGGCCTACCTATGACACGCGTGTCAGCACTGACACGCCTAGCCATTTTTGCTGACACGCTGCTGCATGCAGATTGATTGGATGATTAATGTCTTTTGTGGCCAAATTTGGCGTGATTTGGTCCAGTGGTTTTGTTGTTTACTCCATGGGAATTAGGCACATTACATACATACATACATATATATATATATATATATATATATATATATATATATATATATACATACACACACACACACACACATACATACACACACACACACACACACACATACACACACATACATACACACACAGTAGAGTCTCACTTATGCAACACTTGCTTATCCAACGTTCTGGATTTTCCAACGCATTTTTGTAGTCAATGTTTTCAATATATCGTGATATTTTGGTGCTAAATTCATAAATACAGTAATTACTATATAGCATTACTGCATATTGAACTACTTTTTCTGTCAAATTTGTTGTATAACATAATGTTTTGGTGCTTAATTTGTAAAATCATAACCTAATTTGATGTTTAATAGGCTTTTCCTTAATCTCTCCTTATTATCCAACATATTCGCTTATCCAACGTTCTGCTGGCCCATTTACGTTGGATAAGCAAGACTCTACTGTAGTTTAAATAACAAAAATATATAATTGTAATATATAACTGTATTTAATAAATCAAAATTTTTTTACTACCATTATTTCCATGTACAACAATCTATGGTACCTCTTGCAGTTTCTATGCTGTTTTCTCTCTATTGTAGTTTCAATGTAGTCATGAATAATGAATAATATAATAATAATATAATAGTAATAATATAATAATATACTACAATAATAATAGAATAATAATAGAATGATTATATATATAAATGTGCATAATTCCCATGGAGTAAACAACAAAACCACTGGACCAAATCACACCAAATTTGGCCACAAAAGACATTAGTCATCCAATCAATCTGCATGCAGCAGCGTGTCAGCAAAAATGGCTAGGCGTGTCAGTGCTGACACGCGTGTCATAGGTTGGCCTTCACTGGACTAGAGCATGTTCCATTAGATTCAAATGACAAGAAAAGCAATTCAAATTAGAACCAGCCCATTTGTCTTCATAGGGTGCCATAAGTCAAAATCGATGTCACAACAAATATCTATAACAACAAATGATTTCACAGATGTGATATGACTATCTGAATGCAAGCATCCCTCTGGGCTGCTTTAAGAGCATGCTCGTCCCTAAATCTTTTCTCTTCTACCATTCATATTTCTCCACTCCATCTTTCAAAAATGGTTTGGCTGTACCAAAAATTCCATGCTTTGTGGCTTGGCCACGGCAAGAACACTTTAGAGAACTGTGTCTCGTTGTTGTCTCTTGATAGCTCTTGGATTTATGATCCCCGTGGGGATGGGATAGATGTATGTGTGTGTGTAACAAGCAGAAAGGAGAGGCCCTTGAATGTTTCTGTGACAGCATTCAAATGTTGTATTCAGACAAATGCCCCAAAAGCCAGAGTTTTGCTAGGTTTGAAGCTCAACATCTTTCATATGAAAGTGGGACTTTTTTTTATAGTTGCAAGCCTGTATTTATTGGAAAGAGTTGCATTGGGCCTTGCAGAGCTTCCTTATGAGTTGATATGTCTAGAATTGCATTGATTTAGTTCAGGTGAAAAAGGTGCACCATGAAAGGAAAACAACAATGACTGTATGAAAGTTTGACTTGGCTGTATTGCCTCTTAAACAGGAAAGTTCTGGAAACAGCATGGACAGACTGCTTTGCATGGAAGACTTCCACATTTGCACCATAATCTTGTATGAATGTCTGAGTCTGCCTGATAATCTTAACAACCAGGAGGCCTGGCTTATAAGCAATCAAACAAAGCACACACCTGGGTCGGGTTGCTGTGAGTTTTCTGGGCTGTATGGCCATGTTCCAGAAGCATTCTCTCCTGACCTTTCACCCACATTTATGGCAGGCATCCTCAGAGGTTTTGAGGTTTGTTGGAAACTAGGCAAGTGGGGTTTATATGTCTGTAGAATGTCCAGGGTGGGAGAAAGAACTCTTTATCTTTTTGAGGCAAGTGTGAATGTTGCAATTGATCACCTTGATTAGCATTGAATGGTCTTGCAGCTTCAAAGCTTGGCTGTTTCCTGTTAGACCTCTAGTTAGTATTGGATTGCAGTTCCTACTGCGCCTCATCATTGTGTTTGTCTGAGGGATGGAGAGTTACACTTTGGCCTTTTGCGGAAACCAGTGGGTTTTGGTTAGGAAAGTTTTTAGCAAAGCTTCCTACAGTACTATTTATGTTTTTAACTCTGTTTATGTTCTGTTTTTTGGGCTTGGCCCCATGTTCGCCACCGCGAGTCCCTTCGGGGAGATGGTGGTGGGATAGAAAAATAAAATTATTATTATTGTATGACACAGCAAACAAGATAGATATGCTGGATTTCGTATCACAAAATCACAAGTTGAACACTTCCCAAGTGTCTAGGACTCTGTGATGTATTTTCAGATGATGCACGCAGATCCCTTTTGCAGTTGGCAGATCGCAATTTTGTCAAGGTCTATTGTTTCCAAATGCTGGCTGAGATTTTTTGGCATGGCACCCAATGTGCCGATCACCACCGGGACCACCTGCACTGGTTTCTGCCAGAGTCTTTGAAGTTCAATCTTGAGGTCCTGATAGCGGCTGAGTTTTTCCTGTTGTTAAATTATTATTATTATTATTATTATTATTATTATTATTATTATTATTATTATTATTATTATTATTATTATTTCCCCCCTCTTATATTCTCAGTTCATATCAGTTGCTCAAACTGAGTTCAAAATGCAACACTAATTTACTCTCAATTCCAACATAAGAAAGGGGTTAGAAATGGGGTGACATGCCAGTGGATGGAATAATATCTCTCTGTGTCTCCTCGGTGAACCCTCCATGGACTTCTGTACCCAAATGTCACCTCTCCTGCTGCTTTTAGTGAGTTAAGATTTACCTGCCCAGTTCATCAGCCTCTACAGGTGAAATGTAGTTTGATGATGCAATTTTCACCTCATGTTACAAAGTGTTTCAGAGGCAGGAGGAAGGCTGGATCTACACTGCCATTTGATCCTAGATTATCTGCTTTGAACTGGATTATCAGTCACTGTCATATAATTCAGTTCAAAGCAGATACTCTGGGATCACAAATTGGATTATATGGCAGTATAAATGGGGCTGAAGTGAGAACATCTAAGAATCATAGAAACATAGACTTGAAAGAGATCTCTTAGGCCATCCACTCCAACCCCCTGCCAAGAAGCAGGAAAATCATGTTCAAAACACCCCTGACAGATGGCCATCCAGCCTCTGCTTAAAAGCCTCCAAAGAAGGAGCCTCCACTACATTTCGGGGAAGAGAGTTCCACTGCTGAACAGCTCTCCCAGTTCGAAAGTTCTTCCTAATATTTAGGTGGAATCTTCTTTCCTGTAGTTTGAAGCCATTGTTCCGCATCCTAGTCTGCAGGGCAGCAGAAAACAAGCTTGCTCCTTCTTCACTATGACTTCCCCTCACCTTTTGATACATGGCTCTCATCATGTCTCCTCTCAGCCTTCTCTTCTGCAGGCGAAACATGCCCAGCTCTTTAAGCTGCTCCTCATAGGGCTTGTTATCCAGACCTTTGATCATTTGGACACATTCTAGCTTGTGAACATTTCCCTTAAATTGCAGTGCCCAGAATTGGACACAGTGAGATTCCAGGTGTGGTCTGACCAAGGCAGAATAGAGGGAGAGCATGACTTCCCTGCATCTAAACACTAGACTCCTATTGATGCAGGCCAAAATCCCATTGGGTTTTAAAGCTGCTGCATGACATTGTTAGCTCACGTTTAACTAAGAAATCTGATGCAAAAAAAGAGATAAAAAAACTCAAGATTCATAAAACAAAAGCATGTGACTTCTCAAATTAGCTCCAATGTGTTTTCACTAGAAATATTTACATAATCTCCTTCAGGAGGGAGGGAAGCTATGCAAATATTTTAATACTGCCAGACTCTCTTTTACATCAGAACAAAATGTCTCAAGGCTGACCTGAAGGAAAAGGGAGGCCTGGTATATTGCTTTACAACTGTGGGAATAGTTCCTGGTGACTTGGAAAGGAGGCTATTGCTCCTTCTTCCTGGAAGGTCATTGCTCCTTCTTTCCAGCAATGAACAAGAAATACAGAGGACGGATGTGTGGGAAGAGAGAGACATTATCGAGAAGTTCTGCATGTCCTACTGGTCTGCTACTCTGACAGTGATGAGAGAGAGGGCAAACAAATCATCTTCCTGGACCAAACTTTGTAGTTTGTTGTCCATGGGCCCATGCACCACAAATCAGAATTGTGGTGTCCTCACTCCCACAGACCATGGAAAGACTCATAACCTTGGAATGAGGCTGCGGCTGTCTGTGGGGCTGTGTGATGACATGATGCTTACTCAGTAGTCTTCTCTTACAGATGAGGCCTTTGACTCACAAAGCAAGCCTTCTACCCGTGCCCTAAACTCCCGAGCTCCATGTGGGAGGGAACGAAGGCCAGAAAGACTTCCATTTTTTCAGAGCATGAGGACTGTAGTTCCCAGAATTTTCAAGCCAGTATGGCTATTGGTCAGTGCTGGAGGTAGCACTATAATAATAATAATAATAATAATAATAATAATAATAATAATAATAATAATAATAGACTGGACACTGGTGGAACTGGACAATTTGAACAGAAAAACAAAAAAACTCATGATCATTCATCATTCACTGCACCCCCGCAGTGATGTTGACCAGCTATATCTGCCTAGAAGATCAGGGGGCAGAGGACTCTTACAAGTAAAACAAGCAGTCAAAGAGGAAGAACATGCCCTGGCAGAATATGTAAAGCAAAGTGAAGAACCTGCTTTGATTGAAGTCAAAAATCAGAAACTCCTCAAAGCACAGCAGACAAAAAAACCAGTACAAGAAAACCGCACTAAAAACTAGAGCTGACAGCTGGCACAACAAAAGATTGCATGGAAAGTTCCTTGACAAAATTGAAGGAAAAGCTGATAAGGAGAAGACCTGGCTCTGGCTCACGAATGGGACCCTGAAGAAGGAGACAGAAGGCCTGATCCTTGTAGCCCAGGAGCAAGCCATCAGAACAAATGCAATTGAGACCAAGATCGAAAAATCAACTGATGACCCAAAATGCAGACTGTGCAAGGAAACCGACGAAACCATTGATCATATCCTCAGCTGCTGTAAGAAAATCGCACAGACAGACTACAAACAGAGGCACAACTATGTGGCCCAAATGATTCATTGGAACTTATGCCTCAAGTACCACCTCCCAGCAGTAAAGAACTAGTGGGATCACAAACCTGCAAAAGTATTGGAAAATGAGCATGCAAAAATACTGTGGGACTTCCGAATCCAGACTGACAAAGTTCTGGAACACCACACACCAGACCACACAGTTGTGGAAAAGAAAAAGGGTTGGATCATTGATGTTGCCATCCCAGGTGACAGTCGCATTGACGAAAAACAACAGGAAAAACTCAGGACCTCAAGATTGAACTTCAAAGACCCTGGCAGAAACCACTGCAGGTGGTCGCGGTGGTGATGGGCAGATTGGGTGCCATGCCAAAAGATCTCAGCCGGCATTTGGAAACAATAGACATTGACAAAATTACGATCTGTCAACTGCAAAAGGCCATCCTACTTGGATCTGCACGCATCATCCGAAAATACATCACACAGTCCTAGACACTTGGGAAGTGTTCGACTTGTGATTTTGTGATACGAAATCCAGCATATCTATCTTGTTTGCTGTGTCATAATAAAATAATAATAATAATAATAATAATAATAATAATAATATTTTTCCTTGTTTACTTAATCCTCCACTGCCACCAGATTCAATTACAAGCTAACGGTACTACTCACTGGAAATATGTGCCCCCTCTCTACTTGTTGCTTCTGTTACAGAATCAAAGACTTCTGAGACACATTCATGTTGTCTGTATTATACATATAGCACATAAAATGAACAGTACTATATACATGTTTAGTATTTTCATTACTAGTTGAAGTGTTTTTACTTAAATGAATGCTTAAATGTTTTTACTTAAATGATCGAACTGCAAAAACTTTGGCACAAGCCAGTCAAGTGGTGATTGGCACACTGGGTACAGTGTCTAAAGGCCTTGGCCTGCACTTAAACACAATCGGCACTGACAAAATTACCATCTGCCAGCTGCAGAAGGCCACCTTACTGGGATCTGCTCGCATTATTCGCCGATACATCACATAGTCCTTACTTACTTAGGCGATCCCTCGTAGTTCGAGGATGATTGTCTTCCATCTTGGGGATGGATCCGTAGATGGCTGAAGAGACCTATTCTTGATCTGCATGTTCTCCTGCAGTGAGGACATTGGTTTCCAGGTGGAAGGCGGTCCCGGTCAGGGTTGGCTTGATGGGCCTTCCTCTTGGCATGTTTCTCCCTTAAGCCCTCCATTCGTGCCTCTTCGAACTCCACAGCACTGCTGGTCACAGCTGACCTCCAATTAGAGCGCTCAAGGGCCAGGGCTTCCCAGTTCTCAGTGTCTATGCCACAGTTTTTAAGGTTGGCTTTGAGCCCATCTTTAAATCTCTTTTCCTGCCCACCAACATTCTGTTTCCCATTCTTGAGTTCGGAGTAGAGAAACTGCTTTGGGAGACGGTGATCGGGCATTCGGACAATGTGGCCAGTCCAGCTTCAATGCTGGTGGTCTTTGTTCTTCCAGCACGCTGACATTTGTCCGCCTGTCTTCCTAGACACTTGGGAAGTGTCCAACATGTGCTCCAATTCAACAGCCAGAAGAGTGTCTGCTGTGGACTCATCTTGTTGTGTTTCTAATAATAATAATAATAATAATAATAATAATAATAATAATAATAATAATAATAATAATAATATATTTCAAATCTCAGGGAATCCTCTTTAAAAAAAAGAAATGCAAATTATAGCCATAGGACTGCACCGAGCTAATACTTGGTTTATCATGATTTTATCATTATTCATAATATCATAAAAAAGTAAAGGTTTTGCCTTGACGTTAAGTCTCATCGAGTCTGACTCAGAGGGGTGGTGATCATCTCCATTTCTAAGCCAAAGAGCCGGCATTGGCCTAGGTCATTTGGCTGGCACGACTGCATGGAGCTCCATTACCTTCCCCCCAAAGGAGTATCTATTGATCTACTCACATTTGCATGTTTTTGAACTGCTAGGTTGGCAGAAGCTGGGGCTAACAGCGGGAGCTCACTCCATCCTGCGGATTCAAACTGCCGACCTTCTAGTCAGCAAGTTCTGCATCTCAACGGTTTAATCTGCTGCACCACCGCTGCCCCATATATAATAATATCATAGATATGAATTATTATTATCTGACTTATCAGTTTGGTTTGTCTGTGCCTGCAAGTTTGTCTTCTGTTTTGATGTTTGTGCTTCGACGTAGGTTTGTAGTTTGTTGTAGAATGTAGCTGTGTAATTTTGGCATTATGTATCATAAAATCTTGCTTCTTTGTATTCTTACTACCTTTCTGTTATGTTCCCCTTTATTTTGGGAATAAAGAATGACTTATTACATTGTTGCCATTTAAAAAATATATTTTGGAGTGTCCCGAATTCAGTATTTGTATCAATTTAGTTAGTTTTGATTAGGCACAGAGGCTGATGTTCCAGTGCAGTATCTTTTAGTGTTTTTGAATGGTTTCCATGTTACCCCATTTAGCTTTTGAAAGTCTATTAGGATACTTTAACACTTTTCTTACTGTTTACACTTTACAAAATAAAATAATCAAAGCAAGTTGCGAAGAAAATGGTACACGATGGAGCAAAGCTGAGATTATTTTTGGATCCAGAATGCCAAAGTCCTACAAAATCAGTGTGTGTGTGTATTGCAGGTTGGTGTTATCTTTTAGCTTCGTGTGTTATTTGTAACTTACATTCCAGTCTTAAGTAAACTAAAAGCAATGAGACTTCACAGTAACTGAGATACTGAGCTGTCAGCGACTTGCTACATAGTTGGGCCATAGTCCAGAAACTCATCTTTGCCTTGAGCAAGTTCCTATCTTACAAGCTAGTTTTTTTCTCAGTGGAAAAATAGTGACTCATATGATTGTTATGAAGAAAATCATTGATACAGACTGATCTGTGCATACTTACTTAAAAGATTCGGCTGCATTCAGAACCACTTGTTATTGTATGAATCTTCATTAGATTGCAGCCTTAGCCTTGCTTCATGTAGCACAGGAACAGTAAAATCATATACTGTATTTTATTGAATCGAAGGTGCACTTTTTCCCATTTAAAGGGGCTTCAAAAATGGGCTTTGCCTTAGATTCAATGGTATCTTAGATTTTCTATTTACCTGTCTTACCTCCAAGAGAAGATGAAAAGGAGCTGTGCACTTTACATTCAGTGATGCCTTAGATTTAGTGAAATATGGTATATGTATGCTCAGAAGTAATTCCCATTGAGTGTGGGGAATTGCTTCTGAGAAAGTGGTATGGAATTATACAGTATTAGCTGTGCCCTGTCACGCGTTGCTGTGGCCAATTGGAATTGCAGTGAATAGTCTCGCTGCTTCAAAGCCTGGTTGTTTTCTACATGGGGTATGTTTGCTAGGCCAGGTTGAATGAGATGGAGTAGCCTCGTTGTTTCCAAAGTCTGGCTTTGAAGCTGCAAGGCTGTTCAGTGTTAATCAAGGTGGGCCACAAAGGGGTTGATATATGTGTGGAATAACATGCAGTGTAGTATAAAGAACTGTTGTCTGGTTGAGGCAGGTGTTGCCATGGATCTCCTTGATTAGCATTGAATAGGCATGCAGCTTCAAGGTCTGCCTGGTTAGTACCTGGAAGAATCCTTTACTGGGACGTGTTAGCTGGGTGTGATTATTTAAGTTGTTTAGCATTGAATAGTCTTGTAGCTTCCAAGCCTGGCTGCTTCCTGCGTGAGGGAATCCTTTGTTGGGAGGTGTTAGCTGGGCCTGGTTGTTTCCTGTGTGCAATTCCCCTGTGTTCTGAGTGTTGTTGTTTATTTAGTGTCCTGATTGTAGAGATTGTGTATTGTTATTAGAGCACAGTAATTATTATACATTATACTGATAATGTTATATGATTTGCCTAGAACAGGATTATATGAGGCCCCTTCTACACAATTGTTTAAAATTCACACTGAAGTGGTGTTTTTGTGTGTGTGTGTGTGTGTGTGTATGTTTTGTTTTTGTTTTTGTTTTGCTGTGGCCTAGGAGGCAGCCTGGCTTTGAAGCTGCAAGGCTGTTTAGTGTCAATCAAGGTGGGTCACAAAGGGGTGCATTCCAGTTTTTTGGGGGGGGGGGTTGGCCCCATGGAGGTTAGGGATGTGTAGTTTGTTTGTAAGAACGTAGAGATGTGGATGAGGGGTTGTGTTGTCAATTTTCTAGGTTGGGGGGGGGGGGCTTTAGTTTTGTTGTTTTGCCTGGTGGAGCAATGCCATTCTCCTTTTATTTATAGATAGATAGATAGATAGATAGATAGATAGATAGATAGATAGATAGATAGATAATGAAACCACTTGACTTATGCTTCTGGTATTTGGTTGAACAGTGACAACTGATGAAACATAAGTATTTCCTTCCCTTCTCCAGCAGGCCCACAAGAGAAAGCGAAGGAGAAGTCGAATACAGGGGGGGAAAAGAAGCCACCCAAGCCCACCAAGAAACCTAAAGTAAGACCTCCAAAAGCCCCCAAGAAAGAAAAAGGCCCAAAGCCCACCAAAAAGCCCAAGGAGAAACGCCCAAAGGCAACCAAGAAACCAAAGGAGAAACCTCCCAAGGCTACAAAAAAGCCATCTGGAGGAAAGAAAACGGAGAGGCCCCCTCCACCCATCCAGCCCTATGCGGAAGAAGAGCGGTACTACTTTCCAGAAACGCCACTAATCCCACCCCCAGCCAGAGAGGAAGATCATTATGGGATGCCCGATTCCACAAGGTTCCATGATCCCTATGGGAGGGAAGATGAGCACTCGCGAGTGAATGAAGAAGGAGGGGAGTGTAAGTGTCTTTCTGTCTCTTCCAGTAGTCTTATCTCAATGTGTACACATATGAGGTCCACACAGAGAGTCTTTCTCATTTATCCATTCCTCACAATTTTAACCTTTGATCAAAGTACAGCTTTGACACCCTCCCCTTCTGACCCGTCCTAACCATTTTTGCATCCTCACTGCAGCATTTTATTTTGCAACAGAACTTGTCAGAATGAATTAGCCCAGGGTAAGTCCCAAGAGAACTTGTAGAGTCAACTCGAGGTACAAAAGAACAGTGGCCATTTGCCTGTCCTCAGCTTGGCATTCACTCCCAGTGTTGCAAACCTCCAGCTAAGCGAAACAGAACCTCAAATTCCAACCAAGAGCTATAAGGAGACATTGTCAGTCCCATTTTTCTCATAAGGCACACTAGTTTGCAAACTTGCATAAAGTTCCACACACTATGTCAGTATTCGTCATTATTTGTTTGGTAAATAACCACTTTTTTAGTCTATTGTTATAATCTTAAACACATTTTGGTCTTATATGGCCTCATCTACACTTCCATAAAATGCAGTTTGAAATATGGACAATGTAGATTCATATAATGCAGTTTGATACACTTAGAATAATAGAGTTGGAAGAGACCTCATGGGTCATCCAGTCCAACCCCCTGCCAAGAAACAGAAAAATAGCATTCAAAGCACCCCCGACAGATGGCCACCTTAAACTTCATTATACAAATCTACACAGCATTATATTGCAGTGTAAATGGGGCCATAGTTGCACAAGTGTTTTGTATATATGGGTTAGTTCTGAACTGCCTTTTATGGTCGGTGGGCTCATAAAATGCTGTTTAACTCAATTGAACTGCATTATATGAATCTACACTGACCATATAGGTAAAGGTAAAGGTTCCCCCTGATGTTAAGTCCAGTCATGTCCGACTCTGGGGGTTGGTGCTCATCTCCATTTCTAAGCCGAAGAGCCGGCGTTGTCCGTAGACACCTCCAAGGTCATGTGGCCGGCATGACTGCATGGAGTGCCGTTACCTTCCTGCCAGAGCGGTACGTATTGATCTACTCACATTTGCATGTTTTCGAACTGCTAGGTTGGCAGGAGCTGGAGCTAACAGCGGGCGCTCAAGCCGCTCCCGGGATTTGAACCTGGGACCTTTCGGTCTGCAAGTTCAGCAGCTCAGTGCTTTAACGCACTTCGCCACTGGGACTCCTTACACTGACCGTATAATGCAGTTAAAATCACCTCTTTCACAAGTGTTCAGTCAGTTGTCGGCTTTCCCTGTCTCATTTCCTTTATTTGCTCCAGGCACTGGATCTTTGTTGAGTCACCAGCTCTGACTCCAGTTATTTCATTCTGCAGCTCTGTTCCCGGAGGAGCCAACAGAACCACGATGGGATGAGGAACAAGATCCAAACAGGCATCATAGTAAGCAAAATCAGGAAGGGCAACATGGGAGTAGCCTTTGCCTCTTCCTGGGTGGTTATGGGAGTTGTCAATCGCAGGGAAGGGGAGAATAAAAGTCAGAAAAAGCGAGCAACAATGAGCAACATTTACAGTTAGTTGATCATGGCAAAACATGTACTGACAAAGGAACATGAAAGAAGGCAACAGTGTGGGGATAAACTCCAAAGTCATAGAATCATAGAATCATAGAATAGTAGAGTTGGAAGAGACCACATGGGCCATCTAGTCCAACCCCCTGCTAAGAAGCAGGAAATCGCATTCAAAGCACCCCCGACAGATGGCCATCCAGCCTCTGCTTAAAAGCCTCCAAGGAAGGAGCCTCCACCACGGCCCCGGGGAGAGAGTTCCACTGTCGAACAGCTCTCACTGTGAGGAAGTTCTTCCTGATGTTCAGGTGGAATCTCCTTTCCTGTAGTTTGAAGCCATTGTTCCGTGTCCTAGTCTGCAGGGCAGCAGAAAACAAGCTTGCTCCCTCCTCCCTATGACTTCCCTTCACGTATTTGTACATGGCTATCATGTCTCCTCTCAGCCTTCTCTTCTGCAGGCTAAACATGCCCAGCTCTTTAAGCCGCTCCTCATAGGGCTTGTTCTCCAGACCCTTAATCATTTTAGTCGCCCTCCTCTGGACGCTTTCCAGCTTGTCAACATCTCCCTTCAACTGTGGTGCCCAAAATTGGACACAGTATTCCAGGTGTGGTCTGACCAAAGCAGAATAGAGGGGGAGCATAACTTCCCTGGATCTAGACGCTATTCCCCTATTGATGCAGGCCAGAATCCCATTGGCTTTTTTAGCAGCCGCATCACATTGTTGGCTCATGTTTAACTTGTTGTCCACGAGGACTCCAAGGTCTTTTTCGCACACACTGCTGTCAAGCCAGGCGTCCCCCATTCTGTATCTTTGATTTCCATTTTTTCTGCCGAAGTGAAGTATCTTGCATTTGTCCCTGTTGAACTTCATTTTGTTAGTTTTGGCCCATCTCTCTAGTCTGTCAAGATCATTTTGAATTCTGCTCCTGTCTTCTGGAGTGTTAGCTATCCCTCCCAGTTTTGTGTCGTCTGCAAACTTGATGATCGTGCCTTCTAACCCTTCGTCTAAGTCGTTAATAAAGATGTTGAACAGAACCGGGCCCAGGACGGAGCCCTGCGGCACTCCACTTGTCACTTCTTTCCATGATGAGCACCCTTTGGGTTCGTTCGCTTAGCCAATTACAGATCCACCTAACCGTAGTTTTGTCTAGCCCACATTTTACTAGTTTGTTTGCCAGAAGGTCGTGGGGGACTTTGTCGAAGGCCTTACTCAAAGTGCAGGTTCTCATCATAGCTGTGCTTCCAGGAGGAGTCCAAAAATGCAGGGAAGTGTGGCAAGAGACCGTTTTTACTAGCCATTTATTCTGAGCAGGTCTTTTATAATGCTAATGAGTCCTAATTGCCCTTTCTAGAATGCATCATCACCAAGTAGTTCACTCTGTGATGGGAGAAAAGCTCTCTCACACACATACTACTGTCAGGACTGTAGCTATCCTCTGAAGGAACATGGAAGGCTATAGGGCAGTGGTTCTCAACCTGTGGGTCCCCAGGTGTTTTGGCTTACAACTCCCAGAAATCTCAGCTAGTTTGCCAGCTGTTAGGATTTCTGGGAGTTGAAGGCCAAAACATCTGGAGACCCAAAGTTTGTGAACCACTGCTATAGGGTGACAGGTAATATCATCAGGAGCCAAGAACTTCTTCTACCACAACATTGTAACCATGATTCTGACCAGGAGGATATTTTAATGCCGGTATGAAATATGTGTGGGTTAGAGCAGTGCCACTCAAAAGCAGAGCTCTGTGGAGCAGTGCCAGTTTGCGTGCCATTGCTTTCCAATCTATGGCAAGTTCTTAAGGGGGAAAAGAAACAGTTGTAGCCAATGGTCACACATCTGGAGCTGTTCCCTGGCACACTGGGAGAAAAACCCTGCCAATCCACGACATCAGATAGTTTCAGAAGCATTGGGTTAGAAAATGCTGTGCACATATGTTCCGAGGTAGAAGTGTTTTTTCCATGCACAAAGCGGTGGAGGTTAATGTTTTTCTCTACACATTTTTATTTTATTTCAGCCGACTTTTATGAACCTCCAACGGAGCCACAGGAGCCGGGAAGAGAGAATAGGAACCGCGAAAGCCAGCCAGGTGAGCACAGATGCTTAAGTCCAGGGTTGGCAGTTTGCCCAGACTTATGGCTGTTTCTGAAATCGCAGATCAGTCTAGACTAGTAAGTGAAAGAATATGGAAACCTCTTTTCCCCACATACATGCTGAAAAAAAATGCTCAGGATATCTGATCTATAAAGCACACATGGACAGGCATGCATACGTATAGTCTTCTGGCTTCTGCAGCGTGATCACTCCTTACTATCTTAGCCAACGCTCCAATCCTTTCTGCAGTCGATATTATTCTGCTCCTAATATTGACAAGACCATTAAGTATAGATTTTTCCTTTTGGAGAAGGATGTGTCCACTGCTCCTTAACATCTGGGACGAGGGAAAGAAAGAATGTGCTATAAACATTAGAAGGCCTAAAAATAAATTTGTGACCATATCTACTGCACTCACTGAAGCTCCATACAAGGAGCAGAAATTACTCCTATTATATAAATACCAGCATCAGGTCACAATTTATTTATTTACAGTATTTATATTCCGCCCTTCTCACCCTGAAGGGGACTCAGGGCGGATCACATTACACATATAAGGCAAACATTCAATGCCTTAACATAGAACAAAGACTAGACAAACACGGGGCTCCGAGCTGGCCTCGAACTCATGACCTCCTGATCAGAGTGATTCATTGCAGCTGGCTGCAGCTGGTTGCTCAACAGCCTGCGCCACAGCCCGGCCACAAGGAAGGTACAGAATCTTAGCCAGTTGTCAAAAGCTTGTTAGGATCAGACAAAATTCCACTTTGGCTTGGAGTAACATCTACACCTGAGCTCCCCGTGGCGCAGTGTGTTAAAGTGCTGAGCTGCTGAACGTGCAGAACGAAAGGTCACAGATTGGAATCTGGGGAGCAGAGTGAGCGCCTGCTGTTAGCCCCAGCTTCTGCCAACCTAGCAGTTCGAAAACATGCAAATGTGAGTAGATCAATAGGTACCGCTCCGGTGGGAACATAACAGCATTCCATGCAGTCATGCCGGCCACATGACCTTGGAGGTGTCTACAGACAACGCTGGATGTTCAGCTTAGAAATGGAGATGAACACCAATGCCCAGAGTCGGACATGACTGGACTTAACATCAGGGGAAACCTTTACCTTTACCTATATAGTCAGTGTAGATTCATATAATGCAGTTCAATTGAGTTAAAACAGCTTTTTATAAGCCCACCGACCATATAAGGCAGTTCAGAACTAACCCATTTACAAAGCACCTGTGCAACTATGGCCCCATTTACACTGCAATATAATGCAGTGTAGATTTGTATAATGAAGTTTAAGGTGGCCATCTGTCGGGGGTGCTTTGAATGCGATTTTTCTGTTTCTTGGCAGGGGGTTAGACTGGATGACCCATGAGGTCTCTTCCAACTCTATTATTCTAAGTGTATCAAACTGCATTATATGAATCTACATTGTCCATATTTCAAACTGCATTTTATGGAAGTGTAGATGAGGCCATATAAGGCCAAAATGTGTTTAAGATTATAACAGTAAACTAAAAAAGTGGGAATTCTTTGGTTTTCCAGATGTTTCAGATTATAATTCCCATCATCCATTACTATTAGTGATGTTGATGGATCTTTTGCCAAAACATCCAGGTTTGAGTGGATCAGATTTATTCAGCATCAAAGCCCTTATGTTCTCCCCTCAGTGCCCTTATGTTCTGGATAAGCTGCCAGACTCAAGAAGGGATTCTCATTCTTCTCTTTCTTCAGAATCCCCAGGAGAGCTGGAGCCACCTACGCTGGATTACAATGAACAGATTGAGCGTGAAGACTATGAAGACTGTACGATTTGCTTGCTCTACCTATATACAGTAATAGTTCCTCTGCTGGGGAGTGGGGTGGCTGTATCCGGTTAATAGAAGAAACAGCAAGGCTTCTGTGTTCCTTTCTTGTCATGTTTTTGTGTTTGTAAAACAGTGTGATGCACTTCCCATGTGCCTTTTGGGGCAGGAGAGGTTTATTTTGCCAAGTTCGGAGAGAAGAACTGTTTTGTGCAAGGGCAAACATGTGTATGTTGCATAACAGTTCAAACTCTATTGCAAGGAACTCACTATTCATTGCAATAAGAACAATTTAGTTCCTATATTTGTGAAGGTACATGCCATAGTAGCATTTTTGGAAGAAAAAAAAGATGTGTTGTCGAAGGCTTTCATGGCCGGAATCACTGGGTTGCTGTGAATTTTCTGGGCTGTATGGCCATATTCCAGAAGCATTTCCTCCTGACGTTTCACCCACATCTGTGGCAGGCATCCTTAGAGGTTGTGAGGTCTGTTGGAAACTAGGCAAGTGGAGTTTATATATCTGTGGGAGAAAGAACTCTTGTATGTTTGAGGCAAGTGTGAATGTTGCAAATGGCCACCTTGATTACCATTGAATGGCCTTGCCGCTTCAAGGACTGGCTGCTTCCTGTCTGAGGGAATCTTTTGTTGGGACGTGCTAGCTGGCCCTCATTGCTTCTTGTCTGGAGTTCCCCTGTTTTCTGAATGTTGTTCTTTAGGACAGCACCACCTCTTGCTCAACTCTTTCACTTGCAGCATCTCCATTGTGTTGCTACTTTGCATTCAGAAAGATACAGTAAAGATACACTGAAAGATGTTTGTGGAAAAATAATTTGAACCAGGCCTTATGTGTGGCAAGTTCAGCTCATGCTTGGAATGGCGATAGAAATACTGACTCTATACAGAAGTGATTACAATTCTGGATTCCCTCGATCTGCTTCAGATTTTTGCAAAAATTCACAGGAGGAAACAGCTTGACAACCCAGATGTGTCTCTTCATCTCTCCCCCAGCACTTCCTTTATTTCCCTCCACGTGCTCTACTTCTTCATTTTTCTGGCTGCCATGAATGGAAAATGCCCAGCACTTTCCTGAATAATGCTTGACAGATGGGAGGGATTTTGCCAAAGCAAACAGAGCTGCCCTGCCTTAGGACCCTAACTCTGCTGCTTGGCCGTGTGGTCACTTTTGCCTGTTTGCCGCTATACAACAAGTATGCCAGTTGCTGAGTCAGGTAGCCACAGGAGCCTGGAGACTTTCCAGATGTCTATTGATCCCTTAAGGATCTGAAAAATTGGGCCTTTATGTTCTCTCACCTCTGAATGTGATTTATACAATTATTGTTGGGGTGGAGTGTATTTTTCGTACATGTTCTCACCTCCTCAGAATGATTTCCAGGCCAGCAACTTTTCCAAGCCCTGTAAATGATGCTCTAGTGCAGGGGCTTCTCAATCTTTTCCTACCTATTACACCTTTCTGTCCAATAAATTTTTATCTTACTCCAGTGTATGGGTGTATAAAATAGGCATACAATCATTTAATGATAATATATTGGCATTTGCGAGGCTTGTGAAATAGGCTGATTTCCATTTTTATGAAGTACAGCTGAAGCAGTTTCTGCAGAGTCTGTTGTAAACACACTGCATGATGCACATTGTTACTAACAGATTCATGTAGTGGTGTATGAAATAGGTATAAAATCAAACATTTAATGATAATATACAGTATTGGCATTTGTGAGGCTTGTGAAATAGGCTGATTTTCCATTTTTATGAAGTACAGCTGAAGCAGTTTCTGCAGAGTCTGCTGTAAACACACTGCATGATGCACATTGTTACTAACAGATTCATGTAGTGTCTACAACTGCCTCATGCACGGAGGAGGAGTTGTTTAAAACTACGGACAATGCGGTTGCTGTTGCCCGTTTCTGGTCTAAAACTATTTAGTTGTTTGTGATTTCCTCTATTTTTTTCTTCATCATTTTTAAATGTATTTGTTATGCAATGCTTTTGACACAAAATAAATAAACAGACTCTACGTCAGTGGTTCTTAATCTGTGGGTCCCCAGATATTTTGGACTTCAACTCCCAGAAATCCTAACAGCTGGTAAAGTGGCTGGGATTTCTGGGAGTTGTAACCCACAACACCTGGGGACCCACAGGTTGAGAACCACTGCACTAAGTGGTGTCTCAGAAACCTTTTCATGTTTCTGAATTTGGGGTGGGACCCACAGTTGAAGAAGCAGTGCCCTAGTAAATCCTGGTGAGCATAACTTAAGGAGATGCATCTTTTTGTACCACAATATGACAAACCACACTTCTAAATTTCCACTAGTACAGTCTCTTCCCAATCCCATCATTCTTTAGTCACATGAACATTGTATGGGAGGGAGGCTATTTTCATTGGGAACACTGCCCAGGGTATCATAAAAATTCAGCAATCCTCTAGCATGAAATTTATCGAGCTATCTGATAAAAGTAAAATAAAAGTTGAGCCAAAGTCTGTTCCAGAACAACAAAACAAAAACGGAGAGTCTGGTAACCCTTTTAAAGACTAGCATACAGCTGTTAGGAATTGTGGGAGCTGGAGTCCAAAACACCTGGAGGGCCCAAGTTTGCCCATGCCTGGCTTACAGAGAGACCGACTTCTCCGAACTTCAACACGTTCAGAATGGCACAGAGTCAAGGACTCATCATGACTAGTGACAAAATCTTTTTTTCTTCCCTGCCGCAGTTGAATACATCAGACGCCAGCACAAACCCAGCAAACCACCAAAGAAAAAGAAACCCGAGAGACCCAGACTGGAGACGGAGGAGAAGCCAAGTATGCAATCCATTTCCTTTGGCTCACTCACATTTTGCCTGGATGTTAGAAAGCAGTTATAGATTAAGAAATAGAAGGGGGGGGTGGAGAAAAAAATGGAAAACATCCTAAGATAGTAATAGAAGAAAGAGCTGAAATACTCTTCAACTGGGGGACTCCCTCTCTTTTCTGCATGCTGGAGGTGTGCCTTATGTTAGGAGAGCTGTGGCATTTCAGGACTGCGGTGCATAAACCTACTTTGTGTGTTTTTGAAGGTTTTCATGGCCAGAATAATTGGCTTACTGTTAGTTTTCCGGGCTGTATGGCCATGTTCCAGAAGCATTCTCTCTTGACATTTCGCCCACATTTATGGCAGGCATCCTCAATGGTTGTGAGGTCTGTTGGAAACCAGTCAAGTGGGGTTTATATATCTGTGGAATGTCCGGGGTAGGCGAAAGAACTATTGCCTATGTGAGGCATATGTGAATGTTGCAATTAATTCCCTTGATTAGCATTGAAAGGCTTTGCAGACTCAAAGTCTGGCTGATTCCTGCCTGGGGGAATCCTTTTTTTGGGAGGTGTTAGCTGGCCCTGATTGTTTCCTGTCTGGAATTGCCCTGTTTTCAGAATGTTGTTCTTAATTTCATGTCCTGATGTTAGAGTTTTTAATCCTGGTAGCCAGATTTTGTTCATTTTCATGGTTTCTTCCTTTCTGTTGAAATTGTCCACATGCTTGTGGATTTCAGTGGCTTGTATGTGCAGTCTGACATGGTGGTGGTTAGAGTGGTCCAGCATTTCTTTGTTCTCAAATAATATGCTGTGTCCAAGTTGGTTCCTTGATTCGTGTTTGGGCAATGCTGTGTTTGGGGATCCCTATGTAGACTTGTCCACAGCTGCATGGTATATAGTAGACTCCTGCCGAGCTGAGAGGATCCCTCTTGTCCTTTGCTGAATATAGCATTTGTTGGATTTTCTTAGTGGGTTTGTAGATAGTTTGTAGATATGAGATTTCCTTTAAGTGCTTCAAATTCATATGTCTTCATTTGTTCCTCACTTATGAAAATACAGTAGAGTCTCACTTATCCAACGTTCTGGATTATCCAACGCATTTTTGGAGTCAATGTTTTCAATATATCGTGATATTTTGGTGCTAAATTTGTAAATACATTAATTAATACATAGCATTACTGCGTATTGAATTACTTTTTCTGTCAAATTTGTTGTATAACATGATGTTTTGGTGCTTAATTTGTAAAATCATAACCTAATTCAATGATGGGCAAGCTTTTGCACTTGGTGTGTCAAAATTCACCAAAAAACCTAGTATGACTTGGGTGGTGTGTCACTTCGAGAAAAAATAATTTCACAATATATATAGTTTAAATAACAAAAATATATAATTGTAATATATAACTGTATTTAATAAATCAAAAACTATTTACTACCATTATTTCCATGTACAACAATCTATGGTACCTCTTGCAATTTCCACACTGATTTCTCTCTATTGTAGTTTCAATGTAATCATGAATAATGAATAATATAACAATAATATAATAGTAATAATATAATAATATACTACAATAATAATAGAATAATAATAGAATGATTATATATATATATGTGTGTGTGTGTGTGTGTGTGTGTGTGTGTAATGTGCATCATTCCCATGGAGTAAACAACAAAACCACTGGACCAAATCACACCAAATTTGGCCACAAAAGACATTAGTCATCCAATCAATCTGCATGCGGCAGCGTGTCAGCAAAAATGGCTAGGTGTGTCAGTGCTGACACGCGTGTCATAGGTTGGCCATCACTGACCTAATTTGATGTTTAATAGGCTTTTCCTTAATCCTTCCTTATTATCCAACATATTCGCTTATCCAACATTCTGCCAGCCCATTTACGTTGGATAAGTGAGTCTCTACTGTATATAGTTTTTGGGAAACTGTGGTGACATGTTTTGTTTGAATGCATGACCTCACATTTTCTTTTATCTATTCTCTTTTGTGTATGCAAGAAGGTGAAAGATGGGCGCCATTGCAGATGGGTGCCACTGCCTCTTGCTTCTGCTTGACTGTTGCATATTTATATGAATCATTACTTAAATCTAGGGGCAATTCACCATTAGCATGGGAAATACATGCAAGTTTAGGGTGTTCCTGCTACCTTGTCTTGGCAGCTACACTGCCACATCCTTGGATCAGCTTCATGGGTATTTCTGTTTTGCTTGGCAGGAAAACCAGAAGAACCACCCACCCCTCCATTCGAGAATCATTATGAAGGAGGTTTAGAGCTGCCAGATTATGGAGATGGTAAATATTATCCTATGTCTTTCTTTGAAAATCATAAGTGAGAGGTTATGCTTCTCCTCTTAACCAACCACTTTCCCCCCCTGTAGTGGACTATGGTCTGCCCCCACAGAAGCCCAGAATCTACCCCAGCAGAAAAGAGGATGAAGATGAAATGGAGACAGATGAAGAGAAACTCAGGCTAAGTGAGTAGATAAGCAGTGGATGGGATTGCACCTACAGCACTGGGATGTGCTTGGTTTTACCACCAGTTGAACTCTGCAAATATGATTCTTGCTCCAAGTAATGCGTAGGTGGAAAGCCCTGGGTCTTGAGGGTAATTTTACACCTCCTGATATGAGCTTTGCCATATATGGAAATTCACTCCTGGATTTGCAGACAAAATAGGAAAAATACACCCACCTATCCTTTTGTGCATTTAAATAGGTTTCTTCACTTTGCTACAGAAGAGAGTTACAGTCCTGGATGCTTCCAGGACCAGTCATTCTCCATTTTCAGTTTGAAAACTTCACCCGAATAGAGAAATAGACTTGGGAATAGGAGTCGCCTGGGGTTGTATGTTACCTTCAGGTCATGTGACTCCCATGTGTGCCAATGTGAAAGGGGAATGTCCATTCCAACATAATCAAACACTAGCCCAGTTCCCTTATTTTACTTTCCCATGAAATATAAGCCACTAGTTGTATACACTTAGGGGCCGGGCTTAGCACAGTGGGCTAAGCTGCTAGTTGCAGAAAAATCCTGCTGATCAAAAGGTTGGCAGTTCGAGCCTGGGTCGGGGTGAGCACCCACCGTCAGCACCAGCTCCCTGCCCACTTAGCAGATTGAAAGAAGAAATGCGAGTGGATAAATAGGTACCACTTTTAACAGGGAGGTAATAAAAGGCATCCTTAAGGATATCAATCGGGAGGATGTCTAAAGATGACAAAAGCTCCTCGGTATGGAAGATGGAAATGCTTTTACCTCTGTTTGTATTGTCTGTTCTTGTTAATTGTATAACGGCACCGAATGCTTGCTGTATGTGTGTTCTGTAATCCACCCTGAGTCTCCTCAGGGAGACACAGCGGAATATAAATAAAGTATATACACATTTGCAACTTAGCCCCATCCGAAAGCTCAAATTCACTAGCCCCAAACTTTATAAGAAATTCAAATCAGATTATAACTGTGTTTGTTTGTTTTTCTCTGCATCAGAAAAGCCTAAGAAAGGCAGCAGCAAGGAGGACGAGGATGTTGAGACAGATGAAGACAAATGGACGGAAGAGAAAAGCAAGGAACGGAAAGGTTGGTCCAGCTTTTGATCCAGAAAGAAAGAACCAAACTCAGTTTATGGGTGGGGGAATAGCAGAAACAGAATATCCTGTAGCATATTGATTTTTAATAAGACATTAACTTTCTGTGCCCCAAGAATATCCAGTTTGTTGCATCCAGGCAGACTGTATTATTTTGAGCAAATCCTGGATATTGTACAGTGTATGCACAGTACCTTAACTCGTATACAAAAATAGCTCATTCATTTCGCTTAGTAGACTGGCAAAAGGCAAGATCCGGGTCATGTTATGTTATAATCACTGTATTTACGAATTTATCACCAAAATATCACGATATATTGAAAACATTGACTACAAAAATGGCTTGGATAATCCAGAGACTTGGATAAGCGAGGCTTGGATAAGTGAGACTCTACTGTAGTACTTTCTCTGTACTCTATGTATTTCTGTTAAGCCTCCGAGGCATCTTCCACATTGGCTTTATCCTCCCAGATATTTCCTCCTAGATATGTCCTTTTTCTCTTCCAACTCATGCAGGGAAGCCAAAGAAAGCAGGAGGGAAAAAGTGGGAGACAGATGAAGATGAAGATGATAAGGAGTGGACTCCAGAAGAGAAAATAAGTGAGTGATGAAGTGAGATTTTTATGGCTGAAATGTTATTGCTTACATTGAGGACTGGTGTGTTTCCTCAATCTTGGATCTAATAATGGAATGTGTAGGTAAGTGTTAAATATAAGAACGTTATTATATCTGGCAGAGTCAAGGCCCTTCCATTAAGCAGAGAGACTTCATATTTTCAGAGAGCGATACTGGAAAGCAGCAAGTGAAATGCTGCAGGAGAGAGCTTTTAAGCAAGTTTACTGCCAATGGAAAAGGTTATTTGGACATGGTAGTGTATATTTGTCATTGCTCCATATCTTGCCAACTGAATCTCTATAGTTGATTTTTTTATCATGTCAGAAGCGACTTGAAAACATACTGCAAGTCGCTTCTGGTGTGAGAGACGCCCGGATGTGTTACAATCCTGCTGGGAGGCTTCTCTTATGTCCCTGCAAGCTAGAGCTGACAGATGGGAACGCACCCCATCTTGCAGATTTGAAACAGTAACCTTCATGTCAGCAACCCAAACTTCAGGTCAGCAGTTCAGCTGGCATAAGGGTTTAACCCGTGGCGCTACCACAGCTCCTTCCATAGTTTATAAACAATGCACAGCTTCAGCCAGGCCAGTTCCAGATCTGCTTCCTCTTGCTGGCAAGCATAAATCTTTCTCCCAGACAGGCCTTTAGCAGTTGATGTTTTTACTGTTTTAATTGTTTTCAATCTGGTGGATACTATTCTTTCTTTCTTATTTATCTAGGTATATTTTTAATTTTGTGAATGTTGGTATTATGTATAACTTTGTAGTCTTGTTGACATCTCATTGCTAATCACCTTGAGCACAATTTTTCATGCCATTTTGTACTAAGAAAAATCTTATAACTCTGCATGTAATAAATTTTACACTTGTGTTAGAAAAGCTCCCATCTGTGTCAGTTTATCTGGAGAAGTCACTGAAAAAGATAGAATAGGAGTGGGCAGGTTTAATATAGCCATTTTTTCCCATTTTCTCTAGGCTGGGCAAGGATTGGATTGTGGGTAAAGACATAGCCAAACTGTTACGTTTTGGTGTGGTTTTAAAATTTGTTGTAGGCTAGGCCATTATTCACTTTAAAATAATAATTGGGAGAGGAGTTAGTGGATTTGAGGCCCACGTGCTGCATTTTTTCCACCCCAGATGATGGAAATGTAGACTGGTTAACCTTTTGTGCTTTGCAGAGTGCCCTCCCATTGGAATGGAGTCCCATCGCATTGAGGATGACCAGATCTTGTCTTCTTCCATGTTGCGACATGGCTTAGGAGCACAACGTGGGCGTCTCAATACGCAGGTAGTGGAGCAATAGACAGCAGCATTTTTTAAAAAATAAACAACAACAATGGAAATTCTTCTTCCTTGAAATGAATTCAAACATTTCCTCTTTCCTACCTTTTCAGTTACCAGGAATTTCATTCCAGTCTGAACGACTAGAACATTTAAACCTATCTTCGCGAATGAATGCTATTTTCTCCTTCTAACATAAAACAATAGAAACTTAGGGCTAGAAGAGACCACGATAGCTTTCTAGTCCAGTCCCCTGCTATACAGAAATGCATTTCTATATAAATTAAAGTACTCCTGAAAGTTAATTAAAAATACATAACTAAATTCTGTTACACCCCTAGGCAGCGAAAGCACTGAAAACCAACACAGAGGCCAATAACAATATAATATCTTTATTAAAACAATTAAAGTTCCAAAAGGAAATCAGCAGCAAAGTTGAATAAGCAATTGACTTTTCAGGAAAGATCAAAATTAGTCCAATAAGTGAAAGTCTTATGTCCAATATTAAAATCCAAAGTCCAGAAACCGAAACACACTCAAACTCGGCTTGAGTATTGAGTGGGGAAAAGGCGCAAGGTGGCAAAGAAGAGTTCTCTGGAGTAAATGTCCAAAAGCAGGATTTCAGGGCAAGGCATGAACTGGATGTGCAGGAGCTGAAACACTGTCCAAACTTGGGCAAGGAGGTAGACCGGCGCTCGGTCTACTCAAGAGTAAGCGCACCTTCAGGCCGCTTGGATTTCAAGAGCTGGAGATGATGATGCTTCTCAGTAAGAAGTAAAGTTGACACCGTGCAGGAAAGATCCCAGCGCAATACCTTTATTGAAGTTCATAAGCTCCCCCAAACCAGGTGCCTAAAACTTCCCAGGAGAACTGAGCTTGTCATAGTCACTGCACCAGGTGTCTGACTCCCAAATTCTTCCCAAGAGAACGGAGCTTAGCCATAGTCACCACGCTCCGCTAATCTGGCGCTTCTCCTCAAGCTTTGTCTCTGCAATCTATTTTTAAAAAAGCCCTGCGATCAAACACTAACCCTTCAGGAGAATCTGGGAGAGCCGGCACTGTTTCAAGGGCATCCTTAATTGGCTCTGGCTTGGAGATGTCAACAGAAGGCATCTGGAAAGGAGTTGAATCTTGCTGACGTGGGAGAAAACCAAAGTCTTCTTCGTCCTGGATAGTAATGGCCACAGGGTCAGGGGCCAAAGGTGCCCTAGGCATCACACATTCGTTCTTCATAAGGCTTGGTTTCCAAACTTTTAATCATTTTGGTAATCTTTTCTGGACATATCCCAACTTGTAAATACCATATTTTTCTTCAACTGTAGTGTCCCGAACTAAACGTAATATATCTGATGAGATCTAATCAATCCAGAATAGAGTGACACTACTACTTCCCTCAGTCTGGTTGGCGTACTCCTATTGATGCAGTCAAGAACAGCAATGGTTCTTGACTCATGTTCCTCTTGTGGTCTTCTAAGACCCCTAGATAATTTCACATGTGCAGCTTTCAAACCAGGTGTCTCCCATCCTATATTTGTGCATTTAATTTTTCTTGCCTAGATTTAGTACCTTAGTCTTCTGTGCCTTCCCTTCTAGGCTGGGTCCAATGAAGATGATTACTTTGATGGGGCATGGTGTGCAGAAGATGACAGCCGCATACAGTGGCTCCAGGTGGACACCAGAAGAACGACCAAGTTCACAGGAGTCATCATCCAGGGCCGCGATTCTCTCATCCAGTATGTGTGGGTCAGGTTGAGATTAATAAATAAGCGTGAAGCAGAAAAAGGAAAGCCTTTGTCTCCTCATTATCAGAATTAAGAATGTCAGAAGCTGCCATACCATGAGTCAGCCCAATTATGATCATTTCTGACTAGCAGTAATTTTCCGTGCTTTCAAGCAAAAGCTTGTCACATCCCTACCTGGAGATCCTTGGTGATCTTTCCAAATATTAGCCAGATCTTTCAGAAACAGGTGAGATCAGGTGTGTTCATACTGATAGTGATCCCAATTAAAATGATCATGGATTTCAGTCCAAACTTTGAAGATACCCAAGGTGCTGAACTCTATTCACTTTGTGAGTGGACACATCACATGTCAGCAGAGCCACCAGCCTCTCTTGGTATTGCCACCATACTTTCCTTGTTATGCTTTTCATAGAAGAAATAACTTGAGAATGTTGATGGTTGTATCTGCCAAGGTTCATTCCAATTATTTGCCCCTTTCCTTTGTTTCCTACAGCGATGATTTTGTCACTACCTTCTACGTAGGTTTCAGCAATGACAGCCAGAACTGGCAGATGTACAGCAACGGCTATGAGGAAATGGTACGTGTTTGTTCAGCCGATAATCCTGAAGGGATCTGGAAAAGTCTGTCTCAGGACCTGTTGTGACGGAATTCCTACTTTCACTGTGGTTGTGGGTCAGTGAACTGTCCTTGGGGATACTGGACTTTAAGACCTCTACAGAATGTGCTTCAGAGATCTGTAATTTGGAATTAAAGGAGTGGAGAATACCCAAATGGATGATTAAATTCATTGACTGGTTTAGTTTATTTATTAACTTCCATACCACCCTTCAACAAATACCTGGACAGAAAGAAACTTACCTTTATTGATATAGGTGTCTGCGTGCTGTACTTTTATTCTTATTGTTAGATGTTTGAAAAGTACTGTTTTAAATTAGTTGGCCAGAATCCTGTTGGGGATTTGCATCTTCATAAGTGGGCGTAATGTCTCTGGATGTTAGAATTGGGCAGTTCCATGACATCTGTTTGCAGACTCAAGTCTATCTTTATCTTTCTCTCCCCTTCTCCCAGCTTTTTTATGGCAATGTTGACAAGGATACCCCTGTGATGACTGAATTTCCAGAGCCAAAGGTTGCCCGCTTCATTCGTGTCTACCCACTCACCTGGAATGGCAGCCTTTGCATGAGGATGGAAGTTCTGGGATGTCCCCTCTCAAGTAAGCATTGGAGAAAGCATGGTCCTTGGGCTTTTGGGTGGGGCAGAATAGCAGTGGGGCTTCATGATTGCATCTTGTAATGTGTGTGTGTGTGTGTATATGGCTCGGGCTGTGGGCTTGGGCTGTGGCGCAGGCTGGAGAGCAGCTGCAATGAATCACTGCAATGAATCACTCTGACCAGGAGGTCATGAGTTCGAGGCCCGCTTGGAGCCTATGTTTGTTTGTCTTTGTTCTATATTAAAAGGCATTGAATGTTTGCCTATATGTGTAATGTGATCCGCTCTGAGTCCCCTTCGGGGTGAGAAGGGCGGAATATAAATGCTGTTAAAAATATATATATAGAGAGAGAGAGGGGGGGGGGTAGAGGTAGAGGTATTTCCATCAGAGTCTTTTTTTTATAATTTTTATTATGTTATAAGTAATGTTACAGTGAAAGCTAGGAAAACATAATAAGTATAGGATTGTGGGGGGAAAGTGCTGGAGAGTAAACAAAAAAAAGAACAAAAAAAGAACAAAAGAGAAGAGAAAAAAATTAGAAAAAAATATAGAGGGACTTCCCATTGTCCTCTTAGGGAAGTACTTTTGTGGATTCGCCATTGTCCTTTGTGATTCCCAGTTTTCCTTCTTTAGATTTTAGTGTTTTCAAACGTCGGATAAGTCTATTATAAGAGCGTTTCCTCCGTTTTGAATAAAAGTGTTGAAACCAGACCAATCTGTTTTATCCTTGCTGTTTCTTAGTTTCTGCATCAAACTGTCCATTTGTATTAATTCAATGGACATTAAATCAATGGATTCAATGGTATTAAATCAAACAATTTTATAGTCCAGTCTTCGATAGTAGGTATATTTTTTTGCTTCCAAACTTTAGCTTGAACAAGTCTTGTGGCTGTCCCAATAAGGAAGAGAATTTTATCCTTTTTATTCAGTTTCACATTTGTAATGCCTAACAAGTACATTTCAGGTATCATAGGGAAATTTACTTTAAAATATTTTTTTTGTTGCTTTGTGTATGTTGTTCTAGTATTCTTTAACTTTTTTACATTTCCACCACTGGTGGAAAAAGGTACCTATTTCTTTATTACATTTCCAACATTTATTGGAGCTGTTTTTATTAAATTTAGCTAATTTAGCTGGTGTGTAGTGCCATCTAAAAAACATCTTGTACCAGTTTTCCCGGATCTCTATTGATGTAGTGAATTTTAATTTTTTTTGTTCCAAATTTCTTCCCATTGGTTAATGTTTATGTTTGTCCAATATCCTTTGCCCATTTTATTTGGCAGTTTTTGATCTGCTCTTCTTCTGTTGACCATTGCAACAATAGCTGATATAGTATCCTAATAATTTTTTATCTTTTTGCATTATTATTTCCCAAGGGCCGGGCTTCACAGTGAAGCTATTTCCATCAGTCTTAAAGTTCTCAAGGAGGTCAACAATAAATGCTGTCAGACAGGTGTACAGATATACAAACCTGTATTTACTTCTTTACAGAGCTTGGGAAAGGTATTTTTGGACCACATCTTCCAAAATTCCCCACTGGCAATTTTAGAATGTCAAGCAGAAGTTTAGAAAGTTAACTCCTAAGACTATAATTCACAGAATGCCCCAAATAATATGGCCATACTGGATAGTAGATTCTAAGAATGGAAGTCCAAATGTAACTTTTCCAATATAAGCTTCTTTTAGGAAGGAAACCATAGCTCAGTGGTACACTACATGTATCCCATGGGGAATGTTCTCAGCCCAGACCTTGCTTTCTGCAATTTCTACAAGAGTAGACCACAAAAGAGGTGATGGGGTGACTTCTGTCTTGGAGAACTGCTGCCTGTTAGCTCATAAAATAAACTCTTCACATTGGAATGGAAGATCAAGCTTTCTAAGTACAAGATGTTTATATTGTCCGACGTCACTGATTAAGCTCCCAATGACTATGGAGTTTTGCTTTCCTTCTCTACTGCTTATTGTTCTGTGTCTTCAAAACAACTGACCTCATTTTAGGGTTTCTTGGCAAGATATATTCAGAGGTTAGCTACTGCATTCCTCTTCGGTTAAGAAGTGTGTTTTGTCCAAGGTCGCCCAATAGGTTTCCATGACCGAACGGAGACTTGAACCCTGGTGTCCCACAGTCCTAGTCCAACACTCATACTACTGCATCACACTGGGTCTGCAAAGAATCTTAATGAACTGAACTTCCCCTTCCTTTTTTTTTCCTCTAGGCATCCATAGCTATTATAGCCTGCAAAATGAAGTGATGACTTCAGTAGATAACCTGGACTTCCGACATCACAACTATAAGGACATGAGACAGGTGAGTCTTATTTTTGAAAGTTTACTGCTTTCAAAACCTTTAGTCAGGTGCAAACTTGGTAGAAAGAAAATAAGCCTAAATATAAGTCCCAAACCATTTGTACTAGCTTTTCTTATACTTTATTTAAGTAGAATGGATCTGAAGTCTATTTATCAAAAAGTGCCCTGTGTATATGGTCTTGTGTATATGGACTATTTTACATCATGTGTGAAAGACATTGCAACATGAAAGTGACTCCAGCCTATACATCCTTGCTTAATTCTGCTGTTTCCAAAGCTCTGAGAATGAGCTGTGCTCCTTATGAATTAGGCATTAGCAGCTTTGGGAAAGTCTTAAAGTCTGCATAAGTTAGAATCTGATATCTGTAGAATGATATACATATAATTATATACATATAATATTGATAATAATATATGCCCCTGGTGGTGGCGCAGTGTGTTAAAGCGCTAAGCTGCTGAACTTGCAGACCGAAAGGTCCCAGGTTCAAATCCCAGGAGCAGAATGAGCGCCCGCTGTTAGCCCCGGCTCCTGCTAACCTAGCAGTTCGAAAACATGCAAATGTGAGTAGATAAATAAGTACCGCTCTGGCGGGAAGGTAATGGCGGTCTATGCAGTCATGCCGGCCACATGACCTTGGAGGTGTCTCTGGACAACGCCGGCTCTTCAGCTTAGAAATGGAAATGAGTACCAACCCCCAGAGTCGGTCACGACTGGACTTAATGTCAGGCGAAAACCTTTACCCTTTACCTATTATGATGTAATACAATGTAATAATAATAATAATAATAATAATAATAATAATAATAATAATAATACACTATTATAATTGTATATTTATATTGCATGTAATATTACTAAGAATATTGCAATATAGTTGTATAGTACAATATAATACCCTGTTTCCCTGAAAATAAGACAGGGTCTTATATTAATTTTTGCTCCCAAAGATGCACTAGGTCTTATTTTCAGGGGATGTCTTATTTTTCCATGAAGAAGAGCTCACATTTATTGTTGAACAACAAAATGAACATTTATTATATACTGTAAAGTAGTTGTCATCACAAACCAGCATAACCAGACAAACTATGAATCCTATCAAGAATTTCTTGTTACTACCATTATTTACATGTACAACAATCTATGGTACCTTTTGCAGTTTAGGTTTCACAAGGTTTCCACGCTGATTTCTCTCTATTCTAGTTTCAATGTAGTCATGAATGATGAATAATATAATATACTATAATAATAATATGATAATATAATACTAATATAATGATATACAATATATAAATGAGATAATATAATATAGGATATAATAATAACAGAATATGATAATAATATGGTATTAATAGGATAATATAATAATGGGATATAATAACAGAATAGCATAATAATATAATAATAATAGGATAATATAATAGAATAATAGAATGGAATAGAATGATATAAAATATATTAATAGGATAATATAAAATGGAATATAATAATAATAACAGAATATGCTAATAATATTAAAATAATAATATAATAGAATAATAGTATAGAATATAATGATATAAAATATATTAATAGGGTAATATAAAATGGAATTTAATAATAACAGAATAATAATATAATAATATGAAAATATAATATAATAATAATATAATAATAATATAATGATATAATAATAATAGAAAAATATAATATAATGATTTAAAATATATTAATAGGATAATATAATAATGGGATATAATAATAGTAACAGAATATGATGATAATAATATGGTAATAGAATAATAGTATAAAATAATCAGTTTCATGGCATAGGATAGGAATAAGGATGAGAGGAGAATCCCAATGTGTCCTGTACCTTTAAGGAGCGAAGCCTTGGGGAGGAGTGGAAAGCCCTCTTCCTTCCTTCCCTCCCACCCTCCCTTGCCCGGACTCCAGGAGCCAATCAGAAGCCTCTGGGAAGAAGGCAGCATGGCCAGGAGGGAGACGGAAGGAAGGAAGAAACGGCAGCGCAACAGCAGCCATGGAGGCTGGGGGACAGGCAAGGCAACGCAAGGCAGGGAGGGAGGGAGGGAGGCACAGAAAACAAGCACTTTCCCTCCCTCCGGGGTGTGTATGAGGAGTGCTGCTTTAGCCCTGCAGCCATGCTTCCCAATGGAACTCTGCTGCAGCCTTAGTTGCTAGGTCTTACTTTCAGGGGAGGCCTTATATTTGGCAATCCCCCCAAACCCCTGCTAGATCTTATTCTTTGGGGAGGTCTTATTTTCGGGCAAACACGGTAATATATAATGCTTATATAGTGCTTATGTTGTGCTATATTAATATAATATATTGTATGTATATATAACTTGTAAGCCACCCTGAGTCCCCTTCAGGGTGAGAAGGGCGGAATATAAATGTTGCTAATAAATAATAAATAATAATAAATAAATATCAGCACTCAGTCGCCACAGAATGTAAACTTTACTGTGTTTGTGTATCTGTAATTGATGACAGAAGTCTACTTTATGATGTAACATGATGGCAGCAGTCTTGTAGAGTTGCATCTTATTTGTAATGCTTCCTTAAGCATTGTTTAAAATAGTCTTGAATATTACTGCTGCAATTCCATCCCATTCTTCCTCCTCTTCTTCAAAGCATCATTGACTGAGTGAGCAAGTAGTTGTAATTCTTTCCCCTCATCTCAGCTTATGAAAGTGGTGAATGAAGAGTGCCCCAGCATCACCCGCATCTACAATATTGGCAAGAGTTCCCGAGGACTGAAGATTTATGCCATGGAAATTACTGATAATCCAGGAGAGCATGAACTTGGTAAGTGTTCCCACTCAACACAAGGCCAGTCTGAATGAACTATAAGTGGATTTCATTACATTAATTTTTGTAATAGTCCATTCTCCCAGTTTGCAGAACTGGTTACAGCTAGCAATATGGGAGAATGTAACTTGGTTCAATTTAGTTAAGTAAATGTGAAGTTATGTTAAATAAAAGGTGACATGGGAATCTGGCAAAAGATTCCATACTCTGTTTTTTTCAACTTTCATTTTAAAGTGTTTTGGGAGCAGAATTAGGAAAATTAGGAAAATCCAGTGATCCTTTCGTGTCCTAAACCTTCACCTGTCCTTAAAATGTGTGTGTGCCTTCAAGTCACTTATTTGAATCTGGCAGGGTTTACTTAGGCAAGGAATGTTCAGAGATGGTTTTTCTATTTCCTTCCTCTGAAATACTCCACCTGGGATTCATTGATATCATCCTATCCAAGTACTAATCTGGACTGATCCTGTCTGACTTCCAAGATCAGGTGACAACTGGCACTATTAGGACAGGAACTGAAATAAGTAAACTAAAAGTGAACAAAAGCAAGGGCAACTTTAGATGCAGCAGTTGATATAGAAGAACCATGGTTAGGTTAAACACTGCTTTTTCCAGTTGAGCCATAGGAAAACTTCCACTTTTGTTGTCTTCTTACAGGAGAACCAGAATTTCGCTACACAGCTGGAGTCCATGGCAATGAGGTGTTGGGGCGCGAGCTTCTGCTAATGCTGATGCAGTTTATGTGCAAAGAGTACAAGGACGGGAACCCGCGTGTGAGGAACTTGGTGGCTGAAACCCGCATTCACCTTGTCCCCTCGCTCAACCCTGATGGCTATGAGATTGCCAGCCAAATGGTGAGATTGGGCAGGATCAGGTCTTGCAGATGGGATTAAGAAAATGAAACTAGGGGCAGGACATAAATTCTGACAGGTTTAGATATTAAAAAATTAAATATGCAACTTGGAAGAGGAAATTGATATTGTTATAAATTTGCCGCAATGATAATTGCACACCTCTACAACTCGACTTGGGAGAAATCCTAGTTTGAGTATCATATTTACAGAGAACGAAAATGTAAATGTTTTGTAGTTGTGTAGGCAGTCTCCAACCAAATGTATATACAAATGGGACAGGCTGTGGCGCAGGCTGTTGAGCAACCAGCTGCAACAAATCACTTTGACCAAGAGGTCATGAGTTCGAGGCCAGCTCGGAGCCCCGTGTTTGTCTTGTCTTTGTTCTGTGTTAAGGCATTGAATCTTTGCTTTATATGTGTAATGTGATCCGCCCTGAGTCCCCTTCGGGGTGAGAATAGCGGAATATAAATACTGTAAATAAATAAATAAATACAGGCACACACATGTTTATCACAGAGCCACATGAGTTCATGTTGGTCTTTCTTTTGCAGGGCTCAGAGCTGGGGAACTGGGCCTTAGGACACTGGAATGAGGAAGGGTATGATATCTTTGAGAACTTCCCAGATCTCAACAGCATCCTCTGGACTGCAGAAGAAAGGAAACTGGTACCACACAAAGTCCCCAACGACCATATCCCCATCCCTGACCATTATCTTGCAGATGACGCTTCTGTAAGTATCCCATATTTACTGGCTACATGTATATTTCACCCTTCCTCCAAAAGGCTCATGCTTTGTCCATATTCTGTCAACCCCATAGAAATCCCATAAGGTAGGCAACACTGACAGGTTGTCTAAACAAATGGGAAAAAAACCCAACTCTTTTTCTGTGCTAATTGAAAACACATGATGTGCACCAGTTTCAGTGAAAAGTATTTGTTTTAGGTGTGTGTGTGTGTGTAGGGAGTAGATGGGGATAGCATCCAATGAGAGTGCAAAGTGGGTGATATGACTGACTTAAACCATAAAGGCAATTGATTGTTAGGTTTAAGCATTCTGAGAAGTGGAGGGAGGTGCAGCCCTTTTTTAATCATTTGAATTTGAGCAGGGCTATTGATACAATTGGACTCCAGTTTAACAGGGTGAATCCAGAAAATAATACTGTGAATAGCAGCTGAATCAATTTGTTGGGGTAGACAACCGCTGTATTGCAATGCCCACTCTGCTACAGTGAATCCATTAGGACGTAAATCTGCAAGGATTTAAAAGCTCATAAGAATACGGTATTTGTGTTATTTTGGCTGATTGTTTACTTTGATGTTTATTGGCATTTTAATGGTTTAATGTATTTGTTTCTTGTCTAAATTGGATGCTTTTCAATGCTTCCATGTGAATGATTTGAAGGATATCTACCAATAGCATCTTTTCCAGGTATTTGTCTAGAATGGGCACTTTTGGCAGAAAACCTTGAGAGGCAGCAAGAAGCTGTGAACTGACCATCTGTTGTGGGTGTTTTGATTGTCTTTTCCCTGCATGGCAGGAGTTTGAACTTTTCCAATTCTATGATTCTAATTCAGGCATGGGCAAGCTTGAGTCCTGCAGGTGTTTTGGACTTCAACTCCCACAATTCCTAATAGCCTCAGGCCCTTTCCCTTTCTCCCTCAGCCGCTTAAGTGGCTAATCCTCCAATTGCTGGAGGATAGAGCTATTTAACCCATGCCATCCATTCCCCCTGTTCACCAGTCTAGATGATGAAATGCCAATAAACACCACAGCAAATAATTATTATTATAATATTTATTTATCTCTCCTGCAGGAAACTCAAAGCGGCTTAACAAAACAATCAGCATACAATTTAAAATATAAAAACATGCAAATATTAAAACAGGATTAAATATAAACGGTATTTTAAAATTCCCAGTTAAAAACCATTAAAACAATCAGGGCACCCTTGATTCTTCACCCCAGGCATCCAAATTGCTGCTCTCCTTGATCTTAGGCTCCTCTGTCCTTGTAATTCGGATGTGTCAGGATTTGAACATAGAATCCTTGGCATGAAAAGTATCGATAGATTTTCTCTGAGCAATGTTTCCTCTCTGAACATTCACTGACAATGTCCAATGCTCCATCCAGCATACCTCCCTCACCACTGTGTGCTTCCTCCCCAGATGGCAGTGGAGGTGAAAGCCATCATGGCTTGGATGGATAAGATCCCATTTGTTCTCGGAGCCAACTTCCATGGCGGGGAAAAATTTGTTTCGTATCCCTTTGACATGGATCGTCCTGCCAGCGAAAACGAAGTGGCTCCACCACCACCACCACCACAGGATGACTATGAAGAGGAAACCCCGGGGAAAAAAGAGACCCCAGACCATGCCATCTTCCGCTGGCTGGCCATTTCCTATGCCTCGGCTCACCTCACTATGACCGAAACCTTCCGAGGGGGATGCCACTATCAGGATATGACTGATGGAATGGGGATTGTCAATGGTGCCAAATGGCACTCCCGAGTGGGCAGTAAGTCTTGAGCAGAGAGGTCTATGTATGATTCCAGTGTGTTACACGTGAATCACTGGAGAGGATAAGGAATGCACAGTACTTGGATTTTTGATCCTGTTTCTGCCAAACAATTTTATTATCTCACTCATTTCATTTGTCTTCCATTTCATTTGTGTCTAAAGTGTGGAAGTATATTGTCAGTCAAGGGGGGACATCCAGTTAAATGATTCCCATTCCTATTCTACATTAAACATATCTCCTGTTTGTAACAAAATAGTTTTCTCAGGTACACCAACTCCGCCACAACAGGAGTTGGAATCAAGTAGATTGGGTTCAAAGCTGTCTGAATTAATGGCCATCCAACACATCATGCAACAAAACATCCCATAAAGTAAAGAACTACTGATCTTTCTTTTGTGCTGCTCTTCCAGGTATGAACGATTTCAGCTACCTTCACACCAACTGCCTGGAGCTTTCCATCTATCCAGGGTGTGACAAGTTTCCTCATGAGAGTGAATTACCACAGGAGTGGGAAAACAACAAGGAATCTTTATTGACATTCATGGAGCAGGTAAGGAGTCGTGTGTGGTTGGACCAGGGGTTGGGGGGGGGGGGGGCAGTTGACCTGCCAGAAAAAGACAAAACAGCACTTGCTTCTTATTCTGTGAACACATCAGCATTTCAACAACACTTATTTGGGAGCGGGGTGGTGATACAGTTCAGTTGGATGGCATGCACACTTGGTCCAAGAGATCTAGAAACTCTTCTGAAGGAACAGACAGGAAATTGCCCCCCTCTATGGCTTCACCCTGAGGCCATGACCTCACCCTAGGTAATGGTAGGACCAGTTCTGGTGGGCAGGGTTGCTAAAGCCGGGCTAAGGATTCTTCACTCTTCTAGGTGTCGCTCCATTGGTCAAAGCTGTTGGGAACTGAAGCTAAATCTTGATGCTCCAGCCCCCTTTAAACATAGCTAAGCAGATACAGAGAGCAACTTGAGCAGGACAGCCCAAGAACAACAGAATTTAATGCTAGGTGTAAACAGGGAGGAGGGGTAGTTTCAGGAGTGGGCTTAGACATATTTATCACAATGGCATTCTGCATAGCCTACATATATACAAGAGGGAGCATTAACACACTACTGACCTAATTTCCAAGAGCATGTATGCCAGCTGGCACCACCTCAGTCTCCTGCACATTAAGGACATCAAAAGAGGGGAGTCTGTGCAAGTGGGGCTTCCAGCCATGTGGAACAGATTGGCATCCCATTGGTGACATATGCAGGCATAAGTATCCAGCTGGTGGCAAAATAAGCACACTTGTGCATACGGGACTTTTGCCCATGCAATAGTGCATTGAAGACCTCAGAATAGTGTGCAAATGTGCATTGCTTTTGCATTTCGACAATGCATTGTCACTTGTGTATTGACTCATTGTTCTGAAAGAGAGGTTCTGTTCCTAGCAGACATTTATGCGATGCTGAAGCAAGGTAGGATTTCAGCTGAGGGAAACCTCTTATGGGCAGGTTAATGGTGGTGTGATTTCAGGATTTAAATGTTTGTGAGTTCTAATGGATGATTCTGAATACTGCAGTTATAAAAAGGCAAAAAAACAAACAAACCCCAAGCTGTTTTTAAAAGTCATGTTAGCCAAATTAATTCAAAAAATCCAGAAGTGACTTAAATTCAATGCGGCAACTTGATATCAATGTCTTGCAGATACATCGGGGCATTAAGGGTGTTGTGACAGACCAGCAGGGTGACGCCATTGCAAATGCCTCCATCTCTGTTGGGGGAGTCAATCATGATGTGAAAACAGGTATGTCTGTAATACTGAGGGCGGACAGAAGACAGAAGCTCTCCTGGGCAGAACCACATCTTTTTAAATGACACATGTGAGGGGATGCAAAATATGTGCTTCAGCACCAGTTGTATTTTCCTGCACCACTTACTTTTTAGTTTTATTTTATCTGACTGTTTTACTGTGTATATATATAAAAAAGTTGTCACCCTTTCTGATCTGTTTTAGCAAGCGGTGGGGACTACTGGCGCATCCTGAATCCTGGCGAATACCGCGTCACAGCCAGAGCTGAAGGCTACAATCCGAGTGTCAAAACTTGCAATGTTTTCTACGACATCGGAGCCACCCAGTGCAACTTCATCTTGTCACGGTCTAACTGGAAACGTATTCGGGAGATCATGGCCATGAACGGGAACAGGCCTTTGGGAATGCCCGTATCTGGCCGGCCCATGACACCCCGGGAGCGCATGCGATGGAGGATGAGGATGCGCCAGAGAGCCCGCCTGCGTCAGCAGATGCGCAACCGGCTACGGCAGACCACAAGTGTGCCAACGACACCTGCCCCGACCACAGATTTCCCCTTCTCATTCAGCAGCACTACACTCCTTCCATGGAGCCAAGAGGCTCCCACTGCCCTACCAGCCACAACCTGGGAAACAGAGGTCTACACAGAGACAGTGACTGAATGGGAAACAGTAACTGAGGATGTAATAGAGGGGGAAACCGAGGAGACCAAAGAAGAGACCACGGGCACAGCTTTTCCCATGACCACAGTAGAAACGTACACAGTAAACTTTGGTGACTAGAAGCAGCTTCCCAACATGCTGTGATTATGGGCCAAGAACACTTGTAAAATATTCATAAAGCTTGCCCTGCCTTCTGTATAATGCTGTATCCATTCATCATCAGCTGCTTTTAGAACCCACTGGAAAATCCACCACTTTGAACAGCCTCCAACAGCCACAGCACTTACTCCTCTGCTTGTCACTTTTACATACACACATCTCTCTGTGCAGATACAACAGTTTGTTCCCCCCACACACCCCAAAAGTCCTATTATTTCAATCATATACACCTAGTAAATGGGAAGTTGAAGTATGCCATGTAGCTGAGCTTGGTCCTGAAGCAGAAAACAGAGTCATGACATCTTCGCACATGAAGCTTTTTCCTTTGAAAAAAACTGTTTTCTTCTCTGTCTTTACAGAATCTCTTACAGTGAGGCCCTATTAAATTAATTTACAATAAGATATGTTAAGATAGGAGCTCTGGTGGCAAAGTGTGTTAAAGCACTGAACTGCTAAACTACCAGACCGAAAGGTCTCAGGTTCAAATCCTGGGAGCAGAGTGAGCACCTGCTGTTAGCTCTAGCTTCTGCCAACCTAGCAGTTCAAAAACATGCCAATGTGAGTAGATCAATAGGTACAGCTCCGGCGGGAAGGTAACGGCGCTCCATGCAGTCATGCCGGCCTTGGAGGTGTCTACGGACAATGCCGGCTCTTCAGCTTAGAAATGGAGATGAGCACCAACCCTCAGAGTCAGACATGACTGGACTTAACGTCAGGGGAAACCTTTACCTTTATGTTAAGATAATTGCAATTGGCACTTTTAATATCAATATATGTGTCCATACCTAAATGTGCTTGACTACACTTTTATTTCTAGGAAAATGCAGGTTTTTTTGGGAGACCTGATTAGTAAAATATCTGAATGGAAAGTGGCAAGAAACTCCTGAGTGCCAGAGTCACAAGTGAAAAGCACAGAAAGAGCTCAAGATGTATGGGAAGATAGTGCCATCAATCCTGACTACTGTGTCAGCCACTCATAAGTTTCTAAATTTCTAAACTGATTTAGCCTGTTTTCAATTTTTATCTTCTTGCTGATGAGAATTAAAAGTTTGCCAGCTTTCTCGGTGATGCCCAGGGTGCTATGGCAGCAGAGCTGTAAGAGTTCAGCCTGACCTTCTCACTATTTCAAATATAGTTTCTCATCCAGATAGTTGCTACAAGGAGACTCTCCTTTGCAAGTGCCGGGCAGCAGAATGGGATTATTTTTCCAGGTTCAATATTACAGCCCAATGAAGTGCAATCATAAGCCCTTCTGACTTCCTAAGACTGCTTGTTTATTTGAATAAAGTGATTTATATAAGGAGGTAATGTTGCATTTCTGCATTTATTTTTTTATAAACACATAAAATTTTGTGGAAGGAAGGAAAACAGCATAAAGAGGAAAATGGAAGTACAAACCATACCTTTTAACACAGTCTTCTCTCTGAGCCAAAAGTTCAAGTATCTGTGTGCAGGGAGGAATATGGCTTCAAGCCCCCCATTGCTTTTATATGTTCATTTGGCGAAGCGGAAAGAGACTATGTTTCTTACTGGCCAGTCTCCATTGCCATCGCTTCTTCGTCGTCGTCATCATTGGCGCCAAAGGCAGAGAAACTGACCGGCTGGCAGGTGAGATCACGCAGATTGATCAAGCAGGCAGTTTGTGTTATGCTGAAGTCAGGAAGAGTCAACAACAAAACCTTCTGACCATCATCACCTGCAAAACAGGAAAACAAAAGATGGCAGTATGTAACATAAAAGACACTTTTGGCAACAAAAACAGCCACTGTGTAAGGAGCCCTGAGCCCTGCTATTGGGTTTACTGGGTAAATGGGGCAATGCCAAGGAGGGGTCATGGGTGAATTCTATTTCTTTAACTAGCTGGGTTTTTGGTGGGCTCCGGAAGCAAGTGGAAATTTTCCCAGAAAAACAGTGGCCATGTATAAATTCTATGTGAAAAAAAATTGTGGAACAATATGTCACGGCTAGCACAGTGGGTCAAACTGCCAGCTACAGAAGATCTTGCCTACTGGAAGGTTGGCAGTTCAAGCCTCAGGTTGGGGTGAGCTCCCTCTGTCAGCCCTAGCTCCTGCCTATCTAGCAGTTTAAAAACAATGCGAGTAGATCAATAGTTACCGCTTTGGCAGGAAAAGGCAAAAAGATGCTCTAAGCAGTCATGCTGGCAACACGACCAGGACATGTCTACAGACAATGCAGGCTCTTTGGCTTGGAAATGGAGAAGAGCACCACCCCCAGAGCCAGAGATAAAAACTGGAAATGAAAGGAGAAGCCTTTGTCTGTGTATTTGTGTCTCATTGTAACAAGGCACTGAATGTTTGCCTGTGTCTGCTTATACCGCTTTGGCAGGGAGGTTAAAAAGCGCCCCTGAAATTCGATTAGGAAGGTGTCCATGGACAATAGGCTCTGTGCGTGGAAAAATGAAATAACAGCACCTCTCCATGGTCGAGATGAGAACAGCCTCCAGGTGCCAGAGATGAAAAAGAGGGAAGCCTTGCCTCTGTTTATGTTCTGTCTGTCTTTGTTGTCAATTGTATAATGGCCCTGAATGTTTGCCATATATGTACTCTTCAATCCACTCTGAGTCCCCTTGGGGAGAGAGCAGAATATAAATAAAGTATATTTATTATTATTATTATTATTATTATTATTATTATTATTATTATTATTATTATTACAAAGCAACTCAAATAGCAAATAATGTTCCACCTCTTTCCCTGTTTCTCTCATCATAAGCATTCTGACAGATCTCGCAAGAAGTAATTGTATAAAACCACTAAAAAGGTCCAGTAATTATGACAATGCCTATAAGAAAAAGCCAAAATTAATGTCTCAGCTATCAGATCCAGCCATTCACTCACTCACATACCTTTGACCACTTTGGATTTGAAGGAATGTGCGTTCCCACAGAAATAGACATGAGGGCAGTCAGTGAAGATGAAGGGGTCCGTCTTGTAAAATGGATAGCAGCCTAAAAAGCAAGCAAGAAGGCGTTTTTAAAATAAATCTCTGCTGGCAGGCACTCAAGAGTTAAAGAGAGAGGCAATCTAGAAATGTGAAACTATAATGAAAAATATAACCAGAAAAGAAAAAAAACAGCAGATACTGTAATGCGCTCTACGTGGGGCTTCCCTTGAAGACGGCCCGGAAACTACAATTGGTCCAGCGCTCGGCTGCCAGGTTAATTACGGGGGCGAGTTACAGGGAGAGATCTACTCCCCTGTTCAAGGAGCTCCACTGGCTGCCTTTTATTTTCCGGCCCCAATTCAAGGTGTATACCATCACATATAAAGCCCTAAACGGTTTGGGACCCACCTACCTTCGTGACCGTATCTCCTATCACAAGCCTACACGTTCCCTTCGTTCATCAGGGGAAGCTTTTCTGTCCCCACTCCCGATATCCAGACCCGCCTTGTGGGAACAAGGGAGAGGGCCTTTTCTGCTGTGGCCCCCCGATTGTGGAATTCTCTGCCCACTGAGTTTAGGCAAGCCCCCACACTAGCAGCCTTTAAGAAAGACTTGAAAACATGGCTCTTTCGCTGTGCTTTTGGAGAGTAACCATTTTATATTTCTTTTCCGTTGCTCCCTCTAATATCTATCCTCCAGAATACCCCACTCCCTTATGACCCTGTTCGCTGTGGTTTTTATTTTTATGTCTTTCTCACCCAGAGTTTTAACTTAATGCTCATGTGGTCTGCCCTTGTTTTCATTGTCTCCTTGTTTTATTTTGTAATGGATATTATTTATTGTATTGCTTATTGTATTGTGATGTGCTGTTCTTTTATATGCTGTTTACATTGTATTGTTTTGGGCATGGTCCCATGTAAGCCGCCCCGAGTCCCCGTTGGGGAGATGGTGGCGGGGTATAAATAAAGTATTATTATTATTATTATTATTATAATATTATATTATATTATTTCTTCTTCAAGTTGTGCTACAGCATTGCACAACTGAAATCTGGTTACTGTCAAAACGACTCTGGGCAGAATGTCAATTAATATTCTCTATGACAGAAATCCTCATTCTAAGCTTTCCTGTTTTAATTGGTGCACATTGTTGCCGAATCTGGTTCAGCAAAATAATAGACTGGGGTACAAATGCAGACACTGACAATGACAAACTTCTAAGAGACATCCCGCTAACTGCACAATACTCTTCTTATATTATATGGCTATTAGTTCTTAAGAAATGGCCAGGGAGGGACCCTTGAGGGATTTACCAAGCGTGTCTGGGGCAGTGGGGCTGAGATGCCCAATCCGTAAAGTCCACTCCAGGATTTCCAAATAGTCAGACATGCTGCTGTATTTGAAGATGTCATTGATATTCTGACCCGAAGTCCCCAAAAACCTAAATTAAGAAGAGAAACAGGTCCATGTATATCTGAATGATGAGGCAGAAAAACTAAGGCTAAACATTTCTTTCATATGTTTATAATAGAGGTCTATTACCTCTTCTATCATCTTCTGCGAGTATAAGGCAGATTGTTCTACATAAAGTTAATTTTTTCTTTGTCCCATGTTAATGCCAGTTCTTTATTCTTTACTCCCAGTAAAATGTATACCTTTTCCCTCCATAGCTACCCCAGGAAATACATATCCTGCTTTTCAATCAAAGCAGCATTATTGGTTCATTTCTGGAACATAAAGGCTGGGAGACTGAGCTACAAATCATGAAGTCATTGCTTGAAGGATCACAGAATTCAAAGCAAATATCTCTTATGAGCTCACTAACAAGCCTCACATAAATGTGGGTTGTACAAGTCTCAGGACTAAGGAGAGCTTTTTGGAAGAAAGAAGCAGGAAATTCTCCTTTCCTCCTTTGCCCTATAGTTGATACCTGTCTTTGCTCACTGTGTTGCAAAACAATGTATTAGGGGATTTTTAGGGCTCCAAAAGTAAACTATACCTGATCCCGTCGATGTTCGCTTGGTAGGGATTGGTGACCAGCTGCAGTGTGGAATAGGCACTCGAAAGAGGAAACATGCAGCGATGGAGGGGTTGCTGGGGCAATGTGTAGTTGGTAGGATCAAATTCCCCAGGCATTACATCAACAGGAACAGACATCTGGAAGGGCAAGTCAAGAAGGAGGTTAATAATAATATACTTTATTTATATTCCGCTCTATCTCCCCAAGGGGACTCGGCGGATTACAGAACACACATATGGCAAGCATTCAATGCTGTTATATAATTAACAAGGACAGACAATACACAAACAGAGGTAAAGGCATTTCCCATTTTATTTCCGGCATCTTTGAGGCTGTGCTCAACTCCAGCCACGGGAAGGGGTGGGTGGCTATTGCTCCATCTTCCATGCAAAGTAGCTTTTGTTATCCTTAGACATCCTCCCAATTGATTTATATAACATACTATACAACATTTGTATCCTATTTCTAATAGCCTGATCTTTAGCCTTATTCATAATATAATTCTTCACCCAGTTCCATATTTCTTCAACTTCTCACATTCTGTTTTCATTATCTTTTCAATAATTTAATTTAAACAAAAATGTGTGAAACCAAATATTGGTTATTGATTGGGTGATAACAAAACAAATGGTGGTCTTAGTACAAAGAGAGGGAATGGGAAATTACAGGGAAATAAAGGATGCAGTAATTGAGTGCACACAAGCAGTGATGGTATTGGGATGGAAAGGCAAATCAAAGTGGACAGTAAAGAAATGGTATCAGTATGTGGTGAATCAAATGGAATTCAAAATTATGGATGTAAAATACCCACTTTTTTACATCCATAATGTTCCTACCCACTCTTAACATTCTATATTTCATTGTTCTGCTTTTAAGAATGTGTAAAAGGGAGGTAAATGAACAATCCCAATCATAAAACCTTAGAACTCCTAGTGATTTGGTGAAGCTAAATAGTGGAAAATTCAGAACAGGGAAAGGGAAGTACTACTTCATACAGAACATAAACTATAGGACTGGCTGCCAAAAATATGATAGGCACCAATTCAGAAGGCTTTAAAAGTGGGTTACACAGATTCATGACAAATATGGATACAAATGGCTACCAGCCATGACGTTCTACCCTCAGGATCCGTGACAGTTTCCCCGATTTCTCAGGAACAGAAGAGGACTATTCTGCCACCGTCATACCTTCCTTGCAGGCTTCCTACAAGCATCATGGGAAAATACTGTGGGACTGAACAGGCGTTATTCTGATTCAACAGATAAACATTTTATACTTTTAGGGAAAAATGTTTTCCCCTAGAGACAAACTGTCTCTCACTACCCTATTCATGAAAACAATACTCACACTTAGCTGCAGCAGGATTTCATCCAGCATTTTCACAGCATCCACACTGGCAGCCTGGGTCTTCTTAGTCAGATACTTTGCCTGAAGGTGCAAGATCGAAGAACGCAAAAGAATGAGAGAGATTCCACTAACAAGATAACTGTATATCTATTCTATACAAAGGCTAGGCCAAATGTGAACTATATCCAGGCCCACCAACAAAGTCAAGAAAAAATAGTAAATTAACTTTTAAAACATTTTCAAAAACACAACTTAAATCCAACAAATTGAAAATTAAAACCAGACATGACAATAGAAATCAAAATAACATACAAAAATAATCCCATAACATTCTTCCTCCTTAGTTTCTCCCTGCCCCTACCAAAGAAAACTAACAAACAAAATAAAACTATCCCTCCCTCCTTTAAAAAAAGGTAAATAGAAAATATTAAAAACACAACTGACTTCTCCCTTTCTCAAGCTAAGCTGTCAAAATACACAATATAAACAAATAATTAAATTTAGAGGAGATGTCCCAGCCCTTCACCTTATTCATGGTGTCTCGGCTCTGGGTATTCTGGCTGAGCAAATTGCCACACAGAATGACGCGAGAGATGAGGGCGGCACTGGACTGTTCGCCTTCGGCGCCCAGCTGTCCCGTCACCATGTCCACAAGGAGCTGCATCCCCAGGAGGCTTTCCCCGCTCTTGCCACCAAGGCCAAGGCCGGACACCAGCAAAACAAACCTGTAAGACAAAATACAGTCGGAGAGGAACAGATTCATATTTGCTTTCTAGCTGTTTCACTTCAGGAAATGGAAGAACCAGCATCATGAAAAATGGTACAAGTGGCCAGCATTTTTTAAAATTTGCTTTATAAATGCTAAAAAAAGAGCTAATCTACTTATGCTTGTTCAAGGATTGTTCAAGAAAAAGATTCAATGCTGATGGCTGAAGTTGCTGAACCAGCATGGGCAGTGAAGGAAACAACACTGCTGGATTCCTATTGATAAAACTGTCTATACTTCTTCCATCTGTGAAAAACAATTGTTAAATATCATGTTTCAAGTCAACATGATTCATTTTGCTTGATTCACCTCTGTAAAGATCATGATGAATTTCTTCTTTGAATTTATCCGTTACAGCTTTGAGAAAGATCTTCTAGAAAGTGAGAATGATTTTCTTGCCGATGAGGGAGGCAAGTGTGGAAGACCGGCCAAGGAATCCCCAGGAAGCGATCAAGACTATCTCCAGAAATAATGTGATCAAGAAAAAAAAAGAAAAGCTTTTCTCTGACATGACAGGATGGTGCTGTGGCACCCAGAGCGTCACTGCTTAAGTATGAATGGCTTCAACATGTCATTAAATTCAGTCCTCTCAATTTCTAAAGCTCTGTCCTTGGCTGGTCCACCAGAGATCTCCATCCACACGTTCTCAAGTCAAGCTTACATGGAGACTCACCTGTCCGTATTGGGGCCCATCATAGGCAGCTGGGTGGGCATATCTGCAAAGCAATGGTCTTCAACAAGGAATTTGCCATCATCCCCCTCTGAGCCATAGACAGCAAGAATGGTCCCTACATCAGCAGAAAGAGGGAAACCCCCAAGTTTACAATTGGTCATTGGTGATCATCCCTCTCACCCTTTCACCTCCATTTTTAACATTCAAAATGTTTGGGAAACACAATAAATTCAAAATCATTTTCTGGTCTTTACATATTAGTCAGTTTCGCCTTACAGATATACTTCATTATATCTAAGATCATTATAGCCAAATTTACTTTTTCTGCTACCCAAATTTACCTCTTGATGGGAATTATTATTATTGGGTTGCTGTGAGTTTTCTGGGCTGGTATGGCCATGTTCTAGAAGCATTCTCTCCTGACGTTACACTCACATGTATGGCAGGCATCCCCAGAGATTGTGAGGTCTGTAGGAAACTAGGCAAATTGGGCTTATTGTCACGACCCAGGCAGCAGAGCACCAATAACCATACACAGAAGCCAGAATCTATCTAATATCTTTATTAAGGAAATATATAAAGTTAATAAAAGCAAGCGTATGAATTAGTCCAGGAGTAGACCTTTCAGGAAAGGTCAAAATTAGTCCAAGGAAACAATGTCCAATATGAAATATTAAGGTCCAAAGTTGTAATCCAATAACCGAAACACTCACTTGCCAAGCAAGTGAGGGGAGATGACAAGGTCCTTTAGTCCATGAACTTGAGCAAGGCTAGGAAATAACTTGATTCTTGGAACACAAGGCTTGATTCAAGGCAACAAGGAAACGAGGAGCAAGAATAGGATCCGTGGAATTACTTGGCGAGGTCCGGAAAACAAGGCAAGATCCGGAGAGTAAAACAAGGCTGGAAACGAAGGCTTGAAATCGGGAACAAGGCTTGAAGCAGGAACGAGGCTTGGAAACGGAGTAGCTGTCCACACACGCTACTCCGGTAGCTGACGAATTGACTCCGCAAGATCCCTTTGTGGGTAAAACACCTAAATAGGGTCCCGTTTTCCCGCCAAAGAGCAGTTCTCTGGAGAACCAGAAACGAAAGCTATTCTCTGAGTCCAGATGTGTGACTCCTTAAAGTTTCCCATGGAAAGCAGACTTAATCAGCTGAATGCTTAGCAGCTATCCTCGCACTCCTGCGAGAGGCCGCTTGAACTCCCCTCTGTTGTTTACAAAACTCATGGCGAGAAAACGTAGGAGATTTAGGTTCAGGGCTTGTTTGACAGACTTCTGGAAGACAAATCTCTTGCAGGTGCAAGGTTTCCAAATCTGGCTGGGAAAGTTCCAATTCTGACTGAAACGGTGAAAAACCCAAGTTTTCCTCTTCATCTAGCACCACAGTGCCAGGAACGGGACTACATGGCCCATGACTCATCACACTATCCCCCTCCTCAAGCCCCCTCTCAAACTGGGACTCTCTCCCCGAGGCGCGAGGTCGCGGCTTGGAGGGATAGGTTTGATGGAAGCGGCGGGTTAAATCGGGAGCGTGGACTGTGGAAGCGTCTTCCCAAGAGCGTTCCTCGGGGCCAAAACCCACCCAGTCAATGAGATATTGTAGGCGGCGGCGGTGAAAGCGAGAATCCAAAATGTCCTGAACCTCGAACTCCTCTTCCCCATCTACCAAAACAGGAGTGGGGGCCGGCCGGTCTGCATCAGGGCGCACACCATCCGCCGGAAGGAGCAGGGAGCGATGAAACACTGGATGAATGCGCATAGAGCGCGGAAGTTGGAGTTTGAAAGTCACGGGGTTAAGTTGCGCCACCACTGGATAGGGGCCAATGAAACGGGCATCTAACTTCCGGCAAGGGCGATGGGAGGGCAAAAAACGAGTGGACAGAAGAACCCGGTCTCCTACCTTGATTTCGGGGCCCGGCTGGCGATGTTTGTCAGCGTGGCATTTATAGTTCTCCTTGGCTTGGTCCAGTTGCTGGAGCAAAAGTTGTTGCACCGCTGTGAGTTCCTGCAGCCAGTCCTCTGCTGCGGGAACTTCTGAGGTTTCAATGACTGGGGGGAAGAAACGTGGATGGAAGCCGTAGTTTGCAAAGAACGGGGTTTCTTTAGTTGAAGCCTGGACCCCATTGTTGTAGGCAAACTCTGACAGCGGTAACAGGGAAGCCCAATTGTCCTGTTGGTAGTTCACATAACAGCGAAGGTATTGTTCCAAAGTGGCATTGGTGCGCTCAGTTTGCCCATCCGTTTGGGGATGGTGAGCCGAAGATAAACGAGAGTCTATGCCCAATAGTTTTTGTAGTGCTTTCCAGAAACGAGAGGTGAATTGGGACCCACGGTCTGTGACCAAACTCTTAGGCAATCCATGCAATCTGAAAACATGTTGGAGGAATAGATCTGCAGTCTCTTTGGCCGTGGGAAGGCCATCACAGGGAATGAAATGGGCTAACTTGGTAAAAAGGTCCACCACCACTAGGATCGTGGTGAATCCACAGGAAGGTGGTAGATCGGTGATAAAATCCGCAGAAATTATTTCCCATGGGCAAGATGGGGTAGGGAGGGGATGTAGAAGCCCTGAGGGCTTTTCCCTTCTTGTCTTGGAGCGCTGGCATACTGGGCAGGTGTTGACATATTTTTCCACATCCTTGCGGATCTTGGGCCACCAGAAATCTCTTAGGATCAAATGCATGGTTTTGAATAGTCCGAAATGCCCTGCTGGCTTGCAGTCATGACACAGACGAAGTGCTTTTTCCCTGCCCGGCCCTGGGGGGATGTAAACATGATTTCTATAGCAAAGTAGCCCATCCTTAAGCGAAAAGGGAAAATGTAGCCCTTGGCGAAGTTGATCCTGTGCCCAGGCATCTGCTTGCTGACTAGCCCTGATTTCCTGAGCACAAAGGGGTCCTGGGGTAGAGGGAGTTGATTCAATGGGAGTGGATTTGGTGTTTCCCACCGTGAGCGTGGCAAAGTTCTCGGGTTGTAGCAGCTGGGACTCAAAGGTCTCCTTGCGCCCTGCAGCGTATTCCGGTTTCCGCGACAGAGCATCTGCTTGCTTGGTCTGGGCTGGGGTTACATAATGAATTTGGAAGTTAAAACGTTCAAAGAATAAAGCCCAGCGTTGTTGCCTCTGATTAAGCTTGCGGGCAGTTCTTAGATGCTCCAGATTCCGATGATCAGTATGGACTTCAATGGGAAATTTGGCCCCTTCTAACCAATGCCTCCAGGTTTCAAAGGCTGCCTTTATGGCCAATAGTTCCTTTTCCCAAATGGTGTAATTTCTCTCTGGTGTGGTCAATTGACGGGAATAAAAGGCACAAGGATGAAGATGATCTCCCACTGGTTGTAGGAGTACAGCCCCAATTGCCACATCGGAGGCGTCCGCCTGCACGACAAATGGGGTTTCAGGATCTGGGTGCTGAAGGATTGGCTGGGATGTGAATAATTTCTTTAGTTGCTGGAACCCTTTCTCTGCTTGATCTGTCCAGCGGAAGGGCTGTTTCCCACGGATGCAGCTGGTGATTGGGTCAGACCAGCGGGCAAAATCTGGAATGAACTTGCGGTAATAGTTCGCGAACCCCAAGAATCGTTGCACCTCTTTTTTGTTGGTTGGCGCCCGCCATTCCAATACTGCTGAAACCTTTGCCGGGTCCATGGAGAGCCCTAGTGGCGAGACGCGGTACCCCAGGAAATCTACCTCTTGTAGATCAAAAGCGCATTTTTCCAGCTTGGCATAAAGTCCATGATCCCGCAATCGTTGTAATACCATTCTGACGTGGTTCTCATGTTCTGATTGTGATCTAGAAAACACCAAAAAATCGTCCAGGTAGATGATCAAGAACCGATCTAGATAATCCTGAAAGATGTCATTGACAAAATGCTGGAACGTTGCGGGAGCTCCACATAATCCATAATTCATAACTCGGGACTCGAATAATCCGAATTTAGTCTGGAAGGCGGTCTTCCACTCGTCCCCTTCTCTGATGCGAACTAGATTATAAGCCCCCCGAAGATCCAGCTTGGTGTAGACCTTGGCTCCTCGAAGTCGGTCTAGTAGGTCCGAGATTAAGGGCAGGGGATAGCTGTTCCGCTTAGTGATATTGTTCAATGCTCTATAGTCCACCACCAAGCGTAAGTCCCCTGACTTCTTTTTCACAAACATCACTGGGGAGGCGGCTGGGGATTGAGAGGGTCTGATGAATCCCTTGCGAAGGTTTGTCTCTATAAACTCCCTGAGAGCTTCTTGCTCCGGTTCAGTCAGGGAGTAGAGATGTCCTCGCGGGATCGGGGCCCCCTCCACCAAGTCAATGGCACAGTCATAAGGTCTATGTGGGGGTAATCTCTCGGCTTCCTTTTCATTGAATACATCCCAATACTCTGAGTACTTCTTGGGCAAGGTGATAATGGGTTCAGTGTCTGTGGCATGGCAGACCTTGGCTACAAGGCAATGGTTTTGGCAATATTTTGAAGCAAACTGCAGTTCTCTGTTGGACCAGGAGATGCTTGGGTCGTGAAGTGTCAGCCATGGAATTCCCAAAATCAAAGGGAAATGGGGAACCTCGGTAACAAAGAAGGAAATCTCTTCCATATGTTCCCTTATCCACATTCTGGTGGGTTCCGACCACTGGCTTACGGGACCCGTCTTGAGGGGGCGGCCATCGATGGCTTGCACCACACGGGCATTCTTGAAGTCATGATATTGTAATCCCAGAGAGTCGGCATACTCTCTATCAATGAAATTGTTGGTGGCTCCGGAGTCTATCATGGCATGGACCATGACGGGTCCTTTTTTTGCTGACCACAAGGTGACCACTAGAAGAAACAGGACCCCGGTTGGCGGCTCTTGAGTGGGTTTTTTGACCGGGTTGGCGAGCCTCTCTACGCCCGGTCGCTGGCTTCCCCCGCCGGCTGTGCGCCAGCCGCCTCAGACGCCTTCGTCTCCGTGGAGGACGCCGCCGCCAGACGGGCGGCGGGCTTCCCTTTGGCTGGGCACTCTCTGGCGAAGTGGCCCCCGTTTCCGCAGTACCAACAGAGATTTAGGCGTTGGCGGCGGGCCTTCTCGGCGGCATCTAATCTGGGACGCACATTGCCCAACTGCATCGGCACCTCCTCGCTCCCTCTGGGGTATGGGGCTGGTGGCGGGGGTCTCCATACTGGACGCGGCTGGACGCCGGTGGGAGCGGGAGGTTTCACCCCAGCTCTACCGCTCTGGCCTCGGACCCATTGTTTTCTGTTGGCAAGCATGACTTCAGCTCGTAAACATTGATCAATGAGTGCTTCAAGAGAGTGGGGAGGATCCACCTTGGAGATTTCTTCCAGCATCTCAATGTTGAGACCCTCCCGAAATTGTCCTCTGAGGGCTACATCGTTCCAGCCGGTGTTGTGGGCCAGCACTCGGAACTCGGCTATGTACTGGGACAAGGGTCTGTCCCCTTGGGAGAGGCGCCGGAGTTTGTGGCCAGCTGCCTCCAAATTGTCCTCGATTCCCCAGGTCGCCTTAAGGTGGTCCAAGAAATGTTGCGCTGACCTTAGATGTGGGGAGACTTGGTCGAACAGTGCCGTCGCCCAGTTGGCCGCTGGCCCGTCCAAGAGACTGTATATCCACGCCACCTTGATGTCTTCTTGGGGAAACTCGGCAGCACGGGCCTCTAGATAAGCCTGGCATTGGCGACGGAAAACATGAACCTTAGAAGCTTCTCCAGAAAACTTGGTTGGCAACGCCATGGCCGGGAGACGGATTCCGCGCTCCTTCAAACCCCTTATTTCCCCATCCTGCGCATTGAGCTTGTCACGGATGCGGTCCACTTCGTCCTTGTCGATGGTGTAGCTGAGTGGCTGGCCACCCGGCACGGTTCCGGTAGACATACTGGCCTAGGTTAATTGGTGCTTAGGGTGGCGGAGTCAAACTGTCACGACCCAGGCAGCAGAGCACCAATAACCATACACAGAAGCCAGAATCTATCTAATATCTTTATTAAGGAAATATATAAAGTTAATAAAAGCAAGCGTATGAATTAGTCCAGGAGTAGACCTTTCAGGAAAGGTCAAAATTAGTCCAAGGAAACAATGTCCAATATGAAATATTAAGGTCCAAAGTTGTAATCCAATAACCGAAACACTCACTTGCCAAGCAAGTGAGGGGAGATGACAAGGTCCTTTAGTCCATGAACTTGAGCAAGGCTAGGAAATAACTTGATTCTTGGAACACAAGGCTTGATTCAAGGCAACAAGGAAACGAGGAGCAAGAATAGGATCCGTGGAATTACTTGGCGAGGTCCGGAAAACAAGGCAAGATCCGGAGAGTAAAACAAGGCTGGAAACGAAGGCTTGAAATCGGGAACAAGGCTTGAAGCAGGAACGAGGCTTGGAAACGGAGTAGCTGTCCACACACGCTACTCCGGTAGCTGACGAATTGACTCCGCAAGATCCCTTTGTGGGTAAAACACCTAAATAGGGTCCCGTTTTCCCGCCAAAGAGCAGTTCTCTGGAGAACCAGAAACGAAAGCTATTCTCTGAGTCCAGATGTGTGACTCCTTAAAGTTTCCCATGGAAAGCAGACTTAATCAGCTGAATGCTTAGCAGCTATCCTCGCACTCCTGCGAGAGGCCGCTTGAACTCCCCTCTGTTGTTTACAAAACTCATGGCGAGAAAACGTAGGAGATTTAGGTTCAGGGCTTGTTTGACAGACTTCTGGAAGACAAATCTCTTGCAGGTGCAAGGTTTCCAAATCTGGCTGGGAAAGTTCCAATTCTGACTGAAACGGTGAAAAACCCAAGTTTTCCTCTTCATCTAGCACCACAGTGCCAGGAACGGGACTACATGGCCCATGACTCATCACACTTATATATCTGTGGAATGTCCAGGGTGGGAACAAGATCTGTTGTGTGCCTAAGGCAAGTGTGAATATTGCAATTTGCCACATTGATTAGCATTGAATAGCCTTGCCGCTTCAAAGCCTGTCTGCTTCTTGTCTGGGGGAATCCTTTGTTGGGAGTTGTCAGCTGGCCCTGATTGTTTCCTGTCTGGATTTCCCCTGTTTTCTAAGTGTTGCTTTCTATATACTGTCCTGATTTTAGAGTTTTTTAAATTTTGGTAGCTAGATTTTATTCATTTTCATGGCTTCCTCCTTTCTATTGAAATTGTCCATGTTTCATTTATTATTACTTGTATCCTGCTTTACCCTCTAAAAAGCAACTCAAAATGGCTTACAAAAAATACAATTGAAAACCTAAAAATATACAAAAGTTAAAATAGAATTCAATATTAACAGTATTAAACATAAACAGCAACAAGTCTGATTAAAAACCTGATTAAAAATCTATTCATAGCCAAAAGCACAGCAACCCCAACTTAATCTTTAAAACTTCCTCCTATAAAAACCAGCCAAAATAAAAAGGTTTTAGACTGCCGTTGGAAAAATCATTTTAAAAATGAGCCAGAGCTTGTAAACATTTGCTTTCTTGATTACAACTTTAGGCACTATCATCCAAATTGTCCCAAGCCCTGAAATAACTTAGTAACTGTCTTCCACACACTAACAGTGACTGCCTTTCCAGAGATCAACTGGACTGTAAACCTAGATTTGTCCTCATAGAATACAAAGTAACTTAAGACATTTTTGAAGACAAGACGCAGGAGTGAATGTGTACAATTCTGCACATTTCTATGCTGCTGCTTTGGTGTTGAATGTCATTCCTTGGCCCCATTATGCCACTTTGCTTGTTCCAAGGAATCCTACCTGTCACTAACTTGTCAATTTGTATATTTCCTTCCAATTTGATTCGCTGTAGCTCATCCTCCAAAATCAGCTCATCCGACTGGTGGATGTACTTGGTCCGGGGCGGCTGTGGGGGCAGATTGTGCTGCAGAGGCAACAACACTGGGCAGTGAGGGAGGCACCATGCTACATACTTATGAACTACATTCCTATCAAGAGAAAGCTTTGCAGCAGCCTCAAATACTTCACCTTAATGTCTTCATAACCCCCATTCACAACCCTTTGATTCCACCTCCCACTGCATAGCTTGGAAAAATTACTTCTGTAAAAGAGAAAGCTAGGTAATTGTTTGAACTGAACCATAGAGGATTTTCTTATGTTCTCAAAGCAGGGTTGTATGATATTGAATGAATTTTATCATTATGGTCACAGACCAGGAGTGTAAAACATTACAAAAATGCATTCATTCATTGAGGAATTATCTTCTTTTCGTGTAGAATGCCTTAGGTCCAATCTCTGGCATCTCTCACTAAATTGCAGCAAAATAAGTTCCCAGGTTATGACTTTCAAATGTTTCTGTAGAGTTTTGTTGTTTTAAAAAAAGAAAGCAAGTGAGAGAGCGATAGAAACCAAAAAAGAGATTTAAAAAGATGCACTTGGAGAGCAAGTAAAGCAGGCATTACAAAGCTAGACTGATCTATATAGCAACTTCAGCGGTACTCATATGACTTCATTCACACAATTACATTCTTTTGTTACCTCTTCACTGATTTCCCGCAGGATGGATGGCTGAAGCTGCATAGATTTAAAGAGTGTCCCCACAACACAGCACTTCTCTGCAACTTGCAGCTCACAAAGTTTCTTCACTGTAATGTTGCTCCCTTTGAGAGAATGACCAGAAAGTTACATGCGTGGAATCTTTCTGGGAGTAACAGTGAAGCCAACATACAGATTATATTTACTAAATAACAAATATGTCATTCCGGCATGTAAAAGGGATAGCACAACTCCAGGATGACATTATACAATCAGAATCAGAGCAACAATTTGAACAATTCTACACAAAAAGGACAAACAACACACAATAAATTGATATTACATGTTCATTTTTTAAAAATGTTTGTCTTGTGCTGTTCTGACATCAAAATCAGCACCTGGCAAGACACTGGGATTGGTATTCCATCAATAAAGTTCCAGCAGTGATCAAAATGATATTTTTTTCTAACCACTACCCATCTCATTTCAAATACAGATGTGAATCAGAAGAGACTACAGGATGACACACAATAATAGAAATTAATTGTTCCTTCAAACTGAGGTCCTGGTTTGAAAACAGGACAATTGCCTGCTTGCTCTTCACAGAATCGTACAGTTGGAAGAGACCACAAGAGGCATTTGATCCAATCTCCTGCCATACAATCAAAATATCCCTGATAGATGTGCTTAAGAACCAGACTCTGCTTAAAAACCTTCTGAGAAGACTCCATTACACTCTTCAACAGCACATCCCACTGCCAAATAGCTCTTTTTTTCTAGACATTTGGCAACTTAACATTTCTAACTTCAACAAATGTCAACAGCACAGAAAAAGGTGCAAACATACCCCATTTGCGTCGAGCTCTTTCTACCAATAACGGTCTCATCTGAATGAGGCGTGTAGCATAAATGTGGGCATACTGTCTGTTGAAAGTCCGTTCCCCAAGCCTGAAGTTCTGGGAGCAGTTGGTATAAGAGGAGGCAGGTGCTCGGGCAAACGTAGAGGCTGCTGCTTCAGATGGGGAGGCCAGGAGGCTTTGTGCAGAAGGGACAGCCTGCTCCGAGAACATGGCCCCCCACCCTGGCTGCAGGTCTAAGCAGAAGGTTCCTACAGGATGGTAGGGAAACAATGCCACTTAGTAGTTATTGTCACGCTCATAATATGAATGCGTATCCCAAGAACTCCCTCTTTCACAAAGAGCACAAACAAGTTCACTTAAAAAGGTTGATAGTCACCAGTTTAAAGGGGGATCAAATAAATTCCCAGATTATATGACTGAGGGCTACTAGCTCAATTGGTATATGGGGTACGTATTTGCATAGATTGAAGCTAGCCTTGTGCAATTTACTGTTACAGATTCAAGTATCTAATTTGTGCACATGTCATCATAAATACACCACTTGATCATACACTACTATAACAAGCTATGCCACACATTTATCTAACTGCCTAGCATTACTTACTCTGTCCCCTGAAGCAGCTGTGCATCATTACTTGAAATGTTAACAAAGTATACTGAGAATGTACTGGGCATCTTGAATAAATACACCAAAGAATGCTCCCCCTAATCCCATAATGAGCTTTATAGCCAATATCATTCCATGCTTGTATTAGAAAAGGCTTTACCTCTAAGACCTCTGTCTGTTCTGCAGAGTTCCTGCAATACAGCAGCACAGTGTTGGAGAAAAAATTCACAATTTCTTCATCAATTCTCACCTGCAACAGATCAAAGGGGCCTTTAATCTGCAAGATTTCAGCCTGTTGCATCAAGATCCTACAGAACAATTGCATATAAAAGAGAAATCAGGCATGTGAATGTTTACTATTTTCACGTCTACATTACAAAAGGTTTTAATTATCTGCAAGGTTACTAAACTGGCTGGGATTTCTGGGAGTTATAGGCCTAAACACCTGGGGATCAACACATTGAGAGCCACTGTTCTAAATCGTCACTGAAACAGTCACATTGTCTGCAGCCGCTCCCACTACTTTAAGTATATAGAGATAGGAAACTGCAAACCAAAAAAGACATTAAGTCTAGTTGTGTCCAACTCTGGGGGTTGGTGCTCATCTCCATTTCTAAGCTGAAGAGCCAACATTGTCCGTAGACGCCTCCAAGGAAATGTGGCAGGCATGATGGCATACAGTGCCTTTACATTTCCGCCGGAGCGGTCCCTATTGATCTCACATTTGCATGTTTTCGAATTGCTAGGTTGGCAGTAGCTGGAGCTACACTTCAGGAAATAAAATGACATACAGTAGAGTCTTGCTTATCCAGCCTTCACTCATCCAACGTTCTATATTATCCAATGCAGAATGCCTCCCGCTCGGATCCACAGTTGTTCCTCTAGGCAGCAATGAACAATGGGCCAACATGCCCAACAACAACACAAGTACAGCCACGCTCCCATACAAGTGGCAGACATTCTTGTAAAACATGTTTTGGTGCTTAATTCATAAAATCATAACGTACTTTGACGTTTAATAGGCTTTTCCTTAACCCCTTCTTATTATCCAACATTTTCGCTTATCCAATGTTCTGTTTATGTTGAATAAGCGAGACTCTACTGTACTACCAAACAGACAAAACGTTCAATAGATAAGGCTTGAGAAGGTTGCTATCTCCAACAAAAATACATTACTGAATTCCATAGATATAAACATGTATACACACACATATATAGGGTGTTTGAAAAAGAACTCCCTAGTTTTAATGTAATTTACAATAAAACTAGGGAGTTCTTTTTCAAACACCCTGTATATTTACTACATTTATATCCCGCCCTTCTCACCCCGAAGGGGACTCAGAGCGGCTTACAAATTTTATGTATATAGGTAAAGGTAAAGGTTTTCCCCTGACGTTAAGTCCAGTCGTGACCTACTCTGGGGGTTGGTGCTCATCTCCATTTCTAAGCCGAAGAGCCGGCGTTGTCCGTAGACGCCTCCAAGGTCATGTGGCCGGCATGACTGCATGGAGTGCCGTTACCTTCCCGCCGGAGCGGTACCTATTGATCTATTCACAGTGGCATGTTTTCAAACTGCTAGATTGGCAGGAGCTGGGGCTAACAGCGGCCGCTCATTCCGCTCCCAGGATTTGAACTTGGGACTGTCGACAGGATCATGACTGTCGACAGGATCATGACTGCAGCTAGGCCGACCACCTGCTCCCTCGATCCGTGTCCCTCCTGGCTAGTAAAATCCTGCCTAGATGGATTACGTGAACCTCTGTTGAATATAATAAATAGGTCCCTTGAGCAAGGAGTTTTTCCAGAGGGTTTAAAAGAGGCATCAGTATCTCCGCTGCTGAAGAAACCAGACTTAGATTGTTCGGTTCCTGCTAGCTACCGCCCAGTCTTGAACCTTCCGTTTCTGGGCAAGGTGGTTGAGAGGGCAGCAGTGGAACAGTTGCAGCAGTTCCTCAATGACACAGCTGGACTTGATCCCTTTCAGTCCGGCTTCCGTAGGGGGCACGGGACGGAGACTGTGCTGGTCGCCATCACAGACCAACTTCGCTGCCAGAGGGATCAAGGCGGATCAGTGCTGCTCGTGTTATTGGATCTCACAGCAGCATTTGATACGGTCGACCACTATCTATTGACCCACCGCCTAGCCATGACGGGGGTTAGGGGGATTCCCCTGAAATGGGTGTCCTCCTTCCTCCAGAATCGGGGACAGCGTGTGGTGAGGGGAGGGATGGTTTCCGAGTGGTCTCCGCTAACTTGTGGGGTCCCACAGGGAGCTATTCTCTCTCCTCTATTATTTAACATCTATATGCAACCGCTTGCCCAACTGGTGCGGCGCTTTGGGCTCGAGTGCCACCAGTACGCTGATGACACTCAGCTCATTCTGAGGATGGAGGGCCGGCCAGACTCCGTACCCGATAGTTTCCATCAGTGCCTTGAGGCCGTTACTGGTTGGTTGCGTGCCAGCAGGTTGAGGGTGAATCCAGGGAAGACGGAGATCCTTTGGCTGGGCCATCCGGGTAGGAGGGAGATCCAGCTGCCTACCCTGGATGGTGAGACACTACGTCCGTCATCTTCTGTAAAAAGTCTTGGCGTCTTATTGGACCCTCTGCTCACAATGGAGGCCCAGGTCTCTGCTGTGAGCAGATCTGCATTTTTCCATCTACGTCAGGCTAGGCGGCTGGCTCCCTACCTATCTAGGAACAACCTGGCTACGGTGATTCAGGCGACGGTCATCTCGAGGCTCGACTACTGTAACGCCCTCTACATTGGCCTTCCTCTGTCAGTGATCCGGAAACTGAAGCTGGTGCAAAACGCGGCAGCTCGTCTTCTCGCTGGGGTGCCGGCAAGGTGGCGTATCACTCCAATTCTACAACAGCTGCATTGGCTACCGATTGAGTATCAGATTACTTTCAAGATACTGGTACTAATTTTCAAGGCCTTACATGGTCTGGGGCCAGCGTACCTGAGGGCCCGCTTATCCCCCTACCAACCCCAGAGATTACTTCGGTCCAAAGACCAAAATTTGCTTGAAGTCCCTAACATACGGACTTATCATTTGTCCTCTACTAGGCAGAGAGCCTTCTCAATTGTAGCCCCTCAATTATGGAATGCCTTGCCAGTTGAAACTCGAACCACCCGAGACCTACTTGCCTTTCGGAAAGCCTGCAAAACTTTGCTCTTCCGACATGCTTCCAATGGGTGAAAAACCCGGGGCTATGTCTGTTTTTATTGTTGCTTTTATTGTTGTTTTATTGTTTTTATTGTTATTTTAAAGTTAAGTAATTGTTTTAATCTATTTTTGTAAACCGCTCCGAGCCAAACTGGGAGTAGCGGTATACAAGTTTAATAAATAGATAAAATAAATAAATAAAGTTCAGCAGCTCAGCGCTTTAACACACTGTGCCACCAGGGCACATACAATATATTATATTTATTTATTTATTTATTTGCTACATTTATATGCCGCCCTTCTCACCCCGAAGGGGACTCAGAGCGGCTTACAAATTAAATTTACATACAATATTATATTAGCATAGTAGAATACTGGTAATAAATTACTATATTGTACTGTATCAATATATTGTAATATTATTAGTAATATTACATGTAAAATATAATATATAATTAATATTATTATATTGTATTATTATTATTATATCGTATTACAATATAAAATTATGAATATTATATGTATATACAATATGTTATAATTATTATAAATTATTGTAAATTATATTGTGAATATATATATATATAAACACACACATATATAAGTGTGTGTGTATATATATATATACACACACATACATACACACACACACACACACACACATATATATATATATATATATATATATATATATATATATTATTTACAGTATTTATATTCTGCCCTTCTCACCCTGAAGGGGACTCAGGGCGGATCACACATTATACACATATAGGGCAAATATTCAATGCCCATAAACACATCGAACCGAGACAGAGGCAGACAGACGCAGAGGCAATTTAACCTTCTCCTGGGGGGATGTTCGATTCTGGCCACAGGAGGGAGCAGCTGCTTCATCATCCACTCTGATGGCACTTCCTCACTTCCTCATTCCAACGTTTTAAATTAGTTAAACGTGCCTCCCCACTTTTATAAGTGTTACCTTATTTCCTACTTGATAGATGCAACTATCTTTCGGGTTGCTAGGTCAGCAACGAGCAGGGGCTATATTTTATTTTTAATTGACGGGTGCTCACCTCGCCATGGGCTGGCCTCGAACTCATGACCTCATGGTCAGAGTGATTTATTGCAGCAGACTGCTCAACAGCCTGCGTCACAGCCCGGCCCCTTTATATATATATATATATATATAGTAGAGTCTCACTTATCCAACATAAACGGGCCGGCAGAATGTTGGATAAGCAAATATGTTGGATAATAAGGAGGCATTAAGGAAAAGCCTATTAAACATCAAATTAGGTTTTGATTTTACAAATTAAACACCAAAACTTCATGTTAGACAACAAATTTGGCAGAAAAAGTAGTTCAATATGCAGTAATGCTATGTAGTAATTACTGTATTTATGAATTTAGCACCAAAATATCACGATATATTGAAAACATTGACTACAAAAACGCGTTGGATAATCCAGAACGTTGGATAAGTGAGTGTTGGATAAGTGAGACTCTACTGTATATATATAACTAGCATAGCATGTTATTGCGGGGAGGGACCTCCAGCTGATGTGAAGAGACAAGATGGAATTATATTATATTATTTGCAAAGCACAACATTAGCATTATACTATATTGTACTATACCACTATATTGTAATATTATTACCAATATTACATGTAATATATAATATATGATTAATATTATCATATTGTATAATTATTAGCATAATATCATATTACATTATAATATTATATGTAAATACATATGTTATAGTATTACAGTAGAGTCTCACTTATCCAACACTCGCTTATCCAACGTTCTGGATTATCCAACGCGTTTTTATAGTCAATGTTTTCAATATATCGTGATATTTTGGTGCTAAATTCATAAATACAGTAATTACTACATAGCATTACTGCATATTGAACTACTTTTTCTGCCAAATTTGTTGTCTAACATGATGTTTTGGTGTTTAATTTGTAAAATCATAACCTAATTTGATGTTTAATAGCTTTTCCTTAATGCCTCCTTATTATCCAACATATTTGCTTATCCAACATTCTGCCAGCCCGTTTATATTGGATAAGTGAGACTCTACTGTATATATATATAACTAGCATAGCATGTTATTGCGGGGAGGGACCTCCAGCTGATGTGAAGAGACAAGATGGAATTATATTATATTATTTGCAAAGCACAACATTAGCATTATACTATATTGTACTATACCACTATATTGTAATATTATTACCAATATTACATGTAATATATAATATATGATTAATATTATATTGTATAATTATTAGCATAATATCGTATTACATAATATTATATGTAATACAATATGTTATATTATATGAACGCTTATGCCAAACACTGCTACAGAACTGACATACAGTGGTAACTGGGTGCAAATCAAAATTCCTCCCTGAGGAGCTCAGTGTCCTAAAGGGCCATGGATTGTGCAGGAGGAGAAGGGGATCCGATGGAGTGCGGTGGGGTTGGGCTGGATGACCTTAAGGCTCTCTTCCAGTTCTAGGGTTCTCTCATTATCATCTCAGGGCCCACAAGACCGCCCTCCCGCTCACCTCCTTCGTTAAAGGCCGGCGCTCGTTTTGCCGCCTCAGCCAGGATCAAAACCCAGCTTCGCCGGAAAGCGCCCGAACGCGCCAAGCAGCTCCACAGACGCCGACAGGAAATGTCGCAAAGAGGACTGCCTTTTCCCCGCCCCCTTTGGACCATAGAAGTAGGTAAGTTTTAAACAGACTCACGTGAAGGACCAGGATTTTCCAGAAAGAACAACACAATTAAACACTGAGTTTAGAACAGGCATGGGCACACTTGGGCCCTCCCAAGTGTTTTGGACTTCAACTCCCACAATTCCTGGCCTCAGGCCCTTTCCTTTTCCCCCTCAGCTGCTTAAGCGTGCCCATCCCAAGTGTGCCCATGCCTGGTTTAGACGAATATAGCTTTTGATATAATTTTTGGAAGACTATGATACTACAGTATATGGGGCCAAAATGTGGGGTCTAAACAAATTATCGATAATGGAATAAATCCAATGAACATTCTGGGGGTAGACATAAGGACCACCGCTGCTACTGTCAGACCAGAATTAGAGATATACTCCGTTTAAGGACTTGCAAAAATCAGCGTCTTCAATTGGTCAAAAATGTAAAAAATTGGGAAACGGTAGACTCCCAAAATTATGCTTGGCAGAACAAACTAATGACCAAATCCAAGCTTCTTGGTCAAACCAATTAATAAGGTTCCTCTGTACTTGTGGATTACAAATCTCTTCCTCAGGTCATTATCAGGATGTTGAGAAAAGGATAGTAACACAAAGGATTTTAGATATTGAAGCGCAGAAAGATTTAGCCACGTTTTCAAACACAGGCTCCTTGAAGTGGTTAGGTCATTTTAAACAAAATTTTCAACGAGTGCTTTATTTAAAAGTTGCTATTTTTAATTACTACACCTGCTGTGTAATTACCCCTCCCTGATGACTTGACATTTTTTCTGCACCTTGGCCCAGATCTTTTGATCCAACTCATGATTTTAACATCATTTTGTATATTGACCTTTTATGATAGTTTTATCCATGTTGATGTTTTATTGTTGGCTGATTTGTTTATTGTTCTCGTTTTGATTCTGTGCTGTTGCGTTTGGGCATGGCCCCATGTAAGCCGCCTCGAGTCCCTTCGGGGAGATGGGGCAGGGTATAAGAATAAAGTTATTATTATTATTATTATTATTATTATTATTATTATATATGCCAAGACACTTAAGAATCATTTCTACAAGGGCCAGATTTGTACAAATGGAGTATATGGAGAGACACAGTAGATTCAATCAGATCCCACCCAAAGAAAGACTCTTATCGGTGGCACCGCCTAAGTTGAAAATCTGAACCACATATTAGATAGCTGCTGTTTGTACAAAAAAGAAAGGAAACAACAGTCATGTCTTTTTATTTGTAATAAAACGAGCTGGGATACAGCAGCCAAAACAACATTTTTACAAGCTGGTTATACCCCGTTTTAACAACAAAAGTTGCCCTTTATCTATATAAAGCATCTAAAGGGAGATTAGAGTATATTGATCAGATTGGCATACAGTGTAAGGGGAACGAGGACATTTGATGTATATACTTAAGATTATGGTATGTTTGGTTACAAGTTGGCCACTCACACTTTTTCTCTCTATACTTGTAAATTTTTATTTTTACTCAGACTTGATGTATACCGTACACTGTGTTTATACTGTGTGTTTTAGTAAGGCCAATTGGCTGATCCATAAAAATCATTTCGTTTCATAATCAATGGATATTAAAACTATGGTAAAAATAAGAGTACAGTAGAGTCTCACTTATCCAAGCCTCGCTTATCCAAGTTTCTGGATTAGCCAAGCCATTTTTGTAGTCAATGTTTTCAATATATCATGATATTTTGGTGCTAAATTCGTAAATACAGTAATTACAGCATAACATTACTGCGTATTGAACTGCTTTTTCTGTCAAATTTGTTGTAGAACATGTTTTGGTGCTTAATTTGTAAAATCATAACCTAATTTGATGTTAATAGGCTTTTCCTTAATCCCTCCTTATTATCCAAGATGTTCGCTTATCCAAGCTTCTTCTGGCCCGTTTAGCTTGGATAAGTGAGACTCTACTGTATGTATAAATAATCTGATAAAACAATTAAAAGGAACACTTATTACACAGGCTTAGAGGAAAAGATAACAATGGGACAATATAAGAAGACAGAAAGATCAATGTGAATGCCAGATGACAAGAATTCATTTGCTTTTGGAATAGAAGATACTGTAGTTGGAACCCCTTTATATGTTAAAGAATATGTACAATAGTGCTCTCCCTTTTCACACCCCTGGTGATAAAACAGACTCATGTATTTAATTAATTTACTAACAAAACTCTGTGACCAACATGCATTTTTTACTAGCTCCCATCTTTTTTCCCTTTCTTTGTTCCCCTTTCCTTGATGTCATAAAACTGAGAAAATGAAATAAAATATCATTTTAAAAAAGAAAAGTTTGGACAACTCTCGTCTTGGAGAATCTTTCTCTGGAGTCAAATACTACTGTCCTCTCCAATGTGAATTCTGACTCGATGTAGATTTGGACTCTCAGAGAAGCTCTTTCCATACACCATGTGTTTATACAAAGTTTCTCCTTAATGTGAGTCCTTTGATGTAAATGTAAACTTGAAGTATGAGTGAAGCTCTGTCCATACTCCAGGCATTAAGAGGGCATCTCCCCAGTGTGAGTCCTTTGATGTGAACGTAGACTTGAACTATGAGTGAAGCTCTTTCCACACTCCGGGCATGTATAGGGTTTCTCCCCAGTGTGAGTCCTTTGATGTGAACGTAGATCTGAGCTATGAGTGAAGGTCTTTCCACAATCCAGGCATGTATAGGGCTTCTCCCCAGTGTGAGTCTTTTGATGTGAATGTAGATTTGAACTATGAGTGAAACTCTTTCCACATTCCAGGCATGTATAGGGTTTCTCCCCAGTGTGAGTCCTTTGATGTGAATGTAGATTTGAACAATGAGTGAAGGCCTTTCCACACTCTGGGCATGTATAGGGTTTCTCCCCAGTGTGAGTCCTTTGATGTGAATGTAGGCCTGAACTTTGAGCAAAGCTCTTTCCGCACTCCAAGCAATTATAGGGTTTCTCCCCAGTATGAATCCTTTGATGTAAACTTAGACCACCACGCTTAGTGAAGCTCTGCCCACACTCCAGGCATTGATAGGGCTTCTCCCCAGTGTGAGTCCTTTGATGTGAAAGTAGACTTGAACTATAAGCAAAGCTCTTTCCACACTCCAAGCATATATAGGGTTTCTCCCCAGTATGAGTCCTTTGATGTGAACGTAGATTTGAACTATGAGTGAAACTCTGTCCACACTCCGGGCATGTAAAAGGTTTATCCCCAGTGTGAATCCTTTGATGTGCACTTAGACTATCCCGCTTAGTGAAGCTCTGACCACACTCCTGGCATATATAGGGCTTCTCCCCAGTGTGAGTCCTTTCATGTGAACGTAGACTTGAAATATGAGTGAAGCTCTTTCCACACTCCGGGCATGTAAAGGGTTTCTCTCCAGTGTGAGTCCTTTGATGTGAAAGTAGATCTGAACTATGAGTGAAGCCCTGTCCACACTCCAGGCATGTATAGGGTTTCTCACCAGTGTGAGTTTTTTGATGTGAACGTAGATTTGAACTATAAGTGAAGGTCTTTCCACACTGCAGGCATGTATAGGGTTTCTCCCCAGTGTGAGTTCTTTGATGTAAATGTAAACCTCCACTGTTAGCAAAGCTCTTTTCACACTGTAGGCATTTGTAGGGCTTCTCCCCGGTGTGAGTCCTTTCATGTTGCTGCAGACAATCCCTTCGAGTGAAACTCTTTCCACACTCCAGACATTTAGATACTTTCTCCTTCATGTCAGCAGTGATGTGGGTCAATACAGATACTTGACTCTTTTTTCCCCCTTTCTTATCTGTGAGGTCAAGAATTCAGCAAGATCATCACATTGAGAGGATTTACTCTTCCTGTACTATTGGCTTCCTTTCTGCACCCGAGATGTGGTTCCATAGAATCCTTATTTCCCTGGCCAAGAAAGAAGCAGAAGATCAACTATGAGAACCAGAAACCTTCTTCACCTCCAAGATTTCCCCCTTTTCCCTTCATAGGTCATGTTGAAAATGGAAATACCAAAAAATTGAGAAATCTGAGTCTCAAGCACATACACAGACACCAGCAAAACCAATCACTGATTCTTAAAAAATAAGAGAATTAATCCAGAAAGAAAGAAGTAAAGGAGGGAGGGAGGAAGAAAAAACAAATGACAAAAGGAAGAAAGAGGAACTTGTTCAAATTATTGGAGTATCACATTGATTTCACTGGATCGAACACATATGTGGCTAAATGAATGGCAGGCAGGCAGACAGGCAGAAAGGAACAGTTCTTTCCCATATTAAAGGGCATAATTCATTGGATAATAGGTTTCCCTAAATTACTAGGATGTGCTAAATGCTGAGGGACACAAAGATTACTGGGCTGCCTCCCATCCCACCATGAGTCCCATATCTGCTTCCCTGGATGCTTTTTGGAAGGCACCTTCAAGTGGTCTCTAAAAGGTCCTGAATGTTCTGTGCTTCTGAAAGGCTTCCCTGACCTGGGGCACATATTCACGGTGGAATGAAGGCAAACTGGCTCCACTCCAACTACCATGGCTCAGTGCTCTGGAATGTCTAAGAGTTGTGCTTCAGAGAAGGCTAAAGACCTTGTGGAACCATGTTCCCATGATTTCCAGAGCATTGAGCCATGGAAGTTAATGCGGTATCAAACACATTCATTCTATAGTATAGGTACACACTTCAGTTCAACAAGATTTCGGCTTTTAACAGCTTCACCTTTCAAATTTTCATTATCTAGCAGAGCTTTAATTGGCAGCTAGGGTAGAAATATCTTATCACAAGGCATGTTTTAATAATTTTGGTGAACAAAAAAGAGATTTAAAGATCGGCTTAAAGCTAACCTTAAATATAAAGTATAAATGCACAGAGAGAACTGAGAAGCCCTGACCTTCGAGCGTCTGACAGGAGCTGATTTCTGCTGTTCAGAAAGTCACTATAAATCCTCTCTGTGACATCTTGGAGTCAGCAAGGGGCATGGATGGAACAAGCAGCTGAATTGACTGGTTTTCTCGTGGGAAAAGACTGATAAGGGTTTTAGAGGTGGGGTGAGATTGAGAGGAAAGGAGGGGTGCTGGCTGACATCACCATAAGCGTTTAATTTCTTTTTTTCCCTGTGTCAGGAGCAACTTGAGAAACTACAAGTCGCTTCTGGTGTGAGATAATTGGCGGTCTGCAAGGACGTTGCCCAGGGGACGCCCGTTAGTTTTGATGTTTTACCGTCCTTGTGGGAGGTTTCTCTCGTGTACCCATATGGAGCAATGGTTCTCAACTTGTGAGTCTCCAGTTGTTTTGGCCTACAATTCACAGAAATTCCAGCCAGTTTAACAGCTGTTAGGATTTCTGGGAGTTGAAGGCCAAAACATCTGGGGTCCCACAGGCTGAGAACCACTGTGATAGAGGGAGCCCATCTGAACTCTCTCCAGATTCAAACTTTCAGGTCAGCAACCCAACCTTTGGGTCAGCAGTTAAACCCTCACTATACCACAGAGAGAATGGAAAGGAGATTCCAACTGAATATTAGGAAGAACCTGCTGACTGTAAGAGCTGTGCAGCAGTGGAACTCTCTGCTTCAGGGTGTGGTGGAAACTCCTTCCTTGGAGGCTTTTAAACAGAAGCTAGATGGCCATCAGTCAGGGGTACTTTGTGCTTTTCCTGTGTCATCGGTTGGGAGCCCCTCCCATCAAGAAATAACTACCACTCTGGGGCCAGAGTGAAGAACGGGGGGGGGGGGGGGGGCAGGAAGGCATTATACCAACCTGAGAGCCAGGAAGATAGTTTCTTCTTGTCTCCTGTGCCATAGCAACATGCTAAGCTAATTTTATATACATACACACACACACACACACACATAGATATAATTTTAATATATATAATATATTGTATATACATATAATATTGAAATTAATATTATAATGGAATACAATATTATACTACTACAATATGAACGCCCTTCCCATTGAAGTCAGGCAGGCTCCCTCCCTCCTATCCTTCCGTAGGAAGGTTAAAACTTGGTTATGGGGTGAGAAGAGCGGGATGTAAGTGTAGCAAATAAATAAATAAGGCAGAGGGTTGGATTAGATGGCTTATGTGGTCTCTTCCAACTGATTTTGTGAAACCGCTGATCCAAACTGATGTAAATGGGACTCTCTAGACCAGGCATGGGAGAACTTGGGCCTTCCCTCCAGGGATTTTGGACTTCAACTCCCACATTTCCTAACAGCCTCAGGCCCTTTCCATTTTCCCCTCAGACGCTTAAGCGTTTAACTACTTTCCATTGTTTTTGTTTTCTCCCTGGAATTCGAGCACGGAGCCTCACCTCTTTCTTTCCTTTCTTCCTTCCTCTTCGCCCTTGGCTCCAATGGAGACCTCGCTTCCGTCGCTCCGGTCTCTTCCACTCAGAAATGGCACCGGCGGAAGAGGCGGAGCCCACGGTGACGTCACTATCCGTCTCTCTAGGAAGCAAAAGGGGTGGGGCCTCTGCGGAGCGGCCGCGCTTCTGATTGGCCAGCTAACTGGCACTCTCGGCCCCGCCCCGCCTTGCACGTTTAAAGGAGAAGCGACATCTTTCCCCCCTCCTCCCTCCCATTGACAGACATTTCTGCGCAGGCGCAGTCGGGCCTTTCATACCGACAGAGGGCGCCTGTTTGTTTATAGCAGCTCTGAGGAAAAGTAAGATCATCTGTATATGAATGCATATGAAATTGGTATGTGTATGTGTGTATATCTATATCTATATATATCTGTATAAGCACATACTGTATATACAAGATTGTTATATCCCTGTGCGTGCATGTATATATATCAGGCATGGGCAAACGTAGGCCCTCCAGGTATTTTGGACTGCAACTCTCCCAATTTCTAACAGCCTCAGGCCCCTTCCTTTTTCCCCTCAGCCGCTAAATTTGGTCATTTTGGGGGGAAAAAATCCTGATAAAACTTGAAACCTGTCTGAACCCAAAACCTGTCTGAACCCACAAGCTGCTTTTGAAGGAAAACAGCATGAAGTATCTCTAATTGTCTGAGTTGGAGATAAATGTCCTCTAACTATTTTTAAAGCCCTCGATTATGTGCAGATATCTATTTCTCCAGTCATTTATTGACAAACTAAGTCTAGAAAGGAAATTGTATTTAGCCTGAATTGAATCGAAATCTAAACTGCCAGTTCTAAATCACTGCTTCCAGTTCTGCCCAAAGCTCTCTAAAACTGTACCAATGTTGTTACAGGAAATGACAAAATGATGTCACATCTTAGTCATTACATTTCATGGTATAGTTTTGTCGTCATAGTAAGGCACTTATTCATTTCTTTATTGCAGGTTTATTAGCAATACAGTAGATCGCCTGTTGTTTCATCATCAGCATATCCTGGTCTCTGCACAGTTCTTCAGTCTTCCTTCTCGTCACCATGTGTGATGATGTAGCATAAGGATTTGTAGTCAATGTTTCCAGCTACGTCAATGGGAGCTAATGCAAACATTTGTTCTACCTACACAACACAAGCAAAGGTAAGAAGAACCAAATCAATTTTACCAATTCTTGGGAACTTTGTAATTGGATAGTTGGGTTTTCCTCTTCCCAGTTTCCACCAAAGTCCAACCACCTTGAGTCATTTGAGTAAATGAATACCAGTCTTACAAGCTGGTAAACTAGCTTTCATAATTCTGTAGATAAAAGCCTATGAACAGGTTTTACCCTTCTGTTTGGAAGTCGAATATTGTTTTAGATATTTAATGAGACGGTTTTTCAATTTTTTTGCAAGCACCTTGAGTTCCACTTGGGGAGAAAGGTAGCCTACAAAGAAATTGCTCATCTTTTCAGACATTCACCACACTATTCAGAGGCATACCCATTGCTATGGCTAAATTTCGATGCTTGGCATACAGTGTTCCCTTGCTACTTCGCAGTTCACTTTTCACTCCCTCACTGTTTTGCAGGTTTTCAATTAATATTAATGTACACATTTATCACGGTATTTTCACTGTTTTGAGAGTTTTTGCGGTGTGCAAAGGGTTTTGGAAGCGGGGGAAAGGGAGAAATAAAGGGAGAGGGTGGGAGGGTAGGGAAAGGTTGGAAATAAAAAAGGGTTATTTAGCTTACATTCTTCTTATCTGCCGGTGTACTGTATATTATAACTGCTAAAATAAAGTACAGACTGCATTGTAGTAAGTGGTCTGTGGTTTGCTCTCCTCCACACATAGAATAAATATAGTGCCCCTACTTCACAGATTTTCAATAATTGCAGGTGGTCCTGGAACGTAACCCCCGCAATAAGTGAACACTGTACTGATAACAGACTTGTGGTCCCTTTTTGCCCATCCTGAAACTGCCTATTCCAAGATTCCATAGCATTGAACTACTGCAATCAGTTGAATAGTACCTCTACCATTTTGTAGTATGAATTGATACCAGTTTTTCAAGTTTCAAAACCCAGTCCCATTAACACACCTAATCTCCAGCATCGTGAATATATAGTACGGATTTATGGAGAGTGGATGTGAGACATTCCAGGTCAGCGTTGCTCAAAATGGGCAACCTGTGTCCAAGCGTTTGCCCATGCCTGAAATATTTACATTATATATGATATATATACACATTTCTTGTGGCTCCACAATAAACCTTTCCTTTAAAAAAGGCTCAGTGGCTGAAAAAGTTTGAAAACCTTTGTTCCAGGCAGTGCTGTATCAAAAGGATGCCTCACCTCCTCAGGAGTGAATTTGTCTGCCTGTGTCATCAGGAGCTGTTTAAATCTGGAAGCCAAGATTTGAAATAAAATAAGACAGTGTGGTTCACAGACATTGTCCACAAATTCTCAGCTTCTGTTTCATACAAATGGATGCCTTCAGGGATTTGGGGGAGGGGGAAGGAGGGACATAGTAAGTCAATAGTAATTTCTGAACTTACTCATCTTTGTTCACATAGCCACTTGCATTTGGGTCAAAAAGCTTGAAGGCAGCAAGGATCGATTCTTCTGGGTCAGTACCTATGGAAGGGAGAAGTACATTTTATATTGCAGTGATTCTCATGTTTGCATGAAAGACTCAGTACAGGGCAGAAGAGAAGACGTTCCAGGAATAGTTTCCAAATTGAATAGAACTAGACCAAACAATGACTCCACGTTTTGAGATAAGGGTTTTCAAGACATGATTCAGTCAATTTTTTAAAAATTAATTATTCATAATAAATAAATTATACAAATCACACACAACTAACATTAACACAAAACATACAATAAACCAGTTAATAATATATTTTTATAGATTTAATCTCTATGTTCACCCGCCACCCAGGGGACATTTATTCATCTTTAATAATAATATTTTTTATATTTACGTCTTCTCCAAAATACTAATATATGTTGATTTGTTCTTAAGCAACATCAGCTTACCGTTCAGTTTCTCCCCAAAGAGTGTTAAGAAGACTGTGAAGTTTATCGGCCCTTTCCCTTCCTTTAGCATCTCATCCAGCTCCTCATCTTTCACATTCATTTTCCCTATAGAGGAAAAGCAAGACTCAAATATTTTAGAAATAGAACAATTAACTGCACAATTTAATTTTCTTGGCTGCTTTTTTTCGATGCAAAATCAGGATAGGTATCTGTGTTTTTCAGTTTTAGCCATACAGATCTCATCAGATGTGGATAATAATATGCACAGCTTCAGAAAGGCATGTTTGTAAGTGTCAACCTATTTCTTTGCCGCACACTTGCCGCATGGGGAAGCCACCACATGCCGCAATCCCCAAGCTCAAGAACAGTTGACATTATCATACCAGAGTGTTTCTGCCACTTGCAGAATTCTGGGAAATGTAGTTTGTGAAGGCCCCATCCTAAACTACATTTCCCAGAATTCTGCAGATGGCAGGAATGTGGTGCTGCCCACTTTAAAGCCCTTGTGTGATAACGTCACTACAAAGGAAGATAAGCCTTGCTGCCCTCCTTCTGCAAGTGAAGTGCAGTGTTATCACAAATCCAGAGCTGAAGTGCTCACGGAGCCCAAAATAACACAGCTACTACATCATCTGTGGTTCTTCTTCAGATAAAAAGATCCTTTTTTTTTCCTTTCTGCATTCCAGTGAGAAAGGTCACTGTGAGTTTTGTATTTTGCTCCTCTTGGTTGGTGCCAATCCTAAAACCAAGAACAGAGAGGAATTATTTTCTATGCCTTTTAGGATGGTTTCTGGTTCCATCTCATTACTCTCCAATGATCCTAATTTAATCCAGAGTCCTAATTAGTCTTCTGGATCAAATAAACTTTGGGGGTTTTCTTCCAGCTTTTAAAATGCTGCAGTCTCTCATCCCTCTTTTCTCTCTTTGTTCTCAGTATATTTTAGTAACTGTCAACAGAATTCAAAGAGCAATTGACTATTTTTTGACTCAATTTACTTGTATAGAGTGTGGCTTCATAACAAGGGGAAATCACTTACCAAGTTGCCCATAGGTCTCTTTTAAGTCTGATTTGCTGATAATTCCATCACGATTTTGGTCAATGCAGCTGAATGCCTTGGGGAGCAAAAGGAATAAATTTATGTAGGTTTCATAGTACCTCTGCTACTTATACATATATGAATCTTTTTGAAAATGTTTTGTTCCAAGGTTCCTCTAGACTGGGAAGGTATCAAACACAAGTAGAGCTGAATGACCTTAAGTTCAATAACAACAATAACAACAATTGACTTTTTTTGTGGCAGGGCAGCTTTCAGATAATAATATGCTGACACTCTCAATTTGAAAATATAAAGTTGTGAATATACCACATATGTGTTGGAAATGCAACCATACTCAACATTTAAAAGTTGTGGGTGTCTTAACAAGACTGCAATATAGACCGACTGACGTTCATAGGGTCTCTCTACCCCTGCTTTGGCCTTAGCGACCTTTCCTGTTTTTAATAAAGTTCCTAATAAAGCGTCCAGAGGAGGGCGACTAAAATGATTAAGGGTCTGGAGAACAAGCCCTATGAGGAGTGGCTTAAAGAGCTGGGCATGTTTAGCCTGCAGAAGAGAAGGCTGAGAGGAGACATGATAGCCATGTACAAATACGTGAAGGGAAGTCATAGGAAGGAGGGAGCAAGCTTGTTTTCTGCTGCCCTGCAGACTAGGACACGGAACAATGGCTTCAAACTACAGGAAAGGAGATTCCACTTGAACATCAGGAAGAACTTCCTCACTGTGAGAGCTGTTCGACAGTGGAACTCTCTCCCCAGGGCCGTGGTGGAGGCTCCTTCTTTGGAGGCTTTTAAGCAGAGGCTGGATGGCCATCTGTCGGGGGTGCTTTGAATGCGATTTCCTGCTTCTTAGCAGGGGGTTGGACTGGATGGCCCATGTGGTCTCTTCCAACTCTACTATTCTATGATTCTATGATTCCTATGGGAAAAAAATTTTTTTTTGCTCATGTAGCCATTGGTGTAAATGTCCCTTAATGATATTACTGTATTTATTTGAATTTAACATTCACCTTTTTTGGCTAAATTACCTGTCCAAATTTAGGGTGCATATTAAATTTGTTTCATATGATCCTCTTAGTGCTGCAGCAGTATCTGCTCCACCTGTGGAGCTCTGCTTCTCTCCCCATCACCAGCAGGAGTCCAAGTATGAGACCCAACTTTTGCAAAAGGCACTTCTCAAATCCAGGTCTGATGCTCTTGGGTTCATAGGAAACCCGGCCATGGTCCCGATCCCCGCCTCACCTCCTTGAACTCCTGGATCTGTGACTGCTCGAACATGGAGAAAACATTAGAGGATCCCCTCTGGGCCTGTTTTGCTGCAGCTTTCCTTTGAGTCCCAGCTTTCCTGCTGGCCTGGAAGGGAAGGAACCAGTTATGAAAGGAAAGAGTTATGTTGTACATTTTTGTCTGTACAATATTAATTTTCTAATCAAAAGATTAAACTAAACCTTTAGATTAGACAATAATTCAGATGTGTTGTCGAAGGCTTTCATGGCCAGAATCACTGGGTTGCTGTGAGTTTTCCGGGCTGTATGGTCATGTTCCAGAAGCATTTTCTCCTGATGTTTCACCCGCATCTATGGCAGGCATCCTCAGAGGTTGTGAGCTCTGTTGGAAACTAGGCAAGTGGGGTTTATATATCTGTGGAATGTTCAGGGTGGGAGAAAGAACTCTTTTCTCTTGGAGGCAAGTGTGAATGTTGCAATTGGCCAGCTTGAGTTGCACTGAATGGCCTTGCAGCTTCAGCAGCAGTATTTGAGAACACAGAAATGTTGGACCACTCTAACAATCACCATGTCAGACTACATAGAGAAGCCATTGAAATCTAAAAGCATTTCAGAAAGAAGGAAACCATGAAAATGAACAAAATTTTGCTACCAGTATTAAAAAAATATAAAATCAGGACAGTAAATAAAGAGCAACACTAAAAAAACAGGACATTCCAGACAGGAAGCAATCAGGGCCAGCTAACACATCCCAGGCAGGAAACAGCCAGGTTTTGAAGATGAAAGGCCATTAAATGCTAATCAAGCTGGCCAATTGCAATATTCATACTTGCCTCCAAGAGTAAAGAGTTGTTTCTCTCACCCTGGACATCATTCCACAGATATATAAACCCCACTTGGCTAGTTTCCAACATACCTTACAACTTCTGAGGATGCCTGGCATAGATGTGGGCAAAACGTCAGGAGAGAATGCTTCTAGGACATAACCATACAGCCTGGAAAACACACAGCAACCCATAATAATAATAATAATAATAATAATAATAATTATTATTATTATTATTATTATTATTATTATTATTGATACCCCACTTTTTGTCCCCACCAAGAGACTCAAAACAGCTATGTATCTCTTATTAGTGTTAAAATTATTATTTTATTTATTTATTTATTTATTTTAAAGCGGCTTACAAGGATTTAAATACAAAATATTAGAATTAAGCATCATTAGTATTAAAAACAATTTTGTTTAAATCCATAAAAACATATTCAAAACTAAAAACTTATGGGTCATATTGATGGCATTATTGAAACCCTTCGGGTTGCAGTTCTATTGGAGTCTACTTGTGGAGAGAAAAAGTGGGGTATAAATAAGCATAATAATAATAATAATAATAATAATAATTAGAATTAGAATTAGAATATAGAGAGAACAGGGTGGTGACATTTGAAAAAGGAATACACATTGTCTTTGTGTGTAAGCATTTTCGATGCACATTCTTCTGATTCCCCAGAGAACTTGGAGAAAGAGGAGATGTCTAGTGTAACAAACAAGTGAAATCCACACTAATTTAATTTTCAAATATCCCCCTGCATCTTCAGAGCAGCAGCATCATTTTCCAAATCATCAGCTAGACATGCAACTTGGACAGTTAGTTACTTCTAAGGAGCATGTTTATAATGACAAACTGGAGGCATACATAACTGAGAAGTAGACATACCTATATACTTGTAAGTGACATTCCAAACTCTGCTTGGCTCTTCCATCTTACTAGCTATCACCTGAACAAAATACCTTTCCCCAGTGACTCTTTCATTGCCTGTATAGAAGCAAGATCACTATGCCCTCTCTGTTTGTCCTAGGCAGAAGTTCAGAAGACCATGGCGCGTCTATCTTCCTCTGCTTAAATCTCCCATGGAAATGGGAAAATGTACAGCCCCAAAATCTGTCTCTTGCAATTAATATGTAGAGGAGGCAGAGAGCAATACAGTACTCACCATCTTGGATGTCTTCCTGAAGAAGAAGGGAGGTCTGGATGGTGTCAAGCAAAAGCTCAGAGCCTATATTACATGGCTTATCACAGTGGGCTAAATCTGGAACTCAGAGTATTTGTGTCTGCGACTGCCAAACTTGGCAGTCACAGATAGAAATACTCCGGCAATTGATAAGGCCTGGACGATAAGGCCCTTGCTGATAGAAGGGTGTTTCTTTAATAGCAGCACTCTACAATTTGCCCCTCGGAGGTATTCAGACTTTTAGTGTGCTGAGCCCAAAATGTGGTGCACAAATACATTTTGATAAAACAGAACAGGTACAACAGGATTGAGTTTTGCCATTTTTTTTATTCTTATTATTTTTAATACAAAAGGGTCCCTGGATCCATGAACAGGATATCAGGAGAGAGATAAAAGGGCGGAATTAGAAGGAAATAAACAATCTTATGGCAGCAGGAAGAGAGAGTGTCTGAGTCAAATAAATGCATGGCCAGGAATCAGGATCAGAGAGGTTGGGATGGAATTTGTCAGAGGGCTAAACCAAGGCATGACTCAAATAGGTTAAAACCTGAATTGTGTGTAACTATGTATAAAGCACAGTGTACATCTGTATCAACCCTCATTGAGAAACTACACACTAATTAACATATGTAGTGTGCAGTTTAAGATCTCTGACCTTTCATATACAGCCTTAACTTCCACTTGTGCACATAATGATTTGACCTGCAGCGGACAAAGATGCATTCATGCCAGTGTCTTAAAAACCAGATGAATGTCATGTCATTATTTTCTTCTCTGCTTAATTTTCACTCTATTTTCACAACCAGCTAATGAAGGCATCATATTTCCCTCTGTCTCTGATTTGCATAAAAAGAAACCATGCAGTTACTTAAAACTAGATTCTAGCACAGGCATGGGCAAACTTTGGCCCTCCAAGTGTTTTGGGCTTCAACTCCCAGAAATCCCAACCAGCTTACCAGCTGTTGGGAATTGTGGAAGTTGAAGTCCAAAACACCTGGAGGGCCAAAGTTTGCCCATGCCTGTTCTAGCATAATAATACTTCTTATGCCCCCTCTCTTCTGATAATAATATGTATTGCCTCAGTCCCTGAAATGTGGTAAGCCAGATAGCAGGATTGGACAAGAGGCCCACATTCTTAACTCCTGCCCTTAAATCACACCCTGATGGTACCACCTGGTGGAAAACAGCACTTTGTGCCAGTCATTTTGCCCAGATTCCTCTTCTTCAGCTTACCATAAAAGGAAAAAAAAACCTCATACATCATTTATTCAATGTCCAGCTCTCCCACACTGTTGCATCCACAATGAACTACGCAAAACTGTTTATTGCATAAACTGAAGCCCCCACAGACTCTGCTGTAGTGGAGAAGGTTTTAAGGACAGAAAGGCTGTGGTTTTGAATGCTTATTTTATGTTCTACTAGTAGAGGTTAGGAGAAACCCAGTGTTACTCCCTTCCCCCATCCCCTGTGTCCCCCCTCCCCAGGAAAACCTTCCTTCCATTGGTTGAGCTCCTTGGCACCCTCTAAAACAACTCAGTCAGGCCCCTGGACAGAAGAGACGTGTCCCAGGCAGGCGCTTTTCTTCCCATGGTCCGTGGCCAGTGCCAGTTCACTGGCTGATCATGCAGGCCATTTTGCATGCTACTGCAGAGATGAGAGCGGCCCCTCTGCCACTGCCTTCCTCCGACTGCAGGAATGTGATGTCGCAGCCTGGTGTCAGTTGTCGGACTGTTGTATGGAATCGGTCTTTGAAGCTGGGGGGAAAGAAAGAAGAGGGAATTTTGCAAAGGAAGCACCATCTCAGAAGATCCCTAGACCCCAGGATCATAGAATCATAAAATCCTAGAGTTGGAGGGGACTTCTTGGACCATCCAGTCCAACCCTATTCTGCCAAAAAGCAGGAAATCACGTTCAAAGCACCCCCAACATCCAGCCTCTGTTTAAAAGCCTCCAAAGAAGGAGCCTTCACCATACTCTGGGGCAGAGAGTTCTGCTGCTGAACAGCTTTCACAATTAGGAAGTTCTTCCTAATGTTCAGGTGGAATCTCCTTTCCTGTAGTTTGAAGCCGTTGTTCCGCATCCTAGTCTCCAGGGCAGCAGAAAACAAGCTTGCTCCCTCCTCCCTATGACTCCCCCTCACATTTTTATACATGGCCCTCATCATGTCTCTTTTCAGCCTTCTCTTCTGCAGGCTAAACATGCCCAGCTCTTTAAGCCGCTCCTCATAGGGCTTGTTCTCCAGACCCTTGATCATTTTAGTCGCCCTCCTCTGGACACTTTCCAGCTTGTCAACATCTCCCTTCAATTGCGGTGCCCAGAACTGGACACAGTATTCCAGGTGCGATCTGACCAAGATCCATGACTTCCCTGGATTTAAACACTAGACTCCTATTTATGCAGGCCAAAATCCCATTGGCTTTTTTTGCCACCGCATGACATTGTTGGCTCATGTTTAACTTGTTGTTCACGAGGAGTCCAAGATCTTCTGAAACCATTCTGAATACTCCAGTTGGGAAAGAGAGCTGCTTTAGCACCAAATGAAGACCTATTTATTTGCCCAGACTTTCAAATCTCAGGCTGAATCTACACTTGCCAAATCATTTATCCTTACCTGGTCCTAAAATCATAGATTTGGAAGAGACCAGAAGGGCCATTCAGTCCAGCCACAGTATCTAGGGAGAAAAAGCTTTCTTACGTATGTGTCCTGCATCCCAAATTGGGATCAGAGTTGAATTAGGGTGGTTGGATGGTGAGACATGTTGTGGGGTGGTTATCTGGCAAGTATGATTTTGACATATTTTTAATGTTCTGCATACTTATGGAGCTATCCACTGGATAACCTTGAGGAGGTCACATTCTCTCAGCCTCAGAGGAAGGCAATGGCCAACCTCCTCTGAAGAAATCTTGGCAAGAAAACTTGGTGATAGATTTGCCTTTGACTTGCTGTATGTCGTAATGACTTGAAGGCATGCAACAACAAACATAGTGCTGAAAGCTGCCATAGTGTGCGGACGTGCCCTTTGTGGTGTCCAAGAACCCAGTTCATAGGCTTAGGCTTGAGCATGGGCTCCGAACGCAGACTCTGGGAGTTTCCTCTTCCAGCTATTGTTTCTGATCTCCTGTCTAGCAGCTTGAAGTTTGTTGCTACCGCAGCACGGTGCTGTTTAATGAAAGGCGATACTACTTTATGAAGCTAAATAAAAACAGGGGCAAATGGCTCTATCCCAGCTCCTGCCAAATATGCCATCCTCAGATGTCTTTGGCAGTCCTTTCAAACTGGCTGAATCAAGGCCAAACTAAACATTGTGGATCAATCTATATGTTTAACTCTTTGTTTGCTTGCCATTTTCCCTTGTAACTTCCCTCCCTCTCGAGGTGCAAACATGGCTTTACAAGATAAGCACATGTCTGGAACCATGCATGGGTGGGAAGCAGCTGAGAGGAGTTGTAACAGTAAAACAGTCGGTGGCGGAAGAGTTAGCTAGCACACCCAAAACTTTCTTCTCCGCTAGCTTTTCTCAAGGAAAGGTACCTTAAGACTGAAATCATCTGCACTTGCCTAGGGACTAGGGGTATGTCAAAATAAATCCAACAGGGCTTATTCCAGATAAATAAGTACATAGTAAAGGTAAAGGTTTCCCCTGACATTAAATCTATTCATGTCCAACTCCGGGGGTTTGCGCTCATCTCCATTTCTAAGCCGAAGAGCCAGCATTATCCCTAGACACCTCCAAGATCATGTGGCCAGCATGACTGCATGGAGCGCCATTACCTTTCCAAAGAAGCCGTACCTATTAATTTGCTTACATTTGCATGTTTTTGAACAGCTAGGTTGGCAGAAGCTGAGGCTAACAGTGGGAGCTCACCCCTCTCCCTGGATTCAAACTGCCAACTTTCGGTCAGCAAGTTCAGAAGCTCAGCAGTTTAACCTGCTGCACCACTGGGGACTAAATAAGTAAATAATTTCATGTAAAATACTGGTTTCCTGTGTAATGTTCAGAATGATTCTTTGGTCCATACTATTGTAGGTAGCAGCAAAGTTAGTTTGGGGATTGCAATGCCCAGAATTATTGGTACATATAGACTGTTCATGTTGACATTCTGAGACATATAGCCCAAAAAAGTAACTTTATTGTCTCTTGGAACAAATCATTCCCCCACCAAATCTGTACTTATGGGAGTGATGTAAAATCTGAGACAGTTACTCATCTCAGTGGTGACAAATTTTTCAATGATCTATAATGTACATTTTTAAAGTATGGCAGATCAATTTGCTCTGGCAATTTACAAGCTCAATATTTCATGATAGCTGTATTTTCTGTGGACTATGAGATATCTTGAATTCAGGAAATGTGGGCAATTCTAATGGACTCAGTATCCAGTGAGATGTCCTTCACTGTCAAACCATAAAGCAGTGCTTCTCAATTTGTGGGTCTCCAGATGTTTTGGCCTTCAACACCCAGAAATCCTACACCTGGTAAACTGGCTGGGATTTCTGGGAGTTGTAGGCCAAAACACCTGGGGACTCACAAGTTGCGAACCACTGCCATAAAGCATTGCAAAGGCTGAACAAAAATCAAGAGATCATTATTGAGTGAAGCTCTGTGCTACACAGTGGCCTTTCTCTGTTTCTAACAGAACCTGACTCCTCTGAGATAGTGGAAAAGGAGACCCAATGCAAGCGAGGTATTAAACCACCAATACAATTTGATACACTGGTCAAAGCTTCTGGGACTCACAGACCAAAATATCTGAAGAGCCAAAAGGTAACAACTAGGAGGCCATTCCAGAATTTCACACCTCATCATTCAAAAGAGCCCAGATTTTCTAAAAGCCTCAATATACCAAGGCTAGGTGGATCTTACCTGGGATGGAGCTTGTAGACTGAACCATCCACGCCTACAGTGATCTTTAGTGTCTCCTCACTTCTGCTGTCTCTCATCCGGTTGATGACACCAGCCAGCCCTGCTGAACACATCTGTGCAGCCCGTGTTGAAACTCTCTCACATACCATACGAACAATGTCACAGTCTGTTGCTGAGGGCAAAAGCCCAAAGGATGTCAGAATGTTGTAGATCTGCTTACGGTCACCAGGATCACTGGGAAACACAAGCATAGGAATACTTACTCCTCTGACTTTGATGTGATTAATGTGCATATAACCATATGTCTTAATAAAAACTAACCAGTCACAACTCATCCATACTCTTCATGTGACATACCGCATTATATTTCCAAATAGCTTGGTAGATTCAATTTATACCAAAGGCTGGTAAGAGACATATTATGGCCACCATAATGGAGATTACTTAAAATCTACAGGATGGATTTCTCTATGTGGTGTGTAGAATAGGTCATCAAAGGTTCAGCCAAGTTTTCCCATTACACTGTCAACATTTTATTTATTTCTGTTTGCTCACTGGCCAAAGAAGTAGCTCATTCCATCTGAATTTCACTGTCGATGAAAAATTGACAACTACATGACATCCACATGGCATCTTATAGTTTTCAGGAAGTTTTGGAAAGAACTGTCTATTACTTTAGACTTCCTGCTTCTATAAAAAAAGTTTCTTATTATTATTCCTTCTACTTCTAGAGCTATTAGGGCTAGAAAAATTTAGGATTCTCAGAACACACAATTAATAGATTTGACAAGTCTGCAGCATTTTTTTGCAGACATCTAATTTTATCAGAATTACTATTGCTAATTCAAGGGCTTTTGACTCTAATAGAATTATTGAGTTTACTCATTGTTGGTTTACTCTTGCATAATTATTATACTTGTACATGTAAGGAAAGTCCAGACTTAGGACCTCATCAGACAGCTGCTAAGCTCCATTTTCACGTGCTGTGGAAACAGAGCCCTATGAGAGTCCTATGGAGGCCGTTACATGATGTAAAGGCACTTCTGGTGGGTCTTCATTGTAAGGATGTGGGATGGCTGGCCATTGTAGAAGATGGGGAAAGATGGGAAGGAAGGAATGGGGTATGATGATTCCCTTTGCTTTCCCTTGTTCCCCCCCCCCCCACACACACACACACTTTGTCTGATGAAGTCCTCAGTGCTGAGAACGTTGCACAGAACAACTGGAACAGGAGAAACTATCAAAGTTTTACATCATGGAAAGAACTTATATACTACCTTTCAACTTGGGAAATTAAACGTGTTTCAAATGACCCTCTGGTTTTCAGCTTCTCTGAAGCTTCTCCATTGAAGAGCAAATTTTCATTAACAAGTTTTAGCAGAACTAGTCGTGCAATTTCACCCATGTACTTCCCTCCTATAATCTTCTCATACCTGGCAAAAGGAGCATTGATCAGTTTAGTGGCACACAGATGTCACTACACATATGAATGCAAATGAAAATCAGAGAGAGAGAGAGAGAGAGAGAGAGAACATGTTTGTACGTACAAACAAAAATACACATTATTCCATTGCTACATGTACATGGGCAGATGTTAGAGCTTGCCAGATTAAATTATTGTGGCTTTCCCCTCTCAAGAATGAATGCTGACTGCTTGGCAGTAGTGGCTATTTCCTCTTGAGTTGCACAAAAACAAACAAACATGGACTCTTCCTCTTTGCTGAACTTAGCAGTTTTTTTCAGCAACAAATGTATGAAGTAGAATATTAGTCCGCTTGTCTGTATCTCAGAAAATCATATATTTAAGATACATGTTCCAACATTACTTCGCTCAGTTTGTTTATAGGGCCAAATAAGGAACTCTAGAAATGAGAAAACGGTTCTGTTTTATTATTAGACCACAAGGTGGAGGATCTCCTGCATTATGCCACAATAATACATTTCTGCAGTGAAATGCATTATTGTGGCATAATGCAGGGGATCCTCCACCTTGTGGTCTAATAATAATATCAACAATAATACTTATTATTATTATACTTATTATACTTATTATTATTATTATACTTATTATTATTATTATTATTATTATTATTATTAATCTGACCTTAGAGTAAAAGGCAACCCAGTGCAGGATCAAAGCCCACCGCTCCCAAACTCTGTCCTCAAGGGGAAAATGTCTTTAGTATCTTAAATGAATGATTAAGGATAACCAAGGAAGCCCATCATTATAGGGAATCTCCCTTTGAGAGAAGACTCGTGCGTTATGTATGGCTAAACAGGAGAGCACACAATCATTCAAATGTGTATTCCCCACCCCACCCTCTAATCAAAAAGAAGACATGTAAAAGCCAGGAAAGCAAGCAGCAGTTATGTTAACTTCGTCATATTCCTTACAGCTGCTGACCGGGGTTAAGCGAGGTCTCATCCACCACATGATCATACTCCAAGAGGAACTCATCCAGTTCTCCGGATGCCCCAAAGGCTCCCCATTCAGTGTTGACACACATTCGACCTTCATTCCCTTCCACCAGCTCAACATTCTGCATCTCCTCCATGTAACAAGCATTGCAACCTGTGCCTGGCAGAAGGGAAATGCAAAGAGGTTCTCCATTATGGGTCAGTGCACAAGTATCATGGGATAAATAATTCACATACAACTATTATTGTTCTTTTCATCCAGGCAAGTTTAGCTAAACAGACTTAACATTACATGCAGTATTAATGATATCTAAGTCTACAACAATATGCATTTGTATTCAGATTTGAACTGGAGAATAGTTCTGGAAGATAAGGTTTTAACCCCTTCGCAGTCTAATTCAGCATTTATTTTGCACATTTAATAACTTGAGAAACCATCTTTCCACAGTCCTTTTTTTGTTCAAAGATATCTGAAATATCTCAGGCACCATTCTCATCACCACAGCCACCACTGCCAATACCAAATCTCTATATTGTCTGGAAACGAAACTGAATTGATTAAATGATGACAGTGAGGGAGATTGCCATCTTTCAGGGATGCTGAAGATGAGTATTTCGACATAGCAAGGAGAAGGACTTGATGGCCTTTATAGTCCCTTTCAACTCTGAGATTCTATGAATATGTTACAGCTCCACCATGAAACTATTTAAGGTTTAGTGAATTTCCAGCCAATCCTAGTTTGTTTTATTTTCTCAAAAGGATTTTTGACAGCCCATGTAGCTGCCTGTGCTCTCTCCTGTCCTGGTCCGAGTAAATGTACAATCCCCATTGTACCACCTCTCCACAAAAGTTAACATTGACACTGAAATATAACACCACCTGAGCTCTGCGAGTGAAGCATTCTTCCGAATGAAGCAGACAGTGTTTGAGGATAGGGACATCCGTAGGGATACCAAGGTGCTTGTTTATAAAGCCATTGTCCTCCCAACCCTGTTATACGCCTGCAAAATGTGGACCGTCTACAGATGTCACACTCAGCTCCTGGAACAATTCCATCAACTTTGCCTCTGAAAAATCTTGCAAATCTCTTGGGAAGACAGGCAGACAAATGTCAGTACACTGGAAGAAGCAAAGACCACCAGCACTGAAGCGATGCTCCTATGCCATCATCTCCGCTGGACTGGCCACGTTGTCCAAATGCCTGATCACAGTCTCCCAAAGCAGTTATTATACTCCCAACTCAAGGATGGAAAACAGAATGTTGGTGGGCAAGAAAAGAAATTTAAAGATGGGCTTAAACTAACCATAAAACTGCATAGCATAGACACCAAGTACTTATTTATTTATTTCGTGTCAAAAGCATTGCATAACAAATACATTTTAAAATGATGAAAAAAAGGAAATCATTCACATACAACTAAATAGCTTTAGACCAAAAACAGGCAACAGCAACCGCATTGTCCAAGTACTAGGAAGCCCTGACCCTTGAGCGCGCTAACTGGAGGTAAGCTGTGACCAGCAGTGCTGTGGAATTTGAAGAGGCATGAATGGAGGGAGAAAGGGAGAAATGTGCCAAGAGGAAGGCACATCAAGACAACCCTGGCCGGGACCACCTTACACCTGGAAACTGATGTCCTCACTGCGGAAGAACATGCAGTCAAGTATAGGGCTTCGCAGTCACTTACGTACCCACCGCCAAGACACTACACTTGGAAAGCCATCATACTCAGACAACGAGGGGATTGCCTTAGTAAAGTAACAATCCCATTACAAACAAAAGTAGTCCAAAGCGTACTGTCATTCCTGTGTGTAAACGCTCTTGGCCATTCTTATGTGAAACCTCCCCTTTGTTCTTTACCTAGTGTTATTTAATTGACACAGGATGATTTATACCTCAGTCCTATCCAACACCAGTGCAAATCAACAGTGCCATAAAATGATGTCAAGGATGGGAACCTGTGTTGATAAAGGAGTGTCTGAGAATGTCCACTCAGTATAAAAAAAATGTATTCCTGGAACCCTCAAATAACACCCTGGTGACATTAAGCACTTGAACATTAAAAAAATCTCGCCAGGCAACCTGCTACCATAGCATTGCAAACAATATTTCTCTTCTTCAAATAAATGGTGAACCAGATGCCTGTTTTTGAGCCCAACTGGCACACTCTCCTCTTCCCCTTCTTGTTCATTACAGGAAAACTCGGCACACCATGCTTCACCAATGTCCTTTTTTAATCTGAACTAGAATGTCAAGGAACACACTTAAATGGATGAGAACAATGTATTAATAATAATCCAGAATGAATAAACAGGAAGTCTGCTGAGAAAGACAATAGCCATTGCCTTTTAAAAACTCAAACCCTATCACCTGCCTCAGGGGAGCGTACTTGCTACATCAATGTTTAACATTTACACAAATGACCAGCTACTGCCAGAAGAGACAGAGAGTTTTATCTGTGCTGATGATTGTTCCATCACTGCTCAAGCAGGGAGCTTTGAAATTGTTCAACAGAAGCTCTCCGAAGCTTTAGCTGCTCTTGCTGCCTATTACAGGGAAAACGAGCTGATTCCTAACCCATCTAAAATACAAATGTGTGCTTTTTATCTTAAGAACAGAAGAAATCCCAACTGGAGCATTGCAGCACACCCAAATACCTGGGAGTTACTCTGGACCGTGCTCTGACTTAGAAGAAGCACTGCTTGAATATCAAGCAAAAAGTGGGTGCTAGAAATAATATCATACAAAAGTGGACTGGCACAACTTGGGGATCAAAACAAAATACAGTGAAGACACCTGCCCTTGTGCTTTGCTACTCAGGTGCTGAATACGAATGCCCAGTGTGGAATACATCTCACCACGTTAAAACAGGATTTATCCCTTAATTAGACATGCCGCATTATCACAGGATGTCTGCACCCTACACTGCTGGAGGAATTATACTGCTTAGCCGGTATTACACCACCTGACATCCATCAGGATGTAGCAGCCTGTAACTAAAGGACCAAGGCATTGACATCTCCAGCCCATTGTCTGTTTGGATATCAGCCAGCACGCCAATGCCTTAAATCAAGAAACAGCTTCCTAGGATCCACAGAGATACTTGCAGGAACACCTCAGCAAGCGAGAATCCAAAAGTGGCAGGCTAAAACCCAGAACCTCAATCCATGGCTGATACCAGATGAGAAATACCCCCCTCCCCCCGGAAACACAAAAGACTGGGCGATTTGGAAGTTGCTGAACAAATTGTTCTCTGGCAAAATGAGATGCAGATCCAATCTTAGGAAATGGGCCTGGAAAATGGAGTCCACAACATGTGAGTGTGGAAGAGAGCAAACCACAGACTACTTACTACAATGCAGCCTGAGCCCTGCCACATACACAATGGAGGACCTTCTCATAGTGACACCAAGGGCACTCCAAGTGGCCAGCTTCTGGTCAAAAGAAACCTAGTATAATCCCAAATTTAAAACGTTTGTTTGTGTTTTTAAATACATTATAACAGTATCCTTAATTCGCTTCTGACATAATAAATAAAATAAATAAATACCTGATACCTAAGATCCTTATCAGTCTCTGCAAATAAGTTAATAATACAGAGAATATCAAGAGCTATGTGTCTAAGGAGGGATGGGAACAATACAGTTTGAGGGAAGAACAAGGCTCTAGGTCCAGTCCTTAGCAGTTCTAATAAAATAAAATATCATAATTAAAAATTGTAATCCATAAATCTCTTGAATGAAAGCGATTCAAAACAAAATCATTGACAAAGAAAAAGCAGAAGAGAGTCCCAGAACCTAGAAGCAATCAGGATCAGCTCCTCTCCTGTGGATCCACCAGAAAATACAGTAGGTAAAATGCATAAATAAACATTCATATTAGGAAGATTGCCCACTTCAGTTGAATTTGAATGCAATTCTGTTTAAATCCTCTAAGCTAATAGAAAACAAGGATGAGAAGAAAATGCAAGTTGGTTTAGGAAAATGTGATTAAATTGGGACCAAGAGATTTTCACATTCCTAGTGGCAATTGTATGAAAAGTGGTAAATCAAGAGAGTGGGAGGAAGAGGAGAGATCTAGTAGCACCAATCCCTGCATTGTCTTTGTACACTGTGGATTCTGGCAAGCAGAGTGCAGAAAAATATTGGGAAAAATGATTACCTGAACTGAAGTGGTATTCAATGTAAATTGTAAAATATTTACATATAAGGGCAATTATATCAGAAGGACAGGTAGAATGCCTTACCCACTATCATGCCAACTTCACATCGGTGATCCTCATAGTAGCAGGATATCATTGTTGCCACTGTGTCATTGACCATTGCAACCACATCCATCTCAAAGTCCTGTACAAGGTTAAAAGATTTGATATAAGCTCAAAGCCTTATAAGAAGACACCCTGAATAGGATAAAACATATTAAGGGATAATCACATGATAGACTACTATAGCTACAAGCCCTTGCAGATTTGGAAGGAAGATGCATATAAACATGCAATAAAAGTTTCTGAAGCAATGGCATGAACGGTTGTGTATTTGCAGAGAAGATGGTGCCTTGCTTTCAATGTCTAGAAATCAACTGAATAGGCAATAAAATCTGACTTTAGCACAGCACTGATGACATGATAGTATCTTTGGTCACATTTTGGAGGCACAAAGTAATTTAGGAGGCAGATGAATGTTTGCATGGAAGACGTTCTCTACTGCCATGCCCCTCTTCTACCATGCGCTGCCTAACATGGCTTTCTAACTATAGGATGAACTCCTTTGCAGTGTAGTTGCCAATGACAGTCAGAAATATTGAGATAGATGGACAAATGGTCTGATATTGTGGTGTCAATAAAGGTATTCTATGAAACAACAGGGAAGTCATGAATTGAACAGCAGAGATTTATTTTCATCTCACCCCTCGCCGTTTAATAGCATCTCTCAGAAGCCCCACAACATTGTTCCCTTCTGCGCCTGATGCTTTGAAACCTTTAGTCCAGTTCAGTAGGATCCCCTGTAGAGCAAATGATGGAAAGGATCACACCAAATGTGTCAAAATGAGCATGAACCCTACATCAGACCAATGTAGTTTTTTAAAAAAAATAAAATATCGAGTAGTTCTGTATAGCTAGCAAGCATTCAACAAACTGGCAAATGGAAAGACAGACAAGTATGGCAAAAACATTTCTAGTATATAGAATGGTTGTACATAACTATTCCCATGCTATATTTTTCCCTGGATATAACATAGAAAATCAGTCCAAACAATACTTTCGTTAACCATAATTAGCCATTTGTATTATGTTATACAGGGCCGTAGCCAGAAAAAAAATTCGGGGGGGGGGGGTTGAAAATCTCGGGGGGGGGGGTTGAACCCCTAGCACCCCCCACCCTCACTACAAACCTGTCAATATCTGCTTGAGATAGTGCCTGGAGGGACTCTTAATGTTTTCCGTCTCATAGATTTAGCATGGGGATTTGGTTAACCAGTTAAAATTCATGAGTAAACCAGGTTTTCTTTATAACCTGAAAATTTGGGGGGGGGGTTGAACCCCTAAAACCCTCCCCCTCGCTACAAGCCTGGGTGGAGAGCATATGATCCTCCAAATTTTGTTGGACTGCAGTTCTCATGAGATCCAGGAAGCACAGCCTATGGCAAGGGGGAGTAAGAGCTGGGTGCCATTAACATTTATTTATTTATTTATTTACATCACTTTTAGCCCGCTTTTCTCTCCGAGGGGACTCAAAGCGGCATACAATAAATAGGCAAAAATTCAATGCCTAAAAACAATGTAAAAACAACAATTCATATAAAACAATCTACAAAACAACAATTCATGTAAAACAGATACCATTACAAAATAAAATCACATTATATAAAATTGTAAGCATGTCCAAGATTAGAATCCATTCATCCAGATTCCTCAATAAGTCTTCGTACAGGTCATGTAAAGTCCATGTTCTCATTCATTAAAAGCTTGCGTGCACAAGCATGTCTTTAAGGCTTTCCGGAAGCCTAGGAGAGTTGGTATCTGCCGTATGTTGCTGGGGAGGGTGTTCCACAGCCGAGGAGCCACCACCGAGAAGGCCCTGTCCCTCGTTTCCACCAGCCTTACCTGCGAGGCTGGTGGGACCGAGAGCAGGGCCTCCCCCGATGATCTAAGAGTTCTAGAAGGCTTATGGGGGAGATACGTTCGGAGACTCAGACATTCTTCAATCCTGCATTACATTAACTGATGGACTTTGACCAATGGTAGTAACAGTATTGCCACTGTAGTCACAGCTGATTGCCATCTAAGCTGTCTAGTGTGAATCCATCTTATATTGGTAATGTGTGGTAATTTCTCCATGTAAAGTTCCACATCAAAAAATAGGCTGAAAGAGCAGATCTACCTCTCTCCTAGCTAAGCTAGAAATATGTGCCCAGCACCTTTCAATTAATTGCCCAGAGCTGAGTCCAACAAAAATCAAGAATTTGCACCCTTGTCTGTGCCTGGAGATCCACCCACTGAAACTGGAAACTCATGGACAGGCCGTGAGTTGTGGCAACCCTAGAAAAACAGTCACCAACACCGTAAAAATGTTATAGTAGAATGATCAGAAGTGGGAGTCAAATGAAATAGCATGTGCTTTTATATTCTGGGTCACTGAAAAGCAAAATGCAGCAAGGAAAGGAAAGATTCCACACCAAAACTCACCTTGTCAATGTCTTCATGCCGTACAGGGAAGGAAAATGTGAAACCCAGAGGTAGCTTTTTGTGTTTCATCTGATGTTTGTCTAAGAAGTCAGAGATGCATTCTGAGATATAATCGAAGAGCTAGGGAGAGAAAAACAAAAAAAATGTCAGTTGATGTCAACTGAATATTTTCTTTCTGGTCTTGCAAGAAGAAGACATGACCTAAACCATCTGGAAGACCGAGGCTTTGGCTTCCGAACCTTTGATTATTTTGATTGCCCTTTGCTGAACATACTTTAGCTTGTCAATATCCAATTGAATTGTGGTACCCAGAACTGGACACAAGTGAGGTCTGGCCAAGGCAGATTAGAGTGGGACTATGACTTCCCTTGATCTAGACACTATAGATCTAGAGCCTAGAATTGCATTGTCTTTTTTAAGCTGCTGCATCACATTGTTGATTCATGTTTAACTTGTTGTCTACTAAAATTCCAAAATCCTTTTCACTGTACTGTTTTTAAGCCAGGTGTCACTCATTTCTTTTCTTTCTTCTTTTTTTTTTTTTGCCTACTAGCTTATGTACCTGGCCTTGCCCGGGTTAGATGTTTTCTTATATTTTGAGAACCGCTGTTCCTGAGCATTCATTTCCAAACTATAATTTAAAATGGTGGCATGCAGCTCCATATGCCTGGTTTGTGTGCATGGAAGTGGCAGTAGTCCTTGCTTGTATCTGCCCACATGCCCAGGGCGTGGCATAAATTCCAATTCCTTCTCTACCCATGACAATCCTTCTTCCATTCATCATAATTCTGACACCTACACAAAAATATAGAACATGTTACTAGGTTAATATGATCTGACTCACCATTTCAGCTGTTCCTGTCATGGCATCTTCTGGGATTGAATACATCTGGTGCTTTGTCTTCACAGTCCACTGTCCTTCTTCACCTTCGCCCACTTTTACCAGCATAACTCGAAAATTGGTTCCCCCAAGATCCAAAGATAGAAAATCTCCAACCTCTGCAGTTGCAAACTACAGTGTCATTCATTTCTTCAGTCATCAGTTCTACTCACATGTTTATTGTATTTCTAGCCCATCATTTTCTCCAAAAAAAAAGTAGTATATATGGTTCTTTCCCCTCTATTTTATCCTGATAGATAATCCTGAAACTTGTTCTCAGATCATTCCAGAGCAATGGGAGCCACTGTTACCAAATGGGCATTTGAAACTGGGGATACATCTAAATAGGACTATATATCCAAGTGGGTGAGAACTGGCTCCATGGAGTGTCATTCCCAATTAGGGAAAGCCTAGCACTAGGGAAAGTTGGAGAATGCCCATGTAGATGTGCCCTAAATCCTCTAATTCATTCCCACACAAATTATGACTTTTTTTTCGTGTCAGGAGCAACTTGAGTTGCTTCTGGAGTGAGAGAATTGGTCGTCTGCAAGGACGTTGCCCAGGGGACGCCCGGATGTTTTGATGTTTTTACCATCCTTGTGGGAGGCTTCTCTCATGTCCCCGCATGGAGCTGGAGCTGATAGAGGGAGCTCATCCGCACTCTCCCCAGGTGGGATTCGAACCTGGCAGCTTTCAGGTCAGCAACCCAACCTTCAAGTCACTTAGTCCACTACGCCATCTGGGGGCTCCACAAATTATGACTGAGTTCTACTCTACCAAAACTTGACCTGGTTCAATGTGATGAAGTGGTTAGACCAAGCGTGAGTACTGTGCTACTTTCCAGGTGTTGGTGGACTACAACTCCCAGCTGTCCTACTCAATAGAGTAAATGATGAGGAATTCTGGAAGTTGCAGCCCATGAACATCTGGAGGCAAATTTTATACTCTCGGCCAGTACATTGTATCATAGTTGCTCATATATAAATTATGCCTTTGAGGTGTGTGTGTCTGGATAGGCATTCTTGTACATAACAACAAAAATAACTTAGTTTAAATAACCTCAATTGTCTAAATATAACTAGGAGATATTTCATACAGATGTGATAATGTCAAAGTGTTTCTGTTTCTGACTTATGGCAATGACTCCTAGAGCAGGCCTTGGGGATCTGTTTGTCCAGACGGTGGAAGAGGCAATGTTGGTATCAGTTAATTTTTGACCTCATCCTAACCAACAGTGATGACCTGGTTAGTAGAGTGGAAACTTGAGATCCTTAGTGACATGTTCTCCTGAAGTTTGTTATACGGTAGAAAAGAGAATTCAATGTATTGAGATATACATCCAAAACTTTAAGAAACCTGATTCTGGGAATACTGGGTTTAATCTCATTGTTAGGAAGAGCAAAAGATAAGGGAGTCCACAAAATATGGTTTCTTAAAAGTGAAGCACTGAAGCCATAATTTCAAACAGTTCCAATGAAGGGATGGGAATGAGGTCCCTTCCACACCATCTATATTCCAAGATCTGATCCCAGATTATCTGTGTATCTCAGGGCCCTTCCACACAGTCCTTATATCCTAGGATCTGATCCTGGAATATCTGCTTATTCTAGGTTTTCTAGCAGTGTGGACTTATATAATTCATTTCAAACCAGATAACCTGGGATCAGATCCTGGGATATAAGGACTGTGTGGAAGGGGCCTCACATCCCCCCCTTCATTGGAACAGTTTTAAATTATGGCTTCAATACTTCACTTGGGCCAACTAAGAAAGAAATCCCAGCTACTGGTTTTGGATGCTGTTAAAGGGAGAAAGGGGTTATTTGGATTTTTGGCAAGCAGTAGAATATCCTGGATGGTATGACATGCTAGATTTGAGATAAGAGTCCCTTCTATGCTTGCATGTCCTAGCAACCTGCATTTCTAAATAGGTGAGTTACCTGATCCCTCAGGAGTAGAGCGCACGTAAGTGGGCAGCATCTTTACAGAGGCTTCTTGGTGAGTCTCTAGCTTTAGCCCTCGGTCCATTTCCTTTTGCATCCGGCGCATCACCTTTTTCAGATCCTCTTCTCGTAGCTGGAATTCTGACAAGATTTGTTCCACCTGCAAGAGAAGACAAGCAAATGTTTATGAATATGGGGAAATATGGACATTTCCTGATTTTCTTATCCTTCTTGCTTTAATTTAAGATGGCATCTGTGTCTTTCAAAAGAAACTTTGGACCTCTTTATATATCCAATCCAGAAATGTGCTTGAATTCATTCATGGCTTTTAAAAACATACTGCACCTTGTGGTAATTTCAGCTAACATGTACATGGGCAAACTTTGGCCCTCCAGGTATGTTGGACTTCAGTTCCCACAATTCCTAACAGCTGGTAGGCTGAGCTAACAGCTATGGATATCACTATGTTCCAGACAAATGCTTCTATTTTCTAAATTAACTACTGAAAAACTGGCAATCTGTCTGCAACACAATAAAGTAGAAAAGCAAGAGGCTGGAGTTTTTTGAGGCAGGGAGGAATGAGCTCTTTACAAACAGGAATGTCCTGCCAGAGATATTAGAAAGAAACTACTGGAATTGCATAAACACACAGCAATCTAACTACTTAGCAATATTTTAAAACATAGCAGAAAAGTCTTGAGAAGACATCTGAGCAGAGCACAGTGCAGCCCTTACCGGTTGGAAGTTCTCAAACACTTTCTTCATCACTGACAACTGTAAACTCTCAAAATAATTTTATGAATCCCAGATTTGCTCTTAGGCACAATTGGAGATCTGTCCGTTGCCTGTATGCTCTTAGCCACCTGGTCTGGAGCTGACAAGACAGACCCGATGGCTGCTTCTTTTTGTTGCATGTTTGCTTAAGCTCAAGCTTGAGCATTGCTGACATTGAAGACAATCTATCCAATCCCCAAAGACTAAAGGTTCACCATTGGGAGGAGAAGGACTAACAATTGTCCAGCAGAGAAAACGGCCGCTAGTTATCAGCAACAATACTAACAAAAATGATGCAAACAGTAAAATGATGTAAACATTCCTAGCACATCAGGCTTCACTCATGGCAGCTTTAGTACTATGGATGACCCAGTGACAAGGAAAGAGCAGGGCAGGGTGGGTATAAAGGGGGAAAGGTTTTCCAGTAGAAATATTGGGAACACTTTCATAAATTTGTGCATCACTTTTGTTTAGATTGTTTGTGGGTGTTCGTAATGTCTCTATTCTCTCAAATGATTGTTACATTCAAATGCCTATTTCTATTCAATTTCAAAAACTCCCCCAAAATGCATACGCTTCATAACTGAATTGGTTAAAAGTATGAATATCCTGTCTTTTGCACACAAAAATGATAGAGTTCTCCAGGGCGCAAATTTAAAATCAAAGAATATAAATCAATGGCCATTACAAGTCATCACAGCTATACTTCATCCAGGAGCTGTGGCAGCATGGGTATGAAGGTGAAAGTATGGAAATTATTGTAAATGTTATATACTATCATCTGTTTCTTAATTTTGGTATAAATGTGTATTTGTTTTGGGATTTGGGTGGGATGGGTATTTACATATGTTTTTTCTACGGCAGGACATTTCTTTTAGGACATTTCAGCCTTTTTTTTCAACCCTGGAACATGTAATAATTAATAAGTTGTGACCTTATTCTGTCATATACTCATTTTCCTAAACCCCTACCTACCTTGCACAAGATTCTCTCTCTCTCTCTCTTTTGACAGAAAGCTATCTGGTATTCTTCTGAACAGCAGAATCCTAGGCTATAATCACAAATCCATAGCAACTGTTCACCGAGACAAACAAATTCTCTGTGCTCTCACGTGTAGCTTAAACATTGCACTTTTAAGCTAATGAACCAGGATCTTTCCAGGATGATGGAGGAAGGCTCCCGTTGCATTTCCCTCTCTCTTTAGGTTGCACAGCTGTGCTGGAGTGGAGCCAGCCAGGTGTGAGTCTATATGTACTAATGAGTTTTAACTTGGTCAGTTTCATTCTAGATATTTGCAGAGCCCCGACTGTGAGATCATCATCATTCTCATTGCCAGAGTAAACAAATCATATGTCATAAGGGCATAAGTCTACACAAGAAACACCACGTTGAACCATTCAGGCTCATCCAGTCTGGCAACCCAGTGGCAGAGGCTTCCAGAAAAGAAGGAAGAAGGAATAATAGAATAATGGAATCATAGAGTTGGAAGAGACATAAGCCATCCAGTCCTGCCAAGAAGCAGGAAAATCGTATTCAAAGCACCCCTGACAGATAAAAAAAAAGCACCCCTGACAGATGGCCATCCAGCCTCTGTTTAAAAGCCTCCAAAAAAGGAGACTCCACCACACTCTGGGGCAGAGAGTTCCACTGCTGAACAGCTCTCACAGTGAGGAAGTTCTGCTGAACAGAACTGGGCCCAGGACAAACCCTGTGGCATTCCACCAGTAATTTCTTTCCAGGATGAAGAGGAACCATTGGTGAGCACCCTTTGGGTTTGTTCGCATCACCTTTACAGTTTACCCCAATTCTTACAGTGAGGAAACTTTTTCCTCATGTTCAGGTGGAATCTCCTTTCCTGTAGTTTGAAGCCGTTGTTCCGCGTCCTAGTCTCCAGGGCAACAGAAAACAAGCTTGCTCCCTCCTCCCTATGACTTCCCCTCACATATTTATACATGGCCACCATCATGTCTCCTCTCAGCCTTCTCTTCTGCAGGCTAAACATGCCCAGCTCTTTAAGTCACTCCTCATAAGGCTTGTTCTCCAGACCCTTGATCTTTTTAGTCACCTTCCTCTGAACACATTCCAGCTTGTAAACATCTCCCTTCAATTGTGATGTCCAGAATTTGAGAAGAAAAGAAAGAATAATTTTATACAGCCAAGACTTAGCTCAAGTTGCAATAGGGTTGACCAAGACATTTTGTAGAAGCAAAAGACAGGAGTCTCTGAACAACTAGATTGAAACAAAATTGGTGCAATCAACAGTCACTTCATACTTTAATCCTGGGTAGAGGAAAGCATTGTCCAGCCAATCTTCATGCTGTCTGAAGATTATGAGATTTGTAGTCACTGTAAGAACACTAGGTCTGAGAAGGATGTTTATAGTACAATACACTTTGATTACTAGGAAAGTGTAACGACAATGATGCTGTAATTATTTTAAAAAGAAAATAAAACTAATCCAACCAGAGAAGTCAGTCATAGCAGAGCACCTGATGAACCAACCTGGACACAGCATATTATTTGAGAACATAGAAATGCTGGACCACTGTCACAACCACCAAGTCAGACTACACAGAGAAGGCATGGAAATCCAGAAGCATGCGGACAACAGAAAGGAGGAAACCATGTAAATGAACAAAATCTGGCTACCAGTATTAAAAAAAACTCTAAAATTAGAATAGTAAATAAAGAACAGTACTCAGAAGACAGGGGAATTCGAGACAAGAAACAATCAGGGTCACCTAACACCTCCCAACAAAGGATCCCCTCAGGTAGGAGGCAGCCAGGATTTGAAGTTTCGAGGACATTCAATGCTAATCAAGCTGGCCAACTACAACATTCACATGCCTCAAACAGACAACAGTTCCTTCTCCCATTCTGGATATTCCACAGATATATAAACCTCACTTTCCATGTTTCCAACAGATGTCACAACCTCTGAGGATGCCTGCTATAGATGTAGGCGAAATGTCAAGAGAGAATGCTTCTGGAACATGGCCATACAGCCCAGAAAACTCATAGTAACCCAGTGATTCTGGCGATGAAAGCCTTCGATATCATAAAAATTATTTATCCCATGCTGTAATTCAAGAGGAAGAGCTACTTTTTCAGTCATTAAAAACACCAGTTGGAAAGGGTGAGTAGGTAAAGAATGGCTGAGGGAATCAATCACTTCAAAGACAAATACTGTTCAGACTTTAGGAGGCTCCTATAGGGCCTATACCTCCCCAGCTATTGAGCAGACATGCAAGGTCAATTTGCTGGCTCTTTGGAAATGTATTTACATTCAGGCTGTAGATTCCCCCTAGCAAGCTCTTTTGTAGCATTCATTAGCCCAGTGTTATACCACCGCCACTTACCCCCTAATCCAAGTCAATAATCTGTCTTCTATAAGAATATCATTCTCAAGAACATCATGTGTCTAGTGGTAAAGATTTAAAATCATCAATACATTTATTTAGGAATAGGTTATTCTGAACATAGATAAACATAGATGCTTACAATAATTTATCATTCATTGCCTCAGAAGCTCAGTCAACTCTACAGGATGTATCTTCTCATCACTGTTGATCTGGGCATTATGCTTCTATTAATGCTGTCTCAGATCACATTTGCCTTTAAACACCTTTTTAGCAAAACTGAATATGAAATACAAATTGGCTAGGGGGATTTATTTTATTCATTCAGATTTTCTAAGAGAAACAAAGTAGCAGTCTCTTAAAACAACTCTTGCAAAACAGCAATAAGACAGCAAATAGTTGGTTATGTTGATATGAATTAAACCAATAAATGTTATCATCTGTTGTCAAAAGATTTCATGGCTGGAATCACTGGGTTGCTGTGAGTTTTCTTGGCTGTATGGCCATGTTCCAGAAGCATTCTCTTCTGATGTTTCGCTCACATCTATGGCAGGCATCCTCATAGGCTGTGAAGTCTGTTGGAAACTAGGCAAGTGGAGTTTATATATCTGTGGAATAATGTCCAGGGTTTGAGACAAGTGTGAATGTTGCAATTGGCCAGCTTGATTAGCATTAAATGGCCTTGCAGCTTCAAAACCTGGCTGCTTCCTGCCTGGGGGGATATCATCTGTCTTGTGTTTCAGATACTCTTCCTTTCCTCCAGACAATTGTACTTGAATAATGGCATTCAGGGTTTACCCTCTACATTTTATGAAATCCTTATAGATGTATGTTATAGCAAACTAGAGAAGCTTAACATTGCTTTGAAAAATAGTTCTAAATTTCAAAATAGAATTATATATATATATATATATATATATATATATATATATATATATAGACATCACTAATCAGATTAATTTTGTGCAAGACATTGTATCCATAGCTGATCCATAGCTGGTATTTGACATCTCGGAGTTGATATAATAACAACACTTAATAAGTACTAGCTATTGGATTCAATGCAATATATGTGTTCCTACCTACTGGCATTGCCTTCTAATATGGAAAGCCTAATCAAATGTTTTTATACTGAAGAGGAAATTATCGGATTTTATATATGTCCTTAGAACTGGGCTTACTTTCAGTATTTAGAGGAAAAAACAAAGGGCTAATTGATAGTTTTCTCCTGTCTGCCAGCATGATTAGAGATAACATCAGCTTGGAACAATGCTTAGAAATTCTCTTTGATCCAGTTGAAGGGTAGGCATTAGCACAGCTGGAGAAATTAATGTATCAGATAAAGGCATAATGAAGTCACCAAAACAAATTAAACCTCTGTTAGAGCCCCGAGTGGCTCAGCAGATTAAACTACTGACCTGCTGAACTTGCTGACTGAAAGGTTGGCAGTTTGAATCCAGGGAGCGGGGTGAACTCCCTCTGTTAGCCCCAGCTTCTGCCAACCTAGCAATTTAAAAACATGCAAATCTGAGTAGATCAGTAGGTACTGCTTCTGTGGGAAGGTAACGGCGCTTAATGCATTCATGCTGGCCACATGACCTAGGAGGTGTCTACGGGCAACGCCAGCTCTTCAGATTAGAAATGGAGATGAGCACCAACCCTCAGAGTTGGACACAACTAGACTTAACGTCAAGGGAAACCTTTACCTCTACCTAAACCTGTGTTGGCTTTATAGCTGAAAAGCTCATTTTTGCTGTAGTGCTATTGTCTTTAAACAGCCCTCTCTCAGGACTGATTTAGTCTTGTATTTCTGTATGACAGGAGGTTGGGCTGCATAGTCCTTTTGGTCCATTCCAATGGAATGATCTATTCTATAAACAGTTTTCAGTTTTGACAAGAGAAAGTACCTTAGGTCTTGATTATCCACCCAAGACCTAGTTATCTTTGATTACTGTAATACTGAAAACAGGCTGAAGTCTCCCCCTTCAGCCTGCTGTGCTATGCTCAGAGGGAAGAAGTATGTATCAGGATGGCATCATTATCTCTGCCAATGAAAATATCCCAATTATTTGATCATGCACGCCTTCCTTTGCCATTCTTTTACTGGCCATCATTCATGCACTCACTTATTTGCCAACAAGAGCACTTATTTGCTTTAAATTTGCATCTGCCAATGTCTGAATATAAATACACATTAGTTTAAATATAAACATTAAACCTCCAATCATGGTGGGAAAGACTATGACCAAGAGACCTGTGTGCCTCATACCTTGACTGCTAAGAGGCTAACAGACGGTGTCAATGCGCCAAATTATGGGTGTATCTGCAGTTTGGTGAGGCACCAACCCTCTTTGGCAATGAACATTAAAGACCTTGCAAAAGTACAACTCCCATGATTCCATAGCATTGAGCCATGGCATTTAAAGTGATATTAAATTGCATTGATTCTTCAGTGTAGATGCATGCAATAAAACAGATTTGAACAGGAGAACAGCTCCTCAAACAGTTACATGGATCACATTAATAAGTAATGCCATTATATGCAAAACAATGGAAAGCCCTTATCTATGTGATGGAGTAAAGCAGTGGTTCTCAAGCTGTGGGTCCCCAGGTGTTTTGGCCTACAACTCCCAGAAAACCCAGCCAGTTTGCCAGCTGTTAGGATTCTGGGAGTTGAAGGCCAAAACATCTGGGGACCTACAGGTTGAGAACCACTGGAGTAAAGGCTTCTATTAGCTTGTATTTTATGTAAGCGAAAATTCATTTTCATTCAACAAGTACTACATGATTACGCTAGCATAACAATTCTAGTATCAACAATACCTGAAGTACTACAGTAGAAAACCAACATCCTTGAACATTTATGGCAACAACTATATCCCACAAAGCATTTTTATGGGAGGGAGTCCAATAGTCTTAAATAAGCTTTTCTCGGTTTAGTGCACTCCACTTTCATACTTTGAGAACGAGGTAGTGATTTTCAGTTTTCAATAGGTTTTCTGTCTGAAATGTGGCGATTCCATCAATTCTAGTATGAACTACTTCATATTCTGAGGCAGAAGTATGATTTCTAGATATAGACAGGGTTTGGCAGTTTTCATTATGATCTTTTCACAAGATTTACTTAAGTGCCTTTTTGGCAAACTGTTAGAAACTTTTATTCAATCCAGCAAGGCAGTTCTTAGGGGAAATGCATCTTGCGCATAGGTGATGTCTAAGCATTTAATTTAAGCCTCATGCAGTTGTAGGGGGGAAATTGGGATTTTCTGTTGTTTTCTACGTGTGGGATCAATAGACCACAGTACAATTGGAATAGATGTAGTGCTTCTGACATGCAAACCTGATTATTAAAATGATAAATAACTAGTTGCGTTTTATCTTCAAGGTGATACAACTCTCTACAGCTGACATTTGGAGATTTTAAAAACCATTGCGTACTCTTCTGCACTGGTGTAGCAGATTAACTCCAGCAACATTAGCAGTCTGGCAAAAGAAAGGGAAAAGTGAGATAAGAAGGTTTGGGAGTTAAGGCTCTTCTGGACTCTTGGAGCAGTTGGACATGCTTTGTTCATTTCAAGTAGGCTGGAACGTACTTAGTCCTAATCTTCTTTTATACTGTCTTTAAACCACTTCATTGGATGTGTTACAATAGCTGATTCCCAGATTAGTTTAGTGTTTAGACCTTATTTTGTGTGTTTTTTTGTTATTTAATATTTCATGTTTGTTTTACTTAAGTGATTTGTCTTTACTGTTCTAATGAAGCACAGATCCTATGTAAAATCATACTATGTATTTTTGACACTAATATTGAAATCTAAATATATACTGAAAGTCTTTACTTTAAGATGTTACCTTTAAAACATTGTTCCTGGCGGTTTATTTCAGTGGAGGGTTGGCATGTTGCAGTCCAGGGAACACATGTTCCTTTAAATTTCTAGTTGCAGTTTTAAGACAGAAAGTAGCTACAGCACTTTCCACCACTTATTTCTTCCAGTCCCATTAATCTGGTCCCTTCCCTGTTCACAATGAAGCATCCTAATGTGTTCCGGAGGACAGAGAAGATGCAGCGGACAATAAGTCACAGCTTCCTTTTCTCCTACTATACTGCAAATATTAAACCTTTGTGTATGTTTTATGGATCATAGCCCGATAATCTTATCTAAGGCAGTTGCCTTCTATTAGCAAAGTTTGCATCCGGTCACAAAACTGTCAGAACTAAGAATCAAAATCAAATATGAAACATTACCTTCTCCTTCTTGGAGCTGTCCATCCTAGCTCTGTGATCCAGCATTGGAGCAGCTGACAGCAACAAGAGGTAGCTCTCAAATCAGTCTCTGATAAAATTAAAAGATGCAGAATGCCAAATTTGCCTCCCCCCCTCCCACAGCCCCTTTTCTTGCTAAGACGTCTTGCTTGTCCTTAGCTGAATGGGCTGCCCTTCCTGTCACTGTGGAGGATATTCCACTTTCTTATATTGTTTATTTCATGTATAAGGTTGTTTCCTCTTCTTTTGAAGTTGGTTGCCACGTGACAGAATGTCCTTTTGCTTTACCTTTGGTTTCTGGATTTCTCCCTCTCCCAAATGCGCTATCAGGCTTTGTCTTCACTTTCTGCTTCTCTTGATAATATATTGAAAAGCCAGATCCATCCTGTGAGGATTCATTTTGTTGATCTACATCTTGTTGAAGGCAAAGCAACTAGGCCCTTCCCAGTACAAAAAGTACTTCCTTCCTCCCAGGTAACAGCGCATGGGAGTGTTGCGCATGTCTCTTTCCCACCCACCGACTTCCTCTTGATTCATCTACACCTCTGGACTCGCCATTAACTTTATTTACTTTATTCCTTGACGACGCTCTCTCATTTTTGCTGTCTGTACAGGCAGCTTCCTGGAATCTCAAAATGAACCCCATATTGCCACGGAAATCATGTTGCTGTACCACCTAATTCAGGCCCCTCCTGTCTTCCTGACCATTAAAGCTGTCATGCAGAATACTGCTACCATGGGAATAAAGCTCAAGTCAAAATAGGCATAACAACTATATCATCTCTTTGTCGCTGCTACAGCAACCACTTAACTGTAGGTCTTAGCAACGTACTCTACTACCATAGCGATGTGGGATTATAGAAGCCCATCTCCAAGGGGCAAAAGGTTAGACTCATGGACTCATAGAGTTGAAAGAGACCACATGGGCCATCTAGTCCAACCTCCTGTCATGCAGGAAAAGCAAAATCAACATACCCCTGACAGATGGCCATCTAGCCTTTGTTTAAAAACCTCCAGGTTGGCCAAAAAAGAGGCAGATGCTCCCTTAATCATCATGTGGAAACCAAAGAGATGTGAGTATGGTGATGGGTAGAGTGGCAGCTGCTGCTAAGATGGAAATGTCTGCATCAACACTTCTGCTCTCACTTTTGACCGGGAGACTGAGCAAACTGACTGCTGCCATACTGATGCTATTAGCCAGAATTAGGAGAGACCAAAGCCTGTGTTAGTTTGTTTGCAAATCCCTGAATTCTTCATTCAGATTGGTATCGAGACTGAAAAACATCATTTACCAGTAAGCTTATTCATATAGTTTCTAGGTGTGTGTGTTTGTATACATATATATATCTATTTAGAGGGGGGAGATGTTGTAACATAAAAATGTAGGATCTTTTGAAATCGTTATATATTTAACTGTTAACTTCAAATCAACAGCTAACATCAGGAACCTTTGAGTTTATCCGATGTCTTGCATTAACCCTAGCCATGCTAGAGGGATATGAGGGCCCTTCCAGACAGACCCTATATCCCAGAATCTGATTCCACGTTTTCTTTTTATCCCAGATTATCTGGCAGTGGGGATTCATATGATCCAGGATAATGCAGAAAACCACAGATCAGATCCTTGGATATAGGGCATGTCTGGAAGGGCCCTGAGAGTTGACATTCAAAATATCTGGAAGATAAACATTTCTCAGTTTATGTAATAATTCAAACGCACCATAATTTGCACTTAACTATTGTAGAGATGACTGTTATTTTTTTATTTTTCCTGTCCAGCCTTGTTTGAAGTTTACTGCCTCTCTCTTCTCTAGGATCAGTGTGAGCTTCCTTGTCTTCTTGGTGGTCTTCTTTCTCCTTTTCCTTTTCTGTCTTCATCTCAGTACCATGTCTTTCTCACTAGTCTTTATTTGATCCACTATATTTCTTACAGTTGTTTCTTGCCTCCACTTTTCTTTTTCTCTGTTCTTTTAATCAGACACCCTGATTTCTTTGTCCAGCTTCCTAGCTTTTATTTCTTCTCTTCCATATACATACATACACACAAGGGAAGAAGCCTGAACACATATACTCACAAACACATAATATATTCACGCCCCAACTTTCATACACTGACAATGACATATGAAAGCCCGTAACTTTCTATTCCTCCGCAGGAAATATTTTTTCACACTAGGAAAAGATGTGTATATATTTATTTTAATCTTCAAATGACTTGCAGGAGAAACAGTTGGGTTTCTTCTCTTTTTGCAAGTTTGTTAGTATCCATATTTGTATATGCTCTTTCTCCTAGATTTCCCTTTAAACATGCTGTTTGGGATTTCAAAAAACATAGACAATATGTAGATTTCATAGAAAATACATTAGTTTCCCCTTGCTACTGCTTCCTCCTTAAGTAACAAATAAGGACATTTTCTTAAGACTCCTCCTCCTTCTCTTTTCTGCATCCCTCTCCTCTGATCTCAGTGCTAAATACACTTCTGCCTTTGGGGTCAGGCCATTTCCTGCACCACCTCATCTTCTGGATCATTTTCATATCCCACCTCTATGGATGCTTCCACATGGAAGGCTCCTCCTGGTGCCACTGATAAAAGATCTATCTGTTTACATATATATACTGTCCAGTTTTAATATAGTTCTCTCTTTACTGGACTTCACTATTGTGGGAGAAAAAATGCAAAAAACCAAGAGTTCCTGTAAAATTTATCCATAAGGTAAGGCAATTACACAATAGTCTGGAATAACCCCTAGTCTTTGGCATTGTTGCCTGATCCCACAGGGTTTGATCTCAATCATACTGACCTCTCACCTCTTTCAAAATAATTGACCTTAGCATTCAATTGTTTCAAATGTTGCCATGGATATTCTTCAGTATTCCTCCATCGGGGTGACTGAATAGTGTTAACAGTGATAAGATACTCTTTGGTTAGTCTAGAATTGATTCAATTCTAGAAGGATACCCACTGATTGTAGACAAAGGATGCATTTAGACTGTACAATTAATGCAGTTTGAGACCACTTGAACTGCTATGGCTCGGTGATATGAAATCACTACACTGCCTCTCTTCATTCTATGTTTGTTTTGTTTAAACTTTTGTCTCATGCTTTTATGGTTGTATTTTAACTGTTTTAATATGAGCTTTAATAAATATATCTGACCATGTTCTGCCCTGCCTCAAGCCAAAAGGCGAGGGGGAGATAATAAATAAAAATATTATTATTATTATTAGTAGTAGTAGTAGTAGTAGTGGTATTGCTATTATTATTTAGAATGTCTTTAGCCTTTTCTGCCCAAGTGATGTTGCCTCATTAAACTATAGCAAAAGCCTCATAGAATCTTTAAAAGGTTTTTATTGCCACAAACATTTGTAAAGAAATGATGTACTCCTCTTTAGGGCATCACAAGACACAAAATCTGTTTTTAGTGCAACAGATTAACACACCTAAATTGGGCATTATAATTAAGACAGCCACAAAGTGATTGCAACATAAATACAAGCACAAGAAATACAGGTCAGTAATTATGGGATTGTTTTCATCTTTTCCATTACTTGAAGAGCATGGGATGACATTTTGAGTTGTCAAAGTAGGAGAGTGAAAAGATGAGGTAAAAATAAATGAAATTGGAGGTAAAAAATGAAATTGAAGAAGACATTCCTGAGTGGCCATACAAACATTTGAAAATGTGTTAGTTCGTTTAAGACCCAAAATTCAGCACATCCAAACTAGGAGGAAGTAATGTAACGCACAAATACCAAATGAAAACCATGAATTAATCTAGATCTCTCTGTGTTCATTGTAAGAGAAATATTACTAAATTGTCCTTTTTTTACAACCCTTGGATGGTGGCAAACTAGCCCCAGCTCCACCTCTGAGCTTGAATTCTTCACATTAGAGGTCTGTGACAAACCAGATGGAGACCCTAGACAACTCTTAGTGTTACACAGCATCAAGAACTACTTTTTGATGTAATGTATTTCATGTGAAATAGGACCATGAAATTAGCATTTCCTGTTATCTTTTATCTGAGGGAAGAGAAAAACATGCTATTCACCGTGGGGCTTCCTATTCACTGCAGGCTTGCTAAACTTAAGGGATTTCTTTAAACAACTTTGCTTAACAGGGGAAGAGGGACAGTAGAGAAATTCTCTTTATTTTTATTTTCTGGCCAATGTTCATTGATTTAATGTTGGAAACCCATGAAAGCAAAACCAGTTTCAGTAATAATGATCGCAGTAAAATAACTAATGTGACAGCAAGGGCCACGATTCCTAGCGATCACCACTAGGGACTCACAGAGTGTGCAGTACTTCCCATTCTTTTAAATCATTTATTTAATTTTGATAATACAGCACAACAAAACAAATTATTGGTTTCTTGGTTTTTAGGGCTGTTCCTGGGGTTATTTAGGGCACCCATTCAGAAAATGGCATTGGATAGACCACATCCACTCTAGTTACTTAGAAATGGTTACCATGGTCTTCTATGGGCAAGTTCTGATTTTTGTGTCGGTTTTGTAACATATCTCACAACACACAACTTCACTTCAAACACTCTCAACAATTGCATAACAACTGGAGCAAGATCAAATTTGTACTGAATTCATGGCAGTCATGTCAAGGGGGAGATAGCAGTATTGGCAGTTTGTGTACAGCGTTGCCAGTCTCGTGAATTTCTGCAATATGTTCAGTGTCAAAAACCTGAGTGGAGATGGAAAAACTGGTCCCATTTTTTGGAACCAAATCAGATATTGCCAGAAACAGGTCTAGCTTTTGTGGCACCGAAAGGTTTGTTGGCCAGAGCAATGTGTAGACTACTTGTTTTCTGGCTTCTCATTCTGCTGCTACCTCAGAGAAGTTTTGGAGCACATCAAGCTTGAACATGAGCCAACAGTGTCATTCAGCAGCTAAAAAAGCCAATGGGATTTTGGGATGCATCCAAAAGGGTACAAGTGTCTAGATCAAGAGACATACTGGTGCTTCTCTATTCTGCTTTGCTAAGACCTCACCTGGAATATCACTGTATCCAATTCTGGGCACCACAGTTCAAAAGAGATACTGACTTTAGGCTAGGTGTTCAGAGGAGGGCAACTGAAATGATCAGAGGTCTGAAGACTGTGAATTGCTATGAGGAGCGTCTTAACAAACTGGGAATGTTTAGCCTGCAGAAGGGAAGGTTCAGAGGAGACATGAGAGCCATGTATAAATACTGTATATGAAAGGGTGTCACAAGAAAGAGGGAACAATCTTAATTTCTGTTGCCCTGAAGACTAGGATGTGGAACAACGGCTTCAAACTACAAGAAAGGAGACTCCACCCGAACATTAGGAAGAACTTCCTGACCCTACGAGCTGTTTGGCAGTGGAACTCTCTGCCTTAAGAGTCTGGTGGAAGCTCATTCCTTGGAAACTTTTAAACTATGGTACCCAACCTTTGGTTCTCCGGTGTTTTGGACTTCAGCTCCCACAATTCCTAACAGCTGGTAAGATGGCTGGGATTTCTGGGAGCTGAAGTCCAAATCACCTGGAGGCCCAAAGGTTGGGACCACTGTTTTAAACAGAAGCTGGATGGCCATCTGCCAGGGGTGCTTTGAATGTGTTTTTTCCTGCATGGCAGGGGGTTGGACTAGATGGCCCATGCGGTCTCTTCCAAACTTGGGCCTTCCCTCCAGGTGTTTTGGGCTTCAACTCCCACAATTCCTAACAGCCTACCAGTTGAAGTGCCTGGTGTAGACCCTCCCGCCCCTCTTCCTCCCCCCAACTTCTCCCCGCAGGATTCTGCCACTGTTTCGCCTTCTCCTTCCTCCTTTTCCGCGCCACGCAACTTCCTGCTGACGTCATTACGACGCGCCTGGGCCTTCCTCACGCAGACGCCGCACACTAGTCAACTAGTCCCGTCGTCGAGTCGGCACCACTTCCGGCTTTAGGCTCCACATCCGGGGGGAAAGTCTTGCCGGCTTCCGCTTTGTCTCTCCGCTCCGGCTGCCTCTGGCTCCAACTAGACCGGCGAATTTGCCGTTTCCTGAAGCATTCCAATATTGGTAAGTGCCTTTATGTAGAGAACTGCAATGAGGAAAGTCTGCTTCCTTTCAACCAGGTATGGGCAAGCTTGGGCCTTCCCTCCAGGTGTTTTGGACTCCAACTCCCACCGTTCCTAACAGCCTCAGGCCCCTTCCTTTTCCCCCTGAGCCGCTTAAGCGAGGGGAAGGAGAAGGAGACGCTTAAGCGGCTGAGGGGGAAAAGGAAAGGGCCTGAGGCTGTTAGGAACGGTGGGAGTTGGAGTCCAAAACACCTGGAGGGAAGGCCCAAGCTTGCCCATGCCTGCTTTACAATGTCCTTTAACCTTTCCCCCATCCCAGAGCCACAACTGCTGTTGGGTTGCAATTCCCATCATCCTTAGTCCACATGGCAGATAATCTAAAGCACTGGGAGTTGTTACTCAATAACACCTGGGACCTGAACTAGGTAAAAGCTAAAGAGCACCAACTATGATGTACAGAAATTTTAGTGGGTTCTCTGCATCCATGGATTTTCTGTCATTGGATTCAGCAGCCCTTTGAAAGCAGCCCTAAGGCTGATGGTGTGACCTTCAATGAAAATGAGTTTGATACCGGCCTTATTGTTGTAACCTGCCTTGTGTGGAAATAAAATAATAATAGTAATACAGTACTTCCATAGGACAGGGCTTCATAAGCTTTTTTCCACACATGATCCCGTTCCACTTTTTTTTTTACATGACCCCATATACATATAAAATAGGCATAAAAATAAAAGATTTAGGCCCCTTGTATGGTTTAAATCAGGGGTCCTCAAACTTTTTAAGTGGAGGGTCGATTCATGGTCCCTCAGATTGTTGAGGGGCCGAATTATCATTTGGGGGAAAAAAACGAACAAATTCCTATGCTCACTGCACATGTCTTATTTGTAGTGCCAAAAAAACAACAACCCAGCAACAATTATTTATTTATTTGATACATTTATACCCCACCGTCTCTCAGCCCTAAGGGGACTCAGAGCAGCTTACAAGTTGTATTTACATACAATATATTATATTATTAGCATAGCACAATATTAGCATTATATATTACTATATTGTACTATACCATTATACCGTAATATTATTAGTAATATTACATTTAATATATAATATATAAATAATATTATTATATTATACAGTATTATTATATTGTATTATTATTATTAACCACCCTGAGTCCCCTATTGGGTGAGAAGGGCGGGGTAGAAATACTGTTATAAATAAGTAAATATTATATTGTATTACATTATAATATTATTATCAATATTATATGTATACACAATATATTATATTACAGGATTACCATATCATTCATTTACAATATTTCATTTACAATATTAGTAAATGAAAGAACAATACAATATTTAAAAATAAAAATAATTTTAACCAACATACTGTAAACTTAGGATTTCAGTGGGAAGTGTGGGCCTGCTTCTGGCCAATGAGATAATCAAGTAGGATTGTTGTTGTTGTGCCTTCAAGTCATTTCAGACTTTGGTGAGCCTAAGTCTAAAACTGAGGGCGGGGGCCAGGTAAATGGCCCCCGGGCCTTAGTTTGGGGACCCCTGGTTTAAACAATTGTTTTAAAAGTGGAGATTAACTTAATTTAATGTTTATGTGTATTTATAGTTTATTTTATGTTGCGGCATTGAATGTTTACTGTATATATGTTGTGCTCCGCCCTGAATCACCTTTGGGGTGAGAAGGGCAGAATATAAATGTTTTAAATAATAAATAAATAAATCCTACATAGAATCAGAGTTAGAAGATAACTTGTGGGACATCCAATCCAACCCTTTCTGCCAAGAAGCAGGAAAATCACATTCAAAGCAGCTCTGACAGATGGCCATCCAGCCTCTGCTTAAAGCCTCCAAAGAAGGAGCCTGCACCACACTCTGGGGCAGAGAGTTCCATTGCTGAACAGCTCTCACAATTAGGAAGTTCTTCCTAATGTTCAGGCGGAATATCCTTTTCTGTAGTTTGACGCCATTATTCCATGTCCTAGTCTCCCCTCACATATTTATACATGGCCATCATCATGTTTCCTTTCAGCCTTCTCTTCTTCAGGCTCTTTAAGCACTTGTTCTCCAGACCCTTGATCATTTTAGTCACCCTCCTTTTGACACATTCCAGCTTGTCAACATCCAAAGCAGATAATCTGGATTGTATATGGCAGTGTAGAAAGAGTCTTACTGATAATGAATCAGCATTTGCAAGGCTGACTAATCAGGCTGATTTCCTCTGAAAATTACACCTGAAGCATTTTCTACAGATTCCATTGTAAGCACCCCATGTTGTTACTAACAGATTAATGTAAATGGGTGGGGTTCAGAAACCTTTTACTGTTGTCAGATTTTTTGTGATTCCACATAAAGCTGGGTGGGCTATTTGGAGACAGGACCCATAGTTTAAGAAGAAGCACTGTAGGACCCCTGACAGTCCTCTGAGGGACAAGCTTTCTGGCCTCTAATCAGGGCCACTCATTTGTGGAGACACAATGCATGCTGCAGGCCTGTGTGGGATTGTGTGACAATAAACTGGGTGAATGGCTGGACTGATTGGAGTTCATATCTCTGTTTGCATTTATGAGTCATATGTTGTGTTGTTAGATACAAAGCAGTATCTGAATGTATATGCCCAGGGTTCTTACACAATGAGTATGGTCAGCGTAATTGCAGGAAGATATGGCTAGAAGAAGCAAGTGATTGAGACAGATATTTTGCAGAAAACTCAGGCTAAGAATTGACTAGCCTAAGGTCAAACATGGCAGAGTTTTTTTTTAAAAACAACAACACTTAACACTTTCATTTTCACTTCCCATTGTTAACTATCTGTACATCCAAATTAATTCTCTTTAAACTCGGAAACAGAAAATGTCATATTGGTCACTACTAAGTTAGAAGGTTCCAAATAAGAGTGTGGGCGAATCATCTTTCTATCGAGGCAGTTGCTGCACAGATACACAAATACAGATGTGTTTAGGGAAAGCAGTGGCAAAAACCAAAAAAGAGCTACAGGAAATTTGGTTAGATCTGCAGAGGTTGATGTTTCTCAAAGACATACTAGATAAGCACAAAACCCATAGCTGTTGCTGCATTTGTTTGATGTATAGTTTGTACTTGTTGCATTATGTATCATTTTGGCTACACTGTTGACTGTTTCAATTAGTACATCCACCGTCTTACCAATCAAGAATACTGTTTCATGAATTTGATGAAACAGGCTGTATTCTGTGATTGTTTACCTCCCATGACTTTACAGAAGTTATACAATTGGAAACAGTATACTGTTTCGAAAATAAGATGCGCTGTATTTTAGGGATAATTTCTAAATATGTGTGTTTAGGAGTCTTGTTGCAATTGTAGGTGCTGAAATTTTAAAAAATATTTCTTTCACCCTAACCTTTTCTGTTTTTACAAATTCAGAATAAAATCCCTAATTAAACTATACAGGAGATTCTCTCCTCCCTGAAAAGTTGTGATTGAGCTGAAGACCTAAAGGTTATGTAGAATAAAAATTAAATACCACATTTCACTGTTTCTACGAGGCTCAAAAAAAGGCTGCATCTTTGAATCAATGCTTCTTCGAATCGCAGAAATATGGTAGTTGAATAAATAATACTTTAGAAGGCTAAATTATATGCTCATCTCTGAAATGTACTTTTAGTCTCTGCAGACTTTTATTTGTGGTTGCTGTCTTTATAGCTTGTCCAGTCAGAAAAACAAAATGAGGTGCTTATCCCAGTTAAATTTGCAGTAGCATGGAGATGAAGGATTGTTTTTCTTTAAAATGAAAAAGATGTTTATGATACAGCCTTTTGATGGCTACTTGATTTTATATCCAGACTGCTGAACCTTTCTTTGGAAAATTGTGTTGTAGTATACTACATTTGTCTTTTAAATTGTAGGACATTGAACATTGATTGCCGAGGAAGACTTTGTCAAGCTGTTCACTCTTAAGTTTGTTTAAGCCTCACTAAAAGTGGTAAGATTCCTTCCAAGTGTAAATAGGATTGTAGCATTGTATTATTATCTCTGATTTGGTTTACTTTTAAATTTACTCATTTTCATGTATTTTTTGTTTTTTCTTTGCCCAGAATTAGAGAAGATTAAGTAAATAGAAGGATGAAGCTTTATAGTTTAAGTGTCCTTTACAAAGGTGACCCAAAAGTGCATTTACTGAAAGCTGCTTATGATGTGTCATCATTTAGCTTTTTCCAGAGATCCAGGTATGTTCCTATTGCTAATTCTGGCTGTTTCAGCACATTTCTCTGATGCATTCCTATGTCTATTCAGAGCCTTCAAGCTATTTATTTTGTGGCCTTAGCAAAGGTTTAATAGGCTCAGCAACTATGTTCTTGATTTTAAAAATGTGCCTTTTCAGTATGTATTGTCAAAATGTTTAGATTATTGTCTCAGTCTTAACAGATGTGATTTATTTACAAAATGTTTTCTTTGTCTCCATCACATTTGAAAGCAGACTAACAAGGTAGCTTTGTATATGTCCATTGGTCATATATCCCACTAATATGTCATATATCCCACTAATTTGATGTTAAATACCATGTTTCACTATATCTAATGTGAAGCCCTTAAATGGGAAAAAGTGTGCCTTAGATTCACTCAAACAGTGTTTCCAGATTATTGTGGTAGTTTACATTTGTCTTGTTGAATCCTAAAGCCATTTTACCACAAAATTATGTTTTAAAATAGAACAGCCCTCTAGATGGATTGAAGAGAATATAGCCTGTGGCATTTATAACCTGCTGAATATATATTTCATGCCCCAGTTGATCTTCATAGGGGTATTTTGTGCCATAATTATTTAGACTACAGTTTATCACTCCTGTTTGTATGCATCTCTATGCTGATTTCTGTGTAATTTCCTTGAATGATAGCATAAGTTTCAGTATATTCCTACAAGTAATAATTTTAGGAGATAACAAATCTCACTCCCCAGAGAGACCAGGATGGCCCCATCCCTGCTTGCCTTCCGCAAGCAAGCAAAGACATTTCTTCGGGGGAGGAACTGCTGGGGAGGTTGTGGTTGGGATTCTGGGGGAATTGTGAGTTTTAAATGTAATTTTAACTGTATTTACTATATTTTAATTGTATTTTAACCTAAATCCAAACAGTACTATGTAATTGGTTTTTTTTCTATTTGCTTTGTTTTAAACTATGACAAGATTTTGTGGTTGTTAGCCACTTGAGTCCACATAGGAAGAGGCAAGGTATAAAACAAAATAAATATTCACCTTCTTGTTCTGTTTTAGATACAGAACATGTTGCCTTTTTCAAATTAGAAGTAACTGCAGTGGGAAAATGACTTATTGGATAGGAAGAAAAGCAGTTTGCAATTGTCAGTTATTCTTGGTAGAAGAAATAATGGACTGTTGAGAAAACGGGAGTGTTAATGGTGGACAACAGTCAGTTGGAAGGGCATGTGAGGACTTCAGAGATTGTGAGGGGAAAGTGTCCCATCCAAAGTTATGAGAATTGCATGCTTCTAATTTAGAGTATGAAAGAAAAACTATAGTCTCTCTGTCAAGGACAGAACGCCACAAGATTCAAAGTAACAGAGTTTATTAGATTACAGAACTCAAAAATGCCCGTAAAAACACAAGGGCCAGGCAGTTTTTGCCTTTAGGAGCAAAAAGGGACAAAAGTAAATGTTCAAAAGATAAACCGGATTAAACCGGAGTTTAATCCGGGTAAAAACAAACTGCTTGCTTCAGCCTAGGTATTAACAGAACGAAAGCCAAGGAACAAAAGATACAAAGAATGCAACTAATTGGCAGCAGATTCCTCTCTGCTGCCAGCACTGTGCTTAGAGTAACTTGCGTCGCTCCCACACACACACAGTAGACAGGATCTCCAACACGAGCAATTCAGCCAAGGATTGTAGAAGTAGAGTAGACCAGTTCCGTTCCGTAAATCAAAGCCAGAAGCAGACGTTTGTAGTTTTTCCAAGTCCAAGAAGGGGGGAAGACAAGCCGTGGTCAGTTCAGTCCGGGTTCTCAAAGCAGGAGATGGCGTCCGTCAGAAAGACGACGGAAGGTCAAGCTAATAAGAGTAAGCACAGGTTTGCACAAACAAATGCCCACACAATCCCTCCCGCCGTCTGACCCTGGATTCCAATCAACTTACGTCTCAGCACAGGAAAGTACACAAGTCTTCAGGGAAGCGTCCCACACACACACGGATCCCAAGCGTTTGCCCAGATTACCTTGCCTGACGCAATTTGCAATTGCTCCCAAGCCCCATTTTATGCCAGTTACAAATCTTCATCACTGTCAGCTGTCCTCCTTAACCCGGGCGTTTCCTCATCACTTTCCTCGTCAGAGCTGGAACACCTCTGACTACGCCCAACAGCATCTCCAGCTGTGGATCCCGTCCCATCCCTCCAGCTAAGCCATGGGTCTAATCCTGAAGGTCCCCATTCATCTTCTGCCCCATCATGGCCAGTGGCCCCCAATTCCTCCCTTACCCGAGTCCAATCCATCTCATCCTCCTCTGAGCTAACCAGCCCCTCCTCCATTCTCTCCGTAAACCCTTCGAAAGATTCTTCGTCAGATGGTGCTGCAAATATGTCTCGCAGTCTTTTTCTCTCTCGCTCCTCGAGAGTATCTGACTCCCGAGGAGTCTTACGCCCACGTCTGTCAGTAACAGAGCCATGAGGCTCAATCATAACACTATCCCCTCTCACAAAGGCCTCCTCCCCCGATGGCGGAGAAGTGGCAGTGATACCCTCCGCTATAGCACCACGACGACTAGAGGTATCAAGTTTCAACAGCGAACGATGAAAGACTGGATGGACCTTTAAACTAGACGGTAAACGCAAACGAAACGCAACGGAAGAAATCTTTTTAACGATAGGAAAGGGACCCAAATACCGAGGCGCAAACTTTCCCCCAGCCTGTTTAATATGTTTGGAAGATAACCACACCAAATCCCCTTCTTCCAACTCCTCCCCTGCCTGCCTGTGGCGGTCAGCCTGAGTCTTCTGCGTTGCCTTAGCTTCCAACAGTAAGCGACGGGCAACATCATGCAATGCAGCCATTTCCGTAGAGCGGTACACAGGGTCCGAAGAGACCACATTGGTCGACGGCGCCACACCTCCCCGTGGGTGAAAACCATAAGTTAGCTCAAACGGCGTATGCTGACTAGATGTGTGCACCGCATTGTTGTAAGCAAATTCCGCCACCGGTAGCCACTTCACCCAAGCCGTGGGTTGATCTAAACAAAAACAACGCAGGTATTGCTCTAAGAGCCCATTAACCCGTTCCGACTGTCCATCCGTTTGCGGATGAAAGGCTGAAGAAACGTTTAACTTAGTCCCCAAGCACTCATGGAAATGTTTCCAAAAGCGTGACACAAATTGCGGAGCCCTATCTGAAATAATCACCTCGGGTGCTCCGTGCAAACGATAGATGTGCTTAGTAAATAGTAGGGCCAACGTAGGGGCCGCCGGAATGGTTGAACAAGGAATAAAATGAGCCAGTTTACTAAATAAATCCACCACCACCCAAATACAAGTATAACCCCCAGACTTAGGCAAATCTGAAATGAAATCCATGGAAATGATTTGCCATGGCCTGTCCGGAACAGGTAAAGACGACAACAACCCTCTAGGGCGCCCAACAGGCGTCTTACTCTGCTGGCAAACGGCGCAGCTGTCACAAAAGCGCAGAATGTCTTGCCGCATCTTTGGCCACCAATAGCTCCTGGTAATGAGCTGCACGGTCTTGAATCTGCCAAAGTGCCCAGCCATGGGTTCGTCATGGTGGGCTCTAATCACCTCCAACCTGAGGGCCCCCACTGGTACGTAGACCTGCCCCCTGCGTACCAATACTCCGTCTTGATCTTGTAGATGCGGCAGTATGGTACGGTTACCTGCTGAGAGCAGCATCAGTTGCTCCTGTGTCCACACATCATCCCTCTGAGCCTCAAGGATCTGGTCATGTAACCCGAGCTCATTATCTACAACACACAGAGAGGCAGTAGGCAAGATGGTCTGACATACAACCTGCTCATTGGTCTTAAACTCCGGCTTGCGGGATAAAGCATCGGCCCGCAGGTTTGCCTTCCCCTCTACGAACTGCACCTTGAAGTTAAACCTGGAGAAAAACAAAGCCCATCGGATTTGACGCTGGTTTAACTTCTTTGCTGTTTGCAAGTGCTCTAAATTCTTGTGATCAGATCTGACCACGATCTGGTGCCGTGCCCCTTCAAGCCAGTGCCGCCACACCTCAAACGCCACCTTAATCGCCAACAACTCCTTCTCCCATATGGTATAGTTCTGCTCGAAGGGTGTTAGTTGCCGCGAGTAAAATCCACAGGGACGCAAGGTCCCTGAGGAATCCTTCTGAGACAATACAGCCCCCAACGCGTAGCTAGAAGCGTCCGCTTCTACCACGAACGGTTTGTCAACATCAGGATGGGTTAGTATGTTGTCCGATTGAAAACTAGACTTAAGTTGTAGAAACGCCTCGTGAGCTTCCCGCCCCCACACAAATGGCTGTTTCTTGCGCAGAAGCTGCGTCAAAGGTACCGTGAGCTTTGCAAAATTCGGAATAAACTCCCGGTAGTAATTAGCGAAACCTAAGAACCTTTGTACATCCTTCTTAGTTTTCAGCTCCTGCCATGAGTTGACGGCGTCAACCTTATGTGGGTCCATTTTAAGTTCCCTACCTGACACTACATGACCTAGGAACTCCACTTCAGGCACATGAAAGACGCATTTGGAAGCCTTGGCGAAAAGCCCATTAGCCCGCAGTCGGTGCAGAACCTGCTTGACATGTTGACGATGTTCTTTCTCGTCCTTAGAAAAAATCAAGATATCATCCAAATAAATCACTAAAAATTGGTCAATTAGGTCCCTGAACACATCGTTCATGAACCTCTGGAAGACCGCAGGAGCATTACAAAGCCCAAAAGGCATGACTCGGAACTCGTGGCATCCGAAACACGTGTTAAATGCCGTCTTCCATTCATCCCCTTCCCGTATACGGATTAAGTTATAGGCCCCCCGCAGGTCAAGCTTGGTAAAGACCTTAGCCCCTTGTACCCTTGATAACAGTTCCGAGATTAAAGGGAGCGGGTACCTATCCCGAATGGTGTATTTGTTTAGGATCCGATAGTCGCAGACCAGCCTAAGTTCCCCAGTCTTTTTGGCTACAAAGAATACTGGTGCCGCAGTTGGAGAACTAGATGGGCGAATAAACCCCTTGGCTAAATTTTCATCTAAAAACTCCCGCAAAGCTTGCCTTTCCGGTACAGTCAAGGCATACAGCCTCCCTGCTGGCAGTTTCGCACCTTCTGCCAACTTGATGGCGCAATCATATGGCCTGTGCGGTGGTAATTTGTCCGCTTCTCTTTTACAAAATACATCAGAGAACTCCCCATACTCAGCAGGCACTCCCTCCATATCAGCATGAGTAACGTTTAGAGTGCAACAATCCTGCCTCTTTAAGATCACTTTACGTGTTGCCCAATCCACTTGTGGGTTTACTACAGCTAGCCAATCCATCCCCAGGATCACATCATATCGAGGCAAGCTCGTAATATCCCACACAAACGTTCCCGTTACTCCCTGCACCTCCCACGTTACTGCTGAGGTTTCCTGGTTAACCACCCCAGTCTCCAGCAGTCTCCCATCTGCTCCCTCCACCCACACGTCGCATGCCTTGCGCACTCTAGGAATGCCATGCTTCTTAGCAAACTCAATATCTACATAGGAGACCGTAGCTCCTGAGTCCAGCAGTGCCAGAGTAGAAACAAGTTCCCTTCCCCCAACAGATAATGTAATGGGTACGAAAACATGCTTCCTCCCCTCAGTTGACTGCTTGAGGAGCCCTAGTGCGTTGGACTCACGTCGCACTAGGGCTGGCCTTTTCCCGAAAGCTGGGAAGGTTTCACATTACAATTTTTGGCAAAATGCCCAGCATTCCCACAGTACAAACACAAGCCCAGCTGCCTCCTACGGCTCTTTTCCTCTGTAGACAGTTTTTTAAAGACCCCAAGCTCCATGGGCTCTTCCCCCATCACCACAGGTGCCCTGGTTACATGCATGGGTGGCGCACACATTGCTTTTGAGTGTTTACGAGCCTCGAACCTTGCGTCTAAACGCAGCACCTTAGCTACTAAGGCGTCCCAGCTTTCAGCCGGCTCCAAGCGTGCTAATTCATCCTGGAGCATATCACTTAACCCGGCAGTAAATAAAAGCATGAATGCATTTTCCCCCCAATCCAGCTGGTGGCGATACAGGTTAAACTTATTTAAATAATCCAAAACAGTCCCCTTTCCCTGTTTCAACCGATACAGGGCCCACCCAGCGTTCTCCGTGCGGAGAGGATCCCCAAAAGTATCAGTTAACAACCTTTTGAAATTATTCAAATTGTCCTTGACTGGGTCATTTCCCAAAATTAAATTAGTGGCCCATTGTCCTGCGGGACCGGTCAACAAACTCAAAATAAAAGCCACCTTACTAGTGTCAGTAGGAAAAGCATGAGCACTGAGCTGAGAAAAATAAAGCTCCACTTGTGCCAAAAAGGTTGGCAACTTGCACCTGGTTCCGTCAAAGCGTTCAGGAGTCAAAACATGTCCTTTCACAGCAAAAGCTGTTTGGCTTAAGGCCGTTTGCAATTGGTCTACTTTGGCTCTTAACTCATCCATCGTCTTCCTGACGGGTTTATTGCTGCAATAAACTTTTTATGGGCGTCAGGCAATCTGTCAAGGACAGAACGCCACAAGATTCAAAGTAACAGAGTTTATTAGATTACAGAACTCAAAAATGCCCGTAAAAACACAAGGGCCAGGCAGTTTTTGCCTTTAGGAGCAAAAAGGGACAAAAGTAAATGTTCAAAAGATAAACCGGATTAAACCGGAGTTTAATCCGGGTAAAAACAAACTGCTTGCTTCAGCCTAGGTATTAACAGAACGAAAGCCAAGGAACAAAAGATACAAAGAATGCAACTAATTGGCAGCAGATTCCTCTCTGCTGCCAGCACTGTGCTTAGAGTAACTTGCGTCGCTCCCACACACACACAGTAGACAGGATCTCCAACACGAGCAATTCAGCCAAGGATTGTAGAAGTAGAGTAGACCAGTTCCGTTCCGTAAATCAAAGCCAGAAGCAGACGTTTGTAGTTTTTCCAAGTCCAAGAAGGGGGGAAGACAAGCCGTGGTCAGTTCAGTCCGGGTTCTCAAAGCAGGAGATGGCGTCCGTCAGAAAGACGACGGAAGGTCAAGCTAATAAGAGTAAGCACAGGTTTGCACAAACAAATGCCCACACAATCCCTCCCGCCGTCTGACCCTGGATTCCAATCAACTTACGTCTCAGCACAGGAAAGTACACAAGTCTTCAGGGAAGCGTCCCACACACACACGGATCCCAAGCGTTTGCCCAGATTACCTTGCCTGACGCAATTTGCAATTGCTCCCAAGCCCCATTTTATGCCAGTTACAAATCTTCATCACTGTCAGCTGTCCTCCTTAACCCGGGCGTTTCCTCATCACTTTCCTCGTCAGAGCTGGAACACCTCTGACTACGCCCAACAGCATCTCCAGCTGTGGATCCCGTCCCATCCCTCCAGCTAAGCCATGGGTCTAATCCTGAAGGTCCCCATTCATCTTCTGCCCCATCATGGCCAGTGGCCCCCAATTCCTCCCTTACCCGAGTCCAATCCATCTCATCCTCCTCTGAGCTAACCAGCCCCTCCTCCATTCTCTCCGTAAACCCTTCGAAAGATTCTTCGTCAGATGGTGCTGCAAATATGTCTCGCAGTCTTTTTCTCTCTCGCTCCTCGAGAGTATCTGACTCCCGAGGAGTCTTACGCCCACGTCTGTCAGTAACAGAGCCATGAGGCTCAATCATAACACTCTCAAAGTCAATTTTTCTCAGTTCATTGATTTCTTTGATCATGTTTGCTACCACGCATTGTAGGCTACAGTTATATACAAAATTATGAAGTATAAACTGCACCTTGTTGTCAGTTTGAACAAATATTGCTTGCTTCTGAAGGGCTGTGGATTTGGGGCCTGTTTTTGAAATAAAATTGTCTCTTTTCTAAAGGATATCTTACCTTTGTTTTGCAGTGAATTTATTGCAGTTCAGTTGTTTGCAAAATAGCTTTCCTCTATCTAGCTTTTGTGGTTCAGCAATCTATTTGGTGGGTACATGAAACTTTGGGAACCAATTTGGAAATTTCTCCTTTCTGCTCCTCCCCATTCCCTAGTGTTCAGGAATTCATGACCTTTACAAGTCAACTGATAGTAGAGCGTTCAGAGCCCGGTAGCAGAGCTTCTGTGAAGGAACAAGGTAAGAGTACAATTAAATACAAATGTACATATGCAAACATTCCCTGGCAGGGAGTTTGGAGGTGACTCCTAGTACACTTCTACCTTTAACATGAAAGCTGTATTTCTAGTGGAAAGAGATCACTTTATTTCTTTATTTATGTCTTATCATGTATCATATGACCTGCTTAACAGTAAATTTAATCAATAACATAATTTAAAGAGGCAAGAAAAGTATAGAATTGGCCCTCTATATCCACAGATTCTATATCCGGAGTTTTCAACCATCCCATGGATTGAATTTTTTTTTAATTCAAAAAGCAAACTTGGAGCTTGTAATTTTATATAAGGGACACCATTGTGTATAATGGGACTTGAGCCTCTCTGGATTTTGGTTTCCATGAGGGATCCTGGAATCAAACTCCCACGGATACCAAGTGTTTGCATTATTAAAAATTTAAAACAGCATTCAAGTATAGGTAAAGGTAAAGGTTTTCCCCTGATGTTAAGTCCAGTCGTGTTCAACTCTGGGGGTTGGTGCTCATCTCCATTTCTAAGCTGAAGAGCCGGCATCAGGGGCCCCAACATGGTACATGGTTTTAAAGTATATAACACTTAAAAACAATGTACAACTCCCATCAGCCCCAGATCTGGCTGGACTGCAACACTTGGCTTTCCTAACCAGTCAAATGACTCTGTCTTCTTGCTGGGCTACAACTCCCATCATCCCCAGCCTGCCTAGTAAAGGGGTGAGGATGTGCATGCTGAAAGGAGCTCTAGACAGACCTGTTATCTTTTACTGACTTTTTTTGCAAATACTTGATATGAGATGAAATACAATATTTTTCTGCCTTCTACAGAATACCTCTGTCATGTCTATGTGAGGAACGATGGGTTGGCTGCAGTAGTGATAGCAGACAATGAGTATCCACCTCGGGTCTGTTTCACATTGTTGGATAAGGTAAATACCAGCTTGCACTGGCATGATTCCTGCCTCTGGATGAGCAGCTGCAGAACACATAGTATAATTTCTTGCGTGCCTTCAACAGCTAAAAGTCTGCCAAAATTATGGATAAAACCATGACTTGTCTTGGGATATCACATCAGAACATGTTTGGTTTTCAGAATCCAAGCCTAATGTTGAGCCAAAATGACATTGACAAGCATGGAGTAATGATCAGCATGTCTGATAATTTTTATGGGAAATTAACAGGCTGTATGGTAGCACCAGTAGTGCTGGCTACTATCATTCCGTCTTCCAGTTAAGAAAGGCAATATGTGATTATGCTTTCACTAGTGACGTTATTGATTGCCTGTATTTTGACACTTGAAAATGGTATGGGTTTGGCAACAAAAAGGTAGATTCCTCCTCTTGTCCCAGCACCCTTCTTCAAACCATCACTGATCAATTAAGCCATGCTATGACATTCCAATCCTTTCTATAGCTGGTTTGGTTTTCACCCTGACACGTCAATTCTAGTAAAAAGATAAAGGTTTCCCCTGACGTTAAGTCCAGTCATGTCTGACTCTGGGGGTTGGCGCTCACCTCCATTTCTAAGCCGAAGAGCCGGCGTTGTCCGTAGACACCTCCAAGGTCATGTGGCCGGTATGACTGCATGGAACGCCCTTACCTTCCTGCTGGAGCGGTACCTATTGATTTACTCACATTGGCATGTTTTCGAACTGCTAGGTTGGCAGGAGCTGGAGCTAACAGCGGCCACAGCGGGTTTGAACCTGGGATCTTTTGGTCTCCAGCTCAGTGCTTTAACGCACTTCGCCACCGGGCTCCACGTCAATTCTAGCCAACTATTTAGTTTCCACCTCCATATCGCAGATACCTCTGGAAAACAATCTTCGTAACACCAAGGTAGCATTCTGCTTTCTTTGTTGCCGGTCAAAATTTGGCTCTGTATATTGCAGCAGGCCTTATGAGAGTTCAATAGATTTTTGATTTTAGGTGACCAGGCATCTTCTTGTCACAGAATACACCTGCTACCAAGTGTGGAAAAGGCATTGTAGCTATAAATATATTTATTTGCCATTGTATCTTACCATAGTTTGAAGGAGGTTTCAAAGCAAGCTTTGATGGTTCATTGATGAGACCACCTTTCCTGGTGTGATGTTTTATTCCCTCTGTGAAATGTATAAAATTAAATATTTGGCTTTCATCCTGAAGTCCATCAGAACGAAAAGCAAAGTGACATCTTTTTACTTTGTATTCAAGGTACTGGATGAATTCTCCAGGCAAGTCAGTAAGATAGACTGGCCTTCTGGAACCCCAACAACAATAAACTACACAGCATTGGATGGCTATCTTAGTAAATATCAGGTATTGTTGGACTGAATTAGATGTTTTAAGCGAAGAAATGTAATATTTGAGTCAGAGATCTTGCTTGATTATCTTGATCTAGTATCTTTTATGTACTTTTCAGCTGCCTAGCCACTCTTTGCTATAAAGGCAGAATATAAATTCAATATCTAAAGAATCTGTTATCAACAAAAGTTGATTAAATGGTTTATAATACACTGTGTTAAAATATACATAACGTTGAGTTTGTCTTCACACTTTTCACTGTATGTTTTAGTATTCTTTGTCCAGCCTTTTTCATTAATTACATGCTTGGCAGACAATCATTGAAGGTGTTGGTTTGATAGTAATTTCAGTCCTGCGTCCATCACTGTATCAAAAGTTTTTCCGGACTTTGGGGCAAGCTCTGTGAGAAATAACCAGTTATATTTGAGACGATAGGAAAAGTTCTTTCATTGGATATTACCGTTATCTAAAGGTTGAGGTGTGATTTGTGTCATTTGGAATAATGCTGACACTTTTAAAATGTGGAAGTAAAACTCTAATTGTGGTAGTTTTGTTTGGGTGCAGCCTGCTGAAATAAAATAATGTATTTCTTTTTAAGAACCCTCGTGAGGCAGATGCAATGACAAAAGTGCAAGCAGAACTGGATGAGACCAAAGTCATTCTGGTAAGGGGAGCTGCTGTTTTAAACACACTGAAAAAGGGGGCTAGTTTTGGGAAAACTTTGTTGTGGCCATTTAAAAAAGTGTATACATGGCAAAAAATACAGCCTGCATTATTTCCAGATCCCCACAGCAGAGTGAATCTCAAGCAGGTTGGGGATACTAGTATTCAGAGGCCTGTTTGGCTGCACTGCTTTCTTTATCCAGAATTTAATATCTTCTTAGTTAGTACTTCTTTGTGTGCTGGGGGTGGGGGGTTTGATGAGATGGACTAAGCACACTAATGCAACAGTACACACAACATTTTAAAGCCTACATAAACATAACATAATTTAAAGATGCTAGAAAAGTACACAATTGGCCCTCCATACCTACAGATTCTGTATCCAATCATTCCATGGCTGGTATAAACTTTAAGATGAGCCCAGTGATAAAATTGGCAGAGGATATCAAAGAGTAAATGCTTCAAGAACTAGAGTCCAAAACTAGTTTATTTTAGTAAAAACTCAGGATAGGTAAAGGATCTTCTTGTCCTGATCATAAGAACAATGCTAAAATAGGGGAAACCTGGAAGTCAGGCTCTGGAAATGGCTATGATCATAGACATACGAATCATGCTCTTACTGTCTGCAGTGTTCTGTGCAGCTGTGTATAGAAGGATTACAACACCCAGTCTCCCTCATTCATCTTTGTCTTTTTCCACTTAGCACAATACAATGGAATCCTTGTTAGAACGAGGAGAGAAACTAGACGACTTAGTATCTAAATCAGAAGTTCTTGGAACTCAGTCAAAAGCCTTCTATAAAACTGTAAGTATGTTCTAGTCGTAAGGAGTGTATCTATGGTTTTGTGAGCACAGGAAGACTTTTGAGTGACCAGTTGAAGGTGGTGGTTGAGGTTTAGTGCTTATAGTATTTAATGATTTTAGGGGATTTTAATAATCTGTTTTAATAATTATGAATTAAACCCTATTTTAATTTTAATGTTGCAGGTTTTAAATTGTGATTTGTACTATACTGCTAAATCATTCTTGGTTTTCTTCCTTGCCCTGGATCTACAAAAAGTTCATAACTGATTTGTAATGTTTTTTAAAAGCTTGGCAACATACTATTGGGTATTGGCAAGCTTGTAAATGAGAACATATCTTCCTGTGCTTCTTTTAAATGATCTTTCAGGCTCGCAAGCAGAACTCATGCTGCAAGATCATGTGACCCTGGTTGGCTGTGACCTACGGCGTATTCTGGACTATCAGGCTTTCATTTACATTCAGGACTCCGAGAACAAGTCAGTAAGAAGATGGGTCCCAACACTACCTACAGTGGCAGTCCATATTTCTAGATTTTTAACCACCTCGGCCAGACTGGGTGCATAGATTGGGATATGATATTGCGGTTCATGAATTCAAAGCAATCTTTTAAAATTTCCTTCTCTTGGAAAGAAGTCATCTTGGACAAGGTGCTTGTATAGGGGTAAGGATACACTGACTTTCCCCACTGCTATCAAAGAGGCCCTAGTTCTAGCAGTTGGGCTGATTCCTTCTTTGTTGGACTTTGTGGAGCTCTTTGATTCTTTCTGAAACCTGCAAGCAGACATGAACTGAGACTGCATTTGTCGCTATTTTCTTCTTGTGATACTAACTAAACAGTTTGTCCATCTGGAGGTTGCAAGCTGGTATTGAGACCAGTCCTGGTGTGTCATCCAATGATGATGAATTTCCTTGTGTACTGAATTTCCCCATTTTAGCCATGCAAAGATAGTAGAAACAGTCTAGACATTCCCAGCCTGTTCTGACTTTCCCAGGTACTATTTGTGGACACACAATCTGGGAAGAACTGTTTTGCTTGATAATTGAATAAAAGTGCTCCATGGAAAGGAATGTATAGGGATTGTTAAAATTCTGATTCAAAGCTGGAAGTTTTCTCATCTTGGTAGTAGATCTCTGCAGAAAATGAGTAGCTTTTGAGAGCTAATTTTCACAACTAGCTCTGCCCCTAAGGCAGGTTTTATTTAAAAAGGCATGTGGCACCATCTGTGGGAAATCTTATGCATTTTGCGTTGGTTGGAGAAGAGCTTAACCATGGGGCTGGTCAGATTATTTTGTAGGTAGCTTGTGTTTTCGTACTTTTCTGGATGATGTGGAAGAGTTACTTCACAGTTTGACAATCCCTCTTCACTGGCAACTTTGTGTTATGGCTGGTGTTAGGCAGAGCCTCTGCCATAGTATTAACAAGTTGCCGTTATCCGATAACATTGTGCTGTTGCCGAAAAAACGCCACCTGCTATTTTACACTCAGAGCTGTACCAGTTTTGTGGAGCGCGACTTGTCTTATATCGGGCATAACGTTGTACATCTTGGTGTTGTCTTGTGATGTTCTTAGCTGGGTGTTTTGTCCTGTACCCTGCCCTGGAAAGTTCGACTTTGCTGGCTAGTTTTGTGTAAGTGTAGAAAATGTTCCTATAATGCTCTTGCTTTTCTCTCAGTAGTGCCTGAAATTCGAGGCACATTCTGTCCTGGAAGGCAGGGGATGCTGGTTTACAGCTGGGGATTGCCCTGCTTTTCCATCTTACCTTTTCTTACCACTACTGTGGTGGATTGATTTGCATATAAATGCTTAAAGAATGCTTGACAAGGGGGCTGGAGTGAAGCAGTTCTTGTAACCAAGTGAAAGGAAATGGCACACAGTGCTTTTGTACATTAGTAAGATTGTGGGGAAAACAGCCATTTGGCTGTAACCTTATTTTCCCAGTTGCAACTATTGTATAACAAGCAGTATACTAAACCTGGGTTTCTGAAAATGGTCCGGCCAGACCTGAGACTTGTTGAGTGCAATTCTTCAGTCCATTCCTTTTTATTTTGTTTTGTGGTGTTTCACTCTCAGTTCCTATAATCTCGAGCAGCCAGCAACTACTAAATTGTAGGCCTCTTGTACTTTATAAACAGACACTAAACCTGGGACTAAAAGAAGGTAATTGGGCAAGTGTGATCCTCAAGATTTAAGATGTTTCTGTCAGCCCATTATATGAATAGTGATGCAGCGTGGGACTTGATAGCTTTCCTGCACTTCTTTGCTCCCTGTGCCCTTGGGAAGGAGTTTGGCTGAAGTGTGCACCTGGATGAGTACAAACTTGAAGCAACGTTATGCAGTGACTGCATTGGCAGAATCAATGCAGCACCCTTCTAGGTGCCAGCAATCACCAGCCTTAATTTTTCCTTCCTCCTGCAACCTCTGCTTCAGATATACCCCAGGACAGTTGGGTTTCCTATAGAGTCCATATCCTTTGCAGTTGGTTTCTTCTGTGGGCAATTACTTTGATCTTAAGTAGCTTTCCTAATACGAGAGGATGGGTAGAAAACTGCAGTGAGTTTCCTTACTACACACTAGCCAAAACTGTTAATCCATTTGGTCATTCTTTAAATGAAAATGGACTTCAGAAACTTGCCCAGATCAGTGTAGAGCAAGCTGGTTAGGCTCATGTGCACCCATTGGTTCTTTACCTTCTTCCTTCTTTCTAATATGGAAGCTTTTACTAAAGATTGTATTTTAATAAATATTGCTTAATTTATGTATTGGATTATACCTATGTGGATAAAGTTATCATTTGAGCATTCAAAAATGGCTGTGGGCTATTTTATAAATGCAAGACTTTTTGTGTTATAGCCTTAAACCAGGGATCTCAAATTTCAGCCCACGGGCTGAATCCGGCCCACCAGGGTTGTTTTCCCAGCCCCATTCACTCCTGTACCCCACGCAAGCCTCTGCCATTCATGGAGAACAGGAAGGGGAGGAAAGATAAAAGGGAGGAAATGAAGGAGGGAGGAAGGGAGGAGGGAAGGAAGGGAAGGAGGAAACAAGACAGAGGGATGGAAGAAAGGGAAAGAAGGAAAGAGACAAGGAGGAGATAAAGGAGAAAGGAAGGAAGGAAGGAAGGAAGGAAGGAAGAAGGCAGGGAAATGAAAGGGAAGGAGGGAGGTGGGGGGAAAGGATGAAGACAAAGGCAAATTCCCTTTGAATAAATCGTCATCAGAAAAACCTGTGATAGGATTGCCTTACGGTCGCCCTAAGTCTAAAACAATTTGAAGTCACACAGCAACAAGCCTAATTAACCTGACTATCTCTTCAGCCAAAAGCAGGCCCATACTTCCCACTGAAATATTGGTAAGTTGTGTTGGTTTAAATTGTCCTTTGTTTTAAATATTGTATTGTCTTACTTTTTTGTATTATAAATAAGATATGTGCAGTGTGCATAGGAATTAGTTTGTGGGGGTTTTTTTTCAAACTCTAATCTGGACCCCAAACAGTCTGTGAACCAGCCCTCAGCTTAAAATGTTTGAGGACCCCTGTCTTAAACCCTTGGCGTACATTTTTGGTCCTCCTAGCCAAAGTCTCCTCTTAGACTTAATGTGTCCCTTTCAAATGTAAACAGGGCCTCTCTTGGGTTCTGCACAGAATACAAAGTGAGTAGCTTGCTTTCTTTCAAGGCAGTTTTAATAATGCTTCTGATGAGATGTTCAAATTCTGAAAGCTCAGGAATACAGCCAAAAGGAAGCTCCAGCCAAACTCTTGCCCCATTTTTGTGTTTTATTTGCAGTTTTCCGAGACAAAAACAAAGTCAGAATCATTCTTACACTTACAAGGCTCAGAAAAAAAGACAGTGAAATGGCAAGAAAAAGAAAGGGAGAGTTAAGTCAGAAAGAGGAAAAGATCCACCAGCATTCATGGGACAGACTAACAGCTCAGCTTTGCTTTTAGTTCTCATAGATATATATATATAGATTTTTTTTCTCTTTAAAGGTCATGCAAAAGAAAATACAACCCCCTCCCCATTCCAAAAATACCCCCAGCGACGCACTTAGTTCCATAGTAAACAAGGTGAACATCAAAGGGGAGGAGGCCCCGGTACATTAATGTTTAATAATGAAACACCTGTTTCAACATGCGGCTTGTAATTTTTTTTTCATATACATGGATGTAGAGACACTTCTCAAGTCTGTCTTCCACAGAAACCATACAAGCATATTATATTATGCCCCCATATGTGAATTCTCACTCTTTGCACTTTTAATCTGATACCCACCTCCCTTGCTTCCAACCCCTCCCCTGGAAAGGAAATGCAGAAATAAAGGTTCTCTGAGCAAAAGGCAAGCCAGCGAGAATGTGATGGCTCTGAATGGCATCTCCTCCCTGCTGTGCACTGTAGGATCCTGGCTTGGAAGCACTCTCCACCCTTTGGTGGGTGTGCAGAAAGGGGTGCGGGAGAAGAGTCGCTTTAACAGTTTGTTAGGTTGCTTGTTTGAAAGAGACAGAGGGAGAACATGTTAACTTAAACCTCACCAGTCTTCATTCAGGTCTCCTTAGCACACCCCTTTCTCTGTGCAAAGGACACAATTGGGTTAGGGGAGGGAAAAATCCTTGCCAAAGCTTCATCCAGAAAGAAGAGTATTGTTTAATTCTTACCTCCTCCCTCTGAACCTTTGTCCAGCGCTTACAGCAGTGTAGTGCAATGCCCGGTCCTGGGACTGGTAGGAATGAGATCTAATCTCTTAAGATAAAGTGCTTTCAATGTTGTGTCAGTGCTGGTGGGGCATCCATCCCTCCCCACACCAGAGCCCACTCCCTTTTCTCCCTCCCCCCTCGCCCACCCCTGTCCAGTGATGCTAGCATAGTCCAAATTGCCCTTACATTCATTAGGCATGTGAAAATGCTGAATGAGGTGATGGCCATGGCCTGGACAAAGACCGCATACAGAAGCCACTCGGCTTCTCAATGGAATCCACCTGCTGGGGTCACAAGAACACCCCATGTTTTCCCTTTTGTAATGTCAGAGTTTGTCCCTTGTGTCTACCTTTCAACAATGGAATGAACAGATGAGCCCAATCTCACCTCAATAATTCAATGTCATAGTAAAGATATTCTGGAAGACCCCTAATTCTTTATCGGTTTGTACAGGGCAGCCAAGGCCCTCAGTAATGATAATAGGATTGTGTCTATTGTTCTTGAGCTGTGGCTTACCCGATGTTGGTGGACCACAACTCCCAGCACTCTGTACTCCTAGCAAAGGAGACTGGGGTGTTGAGGGTTGCAGTTCAACATCTAGAGGGTGGTATGATTTCCACCCCTGCTTTAGGTGATGAGGAAATTAAAGTGCAAATACATTCTCTTTTATATAAGGTTTGCATGATAACAATTTAACCATGGCGTAGCCCCAAGGCACATAATAGACTTTGTACATCTCCCACCTCACATTCAAATGCTTTCTCAGCATTGAAACTTGCATTGCCGAATATGCAGCTGTTTGTTTAAAAACACCTTGATAGGTAGGATCTAGATGCTACCAGGCCAAATGAGATTTCAACAGTGAGTGCTGTAACCTGCCTGTTCTTCCTGATTGCATTCCCTTTTGAGGAACTTAATTTTTATAAGGTAGTTTTTCTTGTGGATTTCTCTGGGCTGCGTATGGCTTGCATGCCATATGGGCCTGTCATCCTGGAATGTCTGAAATCAGACATGTTTATAGATTTTGTCTGCAAATCTACGGAGAAACCATCTTCCACAAATCTTCTTTTAGGAATCAGACTACCTATTTATTAGATCTGTGAACAGAATGAAGTATGAATCTTACTCTGCCAAAAAGGAGAATTGGTGCTAAAGCATGGTGGACACATTCCCCTCTGGGTGTTACTGAACTGCAGTATCTATCATCTCTCATCTCCGCTGTCTAGGGCTGATGTGAATTATAGTCCAAACACAACTAAGGGGCACATATTCTGCATTGCTCCACAGTACTTAGATCACTGAAAAAAGTCCAAGCATGGATATGAGTTAATATGGCATTACTGGCAATCAAGACTAGTATTATCCTTAGCTTGTTTCACAGGAGGATTTTAGAAGGTCTTGCACATGACAGAGACCGCTTTTATACAGTGACTGTACTGGCATTTTAGAATAAAATTACAAAACACAGGTGGACATTATTTTTTAGGCCCAGTTAGTATTACCTCATTCAACCAACTGCTGAATCTTGAGTTGTCACATACCTAAATTCCATTGGCTCAGTGATTAACAGCAAGGCCTAACAACAGCATTTAGGATATCAATACCGCTCTATGGGGAATCCTTGAGGGTGAAAACTGGGGAGGGGGAAGCCTCCAGGAGCAGCAACTCACTTTCAAATAAGTTGTAGTAACCACCCATTCTGGTTAATAATTAAATACATATATAAAACACAAAACAACAGTAGTGAACTTCAGAACACTTCCAATATTTTCTTGCATTTGTGACAATCCACAGGTCTCCCAGAGATTCACAGGACCAGAATATTGGACCCACAACATTGGATCATTGGATCTAGAAGTATGCCAAAGGACAACACCATCTTAGCTTTGCTAGCATTTTTCTCAAGTATCTCAAGTCTCAGCTTCTGTTTTCAGGGCCAAATCACTTTTGCACCTAAAAGACCATTTTTATTTTTCTTTGTCTAAAAAATGGCAAGTTTACTAAAGGCACCCATCTATCTTCCTTATTGTAACAGGTTCCAATATCTCATTGCCACTTGGATTCTTTATCAGCCTCACAGTTTCCCCACAAACCTATTCCAGAAGTCTAATGCTTCCACACCGTGACCTGTATCTGCACATTTGCAATGCAGAGCAGAGCCATTTGGGCCTTGCATCCTAAGATTATACAATCAAATGTGTATACAATACATGCAAATTTGCCCAGCTTGATCCACTGTGAGTCCAGCTCACACTAACGGAGATTTCTGCTTAGGATGGCATTTTTTATTGGGAATCAATGAGAGTGCACATAGAATTCCTTCTCTTAGATTCTGACGTATTAGCCTACAGTTTCCCGTACAAATGTATACAAGCACAAATGTATACAAGTGATCACCTTTTCCAGTAACTGATATCAGACATCCAAAACACACTCTCTCAGCTGAACAAAAGCTAGGAGAGGTAAATCTGACATCTGTATACTCAATTGTAGATCCCCAGGAATGCACTTATAGACTGCATCCCACACGAGTCACCTGTTAAATGTTATGTATGCTTGACTGTTAAGAGGCACAGAAACTAGTAAAGTATTGTCCCATTAACCTTTGTTTATCAAAGGCAGATATAAGCTCATGTGCTTTTAACTGCTAGCTGCACAGAAAGGAATTGTTGCTTAGGCCCAGTATCCTCCATTGTGATCTTGGCAATTCTCTAAAATATCACTGTCTTACTTTTTATTAAATTTTCCCAACCATGGCAGTCCATATGTCAAGCAACCTGGGTGAAATCTTGGAATCATTTGGATGACGAAAGGTTAAAAAGCAATATAGACAATGATTTCTAAAGCTGGTACAAATGCTGTGGGACAACCTGCTCCATTTTCATTTTCTTTTATTGGCATAAGCATTAAAATCTGATCATTCTATTGGCTTATTTACAGCGTTACTCCCGGGGAGGCACATTCTTAGTTCTTAGCATAGTCAAACATATGTTTGCCTAATTTTGCAATTTGACAAGTACAAGTATCCAAAGCTTTAAACAATTAGAATCCATATAGTTTTTTTTATATCAGCAATCCAGCCAGCCCCTACCCATTTTGCATGCTTTCATTTATGGTAGCACACAGCACCCATCATACTAGTCTGCTGTCAAAGTGACCACTTTCAACTAATGTTGACAAGATACACAGAACAACCAGGGCTTCCCAACAGAACCAAGTGATCAAAGCCCTAACCAATAAAAAATGGCCTGCTTCAGATGAACCAGGAAACCGCAATGAGCCTCTGACATTCCTGCTTAGAAATTTGTTCTAACTATGGATTGTAGTTTGTTTTAACTCACCATAATTAGAACAAGTCAGTTTCCCCAAGTTTAGTTCAAACTGTGGCCTGTAGTGACTTCAAAGAAGAAGTGAGTCTTTACAGTCTCTTTGCTTGACCTTGGCTATGCTGTTCAGCTGGACTATACTTGAATCTTTTAAAATTAGAATCGTAGAGTTGGGAGAGACCTCACAGGCCATCCAGTCCAACCCCCTGCAAGAAGCAGGAAAATCTTATTCAAAGTACTATAAATTCAAATTAGCACTATAAATTCAATCTTTATTAAATCAGCACAGAGGCACTCTTAATCTTTTGGACTCATGTTTTTGGGGCTAACTAGAACTAAGAGAATCACATACATTTGTACTTGTTTATTGCATGTGGCGAGTTGTAAATAATGTCTGCAGATACCAGTATCTATATAAATGCCATGTGCCAAAATTTAAAGCAAACTGTACGACCTAAATAAAACATGACACTCAAATGGAATTAAGAGGGAAGTATTCCTTGGACATACTCAGTCTTGCATCACTGAACTATGACTATTTACTGGACAGATGTTCAACTGGATATGCCTGATCTTTGTGGCTTTATTACCTCTGTTGTGGCACTGAATTGGCAATTGTCAATGCAGAGAAAACTCAGCAGTGGCCCAACTCAGTTTAAGCATGTGTTGTCCTTTTGGCAGGAAATGGCTCATTTGCATGAGAGGCTTAGCTCATCCATTATCAATCTTGCAGTTGCAGTAGGATTTTATGCTCGGACATACGGATTCTTGTTTGCTGAAAATGTATACTACTCATTGGAAGAGACTATACACAGTTAATCTATCACTGGTTCTGGTGAGTGAAAGCAAAACAAACTGTTATGACATCAAAAAGCATACGATGTGGAAGCTACTCCACAATAAGCTGGTGTAAGGGTTATCTTGAAAATCAAAATGGTTTGCCAAAGAGTGGTGGTGGTGGTGGTGATAATAATAACAACAACAACAATAATAATAATGGAAGACTGCTTAGTAGTGACTCAATCCAAAAATTTTGTTGGAGCTGCCAACTAGAGTCCACTAAAGCTTCTTTCACACTCTTTTAGACACATTGAAACTTGTAGGGAGAAGTGACACAATATTCAAGATTAAGTGATTCTAGGAGCTCTGCAGCTGAAGCAATGAACTTTTACCAAAGCCAGTTTCTAAAGGACTTGTTGAAGGAAACCCATTACATGCTTTGGTAATGTATTCTGTTGCACTTTGCTTCATATGAACAGTAAATCTGTCATGTACTCTGACAAATATGAAACTCTCCTTTAAATTGAAACTAGTAGACATATGACGATGGCAAGAATGGATATTTAAATTGAGGGTTTCTACAATCCTATCATATTAACACCATGATATGAGTGGTGACAAAGAACAATAGATGGCCATTCTTTTTCAGTGCTTCCAAATGTTGCTGGTGGTACAACCAGAAGTACCTCCTTATAAATGCACCTCTTCTGGTAGACATGCATGCAATAACCCTGCCTCCTACACTGATGCTGTCATCTGCTTCCCTGGAATGTATGATATGTGGCAGTCTGATACTTTAATTCAACACTGAGGCTCCACATAACCATGTGCAAGAACAGTGAAAGCAAGCTTGGGCCAAGAGTATGCTGGTACTAGTACTTTTTACCACATTTCTAATCCCCATCCCTCTTGGCAAGTGAACTGCAATAATGCAAAATGTGCAGGATGCAGACACCTTAGGATAAAATCACAAAGACCATGAGGATGGTCATATTTCAACTGTCTATGCAGGAAAATTCACATGGACATTTTCTGTTCATAGACTAATAATAATATAATCAATCCTGCAATATATTTCACCAGATACCGCCTCTGCCCCCCACCCCAGAATCAGGAATGTCTCTGGTTTTGAGTTACGTCTATCTACATTTAAGCCAATCCATCTAGGTCCCAAACAATCAGTCCTGCTTCAGTGGTCTCTAGAGACAAGGGATATACAAGTTCATAATAGAGGTCCTCGTGTGCCAAAGATATTGCTCCTGCCTTCATATATACATGGCAATCTCAACACACTTGCTTCTTATGAACCCATTAGGGCACTAAGATTGTCTAGAGAGTCTCTTCTCTGCAGGATGTTGCACCGTATAGAACTTTTTGATTATTTAAAAAAGTTTTAATGTCATTATTAACACATGTTTTAATGGAAAACTATTTTAATTGTATATTTATACATTTATTCTGGTTTTAGAATTGTTTTAAGTAGAATTGTTTTTAATATGCTGTTAGCTGCCTTAAGTACTATTATTGAGAGTAAGGTGGGATATTAATAATAATAATAATAATAATAATAATAATAATAATAGTCATCTTATGAGCCTTGAAGTGGAGGCAGTATGATCTTATGGTGAAAACTCGTTAGACCTTTAAAGAACCATCTTGGAGGTGCAGTGGGGGTGATTAGAAATAAATATTTATTTTCTTACCTGTAAAACCTCTTAAGTTTCATCTGGGCATATAGTGGTTTTCCAAGCAGTTTGAGGGAGTCACCTTAACTGTAGACGTGGAGACAACCAAATGTGTCAACGTAAAGCAAGGTGACAGGTGGGAAGTGACACAAATGGCAAATAGTATGGAAGACCCCTTCTCAGTTTAGCTTGCTGCAATACAGTCTAAAAGGATCCCTTTTCTCTCAGCTTTGGCTCAAAAACCGAAAAAAATAGCACTGTGGCCTTCTATCCATGCAGAGGCAACACAGCTTGCCGATGGTATATTTTGTATGATGTGAGGGAAGGCACAACGTTAAGACCTTGGGACATTGCCTAATTCTAAACACATCCCATCTTACTGCTTTTCTTTTCTGATGCTCAATCAGCGCAGAAGTTAGATTTGCTCAGTTCAATACTCCCAAGTCAATTGGTATAGGATGGCAACATAAAGTTGCCATGTTTTTGCCATCTTTCCTTTTAAAATGACAGAATTCAATTGTTGGAATCTACAGAATTGACCATAGCTTGTTTAATGACGCTGCATCTATCAAAGAAATAGGCTGATGGCATCCTACCTGGGGATAAGAGAAGAAATATGTGGGCTACAATGAACTGAACTTCCTTGCTGACTCTGGGCCAAGGATAGTGACTTAAAACACCCCAAGCTACCATCTAGACAGGAATAGAGCTTGAGGCAATGAGTTGCTGAGTATATGGCAAGGGGCCTTCTTTGTAAATAAGTCTGAAGAGGGGAGGGACCTCCTTTGATAACTTTTTTACACATTTTGCAGCTTTCCTGGGAAATGTCAGCTGCCTCCTATGCAAGGAATAATGGCTAATATTTGCCTTCCTTTAGGAGCTTGCAGAGCTGTGGGTGGTAATGGGGGAAGCTCACACTGCTTCTTCACATGGCAACTACTGAAACGAGAAGAACCTTTAGCATCCCTTTCCAAAAAGGTTTGGTCCCTCTTGGAGAATCGCCCCTTTTAACCTAGCATCTTTAGAGTCAATTCATGTAGCTGCAGCTACCTGAAATGGTTTCCACTCAAGAGTAATTTTAACTGAGTCCTTGCCAGTCATCTACCTCTCAATGAAAGTGAACCCATGAAAAAGAGGAAGGTAAAGAGAGAGAAAGAGGAGAATGGCAAGCACAAGCATAACTGCTCAGTCCTCCTTCCAGTCTAATGACAACTTGGAGCAAACCCTCAAAAGTAACACTGACTTTTTCCCTGGCTCCCTTTCCTCTTTCGGCTTAAAGAGAAAACCTATATTAAAGCTGAGCTGGGTTTCTTTTTTTTCTTTTTTTTTTGGAGTTGAGGGAAACAGATGAAGACGGGATCCTTAAGGACGGCATCCTCTGCTCCTTCCTGTGTCGGGAGCATCAGTTCCCATGAGAGGACAAGGCTTATGAAAGTCAAGCCTCCTTCTCATCAAATACAACCCAATCATCAAGACTGCCCAAGCCAACGCAATTAAGCAGAGGCTGCCCACTCTGCCCACAGTGGTCAGAAAACTATGGCAAGAGCCCAGGCATGACAACACTGCTCTTGGAAAGCCCTTGACATGAAGTCAGGGTTGAGATGCTTGGAAAATGTGAGCGTCAATGTGAATCCAGAAATTCAAAAAACCTGTAGTGAGATCTAATGAGATCTCTAAGGCTATGCTACCCTTCATGTAAGAACCCGTCAGTCTGGCCATGGCCGAGAGCTCACCGGGAAACTACCGGCAGTTGGTTAGCATGGGAGAGGCCCAGAAAGCAGGGGCCCCTCCTCCAGAAAAGGGTAATCTCCCATCCAAAAAAGAAAAACAGAAAGAAAGAGTCTGAATAATTATAATCATCATAATCCACAACCACAGCTAGAGGAGAGAAGAAATGGTCAGCCCGAGAGCTCAGGAAGAGCATCCTCCGCAAAAAGAAAAAAACAAAGAGTAACACAGGTCACAGACTTCCAAGCGCGAACACGACCACTGGAGAAGGCCCATGCTTTGGCAGAGAATGCAAATACTGTAAAAGTTTTTTGTGGGTTTTTTGTTTTGTTTTTTATATTTTATGTATATATATGTATATATATATGCATTTTTTCACCTAACAAACTAACACCGTTCAACACTGGGGTCGACACAGGAAGGTGGAGCCTTTGCTTGTTGGTTTGTTTGAAGTTGAGACATTTTCATTGCAACACCTGGTCACCTGAACAGCCAGACGGACGGACACAAAGAAATGGAGGTTGGTGGGGATGGGAGGCGTAGTGCGGCCACACTGCGAATTGGACAGCTGGGTTGGTTTGGCTGGGTTTGCTGATTTGTTTTTTTTTTGTTTTTGTTTTTTTTAGAATTGAGTCTGGTTGGATTTTTTTGTCTTATGTGGGTTTTTTTTCTTTTCTTTTTCTTTTTGCAAACACAGGCACTGGAAATGAAACAGGGGGAGATGGGAAGGGGGGACACGAGCATGCGGGCACGTGCTTGTCACCGCGGCTCCTGGCTAGCGGCTCCGCTCAAATCACCGTCTCCTTCGGTAAGAAGCCAGAACAGCCAGCATGAGTTCTGAAAAACACAAGAAGGAAGGGAGGATGCTGAGATTGATCACCTGGGAAAATGAGCTCATGGGCTTTTTCTGCGGACAAGGAAAACTACTCCATACAGAAGTCCCAAATGATTTTCGCACTGCTAAAAAGGCAAAAACAACCCTGGTATTGGTGCCACTCTAAGCTGACTTATGTTCTTCGGGCTTTTAAATTGTCTTTATTTTTAAACAAGTACAATAATCAAATGAAACCAAATGAAACAGTTATGAGCAAGACTAGCGAAACAAAACTAACCCAAACTATTCTAACCACCCATCCATCTTAGCCTGCACACAAAAGTCAACATTGACACTGAAATACAACACTGCCTGAGCTCTGTGAGTGCAGCATTCTTCCAAATGAAGCAGAGTGTTTGAAGATTGGAATACCAAGGTGCTTGTTTATAAAGCTGTTGTCCTCCCAACCCTTTGAAATATGCCTGCGAAATGTGGAACTGTCTACAGATGTCACACTCAACTTCTGGAACTATTCCATCAGTGTTATCTCCGAAAAATCCTACAAATTTCTTGGGAAGACAGGCGGACAAGTGTCAGCATTCTGGAAGAAGCAAAGACCACTAGCACTAAAGCAATACTTCGATGCCATCAATCCCGCTGGACTGGCTACGTTGTCTGAATGCCTGATCACCATCTCCCAAAGCAGTTACTATACTCCCAACTCAAGAATGAAAAACAGAATATTGGTGGACAGGAAAAGAGATGTAAAGATGGGCTTAAAGCTAACCCTAAAAACTGTGTCACAGACACTTGAGAACTGGGAAGCCCTGGCCTTTGAGCACTCTAACTGGAGGTCAACTGTAACCGGCAGTGCTGCAGAATTCGAAGAGGCACAAATGGAAGGCTTAAGGGAGAAACGTGCCAAGAGGAAGGCACATTAAGCTAACCCTGACCGGGACCACCTTCCACCTGGAAACCGATGTCCTCACTGTGGAAGAACATGCGGGTCAAGAATAGGTCTTTACAACCACATACATATCCAGCGCCAAGACACTATACCTGGAAGGCCATCATGCTCAGACAACAAGGGATCGCCTACGTACTTCCCATGAGAGCAGGAGAGAGAAGGGAGACCCCCAGACCCAGCCAGCCCTAATGTGATGATTAAGTGAGGAAATGCAAGAAACCAATTCCAGAACTCCCAAAGAGGGGTACAACTTTTATGCAATACAGACTATTGAACCGTGAATCATGATAGTTGTTTTCCTTTTTCATTTCTTCTCAGCCCATCTTCCCTAGGAGTGGGGAAAGCTCTGCCATTTCGTGGCCTCATCTTACCTTCACTGGAGTGGTGCCACTGGTGCTCCTGAGCAGTGGAAGTGGACATTCTGCCACTTGCCATCACGGCGGTGCCAGACGCGGGTCTCTTCAGACTGGCATGTGCGAGGACGGCCCTGCCCATCAATATACTGTGTCAGGCGGATGTAGGCAATGCAGGCGGCGTCTTCCCCAATTACATGCACATGAGGGTTCAGGATAGTTGTGTGGATGGGCTTATTGTTCTTAGATAACACTGGAATGACAGAAGCAAGAAAGTAGAGTGAGTTCTGGAAGAAAAGCTGGTTCTAACGAAGTGGAAAGTTACGAGTGCAGAATAGGATAAGCAACTATAGTGGTGACAGGGATGGAACAATTTATTTCCTTTGGGATTCTCTCTCCACAAAAAAATATATTGAGTTTATCTCCTATTAAAGAGGCCTATAGGAATTTGGACAACTGAGATAAACATTTTTTCTGCATGGCTCGAACTAGTTGGTGATGTAGAAGGTTCTTTTTGCAGTTAAAGCAGCCATTTTAAGGTGGAGACGAGGGAAAATGTTTGATGAACGTAATATGGGGGATTAGGTGCAGTCCCACATAAAATACCAGCATTGGGCAGTAATCTTGTCAAAGAAAAAAAGATATAAATATGCACAATGGAAGAATGTCTCTCTGTGTGTTTTCATGCTCTAGATTTCAACATAATTTTGAGCGGTGTGATTGTTGTGTGCCTTCAAGTTTTTTCTGACATAATGGTGTTCCTCAGTCAACCATTTCGTGGATTTTCTGAGGCTTTGTGTGTATGTTTCGCCTAAGGTCAAACAGTGGTTTTTCCATGGCCAAGCGGGAAATTGAACCCTCCAGAGTCATAGTCCAATACTCGAGTCACTACACCATGCTGCCTTCCTTTAGTAATAGGAAGTATTCCAATACTGGATCTACATACAGTTAATTCTCATTACCTTTGATGAGAATGCACTTCATGTTTTTGGGATCATATCTATTCAGAGTATGTAGAGATGGTTCCAGATGTGAATTGGCTAGCAAGAGCCTTTCACATTGAAGTCCTTTAGTGTTGTGATGGAGTCTTCAAGTAGAGATCCTACTAGTTGTATTAGAAGAAGCAGGAAAACTGCTCGTGAGCAAGACTCTGATGAGGAGCAACAAAGGAAGAGAATCCAGGAAATACTTATGGAGCTGTCTGATGATGATACTTTTGAGGGTTTTGAAGGGGATTGTGGGACTGGGAGTCAGGAGGATGGGATGTCAGACTCTGGGAGTCAGGTGATGGATTGGACTAAGGTTCAGGAGATCCGGGGGATTCTTGAGGAGCCCACAAGCAGTGGTACATTTGAGAGATGGCACAGAGAAGATACAGATGGATCCTGGGGAGTTATGGGTTTGGATAGAAGGTGGTCTGGCTGGAGAGACCGTAGAAGGGCTGCAGCTGGAGGTGGGGCGTTGGGTGACTCCAGCTCTGATGAGGATTTGCAGCAACCAGCTGTGGATGGGGCGTTGGCTGGCTCAAGTTCAGAGAAGGACTTGTAGATAAAAGTAAGTTTGTTGCTAATGTAACTTTGCAATCGGCAAGGTGTTTTGTTGGGCACTTTTCGGGATCTCTGTTTCAGAAGACGTGTTTGGAAGACTGCTTTGGGACCTGCCGGCTTGCCTCCGTCGCTTTGGCTCTTTGTGTTTACCTTGGACTAGAATTTGGTGGCTGTGACTTCTCCCTGACGACTTGGACTGGAACTCGAAGCCTGTGACTTCTCCCTAACGACGCGGATCAGACGTGGCAGTTGTGACTTCTCCTTTACAACGTGGTTTTGCTTTAGCAACGTTTTGGGGCATTGTGTGGCCGTTGGTCACTGTGGGTTACTGCTGGTAGCTTTCATGTGTTTGTTTAGCTCCAACCAGCAGGTGGAGCGAGTTTCCAGCCTTTTCAACTAAGTTTGTTTTAATCTGGATTATTTCCCAGGATAATTCAGATTATATCCCAAGTTTGGGTCTTTGAGTTCTTTTTGGACATTGTTACCTCACACTGAAGAGAAAGTGTTTTGAGCCTCCTTTTGGTTGTTTCCTAGGCTCTTTTGTGTTGTTTTTGCAATAAACTGAGTTGTTTATATTGGCTGGCATCTGAATCGTAACATTTAGATAGGACCTTTTTGCCTCAGTTAAAGCCTAACATAAGATGGGCCTCCATGGGAAGACACTGGCAATTCCATGGAAAACATAAGTTGTTTCCTGTCTCCCACAGGCAATAAATATGTTGGGAAGGTTGCAAGGAAGAACCAGAAAGTGGTAATCTTAAACACCAGATGCTGTTTCTCATGAAAGTTGGCTTTTGTGTAAAGAGAATTGGGTGCTGCTCATAAACAAAAGGGTTTTCCCCTTCCCATATCTTACAGGACAAGATGTACTCACAGTTTTCAAAGTAAAATCTGTGGAAGTCCATTCCTTCAACAAGGTTGCCCAGCGCTTCAGGTTCAAATGATGTTAGGCCGGGATCACAGATTTTTCTATACAGGCAAAAAACACAGATGGAGATAAGAGGGATCTTTCTGAAAGACGAAAGAGATCTATTCTCCTTGGTCACCTGCTAAAGGGTTTGTTTCAAAGGTGTCTCTACAGTGAGAAACTTGTGCCCTTTCTTCTGCCAGTTTCAAGAAATCTGGGCTACTATTTTTCACAATAGATGTTTATCAAGAAGAAACAATATCAATCTAACAGAGAAATGAATTACTAGTATGACCCAACAATCTGCTGAAGTATATCACTTCAAGAAACAGACTGAGGATGTCAGAAGGCTAAAGCTGAGTTGCTATTTTATTTGGAGGATTCTGATTCAGGAACTTGATGGGGAGGTCTTTTGACTCTATATTATTTCTTATTGCTGGTTGACAATTCAGTAAGGACAATACTAATTTTGGATGACAAGCCTAGATAAATAATTGCAAATTACACTTACTAGTGACATCTTACCAGCACAATCCCAACCATCATTTTCTAGATCGAGAGCAACGCTGTCATATATCTTTCCTATTGTTATGACACAATATCAATAATTTCTACAGCATATTGTAAATATGATGTGGGGGAAAACCTTGCCTGCAACATCCACTAGCTTAAAGCAAGCAGCATAGTGACCCGATTTGTCTTCTCCCGACAAAAGGCACTACAAGCATCAATCAATGGGAATACAGAAAATATTTGGTTTGGAGCCAAGTATTTCAATGAAATCTCATGTACAGCCTACTCACGCATAGGCCTCGAAGTCCCCATTATTCACAGCCTCTATCAGCTGCTCTGTGATCTTGATGATTTCTTGCTTGCGTGCTGCAGATGGAGCCATGAGAAGGAGGCGAGAAAAGAGAAAAAGAGAGGCAGAATAAGCCACAGTTGGTGAGCCATTTGCCCTAAATCCCTAGTAGAAAATGAAATGCTTTGGTTATCCTTGCATTCCCACTCTTCAGCAAGCGTTTGTTAGATAGCAACAAAAGTATGTAGCGATAACAGACAAGGGAGATCCATATTCAAACCCTCATTCAACCACAATGCTAGTTCATTCATTCTGTGCCAAATCTTTGCAAAGTTGCCGTAATGGTTAAACTGGGAGGTACACGATAACTGAATGTTCTGCCTGGAGTTTTAGACCATCACGGATTTTGATTCTATCCAAGAATATAGGAATCGCTGAGATATTGCTGTATACTCTTAACATTCCAAGCAGTGCCCCTTTTTATAATTGTGCTATTAGGATCATATTTATGGAGATTTTACTCGGATGTTTCACCAATCCTTTTGGAATTGCTTGCTGAGCACCTGTCATTGCTGGAGCCATGGGTGTTTTCCTAGAAGTGTAGGATCCCAGTTTATAAATGTTGATATTTCAAAATCTGCTATCCCTCAGGTTTGCCTAATAACAGCACAAAAAATTCCAATTCAGTTCACTGAGACCCAAGTGCATCAGCATCCCTCTCTTATGAGTATTATATAATAATAATAATAATAATAATAATAATAATAATAATAATAATAATTGTTGTTGTTTTTAGGATTTATAATCCATCAAAGTCATTTTTCCAAGCTCACACTTTAGGAAGCCAGAAACTTTCACCAGACTAATATCTGATTCTCTACACACTACAAGCACACTCCAGAGAAAAGGCATGGCTTCGTTCTGTCCTGGGGCTGCCCATAGCTTCCCCAGATGAATCACCCCAATACGTCTGTGGCCAACATGTCAAGAAGATCTGGGAAGATGCATGAATTTGCAAGTGACCCAGTTAGAACAAACACTATGAATAATGCAGCACTCAAGTGGCAGACATGGCGTCAGCATCCTTGGCAAGGTCATCTCCTTTGGAAACTTATGCCCCGATTGGGTTTGGAGAATCCATTTCATACCTGCTGCACCCTGGATAGATCCAATGCCCCCATCAAGAGACTTCTTTACCGATCTCAGCATTACAGTATAGGAATCTGAGATCATCAGAAACTGTTGGATGATTAAAAAGCCTGGAGAACCCCAAACATGGCTGGTAAATTGTGAAGTTCCATTTAATGGGAGTTGAGATGAGAGTCCAAGGGATACTGAATCAAGAGAAACAGGGCTATTCTCTGTACTTGAGGGAAGAGTTACACACTGTTCTCTCCAGAACTGTACTGCTACGCTGCCTGAACTATTTCCATCTGAGCTGGCGATGATCTGAACTCCATCTTCACAAATTGGTTTTTGACTATAGGCCTCCCATATGCTCCCTCTACATCCATTTGTCCTTGTGCATCCTTTCAAATTTTAATCAAAAAGCACGTAGTAAGGAATGTGGATGTGTGAGCTTTTCAGCTAAAACACAAAATGGGATTTTAATACATAATGATTGAAGACCTAGCTTGATTACAGATTTTCCAAGCATATCACAATATTGAACAAGTTTTCCTCATCTGAAATATGCAAACAACAGTAAAGCTGACTCGTATGCATTTTCGTGGGAGCTTTGGCAGCTGAGAGACAACAAGCAAACTCTTCAAACAAGCAAGCAGGCAAGCAAACAGGTAAAATTAACCAGGATCCCATAGTTCCCTGGAGCACAGCTACCCAAAGTAACTATCCAACTTGAATGCAGTTCACTAGCTGTTACAAATGGGCTGAGAAATCTACTTGTCTGGGATTACGAAGGGAAAAGGGGAGAGGCAACTGGCAATAATAGGCTGCTTCTCTTTCAGTGATTTCACAACCACTCTTTCCCTTGGTTTTCATTTCTCTATCCCACTCTGAGGTGCGAGTGCAAAGTGAGGCTCCTTCCCTGTAATACCTCATCCTATTTTGCTCATTTATGGAACCTGGAAAAATAACGCACCAAGGCTACAATTCCATACATATTTATCTGGGAGTAAAGTCCACTTACTACAATGGGACTTACATCTAAGTAGACACGTACAAGACTGCTGTACGAAAGAGTGGGAGAGTGCTGTCCTTTACCTAGCCTACTTATAGATAAAAGTACAGTTAAAGCTTGTGAAGAATGAACTTCATAGTATTAGGTCTTGGAAAAAGCCGTGGCCAGTGAAGGCAGACACTCTTCTGACTTTATATGGTAAAAGGAGATGAAAGGGAAAGAAATGAAAGCACTTTCTCTAGCCTTCTGGAAAAGCCAGTCCTTACCTGTGAGCTTCCCTGCTGGCATGCTTCCTTCCCCTTTGAACTAAGTCCTCTCTTCATACCCTGCTCTAACACTCTTGGCCAGGCATCTCAGTTCATCCTTGCCAGTGTCTCCCTTCCGCTGTAAATGTGCCAAACTGTCATCCATCTCTGTAAACGAACACCACTACCAGGGACTCCCACTTTCTCAGTTTCTCAGTTCAGGGCCGAGAGAGACACTATGACCTTATGATTCCTCACCCCCTGAGAATGTAATTTATGCTGCAGAATCTTGGTCATTATTTTTTTAAAATCTTTTGAAAACAGCAGGTAGTGAGCATCATCCTAGAAAAAAAATCCCATTTAATTCCCATATAACAAAGGAAATTCACTACTACAGATGTAGAAGTCAAGCAATTCCCTAGCTGTTGTTGGGTTATAACTCCCAGCAGCCCTAGACAGCAATTTCAGTGGGAAGGAATGCTTGCTAACAATATTAAAATGGCATTTTAGTTCCTAGCTCTCCTATATGAAGATGCTGAAATAACTATCTGCAAAGACGGAAAGGATGCTTTCCACCTCCAAAACAACTGGCACATTTTTACAGACTGTATTTACCATATATACTCGAGTATAAGCCGACCCGAATATAAGCTGAGGCACCTAATTTTACCACAAAAAAAACCAACGTATTGACTCGAGTATAAGACAAGGGTGGGAAATGCAGTAGCTACTGGTAAAATTCAAAAATAAAAATAGATATCAATAAAATTACATTAATTGAGGCATCAGTAAGTTAAATGTTTTTGAATATTTACATAAAACTAATTTAAGATAATAATAAAACTTTAATAAGATAAGACTGTCCAACTCTGATTACCTATATACTCGAGTATAAGCCGACCCAAATATAATCCGACCAGGACCTTCACTCGAGTATAAGTCGAGAGGGGCTTTTTCAACCCTAAAAAGGTCTGAAAAATTCAGCTTATACTTGAGTATATACTTGAGTGAATCAACACTAAAAAAAAAAAAATTAAGATTTATTTAACCAGATGACAGCAATAGCGGCACATTAAACCTGTGGTAGCTGCAATCTTATGCATGACTATCTGTGATTAATCCTGTCTGTGCCTTATTTTTAAGTAGATGCGCACACAGTTGTACTATCAACATATACCATAGTTAACTATTCCAATGGGAAAGTAGGGATGTATATGTTACACCAAGCCACAGCCTGACTCCTGTTAGAATCATAAAGTTGAATGAGGCTACAAAGGCTACCTAGCCTGTGCTGCTCAGAAATACACAACTAGAACACTCCTAAAATATGTTCATCCAGCCTCTAGTTAAGAACCTACAAAGATAGTCGACCACTCTCGTAAGGCAGTATATTCTATTGCTGAATATTCAGGAGCAGCGGAAATGATCCTGAGTTGATCCTGAGATGGCATTTCCACTGCTCCTAGATGTGTCAGTAAGTCTCATTAGGAGTATATGGCGAAAATTGGCCCTCACTTCTCACCCTTAATGGCTTCTTCCCCACGAACTTTAGGAACTGAACGGATTATCAAATTGTGTCATAAAGCTAATGCACACTGCTTGCCCGCATACCTATTACCTTCGTGGGATTAATGGATTAGGATGTAAAACCATGCAATAACACTATTAGGTGGTTATTCAAAATCTACAATGTAGCCATGAGCACCGGGTTTGAACAAAACAAGTGGGGCTCAGCTGCAGCGAGAACAGGCTACTTACGATCTGAAGGCAGAGGGTTTGTGATGAGTGGAAGTGGGAAAAGCGGGGTGAGAGCAGGCTGTGGCCCCCCAGCTTCTGGGGCTCCAGAGCCCCTTTTCACCAAGCTTAGGACATCAGACAAGTTGGCAGCTGGTGCAAAACAGATGAAAGAAGGCATAGAGAGACTAGTAAAAGAACAAACAAAACTAAATGAAAAGTGGAGAGGATTAGAAATACAAGGAGAAAAGGGGGCCAGGCCAAGGAAGGGGACTGAGAAAATCAAGAGTCGATCTCTCACTGATGAACCAACAATTGTGCATCATCTCAAAGCTCCTTGTCAGTTGAAAGGTGAGAAATGTTTTAATAAAATAAGTAAAGTTCTATATTATACCAGTATAAAAGAGATCTTTGATTAGACGGGAAAGGGCATTCTTTGCAGAATGAACTATGACGGTTAGGTAACATTCTGAAGCCTTTTTCTTCTTTTTGTTTCTTCCAGTACTTCATTCTTCCTTGATTTACTGAAGAACACAAATAAGTGTTCTTATAGATTGCAGCTCCCAGCATTCACTGCCAGCAAGTGGCTATGATGCCTGAGGATTTTGGGAATAGTGATTCAAAAAAGGAAAGGGGACAATTTCAAGTTCTGATTTGCTGTGCATTAAACTTTGCCAGAATGACCGACTTAAGGGACTTCTTAGAAAACGTCTCTTAAATTAGCCTCCTACTAGAAAAACATCCTGCTTCATTCTCTAGGAATATCCTGATTTTCAACAAATATATTTTAAAAAATTAAGTTCCCTGCAACATATTTCTAAGGCTACTTTTAAAGCAATCTTGTTGAAAGCCCATCCATGCCTTGGAAGTTCAGGAAAAGTAGCTGAAATACAAAAACTATAGAAAAGTTCCTGAGGAGGTTTGGGTGATGTTCTATGCAACATCCTCACTAGATTTATTAATCTTTCTCGAGGGCATGACAATGGAAGATCACCTCCTCAAGTTGCCCAAACATCCAAAGGTTTCAATAGCAGTCCAGAAATTGCAAAGAAGAAACCTCAGTGAAGCCCAAACTACTCACATTGGGGAGGAAGAGGGTTGGCAATGTTGGAGGGAAGGCATGGATTGGGGACTGAGGACTTTGGCTCTTCACCTTCTGGTGGCCCAGAACCCTTTTTCATCATGCCCAATACATCACAGAATTTGGCAGCTGGGGTCAGACAAATGAAAGAAGGAAGGGTAAGATATGAAACACAAAGAAAACGGCAAAAAGGAAATGAGGAAAGGAGAAAGGAAAGAATAAGTGCAAGGCATGGGAAACAATGGGGTAAAGATCTGGGCCCTTAGCATCTTCTGCCAAATCAGTCCACCGTAAACACTGCACAACAGATTTGTGTAAATGTCTAGGGAATGTTCAGAAACCTTTTAGTGTTGCAAAAATTTAATGACCCTAACATTTAACTAAGGGGACCCCATTTGGGATTGGGATCCTCAGTTTAAGAAGCAGTGGTCTAGAGCCGACTTTAAACACGCCGAACATGGGCAAGTTAAATAACAAAATATTAGCAAATCCAATATTCTGAGGATCAAAATTACAGAGCTTTTATTTGAAGTTCCTCTAAATTAGGGATAAAAATGGTGTGGCTAACCACACTAAGATTATCTGCCTCCATAGATTAATTTTTTCAGAAACGTTGTCTTTCTTGATCTGTAGTTATGTATCAATTAGGGGAGTATGAGCCGTGGTGGCGCAATGGGTTAAACTCTTGTGCTGGCTGAATTGCTGACTTGAAGGTTGGTGGTTCGAATCTGCGAGACAGGGTAAGCTCCTGTCTGCCAGCCCTAGCTTCCCATGCGGGGACATGAGAGAATCCCTTGCAGGATGGTAACACATCCGGGCGTTCCCTGGGCAACATCTTTGGAAACGGCCGATTCTCTCACACCAGAAGTGACTTGCCGCAATTCACTTCTGACACGATTAAAAAAAAAAACTGGGGAGTTACACCTTTCTGGATTCTGTATAATATTTGTGGCACTCCATCTAGTGATCCCTATTACTTACATTGGAAAGGAAGAGGATTTGCAACCCCTGAGGCTAGACTGAGCAGGGGTCTGGAAGGCTTTGGCGCTTCAGCACTGGGGGGCCCAGAACCCCTTTTCACCATGCCTAATACATCAGACAGTTTGGCAGCTGGGGTGAGAGGAGGGAAAGAAAAGAAACCAAGTAAAACAAAGGGAAAGGCAATGAAATGTAGGGCAGGAGAGGAAGAAATGCTAGAAAATGGAAACAGGACAGAATGACAGAATTCCTAGTCTAAAATTGTGCCTGGCATCCTATCAGTTAAGGATTTGGAATTCAAGAGTATTCAGTAATATCACAATCTTGACACCATTGCTATGATCTTAAATTCCACTTCCCCAACTTAATATCAACAACCAGAAGCTGTGTTGAGTATTGGAAGCCAAGACCTACAAGGAGCAGCTTATGGAGCTGGGCCTGTTCAGCTTGGAGAAAAGAAGGCCAAGTGAGAACAAGCATAACCATTGTTTACTTCCTTGTGCAGACAAAACACAAATATTTTCTTTCAGAAGTGAAAATAAGAAAATGTTATTTATGTTCCTTTGCGCAACATCTCGTCAGACCCTCTTGTATGTGGTGTCAGGTGCTGCAAACCTAGCATTCATTCCACTACTTACACTGAGGAGACAGAGAGTTTACAACAGCTGGAGATGGAGTGGCCAGTGCTGCTGATACTTCACCTTCTAGGGGCCCAGGTCCTCGTTTCACCATGCCTAATACATCACACAGTTTGGTGGCTGGGCCAGGAGAGATGAGAAAAGACAAGGAGAAAGGAGAGAGAGCAAAAACAATGGAAAAATAACAGAGGAATGGAAAAAACTGAAAAGGTGGATTAAGAAACAAGGATATAAGATATGATAGACGTGTCCATTAAGCTCCATCAATAATTGTTCTGCCAAAGTATGAATTGCACTCTTATTTGTGTATTTATGGTTACCAAAGACTTTTTTTTGGATCCAGGCCAATTTAGCAGAAATGAAGGAGTTTTCAACCTGTGGGTCCCCAGATGTTTTAGCTTATAACTCCCAGAAATCCCAGGCAGTTTACCAGCTGTTAGGATTTCCTGGAGTTGAAGGCAAAAACATCTGGGGACCCACAGGTTGAGAATACTGGATTAAACCCTTGCGCCGGCAGGACTGCTGACCGAAAAGTCGGTGGGTTGAATCTGGGGAGTGGGGTGAGTTCCCGTCTGTCAGCTTCAGCTTCCCATGCTGGGGCATGAGAGAAGCCTCCCGGGCATCCCCTGGGCAACATCCTTGCAGACAGCCAATTCTCTCACACCAGAAGTGATTTGCAGTCTCTTAAGTCACTCCTGGCACAAAAAAAGCTGAAATGAATGGAACATGTCTTACATTATTAGGAGTCCAATGCTATCAATCATTGATTTAGTCAGTTCTGTTTCTCTGGGAGTAATGCAGGGGCCTTGTGACTTACAAGCAGCAGCAATAGCAGCAGCAGCAGCAGAGGGCATCAGAGACGTCTGCGGATTGGGAGGAAGTTCAGGGGCAGATCCTGGATTCACATGGCTTTTTACAACCTCATTATCAGTGATCTTAACTGGGGAGAACAGGTGAGAATGGATGGAAAAAGGAAAGAAAGAAAATAAAACACCATAAAGAAAGTAAAAGGCTACTTGGGTGTGAGAAAAGAGGAAACTGAGGACAGGAAAGCAGAATATACATTAATGAGGAAATTAAAATGGATGGAGAAATGAAAAAGACTGCAAGACGACAGCTAACTTGAGGATTTGCCCAAGAAAAAGAACAAATCACATTGTAGAGTGTGCTCCCCAGAGAGGTTTATACAATTCTTCTGATATCATTTATGTTTTATTAGCCCATATTACAATTAAAGAGGAGAGGGAAGTACCAAGACTAAGAGATACTCACAGCTCGTCTAACAACTTAGCAACTCAGTTGAGACCATGGCACATAAATCAAATTTTAAATTTCTACCAGAACATGGAATGAATTTAGTACAATTCCCACAATCTCAGTCCAAAAAAGTAACTTTTCCAAGCTCAACAATTACTGTAATAACCACACTGATGTTCAAGATACTTGCAATTTCCTAACACTTCCACTAGGCTACAGATCTGCAGCACTGCAATGCATGTTTGCTCTGAATGTTTCAGAACTGGAAGAGGAGATGGAGTAACTGAACACCTCAAAAGTGTGATTATAAAATATAAGTAGGCCAATATCAGAACAATGTGACAGACCTATTTAGAACACCAAGCTCACACAGTAACTTAACCAGACTAAATTTGGATGTATCATTTACTAACAGAATGAGCAATTAGCTACATCATGGAATGCTTTTGTTGTTTCTCAGTTTACTTTGTGTCTAGAACGACTAGGATAATGTGGCAATACAGTCTTTGCCTCCTGCTTCCTTGGTGCCATGCATAGCGCTGCTCTTGGTTGTCTCTTCCTTTTGCAGTTTATTTCCTACTGATGATACAGTAGAGTCTCACTTATCCAACATAAACGGGCCGGCAGAATGTTGGATAAGCAAATATGTTGGATAATAAGGAGGGATTAAGGAAAAGCCTATTAAACATCAAATTAGGTTATGATTTACAAATTAAGCACCAAAACATCATGTTATACAACAAATTTGACAGAAAAAGTAGTTCAATATGCAGTAATGCTATGTAGTAATTACTGTATTTACGAATTTAGCACCAAAACATCACAATGTATTGAAAACATTGATTACAAAAATGCGTTGGATAATCCAGAACGTTGGATAACCGAGTGTTGGATAAGTGAGACTCTACTGTACTATTGACATCAAAGTTGTGTCTGCATCTACTCCATTCTTTCCATGACTTTTCTTTTGCTCCCATGGCCAGATTATCAGTGATGCAATTGCTCCATGTCCTTTATTAGCTAAAGACCCAGTGCAGGTGGAGACTATGGGTGCATCTACACTGTGGAATGAATGCAGTTTGACGCCACTTTAACTGCCATGGCTCAATGCTATGGAATCATTGGGAGTTGTAATCTGATGAGGCACCAGCACTCTTTGGAAGAAGACCTAGTAAAATTACAACTCCTACGATACTATAGCATTGAGTCACGGCATTTAAAGTGGTCATGATGGAATCAAGTACAGTAGAGTCTCACTTATCCAACATTCATTTATCCAATGTTCTGGATTATCCAACGTATTTTTGTAGTCAATGTTATCATGATATTTTGGTGCTAAATTCGTAAATACAGTAATTACTACGTAGCATTACTCCATATTGAACTACTTTTTCTGTCAAATTTGTTGTATAACATGATGTTTTGTTGCTTAATTTGTAAATCATAACCTAATTTGATGTTTAATAGGCTTCTCCTTAATCTCTCCTTATTATCCAGCATATTCACTTATCCAACGTTCTGCCAGCCCGTTTATGTTGGATAAGTGAGACTCTACTGTAATAAGCAATACCTGTCAAAATCCCCTTTCTACGCAACTCTTAAAAGCACAGGCACTTTCTTTAGTTTTTACTGTGGCAACTTCATTAGAGTTAATTTTGTTCCAGTCATCTTTGTTTAAAAAATACTTGAATATTCTCCTTTTCTCTCTCCTTAGTTCTTTGTGAGGCTTCTGCCTCGTCCACTACATATGTTCAATCTTGAAAGATTACATATCCACAAACAATACTCCCTTGAAGCAAATGCTACATTGCAAAGTCACTGCATTTCACTTCGTGAAATAGCTGAAATTCCCCCTGTCTTGGGAAAAGAAGGCTCAGGAGTTTTTAACCAATCTTCAAGAAAAACTCAACCAAGTCCATCTACTCATAGGTTACACCAGGGGTCCCCAAACTTTTTAAACAGGGGGCCAGTTCACAATCCTTCGGACCATTGGAGGGCCGGACTATAGTTGGCCACCGAGCAATAACAACAACAACAACAACAACAGCAATAATAATAAAAAGGGAGTTGGAAGAGACCCTTTGGGCCATTGAGTCCAATCCCCTTTGTGCACCGAAAGCACAAGCAAAGCACCCCTGACAGATGGCCACCCAGCCTCAATGTTAATATAATAATAATAATAATAATAATAATAATAATAATAATAATAATAATAATAATAATAAAGAGGGTTGGAAGAGACCCCTTGGGCCATTTTGTCCAATCCCCTTCTGCCTCTGCGGACCAAAAGCACAAGCAAAGCACCCCTGACAGATGGCCACCCAGCCATAATAATAATAATAATAATAATAATAATAATAATAATAATAATAATAATAATAATAATAATAATGGTTGTAAGAGAAGAAGAGAACCCTTGGGTCATTTAGCCCAACCCCCTTCAGCCCTTGTGCCGTGGGGGCCGGATAAATAGCTTCAATGGGCCGCATCCGGCCCCCGGGCCTTAGTTTGGGGACCCCTGGGTTACACCTTTGTTCAGAGAAAAAATCAGGCATTTTGTGCTGCACACATTGGTTTCAAGAAAACATGCCCCTTCCCTATTACAACAAGTCCTTCTAAGACACAAAACCAATGTTAACTTCAAGGAGATGCGCTTTAAAATCATTGAGTTGTTAAGGACAGAAACATACAGTATGTAAATACCGAAGAGGAACGATCTTAAAACTGGTGCGCCAGCTGTGACTGTACCTTGAGAAGTCTGACGTGACCATGGTGGTCCACGCCTCTCTCCCCTCCCTCAAAAGCAACTGCCTGCTCACTTTCCACTTGATGCAGTTTGCACTCCGCACATCTGCAATGATCCAAGTACTAACTGGGTTGACCCTACCTAGTTTCCAAGATAGTGCAAGTCGCGTTCTGTTAACAGCTTTTAATCTCACAATGCTTTGATTTTCTGGATGTCCCCTTAAGACCATTACCTTTTGTGTCCTCATCCTCTATGGTGGTGTTTGTGCTGTCGGATGATTCCTGTAGAAAGATACAGGGGAAGAAGGAGGAAAAAAAAAACCCAAAATGTTAGTGGCTCTTTCTGGAAACAAAGGCTTGAGGAGAGGCTGAAGTTGCAGAACATGGACTTGTAGCCAAAGAGGGATGAAATCGAAAGAGGGAAGGCTCAACTAGCCCCTTCCATTTATTTTCAAAAGACCTGCATCTAACAAAGAAGTCACTACCATGTTTCCCCGAAAATAAGTCAGTGTCTTATATTAATTTTTGCTCCCAAAGATGCACTAGGTCTTATTTTCAGGGTATGTCTTATTTTTCCATGAAGAAGAATTCACATTTATTGTTGAACAAAAAATTTGAACATTTATTATATACTGTACAGTAGTTGTCATCACAAACCAGCATAACCAGACAAACTGTGAATCCTATCAAAAATTTCTTGTTACTACCATTATTTCCATGTACAACAATCTATGGTATGTACATTTACCGATCCTGCATGCTCTGGTGTTCTGTTCGACGGACATGCTTACAAACAAAAACTTTGCTAGGTCTTACTTTCGGGGGAGGCCTTATATTTAGCAATTCAGCAAAACCTCTACTAGGTCTTATTTTCTGGGGATGTCTTATTTTAGGGGAAACAGGGTATTAATCAGTCCATTTCTTTTTCCTGTTCCTAAGAGTGGCATTTCTAAATCCAGGTAGTTTCAAAGCTATAAAAAAAAAGATTATACTAAAGAGAGGACATTCATTTTGAGATTTCAGTATGGCCTCACATTCTTATCTTTTAAAAAATTACAACTTCATAACTGTTTTTGAACCATACTTAATATTTCTTCTCATTTGAAGGAACATCTGGAAATGAAAGAGTTCTGTTTCTCTTTATAAATGAAACAAATTAAGTCCAAAGTATGGGGGATTGGGTACTAATTTACCACTACATAAAGGTGGGATGTAGAAATCTGATTGGCTCGCCCATTTGTTTTCTTTGCTTCTGAAACTGGAAATACATGCATCTGATCTGTAGTGTAATCTGTTACTTAGTCTAAGACTGTGGTTCTCAACCTGTGGGTCCCCAGGTGTTTTGGCCTATAACTCCCAGAAATCCTAGCCAGTTTACCAGCTGTTAGGATTTCTGGCCAAAAGATCTGGGGACCAACAGGTTGAGAACCACTGCCCTAGAACATAATTGCTTAGAGGTTGGTATCTTCTAGTTAAAGTAGACATTGGGCTATTCATTTGACGCCTACTATAATTCAACATTCTAATTTGCAGATTGAAATAGCATTGCTCATAATAGCAAGAAATTTCTTCTTCCCCAGCAATTTATCATTTAAACCCCTCTTACTCCCAAGAATGTCCAGTTCAGTGCCAACAATATACTTCTGTGTCAGGATAGGCTTCCCACGACCTAAAGGCCAAGAAATGCTCTGAACTACAGTGCTGAGAAAGACAGCAGAAATTAAAGCTAATTTCCCCATATTTCTGTGACCATTTTCCTTAAGGAATTCTTTCATTTGTGCTTAAAGCTTTCAGAAACCCCACTCAAATATATTATGATGCTATTGATGACAAAGGTCAGGGTCAGGCACTCTCCAAATGTGCTTCCATTTTGACATTTCTTCTTCCCCTCAATCATTTGACATAGGAGAATCTGGTTTAATATCAGTTCACTAACAAACACAAAAGTGCCTGGTCCTGATGCTTACTCATGGTTTAATAAAACCTACTGCCATCCATGTTTTATGGAAATATTTTCTACCAAATTTCACTCTGTTTATCAAATTGTAACAAATTAAACCTCTAAGGAAACAGAATTAGGAGTTACTGAGTGAGTTTATACTAGGGGTGTGTGAAGTGGCACAGAATCTATTCTGTTTTTGGATGCTCCCCTTCTGTTTTCGGGAAGATTCTTCCCGAAATGTTAACGGAACTCAGGGTTCTGAATTACAAATCTGAACGCCACCTGCCCCCAATGTCCCAGAATCTCGCCAAAAACAGAACGAGGCGGGGGGCACCCAAAATTCGAAATGAAAACAGAATGGATTTGCACACTTCTAGTTTATACAGGATAGCAAATGAGCTCCTTCCCAATAAATCAGACATTTAAATACATGTTATATCCAGTAATGAAGACAGAAAACTCAAAAATAAACAGAGCTTGGAAGTAACTAGTTACCAAATTGGGCAAAAGTAATCCCGTTGCTCAATAACTAAGGTTAATTTTATCTATATATTTATATATATATTTCTAGCAATATAAGTGTTATTATACGATTTGTAAAGATTGTGATACAGCAACTAAAACTAGCTGACACTGAAGTTTCATAACTGAGGTTATGAGAAATGTCAATATTTTAGAATTGGAACTCAATGGGAGATAACACCCCTCTTTTTGAGGTATAACCATCATGCTGCTTTTACAGTTATGGAGTTGTGGTCTTGCAATAAAGCAACTTGTCCTGTGCCTCCTGTAAATAGATAGGTTTTAAAAAGCAATTAAGAATGGTTACTTTTGAGAGACAAGAAAGGCATAGAGTTGCCCATAAGGAACTCCTTTGGGTGCCTTGAACGAAGTCCAGTATCTGCAGGCTGAGCATGATTGTGTCCCTTTACTTTGCAGGAAAGGATGTTGAAGGACTGCACTGCTATCAGTTGGCTTCTCTTCCTCTTTTGCTTTAACCATGCATTATAGTCACCTTTGTATTAACAGAAAGATAATTTTTGTAATCTCCTCTCTGTGTCCATCTAGAAAAAAGACTGCAGGACTATGTGACTTTCACACAGTGTTATCAATACTTACTTACTATATGAACTTGTATTTAAAGATAATATTCATATCATATGTTCTACTGATAAGGAAACACACCATGAAATTTACAATGCATTGGCTTAACATAAGACCCCCATGTTCTTTAACCAAATATGACAGCTTTCTGATATTGATGCACAAGATACCATTTGAATTTGTTCTCAAAATTTATGTATACTAATATCTGTTTTATTTATCCATCTAAAGCAGGAAATTATCTATCCAGATGATGGTAAAAGAAAGAAAGAAAAAAGAAAGAAAGAAAAACCGAGGGCATCATCAGGGATGCAGGTGTTGTTGTTTTTTGCCTAGTGATTAGTATTTTCATACCAAACTTTTTTTTACTGCTTATCGCCCCCAAGCTCCATTTAAAAGCTATGCTGGATGCACTGAGAGAATGGGCTTGAAGAGGAAGCATAAAAACAATGGCAACAAAAATTAAATCCCCTGTAGCAGAGAATGGGTAAGAAAATGCAGGTTTGGGTGGAGGAAAGGGCTGTGTCTGAGCAATGGATGATTGTGGCATGGAGTAAATCTGTCAATCCTCAGCCAATCCGACTTCTTGGATTGGTCTCTTTGGTCTGCCTTGGCTGCGTTCTTTCACTTCAGAATGAAGGAGCTCAATACCGCTGCTCTCTGGTTCGCTCCTCTGGGGCCAGAGTAGGGGCTCCCATCTGCACCCGGCCACCCAGAGCCAAAAGCCCGGGCGCTAGGACTCCCTCACACTTTCACAGCAAAGATCATGCCTGGTAGGAGTCGAGATCAGCATTTGCACACTTTGGCTCTTCTGTCAATCAGCCTGAGAATTATTAGTGCAAAACCCTTCAAGGAGGGGAAGACACAACACTTTTCATCTCCCATCCATAACAGATGGAGGGCTTAAACTTGTATGGTTCTCCCAAGAATGCCGACTTTGTTAAAAGCCACCACTTTCAGTGACACTGAGTGACTCAAACTAATGAAAGGTTGTATCTACACTGCCATATAATGCAGTTTCAGAATGCAGTTTAACTGAATTGGACTGGATTATATGACAGTGTAGAAATTGCGTTGTTAAATTGCATTCTTTAGCTGTGCAGATCCAGTCAAAGTGAAAAGATGAGGAGAGAAAGGAAATGACCTGCCTCCCAGAGAACCAACTCTATGTCCTTTAACATACATTGATTGTCCAGGACAGTGGTTCCCAACCTTTTTTTGACCGGGGACCTCTTGACCAGGGACCACTTTGACCAGGGACTACCCTCCGGTATTAGTACCAAAAGGGTTACGAATCAGTTTTTGGTCAACTTCAGATTTGGTTTGGTTATTTGAAGTGCTGATTCAGAAAATTGCATTGGCTGGACCACATCAGCTCTAGTTTCTGATACAGAACATATGCCATCCAGTAGTCGCAATCTGTTTGCCCACAGAAAACCATATTTAATAAGCCTCGGCACTATAAGAGCATTTTGTGAGACCAGTCTCTCCCGTTCCAACAGTGTAGTAATGTTGACCATATTTTAGTTTTTGCAGAACACTGGTGGTCCATGGACCACAGGTTGGGAACCACTGGTCCAGGAAGACAAAACTCCATGGAAAGTCAGGATTCTTTGAAGTGCACTTCTCATAATATAACTGTAGGCAAATGGTCTGGATTCAATTGCACAGGCTTTCAGATGTACTTAAAGGGGAGGGGTGCAAAACCTGAGCCTACAGTCTGTCCCCAGAGGTGAAATTACACAGCAATGCAAGGAGCAGAAACGTCAATTTTTATCCCAGATCACAACAGGGCAAACTGAGGAGAAGGAAAGACAGGCAGCAGTACCTTAATGCCGTCCACTGGGTTATGGATAACGGTGGTTTGAGGTTCCTACAGAGGAAGGAAGGATGAACCAAGGAACAACAAAACGAAAAAGAGAAAGAAATGGTGGGGGGAAAAAGATAAAGAAGAGGTGGCAGTTAGAATAGAAGGGGAGAATGGAGCAGAAAATGGTGATAAAATGTGAAAAAAGGAGAAGGTGGTGAAGAAAGACCAAGACCCACATAAGAGCAGGGAAGGGGCAACAGAATGGAAGGGAAAAAAGCAAAAGGCAATTAGTTCAGCAAAAGGCAAATGATTAACAAACAGAAAGTGGCAGAGTAAATCAGGAAGAGAAGAATCAAAACTAGATTTTCCATGAATGAAACCAAAAAATCATATTCAACCCATGACAAGATTGCAGTGAGCTCCTTGGAAATGGAACCCTTCCGCAGGCTTAAAAGATCATTATTATTCTTGCCATTGGGAGAATGGGAGAGTGTTGGGGAAGAGAAAATGCCACGGATGAATTCCCCAAGGAAACGGGGCCAATCTGTACCCGGGTTGTTATCTGAATATGGATTCAACCTGATATCAAAGGGAGGAAGGGAAAAAGCAGAAGGCCTTTTGGTTGCTTCTCCTGGTTCTGCCGGATTGGGTCACATGGCTGATGCGAGTTTTTAACCCAGAATAAATAAATGTCTATTGTACTAAAAGAAGACCCTGATCCACGGTGCTCCATTGCCTACCTCATTCACCTGTTCTGTACAGACAAGTCTTACCTTTGTGCATCCATATGGTGGCATAAACGCTTGCCATACTTTCAAGAGATTATCAAAGGTTGTACTTACCTCAAAAACAAGAAAACACACTATGATGAACTTCCCATTGGGTTATGCGTATGGAATAAGGAGTATGGGTATTACGTTAGCATGACATGAACAGATCCCAAATTATAGGGTTTTCATAACTTATATGGTTGTGAGAGCAATGTGGATTGGGTGTCAAATTTAAAAGTTCACATCAACTACTGATTTGATTTGTTTGTGACAAAGTCAACCTCCATTTTCATTCTATCCATGTTAGTATGCCCTATTTTTTACCTGCTACTGAGAGGTCCATTGTAGGAATGGTAAAGCCATCTTATATGCTAAATAAAAATGGATTAACTTTGGGCAAAGAGAAAACAAATGCAAGCTTGATGCACACCTCACTCTGCGAATGCAGAAAATATTCGGTTCTTTAAGGTGTTCGATATTGCCTGCCGAAAGTTTTAAAACTCTTCCTGCAGTTCTAATTCCTTTGCATCATACTTAATTCACTTGTGACCAAATGAGGGAGTTTAGATTGTAGAAAGCATTTAGAATTAGAAGTACAGTAGAGTCTCACTTATCCAACATAAACGGGCCAGCAGAACATTGGATAAGTGAATATGTTGGATAATAAGGAGGGGTTAAGGAAAAGCCTATTAAACATCAAATTAGGTTATGATTTTACAAATTAAGCACCAAAAGATCATGTTATACAACAAATTTGACAGAAAAAGCAGTTCAATACACAGTAATGCTATGTAGTAATTACTGTATTTACGAATTTAGCACCAAAATATCACAATGTTTTGAAAACATTGACTACAAAAATGCGTTGGATAATCCAGAATGTTGGATAAGTGAGACTCTACTATATTAGATTTGCAGTGCTTTCCTGTAACCATGTATGAGGTGGTTAGAAAAATTAACTGTGCAACTTACCTGTTACCTGGAACTTGTATAACAGTGCAACAGAGGAATCATTCTAGCCTACTAAGGCAACATTGACAGTGCTTATACTAACATAAATTGAATTCATTTGTGATTATTATGTAGGCCTTTCCCACAAATGCGAGAAAGGTCAGGTTGTAACAACCTTGCTGGATGGATATCAGGTTGACTGAACCAAGTTGTTCAGGGCAATTGAAGCTGTCTGACTTGGAAGTCGGGGTTCAGGGCTTAGATCCAAAGCAAACAAAATCATTTAGAAAGCATTTGTTACTATTGCAAGTTTTCACATATTGAAGGAGTAAACATGATTTCTAAGCCTCTAGACCAACATAACAGACACAACAGGTTTTTGAAATGAACACCAGAGATCAAAGGAGCCAGCCAAGTCAATTTGCAGTACGACAATTTCAGAAATCATTTGAAGAAACTGGCCACATTGTACAGCACGAAGAGAGTGAAAGACAATGGACAATATAACATCAAAGATAATGAAAATTTGAGTTGTTTTCAGAAATTCATTCATCTATAAAACCTATTTTGGGAGGCATTCAAGCCAGACAACCTTCTAAGGAGAGCATGCTGACCATTGGTCCCAAAATGTGACTGATAACATCCACATGCATATCTAACAGCCACTGTGGCGCAATGGGTTAAACCCTTGTGCTGGTTGAACTGCTGACTTGAAGGTTGGATTGCTGACCTGAAGGTTGCCAGTTCAAATCTGTAAGACCCAGGCTGTGGCGCAGGCGGGACAGCAAGCCAGCTGCAACCAGCTGCAATGAATCACTCTGACCAGGAGGCCATGAGTTCGAGGCCCGCTCGGAGCCTATGTTTGTCTTGTCTTTGTTCTATGTTAAAAGGCATTGAATGTTTGCCTATATGTGTAATGTGATCCGCCCTGAGTCCCCTTCGGGGTGAGAAGGGCGGAATATAAATACTGTAAATAAATAAATAAGTAAATAAATAAGACATGGTGAGCTCCCATCTGTCAGCTCTAGCTTGCGGGAACATGAGAGAAGCCTCCCAGTTAATACATTCCCTAGGCAACTTCTCTGTAGACGGCCAATTCTCTCACACCAGAAGCGACTTGCAGTATGTTCTCAAGTCGCTTCTAACATGATAAAAAAGCCATGGAAAATGCCAGCTCTTACTGGAAAAAAATCAACAATCTGAACTCCCACTCAGAAATAATGTATTAAGGTTGTTAAAACTAAGACAGATATCTATGTTTTCTCATGCAGCATTAGTTCAGAAACAAAAAGTCACCAATGCTTAACATCTACCCAGATGGCTGTGTTTATGACCAACATTAAAGTAAACACGGACTGACAGGATGAAGTTATAAGACGAGATGGCTGCCCTCGCTTCTTGTCTTACGTGCGGAACTGCAGAAATGCCTAATTGGGATTTTCCCCCACCTCTGTCGAGTCTATGTGTGAAAAAAAAACTAGGGCAACTATTAAAGTTGATCTATCGCAGCCACACTTCAAATCCGACTTCCTTTTAAAAGCACATTATTTAATTGTCACCGTGACCTTATGCTTGTGTTCGGCAAGTGACGAGCAATTCCAGCTCAACACATCCCACTCGAGGAGAACGCTTGCAAATAGATGTTCTCTCTGGGGAAATCCTCGACTCCTGCTTCCAGCTATTCTTAATCTTAAAAGGTTCGTGCCACCTTATGTAGTGCTTGTTTTATAAATTAAGACATAGGCATTAGCAGAATTTCAGCTCATTCTTCAGAGCTAAAACAAGTGGGCTACTCCTTAATGGGTTGTTAGAAGGAGCCACATATAGTATATTACTGGATATGTCAGAAAGTATGACATACATCCCTATGTGACTCCTACCTTTAGGAGTCTGATAATTCTAGAGCAGGCATGGGCCAACTTGGGCCCTCCAGGTGTTTTGGACTTCAACTCACATCATTCCTAACAGCCTCAGGCCCCTTCCTTTTCCCCCTCGGCCGCTTAAGCGGCCGAGGGGGAAAAGGAAAGGGCCTGAGGCTGTTAGGAATGATGGGAGTTGAAGTCCAAAACATCTAGAGAACCCAAGTTGGCCCGCTCTAGAACACTGATAACTTACTAACCTATGCTTTATTATCTAACTAATTAAGAGATTTGCAAGAAAAACAGGTTAAGAATAGTTAAGAAAGCATGCTTTTGCCTAGCACAGTTGAAACATTAAATATGTTTTTGTATTTATGAGTGGATAAGAAAAAATCAAACAAAATCTAGAACTAATACATCCATAGCTATCTTTCTCAGCGGCAAAAACAAGACTGGGCTATTGCTTTTGCTCAGTGGCAAAAACAAGATTGGGCTATTGCTTTTGCTCAGTGGCAAAAACAAGATTGGGCTATTGCTTTTGCTCAGTGGCAAAAACAAGATTGGGCTATCAAGTCCCCCAGGGGAGACAGGACGGCCTATAAAGTTTTATTATTATTTATTATTGTGCACAATGTTTTCTTTAAAGTAAGCTGCTTATTGAAAAAAAAATTGTTTATATCCTCAGTAGATGCTATAATGTCAACAACTGTTGATTGGGCAATCTGACAATGTCACATTTCACGGCATTCCTAATACAGTAGAGTCTCACTTATCCAACATTCTGGATTATCCAACGCATTTTTGTAGTCAATGTTTTCAATGCATTGTGATATTTTGGTGCTAAATTCATAAATACAGTAATTACTACATAGCATTAATGTCTAATGAACTACTTTTTCTGTCAAATTTGTTGTATAACATGATATGTTGGTGCTTAATTTGTAAAATCATAACCTATTTTGATGTTTAATAGGCTTTTTCTTAATCTCTCCTTATTATGCAACATATTCGCTTATCCAACGTTCTGCCGGCCCGTTTATGTTGGATAAGTGAGACTCTACTGTACCTGACTGTTATCACCCAAATGATCCTATGGATTGCATAGCTTTGCCAGTCCCAAAGGAAATGTGGCTTTTGAGTTATAGTTGCAGAAACAACAGTGTCCAATAGGACTCTGGTGAATGGAGATTTGAAAAGGCAATATGAGACCTCTCTTTTGTTGTTTGTGGCCACAAATAATAAGCATCCTTGTCCTTGCTTCTTAACTCTGGCTTTAAGCAGACCCCAAATTGGCACTTAGGATCAGAGCAATGCACTATGGCACAATATTGTTACAGCAAAATATGACTGTTTACACTGCAGTCATTTAAGGATGAGATGGTTATAAGTTGATGATACTAACTACACTGACAGCAAAGACATTAGTTGTCTCATGAGTTCAAGATCAAGTTAGAAGCCTCACGTGGTGCAGTGGATTAAAGCCTTGCGACTTGAAGGTTGGGTTGCTGACCTAAAGGCTGCCAGGTTCGAATCCAACCCGGGGAGAGCACGGATGAGCTTCCTCTATCAGCTCCAGCTCCATGCGAGGACATGAGAGAAGCCTCCCAAAAGGATGGTATGTTATGTATTGTTATGTATTTTATATTGTTGTATTTTATATTGTGTATTTTATTGTATGTTGTTGGGCTTGACCCCATGTGAGCCACCCTATATCCCTTTGGGGAGATAGGGCGTAATATAAAAAGAAACAAATTATTATTATTATTATTATTATTATTATTATTATTATTATTATTATTATTATTATTATTATTATTACACAGCAAACAAAATAGATATGCTGGATTTCGTATCACAAAATCACAAGTCGAACGCTTCCCAAGTGTCTAGGACTGTGTGATGTATTTTCCGATGATGCGCGCAGATCCCAGTAGGGTGGCCTTTTGCAGTTGGCAGATCGTAATTTTGTCAATGTCTATTGTTTCCAAATGCCAGCTGAGATCTTTGGGCACGGCATTATTATTATTATTATTATTATTATGGTAAAAACATAAAAACATCTGGGCGTCCCCTGGGCAACATCCTTGCAGACGGCCAATTTTCTTACACCAGAAGCGACTTGTAGTTTCTCAAGTCGCTCCTGACACACACAAAAATCAAATTATTCCTCCCCTCTTTAACAATACCACAAAACAATGCAAGGGAGTCACAATGAGTATCACACATGTCATGTCAGGGCCAGACACATGTCATGTCAGGGCCAGACAATGCAGAACAGGTATAATCTGAAATCACATACAGGTCAACTGCAAATCTTAAGTACAAAACTATCTTATCAAAGTAGTATGTATCTCAATGATCCCACAATTTTTACCACAAGGGATGAAAAGTACAAGGAAGCCGTACCAGTGCGGCAGGAGGAAGAGTCCCTTTGGGGCTGGTAACTCCGGCACTGCCTTTGGTGCTGTTTGTCTGAGGCTGAGGAAGAAGAGACACACACACAAAAGAGACACTTTGGAAACAGAAGCCAACCCAAAGCAGTTTCCAACTGATGATCCACTCTCACATTACTCAAACCTCATAAAAGGCATATAGGACCATATTCTATATGACAATTACAGATAAATTAAACGATGGTGAAAAAGAAGACCCCTTATCCCCAAACTATATTTTCCAGCAGATAAACTAACTGCCAAGTTGAGAGAAAAGTAAGCCTCTTCCACCTATGATTTCTGACTATTCTTGCTTATAATATAAGCAACAAGAACACTGTACAGTGTTCCCTCATTACTTCGCGGTTCACTTTTCACGGATTCGCTGTTTTACGGTTTTTCAATAAACTCTAAAAGACTATTATAAATCATAAAAAATTACAATTTACAGCCTAAGGAAGGGAGGAAGGAGGAGCTGAAGGGAGAGAAAAGGAGCCCAAGCGGCAACAGGAGGAGGAGGAGGCGATTTATCAACATACAATTGGTTGATAAAGACTTAAAATAGTGTATAACTACTAAAATAATGTATAAATATTAAAATAAACATAGTGCCCCTATTTTGCGGATTTCCACTTATTGCGGGTGGTCCTGGAACCTAACCCCCACGATAAGTGAGAGAACACTATATACATAAAATGATCTCTCTTGTTAATACAGCATAAAGCCTAGCCTCCTACTGTTCTCCCAACATTATATATTAGGGAAAGCCCCAGAAGGATACCTACCTTCACTCCGTCAGCTTTCTTATTCAGTAAACTTTTAGCTGCTGCATAAGGAGGGAAAGAAGAGACTTTAGTGGTAACTCTTTTGGTGTCCTGAGACATATTCTGTGCTGTTCAAGTAGCAAAAAAGGATCACACAAGCTGCATAAATGCCGTTTCCTCATCAAACTGTTAAAAAGAGGAGTTGAAAACAAAGGATAAATCCCAAGTTCTAAGAAAGTGGGCAGAGCCTCAAAATACCCCAATGCCAAAAGTAGAGGTATGGATGGTCACAAATAGGCAACTTCCCAAATTCAGGGCAACCAATTGCAGGATTTCAATGCTTTCTGTAAAACGGAAGTTTCACATGATGTTACTTGGATTGTTGCTGTGTCTCAAATTGCCACTGGCTAGGGTCCAACTTGGTTTGTCCAAACTGTGCACTGTCCAAATAGTGAGTGTTTGCAGGACACAGTGTTCAGCTGAACAAAGTGGCATTCTGCATAAAGTGGGGCAGCATCCTTCTGTGGATCGGCTCTCAAAAGATCTCATCAGCATGGCTTGGGGAAAACAACCTACAGATGTTACTTTATTGATTCCATAGAGCAAATGCATTCCCAATCCCACAGCTGTCTGTTTTTTGTTTTCATCCAGCCTATCTACATACATATCAGCTTTACCTTAGTCAAATTTGTGTAAAGACTCTGCATTGAGAATACAATGTGTGTATTCCAGTTTTCCTTAACAAGGACTGAATACCTTTAAACCATGATCAGCCTTGTGCCACCATAAAGACTAACTGGTTTTGTTTGACAAGCTTTTGGGAATAGCATTAAGTTGTAGGTATTTTCATAAATGCAGAAACGATTCTGATAAATGCAACTTATTTGTCTTTGAACTGTGCTTGGTTTCTTTCTTCTTCCTGCAATAGATTTACAAGATTCCCCTCGCCAAACTGAATAATCTTCCAGAATGGTCACAACCAATTCTTTATTACTAAGAGTTCCCAATTCTTTACAAAATAAATTTTAGTACAAGCTTATTTCAAGGAGTCATCCGTGGAATCCTTATCTTCTAATAAGCAGCTTGTCCTCAAGTTCAGAGCTTCACAGGCTTTCTGAGATGGTATTTTTGGATGGAAATCAGGCAGTAGAAGACAGTCACCTGACAATGCCATGAAGCTACCGCATTACACTCTCTTCATGTTTTAGAGAAAACTTTTCTAAAATTACTCTTCTTCCTCATTTTTACTTTTTCTGCTCTGTGAAGCTGCTGTGTCTAATTATACAGCCCTTCCCTTGGTGACTCCGTAATGTCGAATTTCCATTTAAAACAAGTAATAGCAAAACACACACTCATTTGTCCAAATGGCTCATGGCTCATCAGACACTAGTATCGTGGATCAATTACTAATTGGATAATTACAGTAGGACACAAAATCCAGTTAGATAATAGCATTAATTCAGCCTGGTCTATTTTGATTTCCACTCTTGTTTTTTTTTTTTTAATAAACTGTTGTTTGGCTGAGGAGAGACCCAAGAATGGTATGGCAGAAAAGCTGGAGGGACGAAAATGAAATGTATGGCAAGGTTGAGAGGGACCAGGAAGGATGCTCAGATCATGTGTGGTAAAGTTGGGACTCAAAACACCAGTGATATGGGTGCCCATCATCCGGATCTTTCTGGAAGCTGGGAGTGGCCTCCAGAGAGTTGGATTATATAGAGAGAGCGGTGCCTAGAAAAACAAAGTATAGTTTCTTGTACTGTGCTTAGAAACTGCAACGGGTAATTTTTTTAAGACCTCCAAGTTGCAGCAACCTTCTCTTGGATCCATTGAGTGAGCTTTGTGGAGACACATCAGTGTGAATACCAGAACCATCTGCGAAGCAAGATAACTCCATTTCTGGACCCAGGACCTCTTAAAACAACTTTCCCCCACATCAAATCACCACCACAGGGCAGAACCCGACAAAAAGTTTGCTTACCTTACAGAAATTTACAGAAGAGGAAAGGCGAGAAAGACAGGCAGGTAAGAAGAAGGGTTGGAGAAGAGATGGGGAGAAAGAGAGAAGAAAAGTATTGAGACAGAAAGCAAGTCATCTAGGGCCAAGGCCTCATCTGACACTAAGGGGGAGAGAAGCAGCAGCAGCACCAGCACCACAAAAGCAGCACTACAGAGGACTTTGCTCACACACAAAGGGAGGAAATGGTCCACACAACCACCAGTTAATGGAAAGATGGTAGCCTATGGGGTTGCTGCGGTCAAAAAAGAGTTTTGTAAGGTGACACATCATCACATAGCCAAGGTGCCTCACATTTTCTTCATCACGCAGACACTTTTATGTCTCTCACCTTCATTAAGACTCTTCAGATCAGAAAGGATTTCATTTTTGCCTATGGTAGGCTACAAGATTAGATTTGCTGGCATCTTGACCAAGTCCATGAACTATGTGAACCTCCAAAGCAGTGGTTCTCAACCTGGGATCCCCAGATGTTTTTGGCCTTCAACTTCCAGAAATCCTAACAGCCGGTAAACTGGCTGGGATTTATGGGAGTTGTAGGCCAACAACATCTGGGGACCCCCAGGTTGAGAACCACTGCTCCAAAGGGATATGCGATTTTCATTTTAGAAAAATGTTGTTAAAGGGTATGTAAGATTTGTTTCCACCTATACTTCTTTTCCCAATTATTTTGTCTTGAATCCCTACATATCTGGGGATTAGTTGCACATGGATCTGCATCTCCATTCAATTGAAGGAGTGTAAAAGCATTTATATTTGTTGCTGTATCTCTTTTTATTTCTTTCTAATCATTAAATGTATAGGTACAGTGTCTCTTTGTTTTACTTCAATGCAAATTTGAGTTCAGTTTGAGCATGACTTGAGTGGACCCAAGCTTCCAGAGCATCAAAGAGGGGAAGATATGGATGTTTTAGAAATCATATATATAGGAAATCATGTATATGCGCACTCCCCTTTTGACTGATCCTACCTTTTCTAGATCTTATACCCCAAAACAACATCTAAGCCATGTCCTCATCTGAATGCACATTTAGATAATTAAAGAAAGATTTTACTATTTGGATTTTTTTATTGTGTCAAAAGCAACCTGAGAGCATGCTGCAAGTCGCTTCTGGTGTGAGAGAATTGGCCGTCTACAGAGACATTGCCCAGAGGAAGCCCAGATGTGTTACCACCCTGCTGGGAAGCTTCTCTCATGTCCCTGCAAGCTAGAGTTGACAGATGGGAGCTCACCCCATCTACGGATTCAAACCGGCAACCTTCAGGTCAGCAACCCAACCTTTAGGTCAGCAGTCCAGCTGGCACCCGTCTTTGCACATATGGAAGCCTTTGAAATAGTGGTATGGTGTGTGGGAATGCCTTCTCCAGAGAGATTCACTTTGGACTTACATTAAAATCTTTTCAGTGCTATGTGACACCCTTTTGTATTTTCTGTGCTATTTTGTGAACATGTTTTCTTCTTTGCACTGCTTTAGCCATGCTATTAGCTCTTTTGGCTTTGTCGTGTGCTGCTGCCGGTTTCATCCTGCTATCAGGTTTTGTTCATTTAATCCCTACCTAGTCATTTGCATTTACATTGTATCTATGCACATGGGGAAATTTGTCTATTGGGTGGTTTGAAGTAAATAAATTAAGTGCCACAGTTTTTTTTTATTTCAGCTTGGAACATAACATGGCATATATTTGTTTTCAAACCAATCTCCTACTGATCATCCCCAGATCTGACTTCAACCAAGTTGCTGCATCATGAGCTTTCAGACAAACAGTACTGCCATCGGACTATGGGACTCTTCATGAGCTTTTTTTCTTCAAGTTTCAAAACCTAGAATCAAAGATCTTCTACTTATAAAACTTTACATATCTCTTAGCACCTAATTAATATTACGATAAACCAGGCTACATTAAAAAGCAGTCCTAGATATGCTTACTCAAAGCTAAACCCAATAAGTTAAATGGTACTTATAGTACAAAACAACCTTCCAGAACCTGGTATCCTACATAAGTACAGGACAAATTGATATGTTGGTTTGCTGTGAGTTTTCCGGGCTGTATGGCCATGTTCCAGAAGGATTATTTCCTGACGTTTCACCTCATCTATGGCAGGCATCCTCCGAGGTTGTGAGGTCTGTTGAAAACTAGGCAAGTGGGGTTTATATATCTGTGGAATATCCAGGATGGGAGAAAGAACGCTTGTCTGTTTGAGGCAAGTGTGAAAGTTTCAATTGGCAAGCTTGACTAGCATTGAATGACCTTGCAGTTTCAAAGCCTGGCTGCTTTCTACCTGGGGGAATCCTTTGATGGGAGGTGTTAGCTGGCCCTGATTGTTTCCTGTCTGTTTGAGACTGATAGGAATTGTAGTTCTGTATCTGCAGAAAGCAGCTGGCTGAGGAAGGCTGACATATAGAATTGCAGTCTGAGCTAGGTGGGCACTACAATATAGTCAATGCAGGATGTAATTAGGTCTCCAATTAAATCAAAATAAACCGAAACTTTGAACACAGCACTATAAACAGGAATTGTATATAAAGTGGTAAAGCAGTGCTATTTCCAGATAATAATAGGCTAAGTTCTACTGATATGCTGTGGAAATATGTGAAAGTTTTCAAAGTTATCACTTTTACTGAATCCTCAATCATCGAAATCTATTTTCAGCTTTCCTTTCATCTGGAATCTATTTTTATATCATAGTCTACATCCCTTTACTTCCGCCTTGATTCCTTTGCAACTTAAGAGTCAAGTCAGACAGGCTTGCCTCTTTTAAATTTTAACTTGCCAAATCACCTCCCCCCAGCCCTGCTATTTTGTAAGCTTAAGTGGGCGCAATACTTTGAAAAACAGACTCAGTGTAAGCATTGTTTTGTGTTGCTGTACATTTCTTATTGGCTTCTTTGTTTTATTTCGTTCACACTGCAACCCTAAATAGCGTTTCCAGAGTGCCAGTAATATTAGCTGGATTAGTTTAGATTAGACCATACGGCTGCTGCCATGCACATCCCTTTCCCCACATGCAGTACCAACATGAACACAGATATAAGCAGAAGCCCTCGCCCATCATCAGAGGAAATAACAGACTGGCCAAGATCCTGGAGCATGCACCTGAGTTACACAGAAGTCATGCACCATTTCCCACATTCAACCTGCAGGCCAAGCTGGGTGCAGACAGGGCAACGGCTAAGACACACATTCGCTGGGAAACTGGCATGAAAGGGGTGTTAAGGGGACCCTTGTCTGCACACCCCAAGAACTGTCCTTGTTTAGTGGATACAGAAGGGACCTGTTCTTTCTCACAAGCATACACTTCTTCTGTGGCTAATTTCCAAACCCAGCCTTGGACATTTCTTCTACAGCCTGAACCACTTTGTATTTTCAGAAATATTCTGCACACTGCCTATGTGCAACAAGCACATATTGATTATAAAGAAATCATTGCATCTATCCTTGTAGAAATGCTTCCAGCTTCCTCTCTTGATCATTTTTCACACAGGAGACTTAGGTTAGGCTATAATAACTGTCTAAGGTCCAAGTAGCTGAGCTGCCAGTTGACCCCTAACCAAAAGGGGTTAAGACATAACCAAATCAAGATATAATGATATAACTGAAGATAATAAAAAGCCAAATATCCTCTGAATATGCAGGAGATTGGTTCTGGGGCCAGGTTCTGGGGCCAAAATCTGCAATTGTTAAAATCACATATTAACATATAAATATAATGAACAATAAACGAGGTATGAGCCAGACTGCTTGTCAGAGACCTGCGAACAAACGTCTGATGATGGACACTGCAAAGTCAACAGAGATGTGACAAGGTCCAAAAAGCAAGTGGAAAGGGGTGCTAAGCCCTGCGGTTGGCCAAATCCGTGGATCTGGAGACAATGTTTCCAAAGACCTGACTGTAATCATTACAGCCACGGGTGGGATGAGCTCCTGCCGTCAGCCTAGCTTCTGCCTACCTAGCGGTTCAAAAACAGCAACGTTAGTAGATAAATAGGTACTGCTTTAGCGGGGATGTAAAAAGTTCGATTGACAGGCTCCTCGGCATGGAAAAATGGAATAACAGCACCTCCCTATGGCCGAGTCTAACACAGAGTCCAGATGCCAGAAATGTACGAGGGAAGCTTTCCTCTGTTTATGTATTGTCTGTCTCTGTAAATTGTATAACGGCATTGGATGTTTGTTATATTATATACCTGTAATCTGCTCTGAGTCCCCTCGGGGCGATAGAGTGGAATATAAATAAAGTATTTTATTGTATGACACAGCAAACAAGATAGACATGCTGGATTTCGTATCACAAAATCACAAGTTGAACACTTCCCAAGTGTCTAGGACTGTGTGATGGATTTTCGGATGATGCGTGCAGATCCCAGTAGGGTGGCCTTTTGCAGTTGGCAGATCGTGATTTTGTCAATGTCTATTGTTTCCAAATGCCGGCTGAGATCTTTTGGCATGGCACCCAGTGTGCCCATCACCACCGGGACCACCTGCACTGGTTTCTGCCAGAGTCTTTAAAGTTCAATCTTGAGGTCCTGAGAGCGGCTGAGTTTTTCCTGTTGTTTTTCGTCAATGCGACTGTCACCTGGGATGGCAACATCAATGATCCAAATCTTTTTCTTTTCCACAACTGTGATGTCTGGTGTGTTGTGTTCCAGAACTTTGTCAGTCCGGATTTGGAAGTCCCACAGTATCTTTGCGTGCTCATTTTCCACAACCTTTGCAGGTTTGTGATCCCACCAGTTCTTTACTGCTGGGCAGGTGGTACTTGAGGCATAAGTTCCAATGAATCATTTGGGCCACATAGTTGTGCCTCTGTTTGTAGTCTGTCTGTGCGATTTTCTTACAGCAGCTGAGGATATGATCAATGGTTTCGTCGGTTTCCTTGCACAGTCTGCATTTTGGGTCATCAGCTGATTTTTCGATCTTGGCATTAATTGCATTTGTTCTGATGGCTTGCTATTATTATTATTATTATTATTATTATTATTATTATTATTATTATTAAATGTACTTAAATCAGTGGGAATTTCTCCCACTGATCCAAGCGTGGTCAAGATTGTCGAGATAAACATTAAATGTCACATCTAATTTCCTTCCTTTGATAGGTGCTGAATCATACCTGCCAAGCATAACTGATCGTAGGACTAAAGTAGAGCATAATATCAGGACAACATAAGCGTACAAGACAGAGAACAGTATTAGTCCACAACGCCTTCAAACTAACAAAATATGCAACCAAGAACTCTGGTCTCAATGGCTACATGGCTGGAATCACTGGGTTGCTGTGAGTTTTTTGGGCTCTATGGCCATGTTCCAGAAGCATTCTTTCCTGATGTTTCGCCCATATCTATGCAGACATCCTCGGAGGTTGTGAGGCCTGTTGGAAACTAGGCAAGTGGGGTTTATATATCTGTGGAATAATGTCCAGGGTGTGAGAAAGAGCTCTTGTCTGCCTGAGGCAAGTGTGCATGTCGCAACTGGCCAGCTTGATTGACATTGAATAGCCTTGCAGCTTTAATGCCTGGCTGCTTCCTGCCTGGGGGAATCCTTTGTTGGGAGGTGTTAACTTGGGAATACCACAAAAATGTTTAAACTGTACCCAAATACCCCGAGGGGATCTTTTTGTCATATTTTAGGTCCAGGAGAGGTATTTTTAAATAACAAAGAGTGACTCCAAAATAATTTCCCTTTCACAAGCCTTAGATAATATCTGGGGTCAATTGAAAAGGGGGGAGGGGGGATTAAAATAACAACAGGCCACACTTTGCTCATTCCTGTTCTACCTGATGCATAAATAGAAGTTCAGAGAAAGCCAAGCCACTTGTTGTGATGCCCAGAGTGCAAGCATTAATGGCTGAGATCAGGAAGATGAGAATATACCATGTGTATAAGAGAATGACACCTACAGGTGACATTTAATGAACAGTGGTTCTGTGTAAGAAATAACCTAACTTTCTCCAATTGCTATAGCAAGCGAATAACAAGGGCATTTTGTGTGTGTGTATCTGGATTATGAATGTACATACTCCCAATCAGTGTGAATAGCCAGGTATCAAAGTACAAAACATTCTGAAATTCCTGTGAAAGGATCAAAGGCAATGTGCCTGTGCTTGTTAATGAAGCAGCACCCAAAGTGTTGCCATGACAAATGGAACTAAATGCCAGTAACTGTGCTTCACTGCTGCCAATTAAAGAACTCCAGCATAGCTATTCTAACCGTGAAAATAACTATTCTGCGAGTATTTAAAGATGCAAAACCATTAGCGAACCTGTTCAGATGACAAGACAAAACCGCTCCAGGGATAGAATCTCCATCCCATCCAAGACATCATCTCTATCTCACTCTTTCTGCCCTTGGGATAGCATTGCTGTGGACATTCAGCTCATCCACCATCACTTAAAGGAAACCGAAGTACTGGAAATGAAGTAATCTCAGGCAGCCCAGCCTTCTACAAAGGGCAAACTGCTAGGTAAAAAGCCATGATCAGTGCTTTCTGGTATGGCACTTGGACATTTCAGAAAAGCAGAATGCGTAGGGGCTTTTTTTCAGTTTCTCTCAGCCTTGTTCACTCTCCCTGCCTTGTTGGGTAAGCTTTAAAGAGCTGATGCTATGATAGAAAAATCAAAAGGATAGGGTTTTTTATTCTGACCTTTTCTAATCTCCCCACTGCCATCATTTTTGTGAGTAGGAATTACAAAAGGCCATAAATAGACAGAGGGGCCACCTTGACCCATGTATAGCCAACCCAGGGCTTTTGGGCTCAATTTTTTGGCATTTTTTTGATTTATACACAAGCATGTCTAGAACGTAGGAACTGACCAGGCTTTAGAACAGCAGGTTAAACCACCAGCTGCAGTAAAACTTGTCAATCGAGAGATTGACAGCTTGAAGCTCAGGTCAGGTTGAGCTCCTGATCTTTAGCCCAGCTTCCACCTATCTAGTAGTTCGAAAGCAAAATGTGAGTAGATAAATAGGGACAGCTTAAAATGGCGGGGTATTAAGGCACCCATAAGGAAATGCCAGGGAAATGCCAGTGATTTGATCAAAAGGAGGAAGTTTATGAACAAAGCTCTTTGGCAGAGAGATGGAGCGATGCCTATATCTCTCTCTATCTATGTACAATTTTCTGTCTTGTCAGTGTATAAACAGCATTGAATGTTTGCCGCATATGTATGTTCTGTGATCTGCCCTGAGCCCCTTTCGGGGTGAGAAGGGAGGAATATAAATACTGTAAATAAATAAATAAAAATCTGTATACAAAATAATATGGAAATGCATACTCCCAGATGGTTGCTTTTCCTATCATAATGAAAACATTTCCCTTAAGAGTATTATTCGCTGTAAAATGGGCTGACCCATCATTGATTGATGGGTAAAAGCAGATTTTGAACAGTTTTCTTTCTGAACTAATTTACCATAAATTCCTCCAGTGGAATTCTGGGAATTGTAGCCCAAAAGTAACTTTCCAAAGCTCTGGGTGAGATACTTCTCATGTAAGAAACACAAGCTTTTTCTTAAATGCTGTTCACCTATTTAGTCATTTGCCTATTTTTTCACCAATAATCACTTATGTATGTATTTATTTATTTACAGTATTTATATTCCAGCTTTCTCACCCCGAAGGGGACTCAGGGCGGATCACATTATACACACATAGGGCAAATATTCAATGCCCATAAACACATCAAACAGAAACTTGATAGTATATACAGTGTTCCCTCGCTTATCGCAGGAGTTAGGTTCCAGGACCACCCACAATAAGTGAAAATCTGTGAAGTAGGGACGCTATATATTTATACATTATTTTAGTAGTTATACACTATTTTAAGTCTTTATCAACCAATCGTGTGTTCATAAATCGCCTCCTTCTCCTCCCGTTGCCGCTTGGGCTCCTTTTTTCTCCCTTTGCCTTCTCCTTTGTTACTTACACCGTAAATTGTAATTTTTTATGATTTATAATATTATTTTAGGGTTTATTGGAAAATCGCGAAACAGCAAATCCGCAAAAAGCGAACCGCAAAGTAGTGAGGGAACACTGTATTGTATTTGGAAGACATGCCACAATAATATCCAAACACAAAACTCCTCCAAGAAAGTTGAAGGCTGCTCCTGTACTACCACTGTCACCAATCACTCGAAAATATCCTTTTTCCATTCATTTTTCCAAGACCTTCTCATGACACTGTTTCCAGGAATGGAGCAGGAATTGACTCCTGACAGACAAAACACTTCAGATGTGGCCCTGACAGTATGAGCTCCTGGTTTTCAAAGCTGCTGTCCCTCGACTCTCAAATAAGACGGGATGAAGTGCTGATGGTGAATGACACAACATGCGCTCGTTTCAATGTGAGGAGGGGCGAGTGAGGGGGGTCTCTTTGGGACACATCTACCTTGCTCCACCAACCCCATGGTGGCACCGGAGGCTGCTGCTGCTGCAGACATTGTGGCAGGAGCGGTGGTCTGTCTGCCCACTGTTAGCACCAGGTTGGGAAACAGAAATAAAGGACAGCAAAACAGGGGAAAGGATGGGGAAGAGTTCGAGAAGAGCAGAGAGAAAGAGAAAGACAGAGGGAAAGTAAAAACAGGGAAAGAAAGGAGACAAAGGAAGCAGAAAAAGATTAGAGTTAAAGTTGAGATGTAGAGACCTGACGATTGGTAGCAAATGTGCATTCACTTTTACACAATCCGTGGATCTTTTGCATCCAATCCAAAGCCGTTCCGAAACCGGATTCCTCTGCTTTGGAAAACTCACCCATTCAATATCAGGCTGGAAACAATGCAACCTGGTCACAGGCTCAAGAGCAGACCTAGAGGATATTCTTATATCCCGAGGAAAGGCACGGAAGGGGAGTCATGCCATGAGAATTAACCCAATGCTGTGAAATGTACAAGAAATGGTAATATGTGTAGAATGTCAAGGAGTAATTCTTACAGCTGGACCTGAGATTACACCACACATTGAAAGAAGTATGTGGCTCATGCACCATCCTAAAAGTTAGCTTCAAAGCTTCTTTAGAATACTAAGCACCATGGTCGCATGATATACAGTAGAGTCTCACTTATCCAAGCTAAACGGGCCGGCAGAAGCTTGGATAAGAGATTATCTTTGATAATAAGAAGGGGTTAAGGAAAAGCCTATTAAACATCAAATTAGGTTATGATTTTACAAATTAAGCACCAAAGCATCATGTTATACAACAAATTTGACAGAAAAAGTAGTTCAATACGCAGTAATGTTATGTTGTAATTACTGTATTTACGAATTTAGCACCAAAATATCACGATATATTGAAAACATTGACAACAAAAATGGCTTGGATAATCCAGAGGCTTGGATAAGCGAGGTTTGGATAAGTGAGACTCTACTGTATTAATATTTAGTATTGCTTCTGCTTTTTTAAAACTATGATTCTGTTAAGCCTTTGACTGAGAAATTACTCCACAAATGCCAAGTTTGGAGGCTTTGAATTAACCAGGTCTGTTGTTTACTCTGTAACTCTGTGGCTGCAGAAAAGTTTGTAAAATTTTGCAGTTATGGAATTACTCAGAAACAGGTGCATAATATTCATTGCCTATTTTGCAGCTGTTGTCAAGATCACGGAGGAATTCGAACCCTGGGGCTTCCTAAATAAAAAATCCAGGCGATTCAGTGAAACTTCATCGGCACTGAGAGGTTTGGAACAGAATATAAAGCCTGGGATTTATTTTATTTCACTTTAATTGCATCAAATTATTTCTTTTTCCAATAACCTATGGAGAACTTTCTCTCCTGAACGTCTTCAAAATGACAATTTGACTGTTTCTCAGGCGAAAACTAATTCCTGCCAAGTGGTTCTTCATTCTCATCAAAAGTACAGTGCATTCTGCATTTTGAATGCGACTTCGTTGCTGTCGACACAACATATTTTATACAGTATTAGGAACATTGTTTTCCCTGCTTACAGAACTTAGGCCTCATTACAGGATATGGATTGTGTCATTGTAAATTCATGGCGCCTTGGTGAGGCCCATGAATAATGATGGGAAAAGAAAGTCCTGTAGGAGAGTGAGGAGGGAGAAACAGTGTGATTGGGTGGATTCTTACTTGAGGAATCTACTCAGCCATCTTACCATTTTCTGACCTAACATTTCTGAAACTTCCCTAGTCAGAGGTGGTCGCTCATCTCCCCATGATAAGAGTACTTTATTTATTTATAGAATAAATGCCTCCATGATGATGATGCATGGAACAGGAAACACCAAAAGTAGCCGAGAAGACACGCTGTCCTTCTGAATCCAAGCTCAAACCAACCAGAAGGCATAATACGCCCAAACCCAACATGTGTGCTCTTGAGGCGATAAATTGTTACATTACGTTATATTATATAATATTAGCAAGATTTTTCAAAATAAGATGACCTAATTAAACTGAGCAGGCACTCAAATAGTAGAAGCATCATTTCATAGGCAAAAGGAGGGAAGAGAAAGAGGTAGATGTAGTGGCACCAGGGACAAGATTAACACTAAGTCAAACTCTATTGGATATATTCAGAATTAAGTTGCTACCAAGTTAGTGAAATGTATGCTTGAGGGATAACGCAGCATGTAATCCAGAAAATGGGATCAGGAATAGCTCTTCTTCCTCAATGGCATCCTGGAGTACAGTATACTACGGACTGGGTTGGTAGACAAGAGACAAGGATTTGATCACCAACTATTTCTGAAGATCAGAGGGAGAATCCAACTGCTTTGTCTGAATGGGTAAAACTTCTGTAAGGGAGGGAAAGGAAGGGGAAAGGGGGAGTGTATATGTACAGAGGGAGGGGATGCCTAGCTAGATGCCTACAGAAGAGCATTCTAGGACATCCTCAGCTTCTCGCTTATTGGTTCGGTGTGTATTTGTTTGTACGAGGGTTATCCAGAAAGTACATTACATTTTGGAATTAAAAATGAACAAAGTATAGGAGAAAACCATATGCAGTTGAAAGCCACACCCAAATACCACATCTCACGTAGTCGCCATTCAAATCTAGGCACTTATCATAGTGATAAATGAGCTTGGAAACTCCTTCCCCACTAAATTCTGCCACCTCCATCGTCAACTCTTCCCCCTTCCCACAGCTGCGCAGCATCGCCAAAACGCTGTGTTGCCAGCCACGCCCCCACTGTTGGAAACAAGTGTTTGAGGAAGCAAGCGGCAGAATTTAGTGGGGAAGGAGTTGCAAAGCTCCTTCATTGCTATGGTAAGTGCCTAGATTTGAATAGTGACTATGTGAGATGTGGTATTTGGGGTGTGGCTTTCAACTGCATATGGTAAATATTTTCTCCTATACTTCGTCCATGTTAAATTCCAAAATGTAATGTAGTTTCTGGATATCTCAATATATAACTTTACATATGGCAGAGAACAGCAGCATAAGATGAACGAGGATGGCTGACACATTCCTATGGTTAATTAACGCGATCAGTATTAGTGGAGCAGCTTCGATTGTGGTTGTGTTTGTGAGCCCCTCGCTTAAAGCTTGCCTCAGTGAGAACATGCTTTGTGTGTGTTTTTTCTTCCACTAAAAAAGGATAGAAATTAGAGTGTTTATTTTTTTTTCATTTCTCTTAATTTATCAAAACAAAGCTCTCACCTGAAAAGTTTCTTGTTGCCAGCATAGTAGTAAGAATTGCACCCTAAAAAAGAAAATAAAAACAGTTTGTTTATGTGTGTGTGTGTGTGTGTGTGTGTGTGTTGTCGAAGGCTTTCATGGCCGGGATCACAGGGTTGTTGTATGTATTCAACATGTATGGCCATGTTCCAGAAGTATTCTCTCCTGACGTTTCGCCCACATCTATGGCAGGCATCCTCAGAGGTTGTGAGGAATGGAGAAACTAGGCAAGGAAGGTTAATATATATCTGTGGAGAGTCCAGGGTGTAAGGGACGGCTAATGACTCTGAACAATGGATGCCCCCCAGGCAAGAGACAAACCTTTCCTGTGCTAATTAAGGTGATTAACTGTAACATTCACGCTGACTTCCAACTGACAAAGAACTATCCTCACACCCTGGACTCTCCAGGGATAAATATTAACCTTCCTTACCTAGTTTCTCCATGCCTCACAACCTCTGAGATGTCTGCCATAGATGTAGGTGAAACGTCAGGAGAGAACACTTCTGGAACATGGCCATACAGCCTGGAATACATACAACAATTCTATATATAGATAGATAGATAGATTTATAAATACATACACACACACTAGCTTGGCTACACAGCATTGCTCAGGTTATTTGAAAAAGTCATTTGAATTGTACAAGATGCATATAATAATAATAATAATAATAATAATAATAATAATAATAATAATAATAATGAAATCCAGCATATCTATCTTGTTTGCTGTGTCATACAATAATAATAATAATAATAATAATAATAATAATAGGGTGCCGTGCCAAAAGATCTCAGCCGGCAGGTCACCCTGCTGGGACCTGTGCTCATCATTCGAAAATACATCACACAGTCCTAGACACTTGGGAAGTGTTCGACTTGTGATTCTGTGATATGAAATCCAGCATATCTTGTTTGCTGTGTCATACAATAATAATAATAATAATAATAATAATAATAATAATAATAATAATAATAATAATACTTTATTTTTATACCCCACCTCCATCTCCTCAAAGGGACTCGGGGCGGCTTACATGGGGCCAAAAACAGCGAACCAAATAAAAACATCAAAAAATACAGACACAGATATTAAAATTCAACACTCTAAACATAACAAAGGTATAAAATGATAATCATACTAAAACATGGATTTAGCACCCAAGTGGACAAACAAATCTAAAACAACTCAGTTAATGACAAAAACAGCTCAAGTAAACCAAATGTTACATAATATACATTTAGGTATTAGGGTCCAGGAGTTTAAAGTGCAGGCAAAGGGAAAGGAGATGATGCAGCAATGGGATTGAATGAAATTGTAGGGCTCGAATAAAATGAACAAGTTCAAATTAGCAGGCTGGGAAAAAGTAAATTAGAAAAGAGCACAAAGAAATTCTGATTGATATTTATTGCGGCAGTCTTTGTTTTGATGAGGATAATGTAATTGACAGAGAAAAACAACAGGAGCTAGATCAAAACATGGAAAGTGTGACTCAGTGACAGAGGAGAGGTAACACGGATTATAAGGAGAAGACTGATTTGCTTGACTTGAAAAAGAATAGAGTGACAAAGACACAGAACCACAAACAAACAACAAAATCATTTTAGTTACAAGTCTGAGAAAAGGAAATCGTTGCTGGAAATGCCTAGGTATTTAGACCCTTGTGTTTTTCCCACAGTTGTTAAGAATGGCTACTGTTACCTTGAGCTTCCTTCTGGCATTGAACTTTTTCAGACACTCGACAGTCTCCTGTCTGTGCATCATGGAGGCCACTGTTGAACGTTGCTGAAAAAGAGAACCGAAAAGCAAAGTTAGAATTTTCTCACAAGTACTCAGGAGTCCCTTAATATGTGTGGCTCCACAATATCACTAAGATCAGCCTATGTGGATCTATCTAGAGGCCAATTCCAAATATGAACATGAATAGACAAGGCTGACATAAAGCCTCTGGTTAGAAAGGGATTTCTGCACACCAGGTTGATTGAATGCAGGCCACCAAGTTGATGAACTATTACCTACCACTAGCCAGGCTAGTTAAACTAAAAACTCAAGATCTAGTGGTCCTAAGAGTCTCCAGCCCTGCTATATTGTTAGTCTCCCACTTTACACACTGTTATAGAGTATGCAAATATTCACGACACATAGCATAGTAGCATTTGGGAGCTCAACGGGAAATAGAATAAGGACATCTGGAGACTCTTAACTATTTTTACTATGTAGGAGCAATTAAACAGCAGATACTGATAGCACTGAAAGAATAATGACACTTACACAGACCCATGGATGTTTTAGAGCTTCATGAGCTGTGATTCTCTTTGCTGGGTTGATGGTTAGCATTTGATTTATGAGGTTTTTTGCTTCAGGAGTGACTGTATCCCACTCAGGAGAAGGAAACTGAGGATGAGATGTTACAGGAAGGTATATGCTTGAGAACAGGTCATTATCGAAGGAAGAAGGATCATTTTCGTGCAACAGACCAATATTACCTTTTAACTCCTAAACAGCCAAATGCACCAGGATCCAGGCCTGTAGCGAGGGGTTTTTTCTAGGGGTTCAACCCCCCCCCCCCCCAAATTTTTCAGGTTATAAAAAAAAACCTGGTTTACTCATGAATTTTAACTGGTTAACAAAATCCCCATGCTAAATCTATGAGACATAAAACATTAAGAGTCCTTCCAGGCACTATCTCAAGCAGATATTGACAGGTCTGAACCCAGGAGGCGGGTGGGTCGGGGGTTCAACCCCCCCCCCCGAAATTTTCAAAACCCCTCCCGAAATTTTTTTCTGCCTACGGCCCTGCCAGGATCTACCCAAATTCTAAATCTCTACCACTTTCCAGTTGACATTGCCACATCATGGCCACACACACTACACAGCTGAGCTTTGAGGCAAGTGTATTCTTATAACTGTAGCAATACCGTATCTACTTGCAAATGACTACTCTTTTAACCATTATATAGTAAACAAAATTAAAAGAAAGATAGAACCATTATACAGTAGTCCTATCTTTCTTTTAATTTTGTTTACAACTCTCTTGGGGCTATAAATGGAAAACATATGATAATTTGAGTGAGCCATTTATCCATATCATATTCACAGGCAAGATACAGCATCCTAGATTTGTAACTGATGCAGCTCCTGTGTAGAAGAAATTATTATTATTATTATTATTATTATTATTATTATTATTATTATTATTATTATTGCTTATATCCCACCCTTCTCACCCATAGGAGACTTAGGGCGGCTTACAATAAAACACAATATAAAAATATTACAAACAATTCAATCAGTTAAAATTAAATACATTAACATTGATAAAAATATACAGTAGAGTCTCACTTATCCAACATAAACGGGCTGGCAGAATGTTGGATAAGCGAATATGTTGGATAATAAGGAGAGATTAAGGAAAAGCCTATTAAACATCAAAATAGGTTATGATTTTACAAATTAAGCACCAAAACATCATGTTATACAACAAATTTGACAGAAAAAGTAGTTCAATACGTAGTAATGCTATGTAGTAATTACTGTGTTTACAAATTTAGCACCAAAATATCATGATGTATTGAAAACATTGACTACAAAAATGCATTGGATAATCCAGAATGCTGGATAAGCAAGTGTTGGATAAGTGAGACTCTACTGTACATATAAATACACAAATACACAATAAATACACAATATTTAATACACAATTAAATATACATATAAATACTATAAGGGACATCCAGCCCAATTCATGTTATGCTTGAATGCATAGAATGGCGAGAAGGTTTCAATGTGCACAAATTCCTTTGGGGTTTCATTTATTTATTTATTTATTTCAAATATTTCTATCCCGCCCTTCTCACCTGGAGGGACTCAGGGCGGCGATAGAAATGCATGTCAGTATTATTTATTCTATGGTAGGAATCAGAACCATGTTCTTATGCCCTGAAATGCACAGATACAGGGAAAGGTCAAAGAGATACTGGTCCAGGAAAAGACATATAAACAATGTAAGAGACACCAAGGAGAAAGCAAGTGCAGTAAGCAACTACTCACATCATAGGCTCCAGCCTTAATTTGTTGGTAAAGTTTGTGCTGATCCTCATCCCAGAAAGGAGGATACCCAACCAGTAAGATATAAAGTATAACACCTAGGAAAGCCAATGGGACAGCAACACATTTAGAACCTAGTGCTTATGTAGCATACTATGTCTAAGCCTTTATGTCTTGGCTGATGGAAATAAAGGCTCTATCTACACTGCCATTATAATACAGATTGAACTGGAGTATATGGAAGCGTAGACTCATATAATCCAGTGTTGCTTTATTATATGTTTTCAGAAGTCAGAACAGAACTATATGGCAGCATTACTACATATATGAACACATATATGGGTTTCACATAGAGCAGTGGTTCTCAACCTGTGGGTCCCCAGATATTTTATTTATTTATTTATTTACAGCATTTATATTCCGCCCTTCTCACCCCGAAGGGGACTCAGGGCGGATCACATTACACATATAGGCAAACATTCAATGCCTTTTAACATAGAACAAAGACAAGACAAACATAGGCTCCGAGCGGGCCTCGAACTCATGACCTCCTGGTCAGAGTGATTCACTGCAGTTAATTGCAGCTGGCTTGCTCTCCCGCCTGCGCCACAGCCCGGGCTGGTAAACTGGCTGGGATTTCTGGGAGTTGTAGGCCAAAACATCTGGGGACCCACAGGCTGAGAACCACTGACATAGAGAAATGATAGGCTTCACAATTCATACTCAGAGCTACATATTCCAAATAACAACTTTGTGCGACGCACTGGATTACTTTTAGATTATGTATCCTACAGGTAGCTAACCTCTGGCTATCAAGGTGTTGGCCTTCACTTCTTATTGTTCTTTGCCACTAGCTATGATTCATTACTATAAGTAACTCAAAATGCGACAACACACTGAGAACCATGCTTTTCACACTTCAGTCTGTTCATCTATAAGTGGAAGGTCCTAGTCTTAAAAAGACATTTAAATTAAATTTAACGTCATGTTTTACTACTAAATGAAAGAAAGACTGCCTGATATCAGGTTCCTTAGTCGTACCACATGCCCAGATATCCACAGGTTTGCCATAAGCTTCTTTGCGTAGAACTTCCGGAGAAAGGTAACCAGGGGTGCCTGCAAAACCTGGAGGGGAGCAAAATTGGCAGCATGTATGTTTGTGTAATTACTGGGTTAGCAAATCAAGACAGAGAAGGCCATGTAGGAGGGATAATTTTGTCCAATACTCACCAAACCAGGCTTGTTGATCTCCTTGCACTTCAATCGCCAAGCCAAAATCTGCCAACTTGACCGCTGCCCCTTTGCATTTGCTGGCCAAAAGTAGGTTCTCCGGCTGTTGTGACGATCCAATTTAACATAGGACACCATTTTAATAGGAGTCATGTAGTGTTTTGGTTTTGTTTAAAGAAAAAAAATGAGGGGGAAGAGAAACAAACAGAAGAAGAAACAACAACAACAGTTTGCAGAAAACAGTTAGAAACTGGCAAAAAAAAGTGTGAGAGAAAGGAAGAGAGACATGCTATTATCTGGAAATAGCCCTGTCCCATAGCCAGAACGTGTTGGGGATTATTTTATGGCTGTGCACCATTGTGGAGCAGTACTGGTGAAAGACCTAAAATGTTAACCACATGACTAGACAGCTTGCTGGTTTTGAGGCTGATTGAGGCAGATAATTAATGAGCCAATCTGCTCTATCTTAGGCCACATCTGCACTGACCACTAGAGTTGGTTTGGAACTGGTTTTGCTGTGTGGGTGATTAGATTGATTTCTATGGAACTGGTTTGGGGCTGGAAATGTGATTACATTAGCCGTTGAACTTGGTCTTAGACCACTCTGAGGTCGTTGTCATCCCCATTTCTGAAAGAGATGCGCATCAGCGCTCCAGAAACACCCAAGGTAAAAAAAGGAAGGAAAGTGACAGTTAGGGGTAAAGGTCATCGGTTACCTTTCTCAGAGGGTCACTTAACCCCCTGCTAGCTAGCCTTGCCCTTGGGGCAATTTTTTGGCAGCCCTCTCCTGTGTTCCAAATTCTCCAAAGCGCTTCAGTGAAGGCTAGTGTCAACAATGTGCTTCGAAATCTGTGGAGCTGATTTGACCCTGTGATCTGGGAAATACTGGGATCTGCCACAACACTTTCAGGGGCTTATCTCATGACTTTCTTTACTGCACCGTAACCCCTTTTATCTTCAGCATGCAGTGGTGCCATGCGTTTTGTAACCACCACCATTTCGATATGTGTTGAAGCTGCATTAAATGGTCAATGTAGATGAGGCCTTATACACTGAGAAAAACAGGAGGAAACATGCATAGATTTGCAATGTTTGAGGCCCAAAAGATTATCCCCTTTACTAAATAATCTTTCCTAGCTTTCACTCTACAGCAGTGCACAGTTCTTATTGCTTTTACAATTGACACTTCCCAGGAATTAAGGGGAAATATCTAATACATTCAGGAATCTATTTCAAAGGGGAATATAGAAAAAAGTTTAGATCCCTTGATCATCCTCAAGGATAATCTGTCTCAGTACAGAAACCCAGATGAGTAGTATATCTTTAATGGGTTTGGGTCAATAAAGACAGGTTGGATGCTTCCATTTCTGTGGCTCCATTAAATGCCCTGGGAATAGATTTCAACACAGAGAAATAACATTCTCTATTAGAAAAACGGGCAACCAGCTTTGCTTTTTTCACACTACAGTACTGATTTTCATGCAGCCTTTGGTGGTGCAATGGGTTAAACCCTTGTGCCAGGAGGACTGCTGACTAAAAGGTTGGTGGTTCAAATCTGGGGAGTGGGCGAGCTCCCTCTGTCAGCTCCGGCTCCCCGTCTGGGGACATAAGAGAAGCCTCCCACAGGATGGTAAAACATCAAAACATCTGGGCATTCCCTAGGCAAGATGCTTGAAGACAGCCAATTCTCTCACATTGGAAGAGACTTGTAGTTTCTCAAGTCGCTCCTGACATGGAAAAAAGTGATGTTATTTCTTTTGGTTCTAAGATGGATAGTAACATTTGACACCTCCAAAAATACCTTGCCCTTGACTCATCAAAGCACTAATAAATTAATTAAAAAGGGGAAAGTAATTGTGTTAAAAACTGAACTCCATGCTTTATGATACAGATATAGTTCCCAAGGTGGAAAATCCCCTTGCTTAGACTTTGGCCATGGGAAGAACTAGTGAAAAGTTTTACTCATGGTTTACTTGATTACTTAGGGAAATTTCTCTTGTCAAGTAAACTTGGCTAGTAATATTAAACCTACTTTCCCGTGCAGATTATAGGGCCATTTTGTTCTGAAGCCTTGTAATTGTTATGGCACCTACCTTTTCCTTATTTTACACTGTGTTTGGAAACCTCGCCTTGATCTATGAGCACCTATTGATTAGGTTCATTCATCTTGGGAGGTGGGGGCTGGCCAAGATATTATTTGAAGCAATTTGTATTACTATTGTAGAGGAATGGGATATACTTAATACATTGGAATCATCACAATTTTATAATACCGAAGCGAAGGGAGCATATATCTGGCTGCCATGTTAAGGGGAGAGGGAACACATAACTTTGCCCTTGTAGCTTTCCAGTTTCCAGCTTGTAAACTGACAACAACACAACAGACAACATACTATCCACTGAGCATGCACGAGAAAGGGCTCCCCTCCATTCCGTCCTTTGCTTGGACCTTGCTGCTGCATTCATTAGGGTTAACAAGATATGGTTTATGTCACATTTCCTCTGCTGTGTCCCCATGTTTGTGATTGAGAGGCTTCCAGATAGATCTGCTAAGAATCAGCAGCTGCCGATTAAAATATCCCCAAAGAAACTTTGGCAATGTTACAAACAAACAGGAAGGGAGTGTGGCGCCAGCTCTTGGCAACGGGTTAGAGACAAACTGTGGCTGCCAGTACATCAGCATACATCTTTGTGAAAAGGTAATGCGCTCTGTGCACATTTCTTCTTAACGTTTTAAGGAAGAGCACCAGAATGAAGAAGCCCCAGCAGGATTAAGGACATCTACATTTTTACAACTTGTACCCTATCAAAATAATCACCATGTAAAGGGTTTTTTTCAGCGGTAAAGTGCAAGTCTTGATCAACACCATAGGAGCTGACACTCTCAGGATTGTGTTGCATAACAATAAACCTATTTTGTTTGTTTTTGGATGTTAGGTAATATCAGTCTGGTCATATGTTATGCTATTTCTTAGAGGAAAACTCAGTCTTTCCTGTTCTTTTTTTTTTTTTAAAGAATACTCCCATTAGAAAATGCATAAGGATGTGGGTGAACTACAATTCCCCAAAATTTTGGGTCAATCATCCCCAAATTCCACCAGTATTCACAGTTGGCTATCTTGGGTCTGTGTGCCAAATGTGGTCCAGGTCCATAATCTGCTGGGTTCAGTGTTTTCTGAATACAGGTGAACTATAACGCCCTGATGTCAATGTCAATCACCCCAAAACCCTGCCAGTATTCGTAGTTGGTCATGTTAGGTCTGTGTGCCAAGTTTGTTCCAAGTCTATCGTTGGTGGAGTTCAGAGTGCTCTTAGGTTGCAGGTAAACTATACATCCCAGTCCCTACAACTCCTATAAATCATGGTGAATTCTCTCCAATCCTCTTTCTCTAGTATGTTCAGTTGCTGTGTGCCATAGAAAGGAATAGGAAAGGGTTAAGGGAGAGGCAGTAGATGGGGTCATGTGAATTCCACAGCAATTGAGAGAGAGAAAGGAACACTGGGAGGTAGTGCTCACTGTAACCTGCAATGTCAGTGGAGGGAGGGCTTTGGTGGCTCCACAGCACTGTGGGTTAAAGCTGTTTGTGGAGGCTATCTGTGTAAGCAGACACCTCCGCCACATACACATTTTCACATTTATTATGTGTTTATATGGACAAATTAATTCTACCAGAGCATCCTGATTTCTGTCTCCATGCTTTATGATGAAGTCAAATCCCAAAGAGAACAAGAATCTAGAGGTTAAAAAGTCCATGGAGTTTCCAAGAGAGCAAAGTATAGCCTCAATTTTACTCCATCTTGCTTTTGTATGTGTGAAAACCAAATCTGCTTATTCAAAACTAGTTCCTCACTAACATCAGCTGTTTATAACTTCTAGTTCCCACCCTCTCACAATATGCTGTCACCAAAGGTCCAGTTCCAGCCATTCTGTCACTGGGACATGGCAGCTCCTTTTGAACAATTATGGGAATCAGGAAGGGACATATTTCCAACTGAAAGATACAGTTATTATATCACCCTCATTACATGCAATGAATATAACTCTCCATTTGCTGTTTCTCAACTGTATTTATTCCAGAATGGTACATATTTAATCTCCTATAGCCCCATAAAGCCATATTACCACATGGAAGACCAAGCTTTATGGCATATGAAACATTCATACAATGCTATAGATTGTGACAGTGGGGCCTTGGTTGGTGATGATTCTCAAATTATTTCAGGACTGAATTGTCAACTAATACTATAAACCTATCAAGTAAGTCAGCCTTATGTACTTTCTTATACCACACTATATTCTTTATTAAAAAAGAAAAAAAGAAAAAAGAAACCTACACATTGATAGACAGGCAGGCAGACAATTCAAGAAAACGACTGCACCAGATATCCAATAGTAAGAAAGAAAGCACAGCTGGAAATGCATTAGATGGGGAAGAGGCCATTTCCTGCCATAAAAACATTTCATTATCTATTTGTTATATTTACAATGCATGTTAACAGCCAGCACTCACACAAAGAAATAGAATATTTTCATACTGAAAGGCTGGTTCTGATGTTGTTTCAAGAGTTATACAAAGTACATGTCATGATTCTACTCTGTCGAGGACTAATGTATCTGGAAATGTCATTTTTAAACATCTAAGTCTGGCGGAGATTACCTCCAGTGAAGTTTATAATCAATATTATAAACTATGCAAAGTGCAGCTCCCTAAAAATACCTGCACTTTGTCTACTCCAGACTGAATGCTGGCAATCATTAAGTAATAAAATCTACACAAACATCTTTGGCCAATTTTCTGGTTTATTCAGGTATTCCTTGTCTATGTTCTCTCATTTAATTATTATCTCTTTAAGAAAGCCCCAAAACGCATTAGCGCATTCATCCAGTGTAATTTAAATAAATTAGTCTACAATTCAAAGCACACTAAATTGGCTTTAAGTCCATTATAATCAAGAGGACTTTCCTTAGTCAAAGGGCTTCTGATCTTATTCTGAAATCTAAACTACTCCAAAATCCATAATGGTTCACAGAGGTCAATATTTACAAACTCATGCTCAAAATTTTGTGTATAAGGTATGGGAAACATAAATGAATGCTATGTTTAGACTTAAGTCCCATCTCTAAAATATCTCATTACATACATACATGAATACATGTATCCCAAAATCCCACCCCCCAAAAATAAATAAATCTGAAATCCATATCATTTCTGGTCCAAAGCATTTCGAATATGGGATACTCAATCTGTAGTATTTAATGTCACTAACAACAGAACATATTGCCAACTACATTCTTCTTGTTTGACATAAGGAAGGAGGGATAACAGGGTAATTCCATATTGATATGAGCTAGTATACACTCCCATGGATTCTCCTATATAAGCACTTGTTAGAGCTTGTCTTTATACCTCCAAAAGAATATTATTTCTTCAGTATAGCATACCTAGTTGTAAATTACATTTCATACAATGTGTCCCAGGAGTGGGGAACATGTGGTCATCTAGACGCCACTAAATTTATCCCATGGACAGGAGAACCAATGGTGAGGGATCAAAGAAGAGCCATTCCAATGCTATCCAAAGGCCACAAAGCCTTACTCTTGCTTTCACAAAATAACATCTGCAGGTGGGATCTCTGAATAAATGTGAAAAAGAGACAACATGACTGCAGACATGATCACTGGCCAAGGAAATGATGGTTGCTTACCTGTAACCATGTTTCTTCAAGTGGTTATCTGTGAAATTCACACATAAGGCATCAACTACCATATGTGCGATTTCACAAAGACCACGAAGGAGAAACTGAGGCTTCTGGGAGTTCAAATCAAAAACACCTGAAGGACTGTGTCTTAACCTATACCTCTTTTCTATTTTGGGGGTGTATATGTCTGTTTTTGTTTTGTTGTACCTCATCTAACACAAAAAAGCATGATGATAAGCTCTAAATCTTGGTCATTAATATGAGCTGTTTCACTTGGTCCTAATTACACAACTGTTGCACACAATTTTTTTAAAAAGAGTTCTTGTGCCATGAACTGCAGTAAAACACTGAATGATTGAAGTATTAACTGTTTCATTAAAAATGCACCCCAAAGACCAAAACACCTGAAAACATCTGGACATTTAAATAAGGTCTGGATCTTTACAGGTGTGGGCCCTGTGGGGATTGAGTCACCTTCTGAAATCCCAAGGGTCAATTCCCTACCATTCTGGTTTTTCGGGTCCCAGGATGGCAGTGCCACCCTCCTCTGCCAGCTCCCCATTTCCCCCCAAACCTACCGTCTACAGGCCTCTCTGGTACATTTACACACTCCCACCAAAATTCCAGAATTTTGGACCACTGTGTGACCTAAATCCTGAAAGGAACTGGGATTTTAAGTCCCGATTCCTCTTGGGATTTAGGCATGTCTGGAAGGGCCCATAGTTTACCTTAAGTGTCTTATCAGTAGCACTATATTGTAGAAAAGTATTACTATATATAAGACTCTATTCTTTGGGAAAGGAGCTCAGTTCCAAATAGCACATCAATACACAAAAACTGGGAAAGGGCTCCAAACAATAACCAGTGGTCTATTCCATATACACATCTCAGGGATTTTATTAGCAACATAAATGCACATGTTATTCAGAGCCACAACATTTCCCATGCTGTTACTACAAGCATATTCAAGTGCCTCTTGCATAAAGTAATATTTTTAAAAAATCAACCGTGGCATTCACAGTAATGGTCCTTGCTGCATAGGTAACATTGTCTAAGGGCTCTGGGGACATTTTCAATGTACTCTTTTTAAAAAAATGTATCTTGCCTATGTTAGATTTTAGGTAATTTTGTTACATTTCATTATGCAATTTTGAAACCAAGGGCATCTCAAATGAAGACAGCAGTGCAAGTGACCCAAACAAGATCTTTGGAACTTGTGTGGTTTTCTCTAGGCTGCAAATGAACTCATTAGCCTGATGCCCAAATCCATAAAGAAGTCCCTGTGTTAAGCAGTCGGTCCAATTAGCCAAGTATGTTGTACTTTTAAGCCTCAAAGTGTTTGACTTTTGGTGAAACTCCTGTCTCAAAGCCCAAATGAAAAATACAGTGAAGGAGGAGTGAGAGGGGAAGCCCAGAACCTTTCAAAGTACTCACAGATACACCACAGAATTATTCAGAAAGGAATTTCTCGGTACATCGTGAACACACAGACACAGTTGTTGTACAAGTGCCCCTTTATCCCACTACCACTCTAACAAACACATTTGTCGCTACCTCATAACCGTCCACACACTCAAACATATTCTCTTTATAATACTCCGCGATTCTAAGCCTACCAAAAGAGTGTTATAAAGAGGCCAGACAGGGAGTAAACAAACAAAACAAGAATCCAATACAGTAAGTTACGGGAAACAAATAATTTGCACACATTTAAACTAGACATAATGCATGCAAACATTTGGAGAAAGAGATCATCTGCTTCATCTACAGGCATCATTGCTCCTGTCAAAATCCTGCCCCCATACACTCAATACACCAGGAGGAAAAATTGGAAATGACTGAGGGTGATGAGTGGCTAAAAGGAACTTAAATAAAGGCAGGAAGCAGTTGGGAAAGCAAATGAGTAAGTTATTAGACGTCAGCTGTCCTAGACCCTACCACCACAGCCACCTCCCACTATCACCTGACAGCTGTCCAAAAATCAGCCCAGATCAGTCCAAATAACACTAAATGGAAGGGGCACATTTCACTATGCAACATGCAAAAACAAAATGCCAGTATTTACAACTGGATACCTGTCTTACAATACCAAGCAGCTCTAAAACCTTCAAGCAGTAGCATGAGCTTGGGCTTATGGAAGACGTGGAAGTGACAGGATGAGGAATAATAGTTCTAATGATGTAACCATGGCTCCTGCTGATCCAGTCTTAGTGGACATTTTACAATTTGTGCAGCCTGGGGATGTGGACAGGATCTTAGGAGAGACTCTTTATTCGGATCTTAAGGAACTGTGAGGCCTGTATTAAATAGGCTGTCCCTGAACCCCTCTATAATGGGCAATGGCAACCTTCCATTTTAGGCAAGGCATTGGAGGATGTGGTAGCCTCCCAACTAAAGAGGTTTTTGGATGAAATGGATTGTCTAGACCAGTGGCTCCCAACCTGGGGTCCCCAGATGTTTTGGCATCCCATCTCCCAGAAATCCTAACGGCTGGTAAACTGGTTGGGGTTTCTGGGAGTTGTAGACCAAAACACCTGGGGACCCACAGTTGAAAACCACTGATCTAGACTTATTTCAGTCTGATTTCAGGTCTGGTTATGGGACAGACAATTTTGGTGGGTGATCTATGCAGAGAATTGGGCATGGAGAAATGTACTGGATTCTCAGAGGTTTTCTGTTCTATCGCTCAGATGGGACTTGGAGATAATATTTTACAGTGACACTTTGTATTCCTGGAAGGACAAATTCAGAAGGTGGTGGTGCTGGGAGATTTCTATTTGATCCCAAGGCCATTGGATCATTGTCTCCCGGGGCTCTATTTTGTCCCTCATGATGTTTAACATATTTACAAAACCAGAGTGAGAAGTCATCTGAAATTTTGGATTGTAGTGCAATCTCTATGAGGATGGCACCCAACTCTACTACTCCTCTTCAAGCCGGGGAATCTGTCCTGGTCATAAACCTCCTCTACCAATTACAGACTAGATGAGGGCAAACTCAAACCTAAAACAGAAGTGTTCTTGGTCAGTCAGAAGGCAGATCAGGGAATAGCAATTCAGCCTCTGCTAGATGGGTTTACGCTCCCCATGAAGACACAGGTTGGCATGTTGGGGCTTCTCCTGGACGCAGCATCGAACCTGGAGGCCCAGGTATCCACAGTGGAGAGAAACAGCCTTTGCATATTTAAAACTTGTGCACCAATTGTGCCCATTCCTTGAAAAGTTGGATCTGGCCAGTGTGACACATGCCTTAGTTAACATCCTGTTTGGATTACAGTAACACATTCTACTTGGGGCTGCCTTTGAAGAGTGTTTGGAAACGGAAGCTGGCCCAGACTGTTAACTGAGATTGGCTGCAGGGAGCGCACAACTCCGCTATACCCACAGTTTACCACTCGCCTAATTTCTCAAATGAGAATTTTCTGCATAAAATCCTTCCAAGTATGGTATTTGCCTTCTAATTTTAAATCCAGACAGCAGTTTGTGATTTTACCACTATGTGGCAACAAACACCAGCTAAACCTTCCTCTGCCCACCCATTCAAATGCCCAGTAAAACTTTGGCTTTGCAAAATTACGCTACCACTTCAACTGTGCAACAAGCTATACAAACTGTGTGTCTGCTTCTCAAAACTCTGCAATCCTTTTGAGAAGTGTCTAAAAGATAGTCAATTCCTAGACAGCATGTTTGGAGATCGGATTTGACCAACAGCACTGGGATGATTAGCCAAGCCAGCAAAGAGATCTCAGCAAAAGCTACCACATATGTGCTTCTCTCATGAAGCTGATTTCTGACTGGGCGGCAACAGGGATGTCATCCTAATCCAAGATTAAGTTACAACATGCAGTTTCCCAGTGGGCTGATGCTAAGAGGACCCTACAACACGGATTTCAGGACCACCTGAGGACTGATCTGCTTCTTTTAAAAAAGACATGCAAGAGATACAAAGACGGACAGACGGACAGAGCAGTGGGGTAGAAAACTCACCTTGAGGTCTCTGTGGACGACCCCCATTTGGTGGCAATGGAGCACAGCCTCCAGGATCTGCTGGATGCAATGACTGCATGCAAACACCAGGGGGGGTGTTAGTTCACGGTGAGTGGTAACAACCACACAGGCTGGTGGGGGGGGGGGGGTAATGGGGGGAGAATAAGGATGGGGAAGCGGATGAGGAGAAGAGGAAAGGGGAAAGGAGGAACAGGGAAATGGAAAATAAAGGAATCTGACTCCCTCTCTGCTTCAGGCTCTAATTGCAAAATGAGAAAGACCCCCAGTTACAGATACACAATTCTGGGAAAGGGAGAGCAGGACTGAAGAAAGGGGAGTTGCCTCCCCCGGGAAAGGAAAGATGCAAGGGCCTAAGGCTTGACTTTACAAAAGAGATAACTGTGAGTGCTGCGCTGAAGAAAAGGAGCGGAAAAGAATGACAACTATTGTTGCAGGTTTTGACGTGCCTTTCCCCAAACCCACCCCACTCTACTACTGCCTTAGAGTTAACTTTTTATTTATTTATTTATTTATTACAATATTTATATCCTGCCCTTCTCACCCAACAGGGGACTCAGGGCGGCTTACAATAAAACACATATATAAAAATTATACAGTACAATATAAATCAGTTAAAAATTATTAACTTACATCAGTATTCATAAAACACATTATAAAATACAGGTAGGCATGTTCAGTTCAAAAAAAAAAACCTGGGCCTGTCGACTGAGTTCAGCGTAAATGATAATAATTAACGCTGCCAATTATTATTCAAAAGCCTGGCCCCATAACCAAGTTTTAACCTTCCTACGGAAGGATAGGAGGGAGGGAGCCTGCCTGACTTCAATGGGGAGGGAGTTCCATAGGCGAACAACAAAATTTCCAAACAACAAAATGAAGGGGAAAGTTGAGAAAGATGGACAAGAGCATTTGACTCAAATTAACTTCGCCGGTTCTCTTTTTTAATATATATCTTAAAACTATTTATTTATTATTTATTTATTACATCATTTCTACCCCGCCCTTCTCACCCATCAGGGGACTCAGGGTGGCTTAAACATACACATCAAAAAACAAAAATATGGAACGCTTCACGAATTTGCGTGTCATCCTTGCACAGGGGCCATGCTAATCTCTGTATCGTTCCAATTTTGTATATGTGCTGCCGAAGCGAGCACATATACTATCTGTCTAAATGTTTTCCTATTGCATCTCCGATGGCAGGGGATCACACTGGCTGGTCCTTGTGGGTTCTTTCAGGTCTATGATTCTATATCCAAAAGTACTGACATTTATAAAAGCAAACAAGTTTTCACCTTTCCGAGGAAGTGGTAGTAGCCTTATGCCTAAGCAAGAAATGTATGAGTTGTCGAAGGGTTTCATGGCCGGGATCACAGGGTTTTCCGGGCTGTTTGGCCATGTTCCAGAAGTATTCTCTCCTGATGTTTTGCCCACATCTATGACAGGCATCCTCAGAGGTTGTGAGGTGACAACCTCTGAGGATGCCTGCCATAGATGTGGGCGAAACGTCAGGAGAGAATACTTCTGGAACATGGTCATACAGCCCGGAAAACATACAACAACCCCAAGAAATGTAAGTTTCTCATTCTTATGCCTTCAGAATCTCGCCTGAATGGAACAAGAGCAAAACTGCGGAAGCTGTTCCAACGGTTCCAACCTGAGATGGACAGTATCAATTACACAACCCTTCTCCCCATCGCAAAGGCTTGGCTTTTAGGTCTGTTCCTGGGGTTAATGGGGATGCTGATTCAAAACATTGCATTGGATAGACCAGGCATGGGCAAACTTCATCCCTCCAGGTGTTTTGGACTCCAACTCGCACCATTCCTAACAGCCTCAGGCCCCCTCCTTTTCCCCCTCAGCCGCTTAAGCTGAGGCTGTTAGGAATGGTGGGAGTTGGAGTCCAAAACACCTGGAGGGCCCGAGTTTGCCCATGCCTGGGATAGACCATATCAACTCTAGTTTCTTAGATACGGTTATGATGGTTTTCTATGGATGAGCAGATGGTGACTGGGAGGTGGCACATGTTCTGTATCTCAAAACCTAGAGCTGGTAGCTGCATGCATGTGTATCTATTATTATTATTATTATTGACATGATACGAGGATTTAAAGATCAAATTGCAAAGACCCTGGCACATGCCAGTCAAGGTGGTCCCAGTGGTGATTGGCACACTGGGTGCAGTGTCTAAAGATTTTGGCCAGAATACATCACATAGTCCTAGACACTTGGGAAGTGTCTCACCACTTTTTCTAACTCCCTTTCCTGGTATTAGTACAAGCAGAGAGGGAGCTTTATATGTAAAGTGGCCAGTTAAGATGCTTAAGAAGGTCTGTCCAGTGCCTCTGGAAAGGTAGCACAGACCCTAGAATGAATAGGCAGACAGTCTGAGCTGCCCAATTCAAGGCTGAAATGACTTGGCAGAAGTATACCACTAAGGAGTCTATGCAACTGAGCTACTGCAAGAAGTGTACTAAATCAAGCACTAAGAAATATTCAGAAAGCGACCGTCATTGAGCCTCCCTCCCAGTAATAATAAAGGCTGAATGCAATCTATTCTACATACACTGACTTAACAGTAGGCTATACTGAACACACGGCGGGCAACCTCTGAGAACACTCTGCTTATAAGACTCTAAATATTAAAATGTAAAAATAAATGGGAAATGTAATTTGCCTTCTCCTTGCAAGTATCTGCAAAACGAGTAACAACAGTTGCCGAAGGCTTTCATGGCTGGAATCAGAGCCCCCGATGGCACAGTGGGTTAAACCCTTATGCCGGCAGTACTAATGACTTGAAGGTTGGGTTGCTGACCTGAAGGTTGCCAGTTCAAATCTAACCTGGGGAGAGCGCAAATGAGCTCCCGCTATCAGCTCCAGCTCCATGTGGGGACATGAAAGAAGCCTCCCACAAGGATGGTAAAAACATCAAAACATCTGGGCATCCCCTGGGCAACGTCCTTGCAGACGGCCAATTCTCTCACACCAGAAGTGATTTGCAGTTCCTCAAGTCGCTCCTGACATGAAAAAAAAATGGCCGGAATCAATGGGTTGCTGTGAGTTTTCCAGGCTATATGGCCATGTTCCAACAAAGGATTCCCTCAGGCAGGAAGCAGCCAGGCTTTGAAGCCGCAAGGCCATTAAATTCTAATCAAGCTGGCAAATTGCAACATTTACACTTGCCTCAAACAGACAAGAGTTCTTTTTTCTACCCTGGACTTTCTACAGATACATAAACCTCACTGTCCTAGTTTCCAACAGACCTCACAACCTCTAAGGATGCCTGGCATAGATGTGGGCAAAACATCAAGAGAGAATGCTTCTGGAACATGGCCATACAGCCCGGACAACTCACAGCAACCGAGTAACAACCTGCCTGCCAATGTTGGACCCTGTTCCAGGGCTCGGAAAGGCCAACGTTATAGTTGCACCTCAGCTGGTGACCATATTTCAAGCGCAGGGGTAGGTGAATGGGAACAGCTTAAAAACAAAACCAGGCATTCCACAGACTTACTGCAAAGTCACCTGAATAGAATTCTGTGGGAATGGTTTTGGAAGATATTTCTCTACTATAAACCTCATGTGGAAAAGTCACCACCCAGTGACTTTTTTGCTTTAACAATGATCATGCTTGCTACAAGTTGCCAAGCTGTTCTACCTACATATATAGGAGCTCTGAGAGGTGCAGGAGGACGAAGTGGCAACAGCTCTTTTTACCTCTCTCCTCTACTGGTTTGCACCCTTCCTTTCTTTTCTACCTGATCTAGCAAAGAGGAACAATGCTGTATTTACATACCATGCAAGTAGGCAGAAGAGAAGAGGGAGCGAATGACTACTGAATAATTAGCATAGCTTTTAAAGAATCAATATCTTAATTATTATCCGAAAGCCAGTACAAACGGGATGGACAAAGTACAACACTAAATGCTCCTTGCCATTGGCTATTTGGGTTGGGCTACTGGGAACTACAGCCTGTGCTTTGTCCATCCCTGCCAGAAAGTTACACACTAGAAAACTGACATAGATGTGGACGAAACGTCAGGAGAGAATGCTTCTGGAGCATGGACATACAGCCTGGAAAATTCACAGCAACCCAATTTGAATTCTAATGTCAAAACTCAATCTAGCACCACATCCACTTATCTAAACATATTGCATTAAACATTTAATTAGGTTTTGGATTCCAGTGGGGTATAAAAGGCATTGCCCTCAAAAATGAAATTTATTTCCCAAATGAATCTTTCTTGTTGCATACACATTTCCCAGCATTGCAGAAACTTCAACTGAGCATTCAGCTATGGAACAGATAAAGTTATCTATCAAATGTGAACACAGCAAATACAAAAAGTTCTAAATGTGAGCTATTTCCAGTTTGTCACTCTATGCAATGCAAGAAATGTGAGACTAGAGGAAAATTCCATTGAGAATAGCACAATTCCTACTGAAGAGTGGGCAAAACTCACATTTTAAACCCATTCCATGTGCCATTTGACACATTATATAACCATAGCAAACCCAGATTTACTTCCAGGTATGCATTTGAAAAAGTAATAGCAACTAGCCCTAGTTTTCACGTAGATATTCCTACATGATAGATATTCACCACATTCATCCCACACAATAGTTTATGTCACTATCTAAACATGAAACTGCTCTTTATTCGTGGGTTATCAGATTTGGATTTGTGCTAACAAGTGATTATTCCCTTCTGTCCATCACTGATAATACTGAAAATTATAATCCCTAAAAATGTAATGTAACAAGGAAGCTCTGAATCCTGAATAGGGTGAGCTCCAGCCTATTGACCTTCAAACACCATGCCAAGCTCATCCATCTCTGAAGGACATATGACAAATGGTCAAAAAATGGCTTGAGGAATCATGATTCTCTTATTCTGCCATTACATCTAGAAATAAGTTTATCTAAATTGCTATCTACAACAAAAAAGGGAGATGTCAAACTTTTGGACTTCTTTACATGCTTAACTGCTGTGTTTAGGTATCAAGAAAATCCATAGCGTTGTCAAAGACTTTCATGGCCGGAATCACAGGGTTGTTGTGTGTTTTCCGGACTGTATGGCCATGTTCCAGAAGCATTCACTCCTGATGTTTCACCAATATCTCAGGATGCCTGCCATCGATGTGGGCGAAACATCAGGAGAGAATACTTCTGGAACATGGCCATACAGCCCAGAAAACACACAAAAATCCATAGCTTTCGCTGGGCATCTATATTGATCCTTGCTTGCTTCTTCACTGATATGGCCAAGAGATATTTGGAAGATGTCACTGCAGCTTGTCATGAAACTAGCTTGTTACAAACATGTTTTATCAATGTGTTGTCGAAGGCTTTCATGGCCAGAATCAATGGGTTGCTGTGAGTTTTCTGGGCTGTATGGCCATGTTCCAGAAGCATTCTCTCCTGAAGTTTTGCTGACATCTGATCACCTAGTCCAGTGATCTACAACTTTCACAAGAATAATATTTTATTAAAAGGTAAAGGTAAAGGTTTTCCCCTGACGATAAGTCCAGTCGTGACCGACTCTGGGGGTTGGTGCTCATCTCCATTTCTAAGCCGAAGAGCCAGCGTTGTCCATAGACACCTCCAAGGTCATGTGGCCAGCATGACTGCATGGAGCGCCGTTACCTTCCCGCCAGAGCGGTACCTATTGATCTACTCACATTTGCATATTTTCGAACTGCTAGGTTGGCAGGAGCTGGGGCTAACAGCGGGTGCTCATTCCGCTCCCGGGATTTGAACCTGGCACTTTTGGTCCGCAAGTTCAGCAGCTCAGCGCTTTAACGCACTGTGCCACCAAATTGGTCTATAGATCCACTTCATTGTACACACTGAAGATATATTTGTGAGAACAAGTTTTTTTAATAGCCTGTATATTTTAGGGTGTTGATTTTGGGGGAGCAAATTTAATTCATCTAAAATATGAAATGAAAAAGTCATATTTAAAGTCAGATCAAAAATGACTGTTCAATTTGGGTGAAATGTCAGGAGAGAATGCTTCTGGAACATGGTCATACTGCTGGGAAAACTCATAGCAACCCAATGTTTTGCCAAGCTGCTTTGTTGCAAGAAACCATACTAATTATTAACTAGTTTAGTGACTGAACTAGCTGTACCTCAGAAGACATAGGACAAAAGGCTTTCTATGCTCCTTGTTATCATAACAAACTATAGTGTACCATGTGACAACTAAACACAATCTTGCTACTAGCAATGAGGATAATAGCATTTCTGGCTCTCCAATTTGGCACCTTCCATGATCAGAATTGTTCAACACATCCTCAACTATCTTGGACAAGGATTGTGTACAAAAACAAGCTGACATTGCACTCACCTGCTAGGATAAGGGAGGAAAAATTTTGGCCACATGCACAAATGACAGACTGGGAAATGGAATCTATATCAGGCATGGGCAAACTTTGGCCCTCCAGGTGTTTTGGACTCCAACTCCCATCATTCCTAACAGCCTCAGGCCCTTTCCTTTTCCCCCTCAGCCGCTTAAGTGGCTGAGGGGGAAAAGGAAAGGGCCTGAGGCTGTTAGGAATGATGGGAGTTGGAGTCCAAAACACCTGGAGGGCCAAAGTTTGCCCATGCCTGGTCTATATAGACTCTGTACTGGGATTTTCTTCATGTTGAAGTAATGAATTCTCCCTAGGGGGAGGCAACAAGCACTTGCTCCCACCTACACTGCATACATTGGAAACTGCCTCCAGTTCCCGCAGAGCCACGTCTTTTACTGTCAACCACGAGATCTCCGCAGAAAAGAAAAAACCACTCTTTGGAGAAATTAGAGCACGGCATGGCCATGATCCAGAAATAGCCGTGTCCTTTTCCCAGGGCTGGCTTGGCAGCAGTCACTTGTGCACGGCGAAGAGGTTGCCAAGTTCAGTGTGCTAAAAGAACTTTGGATTTTTGCCTAGCATATGTGATAATCTCTCCCAGAGAGGTGGCTGGTGACTCTCTCGCAAGCTTTCTTTGCATCTACCGCTGGAAGCGCCTGCTTCAGTTACTAAAATGTTATCGCTCCTCTTGATGCATCAAAGTATTGTTTTGCTTGGATGACGACATGCTAAGCTTGCTTCCTAATTATGCCAAGAGACAACTAGTACTGAGTCGAAGCCTCTATGTCTGAAAAACCTGGTCCTTTAATCTTATATTTTGAAGTGAACAGGCGAGTGACAAAGGCAACCAATGGTTCTTGGCTTAGAATTTATAATGAAGAAGTTACACAAAACAGTTCCCAGAAAAGTCAGTGCGTTCTCCCTTATTTATTTTATTTAAATCCTTCCTTTCTACCTGCATAGGATTTGAGGCAGTTCATTGTCCATATATCAATGCAACAGACCAGCTATCAGAATGAGTCTCATGACTGTCGAAATCTTTAATGGCCGGAATCATTGGGTCGTTGTGCATTTTCTAGGCTATATGGCCATGTTCCAGAATGGTGGCACAGCGGGTTAAACCGCTGAGCTGCTGAAGTTGCTGACCAAAAGGTTGGCAGTTCAAATCCGGGGAGCGGGGTGAAGTCCTGATAGTCCTAGCTTCTGCCAACCTAGCAATTCAAAAACATGCAAATGTAAGTGGATCAGTAGGTACTGCTCCATAGGTAACGGCGCTCCATGCAGTCATGCTGGTCACATGACATTGGAGGTGTCTACGGACAACGCCGGCTCTTTGGCTTATAAATGGAGGTGAGCACCAACCGCCAGAGTCGGACACGACTGGACTTAATATGTCAGGGGAAAACCTTTACCTTTACCTATGGCCATGTTCCAGAAGTATTCTCTCCTGACGTTTCACCCACATCTATGGCAGGCATCCACAGAGGTATGAGGTATCTCCGAGGATGCCTGCCATAGATGTGAGTGAAACGTCAGGAGAGAATACTTCTGGAACATGGCCATACAGCCCGGAAAATGCACAACAACCCAGTCTCATTATGATTGTCTCTCCTCCTCTAGCTAATTGCATATTTAGTGCCAACCGTGTACTAGGGAATGTCAAGGGCACAGATGTGAAGCAGCTCTTGCCTAGAGATATGTTATAGTCTTATTCCAAACTAAAATGCATCACTGGAGAGGAATGAGGAAAGGCGAACAATGTCCAATTAAAAACTAAAATTAAATCTAATGCTTATACTCACAACTTTATGCCACATGTCTTTGTAACATATAATCGCTCTAAAACTTTAGAAGTATTAAAACTTCAAAGCACAAAGGTAGATTAAAGGGGTTTGTTTTTCTTTGTATTCCTTAAGATATTCCTTTCTTTGTATTCTGCTCAATGCTGCCCACGCCTGGGCGGAAAAGAACAGCCAGCACAATTCTCTATATATTTCAGTATAAACCTTCCACTTGCAGACGGTACAGTGATGAAAAAGGGAAGGAGAGGGAAGATCTCAGAGTGACATTCCCAGGCGCGTGACTATCTCCCGAACATCTAATCTTCCCGACACTACCACAAACCAAACTGCCCAATATTGCCAAACCCGAGGAGCTACTACTGAACACTGGTACTTGTCACAAGCAGAAGCATCTTCTGCAAAAGAGCCACTGATACTTCTTATCCTCTCGCAGAATTCCCTTCAGGTCCCCCGCTCTAGATCGCTGTTATGAAAACCAAACCAAATAAGTAGGGCACAGTCTGCCTTAAGCCACGTCAGCTCCTGCAAACCCAATGCACTCGCTTCAGACTGCTTCTACTCACATTATTCCTGAGGCAGCGCCATCGCTGTCTCTGCTTCTCTCATTTGTCTTCTAGAACAAATCAATTATGCCAACATCCTTAACCACAACCCTAGGAAGACCACATATCTCTCAGATGGACTGTAGTTTCCCACCCTTGCTCTAGACTGTCCAGTTCTACACCTATTGTGCAAACGGCCAAGCTGATTTGTTCATAGAGATAGGAATTGGGAGGCACTAAATATTTAGGCAATAGCGATACTGTGAACCATACAGGGCGCATACTAAGTAAATAAAATAATACCTTCATGCTCATGCATATGGTCTGTAGCAAAGAGCACGCTTGGCCAGTGCATGACATCAGCACCCAGATGTTATGAGAATGGCAGCCACATTCCCAAAATATTGTAATGAGCTCCATCTAAGACCAGATTACCATCCTGACTGCCATCAAGTAGCGGAAATTCAGAGTTTTGAGTTGTCTTTGAAATGCCGATCTGGATACTATTTAATCACCAGGACTTAGCTAAATGCCCCAACCAGCATCCACTGTATATTTGGCCATGCACTACTTTTGGCACCTAGACTGAATGGCCCCTAACTTTTAAAGCACAAATAAATACATTGGACCCAAAAGGAAACAGGGCAAAAGTGGGGAAAGGGGGATTATGCTAAACAAAGAAAGACGCAGATCAGGAAACAGAGAAAGGGAGAAGGAGAAGGGAGGAGAGAGAAAGACAGAATGTGCACACAAGCACGAGTGGGACGGGGCTGAAGAGATGGAGTGATGAACGCTACCAGAACCAAGCCGGTGTACTTCCCCCCAGCCCCGACATGGACACGAACAATTGTCATCTGGGTCCCAGTGTCACCTTCTGTAGAAGCTGCCAAGGTCTCCTACCTGCCTATCCCACCTGGTCTTGCTGGAGTTTTGCACAGAGGAAAAGGATTGTGCCATGCAAATTCACGCTGGGAAGAAAGTAACTTCCCTCCCCGGCTGCCAAAAGTAAAAGGAACCTGGCCGGGCAAGAGGCCACCCCTCTCCAAGTCCGTTCTGTGATAGCAGCGCCTGCACTCCCCACCCGACCGTCTAAGAGGGTGAAAGGCATACATATACTGACCTTCAAGTCCCTGTGCACAATGGCATAGTGGTGAATGTAAGTTACGCTTTCTAATATCTGATGGATACAGTGACTGCAAAACAAAACGGGAACGGAAGAAGGGGAGAGAGAAGGCAGGTCGGGGATGGGGGGTAAGACAACGGGGATCAGGAGGCAGGGAATGAAAAAAAAAAACAAAGGAGATAAACGAAATGGGAAAAAGGGCGGAGGAAGAAGAAAGTATGGGGCAGATTATAGAACAAGGTGGACAAAAAAAGAGACAATAACCAAATAATGTATGGCAGTAGACAAAATTCAGAGATTTCAAAGGGGAGACGGGAAGGGGACGGTCCACAGAAACAGATGGACATACAGGAAGGGATAAGGGGCAGGGTGGATATGGGAGGACGAGAGAAGGAGAGAAACAATGTTGTGAAAGCTCAGAGACCACAAGGGGACATCACAAAGGTGTGCGCAGATGGCTGTTAATGGCACCAGAAGCTGTGCATTCAGGGTCTGAAAATAGGGGCCCCTCCCTCCCGTCCTTTGGGGGTGACAAATTGGAGCAAATAAGGCCAGAGAAAGAGAACGAGAAACAGACCTGTATTGAGGGACAACTCAACAGCGACTAAAAGGGGCAAAGGGGGAAATCCCCTTTTAAGCAAATGGGAGGTACAGATGATACAACATGTATTTGACATGGGCACAATTTGACAATAGGGTAATACTATTTGTAAATATGGATGATGCATGAGCAGCACTTGCACATAGGCAGCTATCTAACATGTACGTACATCAGCCAGGAAATTCTTGGCTATTCTTATAGCTATCTCTCTTTTATCAGGCTTGTTAGTAAATACCAAGCATGCATATACATCTTAGGGAATATATCTTAAGGAAAGATGTAAACCCTCAAACTAAGCTGAAGAAACAATTAGTAGAAACTACATATTGAAGGTAGCTTCTACTAGACATGGGATCCAGCATGGGAGAGGTCACTCTGCATAAATAATTTCTGAAAACAGCTCATGTCATCCTCTAAAATACTGCTACATAGACATGACCCTAAAGTCTTTTCAGTCCATCCCACTCATGAAAGCAGGATCCTGCTCACGGCTTCTGTCAACATAATCCTTGCTGTCCTCATCTCCAGCACCTCATCAGATACTCCCTCCGTTCAGCAAACTCAGACCAAGGAGCTATTCGGAATCATACAAACCCTGATCTGCTCTGACTGAGCCTTTTTCCATTCCATTTCCTCACACAACTTCCAAGTCTGCTATTCTAATTCCCGCAAACCAATTCTGAGCTTTATTTAAGTAGAGATAACTAGTTATGTCAAATGCTAAAAACTATAAAATTACGCAGTCTGTTTATTTGTAACATAAAACACTGCACTATCCTAAGGGGAACTTCACATCTTCAAAAGCACAAAGCACATTGACACTTCAGAATTCTAATTGGTTTACAGTTCCTTTTATTGTTTATCTATCCCTTGGAAGATGTATGTCATCTTCATCTATTTGATTCAATCTGGCTCCACAAACTGGCCTTAAAGTTAAGTCTGTACTGGCGGACCTCCATTAAAATCCTTTGAATTTTCCATTGCTGGTCTGTATAACTTCCTTTGCTTGCCTGTGAGTCATGGTTTGGAAGTGGAGCTAGGTCAGTGGTTCTCAACCTGTGGGTACTCAGATGTTTTGGCCTACTACTCCCAGAAATCCCAGCCAGTTTGCCAGCTATTCGGATACTTCAGGAGCATCACCAAACCAATGAAATCGCACTGGCCCTGTTTCTGTCTATTGCTCCTGCAGCTTGATCTTCCAAGCTATTGTCGGGACACTGTACCCAGGAATCGGTTTGATGGGCCAAACTAATCTTCAAGCACCTTCCCCACCTGTTGGTCCCACCCACACTTTGCTTACTGCCTGACCTGGCTCCCTTTTAAAAGCCACTGGACTTCACTGACGTGTGCAAATTATTTAAAATGCTTCAAACATCATATCTGTCGAGTTAGGAAATACATAGCCAGGTGCAAAAATGTACAGCAGCCGGAGGGGGGGGCGGGGATTTCAACCAGTGAATGAGCATGTAATCTGGGATTAAAAACAATTTCTCAAAATATATTTTGAAAATACCTCAATATAATGAAAGAAGAGATGTAAGTTTTAGAAATAGCAAACTCCCAAGCCTCTCACCATTTATTTGTTAGTGTATATATTTGCTAACCTGGATTCTGTTGTATGTTGATTTGCCAGTTTGACTTACCTCTTTGGTGTGGGAGGGGTTATAGACATGTGATTGTACTGAGCATGTTCAGACTCAGGACTCCATTTTGTATTCAGTATCTTTTGGTCTTCAATGAAATCAGACGTATGTTTTTGCATCAGACCTCAGTGGAGGTGGATGCATGCATGTTGCTGTTTGAACTTCAATATAGAAGTATGTTTATGGACTTCAGTAAGTACAAGTGTACTTAAAGACTGGACTATTGATTAGGAATGATACCCTGTGTACTCAATACAGAGAAACTACATCCTATCTGTAACTGAACTTTAATAATAAATGTGCCTGTATGGTAAATTAATACAAGATGTTTATGAGTAAACAAGATATGTTATTCTTCAAGGAAGAGTTTGGTTTTTTATCTCTGAGTGCATATTTCAAACTAAAAGGTTTTAAAGAGAGTGTATATGTTTTGGGCAAATACAACTACAGTTTCAACTTTAAAGAAACAACCATCTTCTGCTAACCAAATATATTTTTGTAGTGGCAGTTCATATATATGGTTTTTCAGTATAACAACTGAGTTACCAATGTGCCATTACATAAATGTTTGTGAATGCCACTTGTTCAAAGAGTTGACTTCTAACAAGGTCATGCTTCTCTTGACTAGTGGTTTCAAATGGTGGTCTCCACATGTTCATGGAGATTCACATTTGCCAAATGGATGTGGCATCATTTTTACCTTTTCAATTAGATTATGTTGCAGTTATTTTCCAATAGGTTATGTCCAATAGTAAGAAGAATATATTTTTTAGTCAAGCCTTTATTAACGCTCCACTAAGGAAGCTACTTCAAGGCAGAACTTCAAACAACGGCACTGGAACTATGCTGATTCACAGAACTAGGTTCTGACTTCACAAACTGCTAATATTCACAAGAACAAGAATCTCCTCCCCAAAACTGGCTTGGTGCAAACTCACCACATTTGGGGGTCTGATAAACATACAGTCTTATTTTTGCACACAAGCAATTCACTACATTACAAATAGGAAGGGCTGTATTTGGAAACCACATTCCATGAATTTTAAAGAATGAGATTCTACTTATGAAACTATCAATAAAGAGGATGGGATTCTTTCTTGATCTGACAGAGTTAATGCTGAGCCTGCAATTAAGATTCCTAACAATTGCTTCCTTGGGTATCCAAAATGAGAAAGACTTGGGTTTTTGGGGTTTTTTTTTTATAACTATGACTCAAATGGTCACTTTACCACTTGAGTTAATCTTTTGAAACCATCTGATAGTCAGAAAAAATGCTCTTGGCTTTGTTCAGGAAAGGTTTGAATATATCAGAAAAAAGCTGTCTTGCAAAAAGGAAAATTGCCACTGATTGCCATAGATTGGCAGCCAAAATTCGCAGAAAGGCTTAGAGAGAAAGAGAAAGACCTTGCATGAACAGTTTTTAATCTGTTTAGGTTTTTAATGTTAAATGCATGTTTCATTTTACATGTTCCACACAATGGCCATGCTTATGGACTTTGTGTGAAAGGTGGGGGGTTGGAAAAACCATCTGAACCCCCTTTAAAATGTTTTAAGCTATCCCTGCATTAATGCTATGTTGATTGAACCTCCCATTTTTTACCTGCTCCAATTATATATTTGAGACCATTGTCTGCTGCTGCAAACTCAGCTAGCTAATGGAAATCAATAATTAAATATTCATCTAGATTTTCTGCAGAAATCCTTTGGGCATATGCATGAGATTACTGTTATCAGGGGGCCATATTTCTAAATAAATATATTGTCAGGATTGGACTGAAAACCACAAAAGAAAAGAGTCACTATTGTTGCTTATCTTATTATGGTAACTACTCTTACAGTGACTTAGAAGCTAAAAATCAAATATAGAAAAGTCTGACAAACGCTAGCACTGCAAGAGAAGAACCCACCAAAGCGGTTTTCGAACTTCTAGGTTGACAGAAGCTGGGGCTAACAACAAGAGCTCACCCCGTTCTCCGGATTTGAACTGCCAACCTTCCAGTCAGCAAGTTCTGCAGCTTAGCAGTTTAATCCGCTGCACCACCGCAACTCCTGTAGTCTATATACCTGGATTCAAACTGCATTATGCTAGCCATAGGGATGCTTGATGTTCTCTTTCTCCCACATACTAGGGAAGCCAGGTGGATTTTTTCTTGGCAATACCTTGACTATACTTGGTTTCCCCCTTCCAAGCCTCACCAGCCAAGGGTTATCAATGAAACTGCACTAAAAGAAATACAAGAACCTGTATTCCTATGGCAGCATAGGAAAGGTAGGCCAATATCCTACAAAATAAGAGCCAGATGCAGGTAAAGGAGTATGGCTCCTATGCCAGGGAGATGAAGATAAGCATCCAAAACACTGGGGATATTTTATCCACAGTGATAGATGCTTGATGAGCTGATCTGAATCCCGGAGGCAAAGGAAACCATACATATTCCCTCTATTCTTCTTGCAACTAACATCCATGTGAACCTCATAAATTAAAGCAAATGATATAGTACAATATAGTAATTTAATGCTTATATTGTTCTATGCTAGTAATATATTGTATGTTCATTTGATTTGTAAGCCGCTCTGAATACCCTTCGGGGTGAGAAGAGCGGGATATAAATGTAGCAAATAAATAAATAAATAATAAAGCAGAAATGTAAACTTATAATAAACAGTAAGAAGCCAAGTAACACCTTATAGGTTCAAAACAGTAAGGGGCACATCAGTGGGCTAGACGCAAATGCAAACCCAAGAAACCAAGGCAAAATCCAAACCATGGTCTCCTGCACCCTGTAGTCCTAATAACTAGTAAGTGTAGTTTTTAATGTAATTGATTTAATGCAAATCCTTGCCCTGATGTAAGTTCTGTAGCCAGTGCATAAAGTGTATGCCCTCCTGCAGTGCCTCTGTAAAATTATCTGGGGAGAAATAGCCTCATTGACAAATGTTTTTTATTAGCCTTGTGGCAACAAGGCTGTCCCTTGCACTACTCTACCACAGTTCCCTTCCAAATCTCTTCCTTTATTATGCCCTTAACCTTTGGAATGAGTCTTCCATCTCTGAAAGCATGCATCATTCTACAAAAGTTGGCATTCTCTCTCTCCCCCCCCCCCCCCCCCCGCCAAGGTTAAAGAAAACCCTATGAGATTCATGGGTCCATCATAGGTCAACAGGGAACTTGAAGGTTTAGGGAAGAAAGGAATTATCAGCCCCACAGGGACAAGAACAGATCGCAGTGCCCGATGGGCAAAGTTTGCAGTGACAACACAGTGACATATGGCTTTCTTTGTACATTTCAGTTTGGCCATGGTCACATGACCAATGTAAACCTGTGTTTGGATATACTACATCATAAGATGTACCTGCCAGTTTCTGGTTTTGGCACTGAGATCTCCAGTCATTCAGTAGAGACACACCTCTCCCATCAATATTTTCTCTGCTCTTTCTCTTTTCTCTGCTTCTACTAAATTGGTGGCTCCCAACCTTTGGGCCTCCAGATGTTTTGGACTTCAGCTCCCACAGTTCCTAACAGCTGGTAAACTGGCTGGGATTTCTGGGAGTTGACGTCCAAAACACCTGGAGGCTCAAAGTTTGGGAACCACTGTACTAAATGAAATGAATGCTTTCTTGTCAGCTAGAGCTCTGTTTGTCTCATGAGGTTTTTTTTAGAAGGAACCAGTTGTCAGCTCCAGTGCAAACTAGATAGCTACACTCATTACAGAAGAAAGCTGCATTCAGTACAGAGCCACTTCTGCACTGAGTGTGACTATACAGTAAACACTTAATTTCATTTAGAGGACATGTGATTCACTACCAAGGTTCTTATTTATTGCCTACATAATGCCATCAACAGTCATAAGGTTCAGGGACTTGCCCTAGGACATCAGAATCTGGAGTGATTCTTATAGTATAGGAATATATTACTGTCACTCCTCCAGGGCTATTTTCACAATTCTGGGAACTATAAATTAGGTAGACACCCAAAATGTCCTCTGATGCCAGCAGACCTCTTGCTTTCAGTTCCTTCGCTCCTCAGGCAGTGCGGAAAGCAAATCTATATGACGCACAACTGCTTCATCAGCACAAAAAGTAGTCTGAGCACTTTTCTTGACTAATGCAGTTGCAACTCCACTAGCTTGCCATGACACTGCTAGTTTTGCAGCCAAGGTAGGTATCTTTTTGATTCCAAAACACAATCCTTACTCCTTCGCACCATTCAAATGGTTGGGTCCTTTTTGCAACTGGTCTGATCATCACCTGCTGCTGTATTACATTCTTGGATTCTTCCTCTCTCTCTCTCTCTCTATATATATATATATATATATATACACACACACACACACACAGTACATTTGCTGCTCTAATTTGCAACTTTGGCACGGACAACCCTACAACCCTCTTCTCCTCACCAACTATTCACACATTCTTATCTAGAAGCCTTATTCTGTCCATTTTCTACTGCTTGCACCAACTTCCGCTTTTTACGCTCAGTCCCAACTATGAAAGCATCCATGTTCATATAATCTAGTCAAATCTACATGTAGTTTAATCACATTCAAAGAGCCGAAGAATGAAAGCACTAACTTCAGCCCATTTGAATCTTAACTTGCTCAACCTCAAGGATATAAAAATGTGCTTCAGTCAGCCAACTCTTGACCAAATCTCTCCTGCCTGCCACATTTTTATTTGGTATAAAGGACTTGTGGTGGCCATCTATTTTGAGAGGGATTGACTTCAGATAAGCAGATGCAGTGAGAGAATAGAGCTCGTGTACCTTGTGTACAGTGGGGAGAGCATCTTTTCAACCCCTTCAGCAACACAATGAGATAAGATGCAATCTGTCAAATGTCAACTTCATTGCGGCTACCAAAGGAGCATGAGCCCTAATCTCTGAAGCAATCTGAGAATCAGAGAGAAAAGTCCTAAAGCACTGCATGTGGCAGTGGGGTACATTATGGCAACCACTGGTGCCAAAGGGCTTACAAACATCGCTGTAAGCCTTTGTGATATTTGGAGTCCAACCCTTTGCCCCTGGTCATGGATGAGTTAATGTTGCACAGGTACAAGCTGGCATGGGATCAGGGAACAGAAAGAAGGGGTGGGGAAGAAGGAAGAAGGATGGCGGAGGTCAGATAAAGATGGAGTTACCACTCACCTTGCATCGGCTTCACTGTAGTATTCTCTGGCAACAATGTCTTCAAAGAGTTCACCGCCTGTGACCCTGCAACACAACACAGTCCAGAGTTCAACAAAAGTTTGACATTTGCCCACAGTGTCCTCTTGAGGGTGCTGCAGCCCAGCTGTTCCTGAAAAATCCAAGTTCTACTTTTTTGGTATCCCATTTTCTAAAATAGATGCATTTCTAACCATCAATCCCTCTCCACAAAGGGTAACGTTTGTACAGGCAGTCCCCAAGGTACAAACATCATAGCTTGTATCATCGTTAAGGTAACAGGACATGACAGATCTACCCCCAGGAAGGAAAATTCGCTCCTGGAAGAGTTATTATCATGGGGAAAAGATGTCTCCACTGAAGCTTTCTCACCAGCCCTTGTTTTCACAACAAGCCAGATTTTTCAAAAATCCAATTATCATCACAGGGACAGAAAGGGAGGTGAAATTTTCTGAACAGGGGCACAGACAGCAAAACAAACACCACAGAGGTGGTAACGCTTCTATATGCCATCCAATGCGCCCGCTCTCTCTCCCTCTCTCTCTCTCTATATATATATATATATATATATACACAGTAGAGTCTCACTTATCCAACATAAACGGGCCGGCAGAATGTTGGATAAGCGAATGTGTTGGATAATAAAGAGGGATTAAGGAAAAGCCTATTACACATCAAATTAGGTTATGATTTTACAAATTAAGTACCAAAACATCATGTTTAACAACAAATTTGACAGAAAAAGTAGTTCAATATGCAGTAATGCTATGTAGTAATTACTGTATTTATGAATTTAGCACCAAAATATCATGATGTATTGAAAACATTGACTACAAAAATGCGTTGGATAATCCAGAATGTTGGATAAGTGATATATATATATATACATACACACACACATACATACACACAGTAGAGTCTCACTTATCCAAGCCTTGCTTATCCAAGCTTTTGGATAATCCAAGCCATTTTTGTAGTCAATGTTTTCAATATATCGTGATATTTTGGTGCTAAATTTGTAAATACAGTAATTACAACATAACATTACTCACAGGCCATCCAATCCAACCCCCTGCAAGAAGCAGGAAAATCTCATTCAAAGCACACCCAACAGATGGCCATCCAGCTTCTGCTTAAAAGCCTCCAAAGAAGGAGCCTCCACCACAGTCTGGGGGAGAGAGTTCCACTGCCGAACAACCCTCACAGTGAGGAAGTTCTTCCTGATGTTTAGGTGGAATCTCCTTTCCTGTAGTTTGAAGCCATTGTTCCACTCCCTCCAACCCTCACCAAGGAAGGCCTATATCCTTGGGAGATTTTGGGAGTTGTAGTCCAAAGTCACAGCATTCCAGAAAGACCTTTATGATCTGCTCTTCTCCAATATTAGCAGTTTATTAGAGCCCCCGGTTGCACTTTGGGCCTTGAGCCAGCTGAATTTCTGACCAAAAGGTTGGCGGTTTGTATCCAGAGAGTGGGGTAAGCTCCTGTCTGTCAGCTCTAGCTCCCCATGCGGGGACATGAGAGAAGCATCCCACAGGATGGCAAGACATCAAACATCAAAGCGTCTCCTGGGCAACGTCCTTGCAGACAGCCAATTATCTCACATCAGAAACGACTGTCATGAAAAAAAAAAACTTTAGAAGCTGAGCAACTACCCTGTTTCCCCTAAAATAAGACAGCCCCAGAAAATAAAACCTAGTAGAGGTTTTGCTGAATTGCTAAATATAAGGCCTCCCCCAAAAGTAAGACTTAGCAAAGTTTTTGTTTGGAAGCATGCCCACCGAACAGAACACCAGAGCATATAGGATCGGTAAATGTACGTACCATAAAGTGTTGTACATGGAAATATTGGTAGTAACAAGAAAATCTTGATAGGATTCACACTTTGTCTGGTTATGCTGGTTTATGATGACAACTACTGTACAGTATATAATAAATGTTCATTTTTTGGTTCAACAATAAATGTAAATTCTTCTTCATGGAAAAATAAGACATCCCCTGAAAATAAGACCTAGAGCATCTTTGGGAGCAAAAATTAATATAAGACACTGTCTTATTTTCGGGGAAACACGGTATCACTAAGTGAACATTTGAAGTCGTAAGTAGCAAAGGAAAATGCAGTTACAGTAGGAAGCTGGGCACCACGGCAAGTACCTACATCACTGAATCCTGGGTGGGTTATACATCCAATAAATAAATAACCAAATTTAGGATAAGAAATCTTAGAAATTAGTCACTGAATGGGCTGCTACCAGTCTGGCAGCCGCAAATAAAGAGCATGAGATCCAAATCACAGGGTAAATTGCTTTGCCTGCCTTTCCTAAGCTGTTCCCCATTTCTTTTCCACACTGTCACTGCAGCACTACATCTTGTGCTCTCCCTTCCACTCGCACAGGGCTGGAGTTGGAATGCCTGCAACTGGAGCCCTTCTTCCATCCAAGCCACTTGCTGTTTGGCTGCTTGATTATGAAGCACTTTCATGGCCTCCCTTCTGACACCCAAAAGAGAATAGCTCCATGGATTTGCAGAGAAAATGTTGTTACGGCTGCTTTTGTGACAGGCATCTCTTTCCATTTCACTTTCCCTGCACCAAAAATATCTGCAATGATTAGTTTACAAAACAAAACTCCTAAAGTAATTGAAAACCTCTCTCTCTTAATTTTTACTTTCTGCGTTTAACTTTGACACTGCACGTTTGAATGAAATAAAGCATTAAGATATGCTCCCCATTCTGGGTTGTTGTGAGTTTTCCGAGCCGTATTTATTTATTTATTTGTTTACAGTATTTATATTCTGTCCTTCTCACCCCCGAAGGGGACTCAGGACGGATTACAATGAACACATATAAGGCAAACATTCAATGCCAACAGACAAACAACATACAGTATAGACAGACACAGAGGCATTTAACATTTTTCCAGCTTCACGATTCCGGCCACAATGGGAGCTGTTGCTTCACCATCCACTAGTGGCTGTACTTCCTCATTCCTTTCCTTGTGTTTTTCTGGCAGTTTTATGGTGATGTAAATTAGTTAAATTAGCCTCCCGCATAAAGCGTACCTAAATTTCCCTACTTGACAAATGCAACTGTCTTTGGGGCTACATAGGTCAACAGCAAGCCGGGCTATTTAATGGTCGGGGGCTTAACCCGACCCGGGCTTTGAACTCATGATTTATTGCAGCTGGTTACTAGCCTGGCTGCTTCCTGAATCCTTTGTTGGGATGTGTTACCTGTCCCTGATTGTTTTTGTCTGGAATTCCTGTCTTCTGAATGTTGTTCTTTATTTATGTACTGTCGCTCCCCATTCTGATTTTAAGTCATGGGAAGAGTCAGTGACAAACTATTCTTGAAACAAATGAGAAAGGTTTCTCTTCGTAAGGAAGCGATCCTGCCGTTAGTTTATCATAAGCAGATGCATTTATAGAATCCTTTCCAATATTATGATTTTGACACAGCTACAACCGGCAGGAACAGGTCTGTGATAATAATAACTTGAGAAGCCATCTAACAAAATGGAAGGCTGCACTATATTAATAAACAGATATGCTGGATTTCTGGATTTTGGCTAGCTAGGAAAACAAAGCGGTCAGCTTAAACATGTGCTTCATTTTCAACAAGTTAAACTAGTGTTGGAAACAACAATGATCTAATAACGAATTACGAATTTTCCCAAAATATCAGATGAACTTAAGGATGATTTTATATTATAAAATATAATTTATTTGTGAAGTCCTGGCTCTGGTTAAGTACGTAGTGCAATAATTACATGTGCCATGGAACAGTTTAGACTATGTCTCTCGGACGGCGTGATTTAAAATGACTGTCAGGTTTTTATTGTTATTAGGTAAAGGTAAAGGTTTCCCCTGACGTTAAGTCCAGTCATGTCTGACTCTGGGGGTTGGTGCTCATCTCCATTTCTAAGCTGAAGAGCCGGCGTTGTCCGTAGACACCTCCAAGGTCATGTGGCCGGCATGACTGTATGGAGCTCCGTTACCTTTTCGCTGAAGCGGTACCTATTGATTTACTCATATTGGTATGTTTTCGAACTGCTAGGTTGGCAGAAGCTGGGACTAACAGTGGGTGCTCACTCCGCTCCTGGGATTTGAACCTGTGACCTTTCGGTCTGCAAGTTCAGCAACTCAGTGCTTTAACACACTGTGCCACACTTCGCCATCTTAATTTTTTATATTTTAACTGTATGATGGATATGTGTCTTGTAGGTACTGAACAAGTGCCTGTGTAAGCCGCCTTGAGTCCCCTTCGGGGTAGAGAAAGGCGGGCTACAAATGTGGTAAATAATAATAATAATAATTAATAATAATAAATGTGTATTCCATCCTATCTCCCCGAGGAGACTCAGGGCAGATTCCAGCAAACACAGACACAAGGCAAACATTCAATGTCTTTTGTGACACATAAGACCATTAAAAATTGAACAGAAAAAGATGCAGGGAAGATAGCTAACGTACTGTCCAGACAACAATGACAGAATGAAGATAGCTGTGCATTTAGCATGCATCAGTCCCCCACCATGATCTATCCACACGTGCCAAGGTGTGGCAACATGTATGTAGTACTTGGCTCAATCCACAGCTGGCATCACGGGAGTCCTTTGCCATGTGGCCTGGGGGCAAAGCCTTGCATGTTGCTCTCAATGCTCCTGCTGCAAGCTAGGGACATGCCAAGGTCTGTGTGACTCCAGCAAAAGCGAAGCAGGAGCTGTAGTGACTCAGAGGAGAGCTAAATATAGCACGCTGCTTAACTGGAGCTGTCAGAGAGGAGGAGAGATGAGATCACCGACTTCTATATGTAGAATGAAGTGAGAGGCAGTCGAGCAAAGCACACAATGTCTCCGCAAGCCCCCAGACGCTTTGCAAAAGGCGGTCGGCACAAGGCATGGCCTACAGCCATCCCAACCCAAGGAAGGGAGAGAGGGACAAACTGGGATCGCTGTCTGGAGCCCTTGAGCCCACTGAGGCTTGGAGTCCTCTATGGTTCACAGCAGGCCTATTGGTGGCTAAACAGCTGTTTAGCAACACTGGACATAACATGTCAGGGGCACTGAGTCACCGCCATCTTTATCTTTCCCCTGCTCCTCCCGACCCATCCCTTCATGCCAATGGAAGAGCAGCTGCTGCAACCTTCTTCCCCTCTTATTGACAACGATCCCACCACCTGTTTAACTGTCCTGGCAACTCACCACATTTCCGCATTAGGGAGCCTGAAAAGAATAACCAAAGGGTGGCAAGAGAATGGCTGTACAGTGCTCTTCTAGGGAAGCCCTTGGGAACATATTTTAAAACAAGGGAGTTCCAGTTTCCTTTCAGAAGGAGTTTGTTTGACCTGCAGGGAAACAGCACCAAGTGCAAAAACCCGGAGGATATACTGATATACTTACAAATCAAAGACGAGGTAGTGGAAGCCTTCCTCTGATATGCTGTCATGGAGGCGAACTGGAAAGGGACAGAAAAGAACACAGATAAAAATATTATTATTATTCTCCTCCTCTGCCTTGTTGTTAAAGTATGTAAAATGTCATCTTAGTAGCATAATCGTTTAGTTTGGTCTAAAACTATTTAGTTGCTTGTGATTTCCTTTTTTTTCCATCGTTTTAAAATGTATTTGTTATGCAATGCTTTTGACACGAAATAAATAAATAAATAAATAAATAAATCTTAGTAGCGCCCATGCACACGCATGAGGCACATGGAACTTGTCCTGGGTGGGTCATAGGTTTGAACTATCTCCTTTTTTCTCTCTAATTTCCTCCCAACTTGATACATCAAATTGTGACCTCTCTCCACCATGAGACAGATTGAGGACACAGCCTTAGTTTGTAGATACTTGGAGGCAGTGGATTGCCAGTCATTTCTCATTTATCCCATTCCCACTCTTCGCTCCTAGATATCTGTTCTGTATGCACAAATGCACAGATTCACCTAAATACTCTCACCTAACCTGCTGTATCCAGGTCTGGTGGAAGCAGCTATCCCATGGCCAATGGTGAAAAAGGATTCAACTTTCAGTTCAATGTGCTTCCATGTATGGAACATCATTTTCCATCGATCTGAGACTGGAAAGTATCTTAGATCATGCTGGACTCTTGTCCTTCATATAATTACTTTGCCCTAAAATTCTAGAGGGATGGATCTTTAAGCAGTTTTTACCAATGTGTTGTTGAAAGCTTTCATGGCTTGAATCACTGTGTTGCTGTGAGTTTTCCAGGCTGTATGGCCATGTTCCAGAAGCATTCTCTCCTGACATTTCACCCACATCTATGACAGGCATGCTTCTGGAACATGGCCATACAGCCCAGAAAACTCAGAGCAACCCAGTTTTTGATGAATCGGAAGCATCTGTCTGTCTGTAAATCCATTCCTGAGCCACACTCTAGTAAAACAGCTGGGAGGAAATTAGGTTGCAAACTAAGAAGACAAGGCGAGGCTTCCTGAATTGAATTAAATGCCCATCTTAGTACAGTATCCTATTTCTCAAACCAGCCACTCATAAGTGAAATGCTGAACTATATAGTTTTCAGGGTTGTTGTATGTTTTCCGGGCTGTATGGCCATGTTCTGGAAGTATTCTCTCCTGACGTTTGCCTCTAGAATTTGGGCTACAACACCCAGATTCATCTCGATTGTATGATTGCTGACCAGCTACTTCTGGGAGCTGTAGTCCAGAAAACATTGATTTCAAGTTCAGATTTGTAGTGCTGTTGTTAGTGACTTTCTTCCACGACATCTGACTTCAACTCAATTTTTAAAATAAAGCAAAGACATAGTTCACAGCTATTGCAAAAAGAACAGAGCTTTGTTGCTCAACAATCTCCTTAGACACACAAGACTGCTCTAGAAAACAGCTGTGTTTTTACTAAACAATAACAATGTATTTTAACAAGCTGCAAGTATTTTTCTGACATTTATTCAGGCATGTTTTAACAGTATAATAATGCAATTTAATTTGTGCCTGTTACTTAGTTTCTTTCAGAGACATTGTGAAACAGGCCTTTAAAAGTATGTCTGAGTAATATAGAAGATCCATAAGTCTCCCACATTAAATAAACTCTTGACTTATGATAAAGTAGACTTTATCCTTACAGTAGGCAAGCAACAGATAACAATGAAGAGACTGCCTAGGCATTTGGGGGGGGGGGGGGGGAGAGTTGCCATCCCATATCCCCAGATAACAGAACATGCGATGGCAGTGGGAATATGGTTCCATGAGGTGGATGGTTCCACTTGGGAATGAGCCCAACTGTCTCCACTGACCATAACTCTGAGGCAGAATTTGGAGTATCTCCCAACTTTGGGTAATGTGGGGCAAGGCCATCAGATTGGAAAAAATCAATTTATATCCCCATACCCAAAAAGGGAAATGCTAAAGAATGCTCAAACTTCCGTATAGTGGCACTTATTTCCCATGCCAGTAAGGTAATGCTCAAGATCCTGCAAGGCAGACTCCAGCAATACATGGAGCGAGAGTTGCCAGATGTCCAAGCTGGGTTTAGAAAAGGCAGGGAAATGAGAGACCAAATTGCCAATATCCGTTGGATAATGGAAGAAGCTAAGAAGTTTCAGAAAAACATCTATTTCTGCTTTATTGACTATTCTAAAGCCTTCAACTGTGTGGATCATAATAAACTGTGGCATATTCTTAGTGGTATGGGGATACCAAGTCACCTTGTCTGTCTCCTGAGAAATCTGTATAAAGACCAAGTAGCCACAGTAAGAACAGACCATGGAACAACAGACTGGTTCAAGATTGGGAAAGGAGTGTGGCAGGGCTGTATACTTTCACCCTCCCTATTCAACTTGTACGCAGAATACATCATGTGACATGCGGGGCTTGAGGAATCCAAGGCCAGAGTTAAAATTGCTGGAAGAAACATTAAAAACCTTAAGTATGCAGATGATACCACTCTGATGGCCAAAAGTGAGGAGGAGCTGAGGAGCCTTATCAACAAGGTGAAAGAAGAAAGTGCAAAAGTTGGGTTGCAGTTAAACGTCAAGAAAACCAAGATTATGGCAACCAGACTGATTGATAACTGGCAAACAGAGGAAGAAAACATGGAGGCAGTGACAGGCTTTATATTTCTAGGCGCGAAGATCACTGCAGATGCAGAAGATGTTTCCTTCTTGGGAGGAGAGCAATGGCCAACCTCGATAAAATAGTGAAAAGCAGAGACATCACACTGGCAACAAAGGTCCGCATAGTTAAAGCAATGGTATTCCCCATAGTAACTTATGGATGCGAGAGCTGGACCATAAGGAAGGCTGAGCGAAGGAAGATAGATGCTTTTGAACTGTGGTGTTGGAGGAAAATCCTGAGAGTGCCTTGGACCGCAAGAAGGTCCAACCAGTCCATCCTCCAGGAAATAATGCCCGGCTGCTCACTGGAGGGAAGGATATTAGAGGCAAAGATGAAATATTTTGGCCACATAATGAGAAGACAGCAAATCTTAGAGAAGATCATGATGCTGTGGAAATGGAAGGAAAAAGGAAGAGAGGCTGACCAAAGGTGAGATGGAAGAACGGTATCCTTGAAGGGACTGGCTTGACCTTGAAGGAACTGGGGGAGGCGACAGGCGACTGGGAGCTCTGGCGTGGGTTGGTCCATGAGGTCACGAAGAGTCAGAAGCGACTGAACAAGTAAACAACAAGGGCAAGGGTGCATTAAGGTACCTTGCCCTACATTGCCACAGATCAGCCTCGAGCAGCGTTTGGCCACTGAGGGGCTGATCCTCATCTATAACAACCCAGATGGAACCAAAGTACATAATAGGGAGATTATTTTATCCAGGGAGACAGAACTCTGACAACCTCTCCTCCTCATCCCTGGCTGTCAAATACAATACGAACAAATTAAATTATAGGCAATTTGCTGCCCTTTATTATACACAGACTCTGTTGCCTTGGATAACTGCCTCAGCCTGCCTGATAGTAGGGCCCACTGACTGTGAATGCTCAGCAGCCACCTAGAGAGTGAGCTGAGATGCAACGCTAAAGTTGTGTGTTACAGCAGCAGAGATTATAGGGCACAGCACACCACTTACAAATCTTATACATGACTATATCATTTTACATTCTTTTCTTGGTATCATTCTTACTTGGGTAACTGATCAGGGCCACCAAACAGACACTTTGCTGCTTGAGATAGAGGACAACATGACATGTGCTTTCATTCCATGTAGATAAGCTGATTAAATTGTCTTTGGATTTTACTTCAACATTAGCACTGAGTCAGGATAACATTAATAACAGGTTCTCCCGATTAACGCACAAGAGCTAGTGCAGTGTAGTGGTACAGCAGTAGGCTTTAACTGGAGAACTGAGTTCAACAACTCCTTCCGCTATGAGACTCAGTGGGTTGACCTTCTGCAATACTTTGAAATACTTCAGCAATACTTTTCAAAGAGGCCTTGAGCTCCTTGGGGAGAAATAAAAATAAAAGGTAAATAAAATAACTACTGCTCAAGGTACACTATATCTGACAGCTTCATCTACTGAGCACCTGCTAATCCAGTGGTTCTCAAACTGTGGGTCCCCAGATGTTTTGGCCTTCAACACCCAGAAATCCTAACAGCTGGTAAACTGGCTGGGATTTCTAGGAGTTGTAGGCCAAAACATCTGGGGACCCACAGGTTGAGAACTACTGTGCTAATCTCTCTTAAAACTACAGAATGGATCCTACCATTAGAGAGACAACTGCCTTTGTGGTTACGTTATGGGAATGGAAAATACTGTCCAGTCACTGTTATGGAAATAAAATTCAACTATTTGTGCAGTTCACCTCTGTACATTGAAAAGGGATGAGTTTTGTTTCAAGGAAAACATTTGGTCTTAGACCACTCCATCTGAAAATAAAATTAATTTTCCAGGGGAAATGATGAGAAGAAATCTATGTGTCAAAGGAATAGTTTCCTCTCCATCAATAGGTCAGAAAAGTCAGCTTCCACAAAAAGAAATATTCAGGAATGTTTCCTATGTTTCGAGATATTATGCTCTTCCTGAGATTATTTGAGCAGAAGGCGTGAAAAAAGCACTTAATTGAAAATTCATTATTATGCTTCTAATAGTTCTCAGATGAGGAAAAACTGTCTAGCAAGAAGCACAAAGACAGGATCAGTGCTCATAAACAGGATGCACGTTTTGCCAAAGATATGACTAGGACTTATGCTCACTGCTAAAATCAAGGCTTGATGACGCCTCCCTTCCAAGGGTCAGGTCCATTAGTATTGCTGCACCAGTGTGGAAGGCTACCAAATCCCCACAACTGTCATGAACACCCACTTCTCAACTGGCATATGAAACATATCCATGTTACAGATTTACATTCATTTAGTGGCCATTCCTTTTCCCCAGGGAGTCCTAGGAAGTGCAGTCTTACTTGAAAAGGTTCAAGACCTTTCACACAAAATTCTTAGCACTGCTTGGAGAGTTAGTTTTAATAATTAGTTATTTATAGTTAAAAGTCCCTAGCAAAAATCACAGCATTTAATAAAGTAACCTTTCACTGCGCTATTCCTTATTAACAACTAAAATAGCAATGTAATACCTCCTGGCCAAGGGTGCAAAGCATCCCAGCACATTCTACTACAGTAGAGTCTCACTTATCCAACACTCGCTTATCCAACGTTCTAGATTATCCAACGCATTTTTGTAGTCAATGTTTTCAATACATCGTGATATTTTGGTGCTAAATTCGTAAATACAGTAATTACTACTTAGCATTACTGTGTATTGAACTACTTTTTCTGTCAAATTTGTTGTATAACATAATGTTTTGGTGCTTAATTTGTAAAATCATAACCTAATCTGGGCCCACTTGCTGGGCCCACCCTCGACCGGTTCATCCTGCTGGACGCAGAGGCTCTCGATAGGCTCATAGCTGCAGCTAGACCGACCACTTGCTCCCTCGATCCGTGTCCCTCATGGTTGGTGAAATCCTGCCTGGAGGGATTACGTGACCCGCTGCTGAAGATAATAAACAGCTCCCTTGAGCAAGGAGTCTTTCCAGAGGGATTAAAAGAGGCGGTGGTCTCTCTTCTGCTGAAAAAACCAGATTTAGATCGTTCGGTTCCCTCCAGCTATCGCCCAGTTTCGAATCTTTCATTTCTGGGCAAGGTGATTGAGAGGGCAGTAGCGGTGCAGCTGCAGCAGTTCCTAGACGACACAGATCCTTTCCAGTCTGGCTTCCGTGCGGGGCATGGGACAGAGACTGTATTGGTTTCCATCACGGATCATCTCCGATGCCAGCTTGACCAGGGCGGGTCGGTGCTGCTTGTGTTATTGGATCTCACAGCAACATTTGACACAGTTGATCACAATCTTCTGACCCACCGCCTTGCCGTTGCTGGAGTTAGGGGGACAGCTTTAAATTGGCTGGCCTCCTTTCTTCACAACCGTGGACAGCGAGTGGAGAGGGGAGGCCTGGTCTCTGAGAGGTCCCCTCTACATTGTGGGGTTCCTCAGGGGGCCATTCTCCCCCCTCTGTTGTTTAACATCTATATGCGACCACTTGCTCAGCTGGTCCAAGATTTCGGGCTCGAGTGTTATCAATACGCTGACGACACTCAGCTTGTGTTAAAGATGGAGGGCCGACCAGAGTCTGTACCCGACAGTTTTCATCAATGCCTCGAGGCAATTATTGGATGGTTGCGTTCCAGTAGGTTGAGGGTGAATCCATCAAAGACGGAGATCCTATGGCTGGGCCGACCGGGCAGTGGGGATATCCAGTTGCCAACCCTGGATGGCGAAGTGCTACGCCCGCCTTTACTGGTAAAGAGTCTGGGAGTCCTCTTGGACCCTTCATTGACGATGGAGGCCCAGGTCACCGCCGTTACCAAAACTGCCTTTTTTCATCTTCGGCAGGCTAGACGGCTAGCCCCCTATCTGTCTAGGGACAACCTGGCTACGGTGATCCAGGCTACGGTCATCTCGAGACTGGATTACTGTAACGCCCTTTACATTGGCCTTCCTGTGTCGGTGATCCGGAAACTCAAATTGGTGCAAAATGCAGCTGCCCGGCTCCTTGCGGGAGTCCCGATAAGATGCCACATAACACCAATCTTACGGCAGCTGCACTGGTTACCAATTGAGCACCGGATCACTTTCAAAGTGATGGTGCTTACCTTCAAGGCCTTACATGGTCCAGGGCCGATGTACCTGAGGGACCGCCTCACTCCCTACAAACCCCAGAGATCCCTCCGTTCTGAGGACCAAGACCTATTGGAAGTCCCCAGTTTTAAGACCTTGCGTCTAACAACAACCAGACGCAGAGCCTTTTCAGTAGTGGCGCCATCTCTCTGGAACACCTTGCACCTGAAGTTCGTGCCTTGCGGGACTTGTTGGCCTTCCGCAGGGCATGTAAGACACACCTGTTTCGACAGGCTTTTGAGTTCTGTTGTTGATGTTTTAAAAGGTGCTTTTAGGATGTTTTTTAAGATGTTTTTAAGATGTTTTTTAAAGATGTTTTTAAGATGTTTTTTAAATTGTTGATTTTAGCCGGTTCTTGTAAGCCGCTCCGAGCCCTAGGGGAGTGGCGGCATATAAGTTTGAAAAATAAATAAATAAATAAATAATCTGATGTTTAATAGGCTTTTCCTTAATTTCTCCTTATTATCCAACATATTCACTTATCCAACGTTCTGCCGGCCCGTTTACGTTGGATAAGCGAGACTCTACTGTAACTTGCTTTTTGAAACTGATTACTTGTGATTTCTGGTTCTTGGCATTCTCAACCTAGGCTGACTTGTCCATGAGACAATGTAAGTGTTGGACCTTTATCCAAAAAGCAACCACCCCCTTCTCTAAGCAGATTGATGGAAAGCAAAAACTTAGTCTAAAGAGAAGTACTGACTCTCTCCACTCTCCATTGTGGCTCTGCTTCTGGTCTTTTTGAATGTCTGGGAATGAAAACTCCCAGGACGGTTGTCCTCAATTCAGCATCCCTTCTCTGCGGAATGACCTCAACTTATCTATGGGTCATAATAAAATCCATAATTTGGATCCCAAAACTTACCCTCAACTTATATATGAGGTCGACTTACACACATATATATCCAATATGTTTTGCCACAATTTTTATGCATATGTGAAATGAAACAACTAGGTCAGACAAGCCTTAAATATGTTGTCAAAGGCTTTCATGGCCAGAATCACAGGGTTGTTTTGTGTTTTCTGGGCTGTATGGCCATGTTCTAGTAATACTTTTGGAACATGGCCATACAGCCCAGACAGGGCCAGCCCTAGGTAATTTTCAAGTGTAAGCAAACAGAATCACTGAAAAATAAAAGCGTTGGATAAGCGAAAATGTTGGATAATGAGGGATTAAGGAAAAGCCTATTAAACATCAAATTACATTATGATTTTACAAATTAAGCACCAAACCATCATGTTTTACAACAAATCAACAGAAAAAGCAGTTCAATACATGGTAATGTTATGTAGGAATTACTATATTTGCGAATTTAGCACCAAACATTGAACTGGGATATAGAGCAGTGTGGACTCAGATAACACAGTTCAAAGCAGATATTGTGGATTATTCTGCTTTGATATTCTGGGTTATATGGCTGTGTGGAAGAGCTGTGAGGGTCCTTCCACACAGCCATATAACCCAGAATATCAAGGCAGATAATCCACAAGTATGTTTCAGTCTACCTGGAATACACAAAGAGTGTTTAAGAACCGGTCCAAGAGTCCCAGAAGAGCCTTGACTCCCCATATGACCATCATCCCACTTTCTTTGCTAGTTAACTTGAACCCAGTATGCTTTATTATGCCAATTGTTTGCCTTAGATCAGGCATGAGGCAAACTTGGTCCCTCCGGGTGATTTGGACTCCAACTCTCATAATTCCTAACAGCCTATCAGCTGTTAGGAATTGTGGGAGTTGCAGTCCAAACACTCAGAGGGCTGAAGTTTGCCCCATGCCTGCCATGGATAGTTGAGCAAACAGTTTTCATGGTTGCCCCTCACTCTTAAGAATTGTGGGAGTTGAAGTCCAAAACGACCGGAGGGCAGAAGTTTGCTTATGCCTGCTATAAAGTAAACAAATGCAACTTGGCAGCACTTTTAACTGCCATGACTCAACGCTATAAAATCCTGGGAGTTTCAGAAAGTCTTTCGGCTGGTGCTTTACCAAACTACACTTCCCGGGATTCCATGGTATTGAGACGTGGCAGTTAATGTGGTGTGAAACTGCAATAATTCTGTGGTGCAGAGGTGGGGATACGCTAGGGCGACAAGGCACGGGCCCAGCAGTGGGCAGCGCGAGGCCGGCTCTGTTCCAGCCACTTCTTCTCTCCTCCCCCCACTTGAAAGAAGTGACTCTGTGCCTCTGCTTTAAAGTGAAGGTACCTCGGCACCACTTTTAACTGCCATGGTGGCCTGGACGCCTGGGCGGAGGTGCCTCAACAGCGCCCCCTAGGTGCCCCCTAGAGGATTGCGCCTTCAGAGACCGCTTACTTCGCCTAATGGTTGAACCGCCCCTGAGCCCGGAAAACACACAACAAGCCTTAGATAAGTAAACAAATGTTGAACCTTCTACTGAAAAGATTTTCAAATTTTTCATATTTCATCAGATTCTTCTCTTTTATAGCCAGACCTACAGATCTGTTTTTTTGGAAAGCTGATTGTGTACTTTGCTCACTCCTTTCCTCTGTGTTTTGCTGCTGATGAGAGCTCTATAAGACGCCTGGAGGTAGCTGCTCAACACCTTGCTTGCTGTAGGCCAGTGGTTCCCAAACTTTGGGCCTCTAGGCATTTTGGACTTCAGCTCCCACAGTTCCAAACAGCTCGTAAGCTGCCTGGGATTTCTGGGATTTGAAGTCCAAAACACCTGGAGGCCCAAAGGTTGGGAACCACTGCAGTAGGCATACATAGTATACTGCAGTAAGGTTGCCTAGAGTGGAATCTGATTCTTGCCCAGCTCCAGCTTTACTACATTGTTTACTGCAGGCGTGATGCTGAAGCCTGACACTGAATACCTGTGTTTCTCTAGTCCTTCTTCATCTTCCTCCCATCACCCATGTCACTAATAAAAACAGAAGGAAAGGGGAAGCTGGGCAACCATAAATAGACTTTGTAAAATGGGTTTCTTTGTTAACTAGGCTATAGTAGTAAAGGTTAAGGTTTCCCCTGACGTTAAGTCCAGTTGTGTCCGACTCTGGGGGTTGGTGATCATCTCCATTTCTAAGCCAAAGAGCTGGCGTTGTCTATAGACACCTCCAAGGTCATGTGGCCGGCATGACTGCATGGAGTGCTATTACCTTCCCACCAGAGCAGTACCTATTGATCTACTCACATTTGCATGCTTTCGAACTGCTAGGTTGGCAGAAGCTGGAGCTAACAGCGGGCACTCACTCCGCTCCCTGGATTCGAACCTGCGACCTTTCGGTCTGCAAGTTCAGCAGCTCAGTCCTTTAACACACTGCACCACTGTGGGCTCCACAACTAGGATATACCTATATCTAAATGTCATCTTCAAGGCAAATGTCAGCTTCAAGGCAAAGGATGCCACATCTCGCACTTGACAGAGAGTGTATCTACCATATACCTAGCTAGGATTTCCAAAGCCATGACATCTGTTTTGACTCCATTATATAATGATATGATTTTCTTTTCTCTCTCTCAGCCCCGTTTTTATTACACTTGTGGCTGTTTCTAAACCTACCTAGAAGGTACCCATGACGACATTGTTTCCATAGAAACTAATGTACTTCAAAACAGAAAAAAAAATTCAGTAAACTAAAGAGGACTTTAAAAAAGGAATAGCTGGCACAAACAGACTGAGCACGTGGGAGTGGACAGGAGAAGTGTCATGCAGTTTTAATTGGACACATATCTGAGAAGGAAAGATGTGTCTAATGTGATGCTTACTAGAAATTCACATTGCACCACCCTTCCTAGGATTAGAGCCTCAAGCAGGTTTGTAAGGCTCCATAGTGTGCATTTATGCCAAGGCAGAGACTTCAGAAACCTGTCACTCAAACAGGCACAGTACATATCGCATACCATCTGCTTTTCACATTTATATCCTGCTTTTCCTGAAAAACTCTGAGCATTATAGAATCACAGAGATGAGGGGACAGAAGTGCCATCTGATCCAACAGTTCAAAAGCACTCCTAAAATATGCTCACCCTACCTCTGTTTATAGACCTCCAAAGATCCAGAGCCCTTCCAGACAGGCACTATATCCCAGGATTTGATCCCAGGTTTTCTGTTTATCCCAAATTCTCTGGCAGTGCAGACTCATATAATCCAGTAGAAAACCTGGGATCAGATCCTGGGATATAGGGCCTGTCTGGAATGCAGAATATGACAATGAACTTTGTCAAAAGCCATGTTGAAAACAAGATATACTACATTCACAGCATTTCCCCAAAATATGCATGATATTTAAATAGAGTAACTACATCTCAGTCTTCATAAAAATCTTATCGAGTTGATTAAATGCAAGAGGGGCCCCATTACAACAGAATGATAAGCTTTAGGTGGGTTCCCAGGGTGAAAACTGAAGAAGCCTCCTGTACTTTTGATGGAGATATATATATATATATATACTAGTTGTGCCCAGCCACGCGTTGGTGTGGCTAGGACTTAATTTTTCTTTTCTTTTTGTTGTATGAACGTAGAGGCATGGATGAGAGGTTGTGCTGTCAATTTTCGAGGTTGTGGGTAGTTTAGTTTAGTTGTTTTGTCCGGTGCCGTGATTCCATTACCCTTTTATATATATAGATAATGGTTTCCCCTTAACATTATGTCTAGTCAAGTCTGACTCTAGGGGGTGGTGCTCATCTCCTTTTCTAAGCCGAAGAGTCCGTGTTGTCCATAGACACCTTTTAGGTCATGTGGCTGGCATGACTACACTGAGCGCCGTTACCTTCCCGTCTGAGAGGTACCTATTGATCTACTCACATTTACATGTTTTCAAACTGCTAGTTTGGCAGAAGCTGGGGCTGTGTGATGAGAGCTCACACCGCTCCGCGGATTCGAACCATCGACCTTTCAGTCAGCAAATACACACTAATAACTACCCTAAAACTCCTCTAATAGTTAACTAAAACAATAAAACACAATAAAACTTGGTAAAATGGGATTAAATTACAAGATGAAAGCAGAGGGGGAGTATAGTGACGAGTGTAAAAGAATCAGTTGGAGAATTTACATAAGTTCATTGCCATGACAGGGGACTCAAACTGCATTAACCAAAATTACAAGTTGCTCAGAAACTAGGGAGAATTCGGAGCAACTTACAATTTTGGTTAATGCAGTTCAAGTCTGGATTAAGACAGATCAGCTCTGTGCGTCGTTTCTCTCCGCCACAATAAGTGGTCAATATAGATGTGCCCCAAGATGCCATACTTCTATGACCTATCCACAGACATGTAAAGCAATCTCAGGTCAATGTCCCCATTAGAACAATGTCCTTTTTTGGATTGGGACTCACAGAAACCCCCAGCCATCATAGCCACTGGCATGAAGCCTAGCACGAGATTGGTAACATTCTGCCCATCTTTCAAGTATCTTGCCCTTTCTTCTTTACTGTTCTGCAGCTGACAAAAATATCCACAACTTTGACAAAGTGAGAATACAACATACGTACTGCATTGTGTCAAAATCATTACTTGCTGACCAGGGACTAATCTCAATCTCAGAATCTATTAATTTCTCTTGCAAAATTTGGCTTGTGAATTTAGTTCCAAAAATTATGAAAACAGCTACATCCTAGAAAGAGCTAGAACAGATGTATGAAAACGACTGGTTCAGACTGCCTGACAATCATAGTATTGCTTCTTTTGAATGAACAGGAACATCCTCATCCTTCTTATCAATGAAGGAAAATATACACAGCATGTAAGAATCCTCAATCTACTTCCAAACCATCCTAAAGGAAGCCAGACTTTCCTCATTGCAGTTCTCTACACAGAGACACTTACCAATATTGGAATGCTTCAGGAGACGGCAAATTCGAGCTTCTCGCTCCAATTTCTGGTGATCTAGAGACAAAATAAAGGGCAAGTTTCAATTAGCATGTGATGAAAGCTAATTAATTCTGAATATTCCTGCATTAAAAGGTAAAGGTAAAAGTTTCCCCTGATGTTAAGTCCAGTCGTGTCCGACTCTGGAGGTTGGTGCTCATCTCCATTTCTAAGCCGAAGAGCCGGCATTGCCCGTAGACACCTCCAAGGTCATGTGGCCGGCATGACTGCATGGAGTGCCGTTACCTTCCCTCTGGAGCGGTACCTATTGATCTACTCACATTTGCATGTTTTCAAACTGCTAGGTTGGCAGAAGCTGGGGCTAACAGCGGGCGCTCATTCCGCTCCCCGGATTCGAACCTGTGACCTTTTGGCCTGCAAGTTCAGCAGCTCAGCGCTTTAACACACTGCGCCACCAGGGGCTCTTTATTCCTGCCTTAGTATGCCATAATTTCTAGAACCTCAAATGTGCATGTTACAATTTCTGCAGTTCTAGAAGTTAATAAGGTATGGTAGTAGAATCTGTAGCGTGAACAGGTAAATGTGTTCCACTGACATTAAATCGAATTGTGTCCGACTTTGGGGGTTGGTGCTCATCTCCATTTCTAAGCCGAAGAGCCAGCATTGTCCCTAGACACCTCCAAGGTCATGTGGCCGGCATGACTGCATGGAACACCGTTACCTTCCTAAAGGAGCAGTACCTATTGATCTACTTACATGTGCATGTTTTCAAACTGCTAGGATGGCAGAAGCTGGGGCTAACAGAGGGAGCTCCCTGTGGCAGAAACATGAATATTACCTTTCTACATATAAATCTGACTTCTTTGACTTTGCAAACTGAGTAAAAATAATAGTTTGCAATAATCATCTCTGCAAACCAGCGTTGAGATTGAAAGCACATAGGATTGAAAGCTTGGGCTTAAAAAAAACCTTTACACTGTATGTCACTATTGTAGGTATCCAATACTAGAGGGGAATCAATCCATACAGAAGGAATTGAGCTACTATGACTGTTTTCCTCATGAGGCTTGCTTTTAAATATACAACCATCATTTGGCACCAGACACACACTTTATTATCCTACATTTTGGTTCCCTCTTTCATGTAACCACCAACGGATGTTGCATACAAATTAGACAAAGTATGTTTTGTACAATTCACAGTTTATCTTGAAACTAGAAACAAGAACAATCAATGTACTGCGAAAAACACATCAGGACAGAATAGTCTGGAGCATCTCAGTTTGAGCAAACATGGTTTCACAACTGTATCCAAACTAGCAGCTGGGCTGTTCTGGTTTAAGTGTGCTTGTATTTCAATGTTGGCTGTTGCAAATTGGTGATATGCTTGTTCTAATAAATGCTAGCAAACGCTGTGAGTTTTAAAGCAAAGGATGTGTAAGATGTACTAAGAAGTCACTGTGCTTTGTTTTGATTTTTTCAATTCTCTCAGGACAAACACAACTTCATCTCTGTGCACACAGAGTTCTGAAGATACAATCATCACTCTCCACATGAGAAAATAACAAGACTTTCTACTAGTTGGATGGCTTCTGTTTCTTATGAAATGCAAAATATCAACCCCCTCCTTTTGCAGCTTCCCCATTCTCTTAAACATTCGGTAGAAAGAGGTCTTACAGATAAAGTGAAATCAGAGGTATTTCCTTCCAAGAATGAATGACATTTTCCTTGCAGTGAGATGGCTTCTTATAAAATACAACACCACCACGAAACAAAATTAAGAATATAAAAAGAAACAAAGTAAACACCACTATCATAGAAAACAATTCATTACATACAAAAGTAACTACAACACCCTTATTGTACAACACACAACATATACACAGTCTAAACAAACACCTACTAAACCTAGCTACATGCCTCTGCTCACTGCATGTTGATTTTAACTTATTTGTTAAGTATCACTTTATTTCTACCCTTCTACTTTTAATAACCCTCCTTTCTCTATAGGTAAAGGTAAAAGTTTCCCCCTCACATTAAGTCTAGTTGTGTCCAACCACCCTCCTGAATGCTAAATTCTTGCACAAATGGTTATCCTTGATCGGTTGCATCCACATGGGTAATTTTTTTATATAGCCTCAGTGTTCAACTCGCATTTGGGTTCTCCCCAATGTTCTTATAGCACCCTTAACTTCCTCTATGTTTACAAGTCTCACTTAGTGCACTTTGATCAGCCCATCCTATGTTTTTATTGATGTATTTTAACTTTGTCTTGTTAATGGTTTGATTTTAATCAAATGTTTTAATTTTTCATTTGTGCGTTTTCGGTGTTTGATGTTTTTCTATGTATACTCTTTTGCATTTGTAAGCCGCCCTGAGTCCCTGCGCGGAGATAGAGGCGGGGTACAAGAATAAAATTATTATTATTATTATTATTATTATTATTATTATTATTATTATTATTATTATTAATTCTGGGGGTTGGTGCTCATCTCCATTTCTAAGCCAAAGAGCCAGTGTTGTCCATAGACACCTCCTAGGTCATGTGGCTGGCATGACTGCATGGAGCGCCATTACTTTCCTGCCAGAGTGGTACCTGTTAATCTACTCACATTTGCATGTTTTTGAATTGCTAAGTTGGCAGAAGCTGGGGCTAACAGCAGGAGCTCACTCTGCTTCCTGGATTCGAAATGCCAACCTTTCGGTCAGCATGTTCTGCAGCTCAGCAGTTTAATCCATTGCGCCACCGGGGGCTCCTTTCCTCTCTATATAAAAAAGCAATAATTGAAGATTGTCCCTATCTTTGCTGTATAAAAGTAATAAATATGTCCCAGTCTTGCTTGCGTTTACTCAAGGATTTGTACTTAATCAACGTTGTCAATTCACACATATCTTCATCAGCCAAACGTCTTGCATCATTACACCTGGCTCTTTCCACCTCTGAACATTTTAGAAGCTCTCAAGGCCCATCCACATAGTACCTTTATCTCAGGAGCTCCTGGTTCAAAATGGAGGGTGGTTGAAAGACGTCCCCTGAAAACAGGGGCAGAATTGCCACAAAGTACTAAATACGTGAGATTTTACATTACATGAATATTTTGGTTCTGGCTGGAAAATGAGGATATTCGAATCTCTATACACTTGGAAAATACGGCATTTGTTAATGTTGGTTTGTTCCCGGGTTATACATATCGGTTCCTGTTTGGTTGTATCCTAAAAACATGGCAACAGTTGACTAGGAGGCAAAAACTTTACCTGGCAAGAAAAACTTTGTCCTTCACACACTTAATGAAGATTGTGATGCACAAACAAAGGTTTTTGCCAGGTAATCAACTTTCCCCATGTGTTTATGATAAAAGCAATAGGGATCAGACATGTATAACCCAGGGACATCACCCCGTTGTTCCCAGGTACAAGTACACGACCAAACCTGTCTGGCCAAACGTGTGGAGGATGAAGTTTCTCTTGCCAGGACAAAGTTTTCACTCTCTAAGTAACTCCTGTCATCTTTTCAGGATAAAAGCAACGAGGAACAGATATGTATGACCCAGGAACAAAAGTTGTACAAACAATGGGCATATTTGCATCTGCGTGTTTAATTTTTTTTAATCTGAAATTTCCGGTGGACATTCTGCAATGGCCATCTTGCGGGCTTTGAAATCTCATATCGAAGCAGCAAGTCTGGATGTCGCAGGCAGAAAACTCAGGACCAACAGGTCCATTTGCAGACCTGCTCTCAGGTCCCGGGGTTTTTCCCCCCTCATGGAAAACCCACAATTTGGTGCTGTCTGGAAGTGCCCTCAGGCTTCAAGCCACCTATACACCATCCTATAAAATTGTTCTTTCAGAACAATTTCAGTTCATTCTTAGATGGCTACTACAAACCTCTGGACAACTATCTGCCTATTGCAACTATTACACACTCCATGGATCGGCTTTCTCCATCAGGGAGTATTTTGTTCTTAATTTTACGAGGGTTTAATGAAAAGTAATGCCTCTACCTTCGTTACTTGGGTTTAGATGGGAATATTTTAATAAATCAAACACAGAAATAATCCTTAGAATGTTCTCTCACTTATCCAACACTCGCTTATCCAACGTTCTGGATTATCCAACGCATTTTTGTAGTCAATGTTTTAATACATCATGATATTTTGGTGCTAAATTCATAAATACAGTAATTACTACATAGCATTACTGTGTATTGAACTACTTTTTTCCGTCAAATTTGTATAACATAATGTTTTGGTGCTTAATTTGTAAAATCATAACCTAATTTGATGTTTAATAGGCTTTTCCTTAATCTCTCCTTATTATCCAACATATTCGCTTATCCAACATACTGCCGGCCCGTTTACGTTGGATAAGCAAGACTCTACTGTACCACTATTCACTTTTCCACATAATCACCAGACAACTGGATACATTTCTGCCAACAATGAACAAGTTTTCTGAAGCCGTCATGGAAGAAATTGACACTCTGTTTCCGCAACCAGCGTCTCACAGGACCCATCGTGCACAGATCTTCTGATATCCAAGCAACAATGTGACTCATACGTTCTTGTGAAATGCCGATTATGCTTGAAATTTCTCTCTGAGTGATACGACGATTATCCTGAATCAATCTGTCAACCTTTTGCTTGTGAAACTCGGTGGTTGCTGTCACAGGACGTCCAACTCTTTGTCACGCAAGTCATATGTTCCCACCTCAACATCTTTAATCTTACTCGCCCAACGATGCATAGTACTCACATCAACACAATCGCCATAAACAGCTTGCATTCTCTAATTAATCTCCTTTGGGGTGACACCTTCTGCTGTCAAGAATTGCACGTTGTTTAAGTCGCATTGACCCTGTGCAGGGTTCCATACTTCGCACTTTAACAACATAACCGTTCAATGCTAAGACTTCCCGCCAAATGGAACTGTAGAGGAGAGTCTGCTGAACAAGCCAGTACCTGCCGCATACCTGTATTGCCATCTGTTGAGGAGTTATGAAGGTGGAGGCATTACTTTTGATTCAACCCTACTCATTGTTTCCTCTGCTAAACTCCAAGCACCAAATTCATCCAAATTTTTATGATAACCTCCGCAATTATGAGTGTAATACTTGAGTTGATTTGTCCATTTGCATAATTTATTCCAAGCAGGGCATTTGTGCTTCCTTGATGAAAAGTACAATCAGTGCCGTTAACACTGTTTACAAGCCAGACTTCCATTCTGAGTCAGAGCTTAAGCGAAAACTACCAGGCCTTGAAGGAAATGGAGAGACCCACTGAGTGCTTGGCAGAGGGCTGGAAGTAGATTGTGTAAAATTTCTGCCTTCAACTTTTAGTCCATGCACTCCGTCCATTCTTCCACTCGGGTATTTACACATAAAACAATACGTCTCATCTGCCTCCCACTGCAGACAAGTGGTGCTATCTGTGATGTTAAAGGAGTTCATTCAAACAACAAAAAAGGTCCTGTCTTCTAGTAAAAAGGAGGCAGTCATCACCAGTCTTTGCAAATCAATCCATGAAATCGAGACCCCAGATTGTGCTCTGTTTTGTATTCTATGCTTACTATGAAGTTTGGAGCTTTAGACCCCAGGGGTATCATGCTACTATAACTCAGATATAGAAGGCTTCACCATCTTTGTATATTTCTCTGCAGAGCTTGGTAAAATTACTTGTTCTACTACAACTCCCAGAACTTCCTATCAGCTATTTCTAAGCTCTTCTCCATCCTAAAAGTATCTTTGGAAGTTAAAGAAAGAACCTTATGGCATGAAAGGCTTGCTTAAAATCCCTTAGACCTTACATGCCACTGGTGTGGGTGGACATCTAGTCCGATCTAACATAAGGCTGCTTCCAGTATTCTTTCTATGACTGCATGAAGAGTGGCACGATGCCTGCACATAACACAAGTAGGATAACACAAGAGGAGCACCCTTGATTTAGCGGTGGTGGTTTCATTTTCATAATTCACACTTTCATATAACAAGATCTGGATATACCATAAATACACTCTATCCAGTACAAAGGGCAGGGCACGAACATTCCAAGAATTGGCATTTGGAGAACAACAGATACAAGTTCAGCATTCCTTTTCAAGTATTCCAAAATATTCAAAAATTGTCCATATTGGCGAATTAAGATAGTAATGCCTTTGTTTTCTGATGGTACACAAATTTTGTTTTGCACACAAAATTATCAAAAGTGTTGTATAAAATTACATAAGGTGTAAATGAAACCTAAATGAAGTTCATGTTTAGATTTAGTTTCCATCTGATTCTCCCAGGCAGGAATCAGCTAGGCTTTGAAGCTGCAGGGTCATTCAATGCTAATCAAGGTGGCCAGTTGCAACATTCCCACTTGCCTCTAACAAACAAGAGTTCTTTCTCCTACCCTGGACCTCCCACAGATATGTAAATCTTCCTTGCCTAATTTCCAACAGACCTCAACAACCTCTGAGGATGCCTGCCATAGATGTGGGCTAAATGTCAGGAGAGAATGCTTCAGGAACATGGCTGTACAGCCAGTGATTCCGGCCATGAAAGCCTTGGACAACACAAACCAATCAATGTTTTCCCTTCAAATCACATTTCCAGACATCCATATCATTACGCACCACCAGGAGATTCCACATGAACATGAGGAAGAACTTCCTAACTGTGAGAGCTGTTCAGCAGTGGAACTCTCTGCCTGGTTGAAGCTCTTTCATCAAAGGCTTTTAAACAGAGGCTGGATAGCCATATATCAGGGGTACTTTGACTGTGCTTTTGCTGCATGGCAAAGGGTTGAACTAGATGGCCTCTGGAGTCTCTTCCAAGTCTATGATTGGCCAGGTAAACTGGATTGGCTAAGTGGTCAGAGCTTTCCAGATTCATTTTGACTTTTGTCTCCTGCAAAAAATGTGCTTTGTGTAAGCTAAGCCAAAAGACCTATTGCCTTCCCTGCTCCCTTTCCTTCCTGAGAGTGATGGAAGGAGAGCTCCTGAGAAAAATTCAGCAGGCACCAATTGTGTAACTAGCCCCCTTTCCCTCCATCCTTTGAGCCATTACAGGTATTCCAAAACCTCCCAAAATCAGGGGAGGGCTCTGGTTCCAAGCATTTTGGAGAAGAAAGACTCAGACTATAATTTGCCACAGCTAAGCAGCCCTAGCTGACTACTAAAAGCAACTATGCACCATTAACAGGGACATAAGGGGACAGATTTATAATGGCCCTACACTTCAATGCTGCCTAAAGAGACCAATCCTACGGAGCTTTATCCCCTCTTGGCATTTCACCATCTCCTCTATGGCTTAGTACATGAGGCAGAGAAACAAAGAAATGAACTGTAGCAGAACATAACAAAAAACCTACAATTCACATTACTCAAATTCATAATTGTAATCCCTGCAGGAGGAGGCTTGAATCAGACATAGATTTCTGGGCAGTGTGTCTGTATATTATTGCAAGGGGCTTTTGTGACTTTCAACCCACACTCTCCTCAGCATGAGGCTAGAACTATTAACAATACAGGTGACCATTAGATTCGAAAGACAAAGGAAACCACTTTGGTATGCAAAAGTAATCCAAAATGAACAATCAGGCAATAACTGAATTAGGACCAAGTGTAGCTCTGATGTGGCAGGATACTTACTGGACGGGGTGGGAGAAACAAGCCAGGAAAAGCTGAAGCTGACATTTGTTTATTTTGTCAGTTCATATAACACTTTTGATCACTTATCATTTTGCAGGAAATGGCCTAAATCTTATTGTTAGTCCTAACTAGAATAGACTCATTGAGTCAATGGCAGTAGACGATGTGTTGACTCACCATTCAACAACTGATTGAATGGGTTTACTCTAGTTGAGAAAAAAAACAATGAATCAATGTTTTGATCCGCATAGCTTTGTCCCAAATTGTAAAATGGAAAATAGGATGAGACAAAAGTTTATTTGAATGTTATATGTTAGCTTGGGTATCCAGCATTGCCTGGGTTATTTGAAAAAGTCATTTTTTTATTTTACAAAATACATAAGGTTTTGGGTAAACTACAACTCACATCATGCCAGGTTAACCCTGGAAAAATCCATCAGTAGTTAAAAGTTTGTCATGTTGGGCAAGTTTGCTCTCTAGATGAATCATCGGTGGGGTCCATGTGTTCTCTGGCTGCAGGATGAACTAGAGTTCCCACCATGGTGGGTCAGTTCCCCCCAAACACCTCCAGTATGTGGCATAGTGGATTAAAGCCTTGTGACGTGATGGTTAGGTTGCTGACCTGAAGACAGCCAGGTTCGAATCCAAACCTGGGAGAGTGCGGATGAGCTCCCTGTATCAGCTCCAGCTCCATGCAGGGACATGAGAGAAGCCTCCCACAAGGATGGTAAAAACACCAAAACATCCGGGCATCCCCTGGGCAATGTCCTTGCAGATGGCCAATTCTCTCACACCAAAAGCGACTTGCAGTTTCTCAAGTCACTCCTGACACACAAAAAAAGTTGGTAATGGGGGTTCTGTGTGCCGAGTGTGGTCCAGATCCATCGTTGGTGGGGATCAGAGTGTTGTTTGATTGCAGGTGAACTATAAATCCCAGTACCGACAACTCCCAAATGTCAAGGCCAATTTCCCCAAATCTCTCCAATATGTTTTGTTGGTCATGGGGGTTCTGTGTGCCAAATGTGGTCCAGGTCTATTATTGGTGAGGGTCATAGTGCAGTGTCTTGATGCAGGGTGAACTACAACTTCCGTCATGTTGAGTCAGTCCCCCAAATTCCTCCAGTATGTTCAGTTGTTGATCAGTTCCGCTCTATTTGCTGTGCACCATAGGAAAGGGTTAAGGGAGAGACAGTGGGTGGGGGTCATGCAAATTCCACACCAATGGAGAGAGAAAGGAACACTGGGAGGTGTCTTTGGTGGAGGAAAAACAGGAAATCTAGGATGAAATTGTCTCTGTACGAAAGCTTTCACTTGGGTGGTGGGCAGTATGGTGTTTGGGGAGGACATTGGCAGGGTTCTTGGACATGTTCACGGTGTCCGCTGTAACCTGCAATGTCACTGGAGGGAGGGCCATTCGTGGCTCCTCAGCACTGGGAGCTGTAGCTAAACAGCTAAACACAAACGTGGAGGTGGGAGCCTGTCTGTATAAATGAATATCCATGTCACAAACACGCACAGATTTTCATTTTTATTATGTGTATTATGTGCATAGATATTCACATGTATATTCATATTTATTACCCACCTCTTTTGACAGCTTTAATAAGCACTATATGGGAAGTGTGAGTAACGTTTGGCACTGCCAATCTTGACATACTAAGCCCATCATGCTTCACTCTGGCCAGGAACCCCGATGGTGTAGTGGCCTTGTGACCTGAAGGTTGGGTTGCTGACCTGAAGGTTGCCGGTTCGAATCCAACCTGGGGAGAGCGCAGATGAGCTCCCTTTATCAGCTCCAGCTCCACGCGGGGACATGAGAGAAGCCTCCCACAAGGATGGTAAAAACATCAAAACATCCGGGTGTCCCTTGGGCAACGTCCTTGCAGAGGGCCAATTCTCTCACACCAGAAGCAACTTGCAGTTTCTCAAGTCACTCCTGACATGAAAAAAAAAACCTCTGGCCAAGATGTTTAGGGTAAATCAGAACGAGAATTTCACAAAATATAAGGGAACAGATATTCCCCAGACCAGTTTCATGGGTTTCAAGTTGCATTTAGGATTTTCACGAAAAATAAAATAATAGTTTCTGGTTCCTATAGTTCAGAAATGATAAAATACAGAGTTGTCATATGTCCCACTAATACTAATGGGAATTATTTCCTTACGTTTCAAGCAATGCTGGCTTATAGAAGTATAGAACCCGAAGCCATGCATCTGAGAGCCGTGCAACTGCCTCAGCCCTTGCTGACGGGGCATCCATCCGCCAAATGCTGCTGCCAGACCTCTCTGCAGCTATCTGGTGCTACCTACTAATGAGGGGCATTTGCAGGCAGACAGGCTCGTCTCTGTTGATGTTCAGGGATCCCCCTCAATCCAACGCGTCAAGAGCATTTCCACAGCAACAACTCCTCCTGAACAGAGTGTTCGTTCATGCAAGCAAGTGTTGCCTTTGAACATTGGGGGCGGATCCTGCTGGTGTGCCATTCTGGCATCGCGGGAAGCCACACTTTCAGTCAGCAAGCGGTGCCCTTTCTTCCACACTCAGGGGTCACTAAAGAGTCCCCTCCTTGGCTCTGACTTTGAATCAGCCCTCAGAGAAAAGCTGTGTGTTGCTCAAAGCAAGAATGGCAGCTTGGAATCTCTAAGAGATTGAATAATAATTGAATAGCATTTTGGTTTCCAGGTTTTTTTTTAAACCCCCTCCTTTGGGGAGTGGCGGGGAGACAACGTGTGCCTTAATGATATTTAACAGTCTGCCTTTGAATACCAATTCTTTCTGCTTCTACTGATTTCTATTTTGCCTCAAAGCAGTGACATCAAGAATAAAAACTACATAGGTCCATAGTTCTCAGCAACTGTTTTGGGTGTCACCTGTCAAAAGTCCCAGCTCAGTCATAGAATCATAGAGCTTGAAGAGAGCCCAAGGGCCATCCAGTCCAACTGCCTGCCATGCAAGAAAAGCACAATCAAATCACCCCTGACAGATGGCCATAATTAAAATGTTCTTGAAAAGATACCCATCCAATCTTTGTTTAAGGACCCCCAAAAAGGAAGAGCCAACCACCCTACAAGGCTGTCTATTCCACTGGCAAATAGCTCTTTACAGTAAAGAAATTCTTCCTAATACTTAGTGGAGTTTTTTTTTCTTGTAATTTAAATCCACTGGTTCGCGTTGCAGCCCCTGCGGCATCAGAAAACAAACCTGCTCCATCTTTTACTAGAAACCCAGCTATATTTATTCATATAGAGCAGACATGGGGGGTGGGGTTAGATTTTTTAATACAGCCACCACAGTTATGACAGAATACAGAAGCCACTGGAAGCAAGTTAAATAAAGATCAAATTTCTTCTAGCCTTCCAGTACCCTCTAGACATGTTGGAGACTATAATTCTTAACCTTTCCAACTATTCAGTTTTAGGTTGAAGAAGACATTTTTATAGTTTGTTTTTTTTAAACTTGTTATTCAGCTTTAAAAAAAACTATAAGGAGCAATAAAAAAACCCAGAACAACAACAAACAATATTGAAGGTATATCAAGAATGAAGGGGAAGAAAAGGGAAGTGAAAATATTATTGCCAGTGGCTTCCAGAGCAGAGGTGAAGTGAATCCATTACCAATTCTGAAGGAGCTCTCCAAGGTGCTGAAACCTAAGCTCCGGTTGGATTCAGAACATTGGACACTTCCTTGGAGGTCTGGAATAATCCTAGAGTTGACTCCTCATACTCCTGGCATAGAAGAAACAATCTGCCACCTTGAACATGATGATTATAATTTCCCCGTAAATCTTGAACAAGTGCAACTAGTGTTTGTCCCACAAATTTGCAGGGTCCACTTGTTTGCTTCTTGTTCTCCACTTGTTCCTATCGGCTGTGAGTCTTGCTTCAGCCATGTCACATTTCAAACGGTCAAGCCAGTGCATTTTAGGTCTGCCGCGTGGCCTGGCACCTGCAACTTCAATATTCAGCCAATGCAACTGTACTGAGCAGAAGAAGGATTGTGGCAGAATATTTTCAAATACCATAGATGAATTATAACCTTCAATAGGGGATAAGGAATAGTCCAGTTCGAGTGGTAATGTTGTTATAAGGATGTTCAGTGGAACACTGAAGGTTATTCTGAGGTCACGTTCTATATGCAGCACGAGAACAAGCTGAGTGGGAGCACAAAGAGGGTCAGTCGCTTTCAGAAGACAGCACGAGAAAATAGAGGAGAGGCAGCACTTTTGAGGTTGGCAGAAAAGGATGAGATTTGGAGTAATTAGATGAAACTGGAAAAGATCAGAAAAGTAGGCTAAAGGGAGAGGAAGGGCTATGCAATTACATACAAGGGAAAACTGTATCCCTAGAGAAATTTAAACTAGGATGAAAAGAAGAGGGGAGCAGGTTATGGGGAAAAAACAGATACTGTGGCTACTATAAGAAGTAGAGTAAACCAGCAAGCAGTCGCTCCAAATTATGCAAACAACTGACATTTGTTCTTTTTGTAAGATTATGTCATTAGTGGTTGTCACAGTGGCTGGAGAAATCTACATAACCAAGATGCTCTTGTGTAGACAAATGCTCAGTCACTGAAAACTCCTCAACATCACTTCAACCAGGCCTGAACACTCGATACAAAGAACTGAGGCTAACATCTCCCCTGGGCAACCTAGAGAGTTTGTAGCTGCTTCCCTACCTACCTGTCCATCTGTCTATTAAATTTGAAGATAGACAGCTAAAGCAATATGGTCTTTGCTTAGAAGTATCTTCAAGGGAGTAAATTAAAAAAAGAAAGGAAGGGGGGAGTTTGGAGATAATTGGAAAACAAGGAACAAGGGCCTAAAGCAAAGAGAAAAGGCTGCTTTAATCCAGAATTTTAGGAAAACAGCTGACCAAAAAAAGGGAGGGGTCTCTCCATGCAATTCTGATGACAGCAGAATCCAGAATTGTCACTTTATAGCAGTGGTTCACAACCCTGGGCCTCCAGGTGTTTTCGACTTCAGCTCCCACATTCCTAACAGTGGTAAGCTGGCTGGGATTTCAGGGAGTTGGAAATCAAAACACCTGGAGGCACAAAGGTTGGGGAACCACTGCTTTATAGTCTTCTATCTATCTCTTTGATTTCTCCTTTTTTCCCTTCCAAAGATGGTATCCAAGAAGACTGCACCTCCCAAAATCCCCAGGCCAAAAAATCTAGCAGTCAGACTCTCTGAGAAAGTCTGGTTGAAAGATGCTGTAATCGCCGAAAGCTTTCATGGCCAGAATCACTGGGTTATTATGAGTTTTTCGGGCTGTATAGCCATGTCCCAGAAGCATTCTCTCCTGATATTTCACCCACATCTATGGCAGGCATCCTCAGAGGTTGTGAGATCTATTGGAAACTAGGCAAGTGAGGTTTATATGTCTGTGGAATGATGTCCAGGGTGGGAGAAAGAATCCTTGTCTATTGGATGCAAGTGTGAATGTTGCAATTAATTACCTTGGTTAGAATTGAAAAGCCTTGCAGCTTCAAGCCAGCTAACACCTCCTAACAAAGGACTCCCCCAGGCAGTAATCATCCAGGCTTTGAAGCTGCAAGTTAGGGTTCCATGAATAAATCAGGGGCAGAGTTAGGGTCCTGGGGAGAGGGGAGTCTTGGTTCCATGACTGAAAAAGTTTGGGAACTGCTCTTCTAAGACATCTGCTGTTTTGATCCCCTGTTCTTTCTCCAGAGAAGGGAGAGAGTCTTGCATTAACTTATGTCTCATCTTCTTGATTTTACAAACTCTACAACTCATGTGGTCTAGTACAAATGCTGCATCCATAAAACGACTCATTGGATCTTGAGTCAGGAAGTGGGATCAGTAAATTAACCTTAAAGCAATATTATTATTTTTTGGTGTCAGGAATGACTTGAGAAACTGCAAGTCACTTCTAGTGTGAGAGAATTGGCTGTCTGCAAGGACATTGCCCAGGGGATGCCTGGAAGTTTTACCATCCTGTGGGAGACTTCTCTCATGTCCTCGCACGGAAAACTGGAGCTGACAGACGGGAGATCACCCCGCTCCCCAGATTCAAACTACTGACCTTTCCGTTAGCAGTCCTGCCAGCACAAGGGTTTAACCCATTGCACCACTGGGGGCTCCTAATAATAATAATAATAATAATAACTTTATTTTTATACTCCGCCTCTATCTCCCCAAAGGGGACTCAGGGTGGCTTACATGGGGCCAAGCCCGAATAAAAACAATAGCAATATAAAACACAACAATAGACAAAAAAACATGCACAATTATAAAAATTTAAACATTAGCCAATAAAAACAAATGACAAGAATAAAAACATGGATTAAAACGGAGAGGTTGTAAAAGTAGACTGGGTAAGGTGCACCATATAAATATTGTAAACACGAGGTGACTGATAAAGTGCTGCAAATTCTTGGAAGTGCAAATTGGGATAGGAATAGACCCTGTGTCTATATCAAGTTGACACAGGTAAAAAGTGGTCACAGAATGGTCACAGATACAGATTGCTATGGGGATGAGCAATCTTTAACTAAAGGCCGAGTGAAGAGCCAGGTTTTCAAGCTCTTTCTGAATGCTAACAGGAATGGTTGGGCTGTGGCGCAGCTGGTTAGTAGCCAGCTGCAATAAATCACTATGACTGAGAGGTCATGAGTTCGAAGCCAGCCCGGCTCAGATAGAGCCCCTCAACATTAAAATAGCCTTGTTCGTTGTTGACAATCCTAAAGCAAGAATAATCTCTATGTTCTGCACTGTCAGTATTTTCCGGGGCATTGTATTCTTGCTATCTTTTACAAACACTGTTTTGTTCAAGGCAGAAGAAACTGAACTGAACAGTCACCCGTTTTCTTCTCATAAAGGCTAGTGAGCAGGACCAGATCAAAGAGAAATCCCAAATCCCGTGCTGTTGTCCCACCACCGCCACTGCCTGGCATTCCTTGGAAGAGAGAGCCTAGTCCAGGGAAATCCTATGTGGCTCTCATAAATTAAACGTCCAGTGAAACACAGGCTGGATCGCTGACAGGCAGGTTTTAGAGCCAATTGCTGCTGAATATAGGCCAAAAGCAGACAACTCTTCCAAGGCTCAGGGCTGTCAGTCAAACATGCCGAGCTGTGTTCTCGCTGGCTGAGGAGCGGAGTGCTGCGACTGAGCATGCTCCAATCTACCTGCATTGCAGTGGCTGAGAGTGTCCTCTATTAACCCAGCTGTATGCTAATCCCATCATGCTATACAGGACATTTATTAGCACAGGGGAAGAACAGTGTGATTTGAATGCCAGGGAGGGAGCGGTGGGGGAAGAAGGGCAAATGCACGCGAGGAAGAGCGAGGGGTGACATACCAATACAAAATGCAGTCTTGGTATTTTTCTGTTGTTCTTTCCAACAATCTGAGCATTTCCCTTGGACATTCGCAAAGAGAGTTTGAGCCTGCCAAACAGCTGCAATCAGAGGACAAATATGAACCCTGGAACGTCTCATGGAAACTCAGTGCCAGAGCGGCCACTGTACAGGCAGGCATCGTATAGTTTTTGAGGCTCAGAGAATGGGAACACTAGTCTTTTTCAAACACTGAAGTCACCAGTCACATTGGGGGGAAGCTACACAAATGTCTATTTAAATCCTTACGAAACCCATTGGTAAGGTGATCCCACAAGATAGGAAAAGATGGAAAATGGGGCCATTCCATCAGTTCTGCCCTCCCTCAACCATCATTTGGTAGCTACTGTTCCCTTAGGCTCCAAGCAAGCAGGGCTTTGTCCATTCACTTTGCCCAAGAAAACAGAGCAATTTGGGCCTTTTCCTTGACCAGCTTCCATTTGAGCTGCCATGTAACCTCGGGAACTAGTGCCCAAATGCAATTGTTTTCCTCTCCCTCCTATGTCTCTATTTTCTTGTGTCTGCCTTTATTTATTTACAGTATTTATATTCCGTCCTTCTCACCCCGAAGGGGACTCAGGGCGGATCACATTATACACACATAGGGCAAACATTCAATGCCCATAAACACATCAAACAGAGACCGAGACAGACAGACGCAGAGGCAATTTAACCTTCTCCTGAGGGGATGTTCGATTCTGGCCACAGGGGGGAGCAGCTGCTTCATCATCCACTCTGACGGCACTTCCTCATTCCAGGTCATAAATTAGTTAAACTTGCCTCCCCACTTTTATAAGTGGTACCTTATTTCCTACTTGATAGATGCAACTATCTTTCGGGTTGCTAGGTCAGCAACGAGCAGGGGCTATTTTTTATTTTTAATTGACGGGTGCTCACCTTGCCACATGCTGGCCTCGAACTCATGACCTCATGGTCAGAGTGATTTATTGCAGCTGCTCAACAGCCTGCGCCACAGCCCGGCCCTTTGAGAGGATAAACATTGGCTCTCTTGTTTCTTTTTGTCTCTAATTTGTTTCCCCAAAGTTTTGAGAATTAAAACTGCCATAGCAGAGGGACCACAAGCATAATAATAATAATACAGTAGAGTCTCACTTATCCAACATAAACGGGCCAGCAGAACGTTGAATAAGTGAATATGTTGGATAATAAGGAGGGATTAAGGAAAAGTCTATTAAATAGCAAATTAGGCTATGATTTTACAAATTAAGCATCAAAACATCATGTAATACAACAAATTTGACAGAAAAAGTAGTTCAATACGCAGTAATGCTATGTAGTAATTACTCTATTTACGAATTTAGCACCAAAATATCACAATGTATTGAAAACATTGACTACAAAAAGGCAGATTGCGTTGGATAATCCAGAACGTTGGATAAGCGAATGTTCAATAAGTGAGACTCTACTGTAATAACTTTATTTATATCCCGCCACCATCTCCCTGAAGGGACTTGGGGTGGCTTACATAGGGACAAGCCCCAACAAAAACATAGCATAACATAACATACATAGTAATTAAACAGTAATTTAAGACATTAAAACACAAGATAAAACAACATAACATGACAATTATTTTAAATGCCTGAGCATCAATTGATATGCATGGCAGAGAATGACTAGTGCAGAGCTCCAAAAGTCCATAGATAAAATCAGAAGCCGAGCCCTCACCTTTAAAAATATCAAACACACTCCCACAATTACCGTATTTACTCGATTCTAATGCTCACCTGTTTTGACTAAATTACCTGCCCAAAATTAGGGTGCACGTTAGAGTTGCATAATATGGTAAATACTTTTTTGCATTTCAGAATTTTGAAAATTGAGGTGCACATTAGATTCAATGATGCATTAGGCTCAAGTAAATATGGAACTTTCTTGTTAAATTCAGGCCTTTTCCAGGGGAAACCAAAATGTAAAACTTATCATGTGGTGTAATTTGAATAAAATTTATATATATATTTTAAAAAATCAAAGGATAAGAGAAGGCACAGTGCGGGCTAGCTTTCCAGATTTCTCTAGAGCAGTGGTTCCTAACCTGTGGTCCATGGACCACCAGTGGTCCGCAAGAAAGAAAATATGGTCCACGGCCTCACCATTAGGACACCATTGCAACAAGAACAAGTGGTATTGCGAAAATCTCTTATAGTGCAGAAGCAACAGGGATGTTGGGAGGGGAGAGGCTAACTACTCACAGCAGCCTTCTGACTGCTGTGTCTTCTCCTCCTCCCTCCCCTTGAGCATTACCATTCCATGTGGTGCCTGGAAGCGGGGCACAGTGCGGGCTAGCTCTCCAGATTTCTCTAGAACAGTGGTTCCCAACCTGTGGTCTGTGGACCATCGGTGGTCCCCAAGAACTAAAATATGATCTGTGGCGTCACCATCATAACACCATTGCAATGAGAGCCACTGATCTCGCGAAACCCTCTTATAGTGCTGAGGCAATGGGGATGTTGGGAGGGGAGAGGCTGACTATCCATGAAAGGTGTGACAAGCCTCCTGACTGCTGCTTCTCCTCCTCCTCCCTCCCCTTGAGCATTGCTGTTCCATGTGGCACCTGGAAGTGGGGCACCTTGTGTGTCTTCATTTTTAGGCCTGATCCTGGGGTTATTTGGGGTGCTGATTCAGAAAATTACATTGGATAGACCACATCAGCTCTAGATTATTAAATATGGGTTTCTGTGGGCGAGCAGATGGCAACTACTGGATGGCATATGTTCTGTATCAGAAACTAGAGCCGAATCTAGAGTTGACCAAAACTGATTAGTAACCTTTTTTGGTACTACTGTTGGAGAGTGGTCCCTGGTCAAAAAAAGGTTGGGAACCACTGCTCTAGATAGTCAAAAAAGTCACCCAATCCCTTGTAGCTGCCCACCCCGATTCAAAGAAATTAACACTGGCATTTTGGGAATACAATTAGAATTGAAGTAAACTACATTAATAATTCATTTCCATGCTGCTTCATGTGCCTTTCCCCACTCCTGGCACCAATATTATTTTGCATCTTTATAAAATATATTTGAAAATATTGGATTTCAAAATTTAATTCTACTGGCTAAAACAAATACATGGCTAAGATTTTTGTGTTGTGTTATTTATTGGGACTTAGTTCCTTTACCTGATGCTTTTGCAGTGGACGGTCTGATGGATATATAAAGCACTGGCCCTTGAGCCCTGAAGCAAAGGAGGGTGAAAAGGCACGTTCTAGAAGAAATGTAATCCCAAAAAGGGGGGCATGCAGTTTTATGGGGAGGGGGAGCAGCAGGAAATGGTCACATAGTCAACTAGAACAAATCTCCATGGAAACACACTGTGGAAGTTCACACATTCAAACAGAGGCAGCTTCTTAATGCAGGGAGGTGAAGCAACAAGGCAGCTGAGGTGATGCCTTGAGGTGAACAACCCTTATTGTGACCAACTTGATAAACTGCAGCAGGAAACCTCATTCGGCACATCCAAACATACAGAATTCTCCATATAGAATACAAAACCTAACAGGTTTTTTTTTTAAAAAAGGAAGGCAATGTAATTCCTTTGAAATAATTATCATGAAAGAAGGAGAATCAAACCAATTAATTCAATGGAACTCAATTTCACTCAGCTTGAGATATGCTGAACTTTCCAGATCTTCCAGGCTATTTGACAAATCGCATCTCCTCCTACAAACCAACTCAGACACTGCAGTAAGTGGAGGAGGCCCTGCTCTTAGAACCATACCCAGCTCTTTAAGCCGCTCCTCATAGGGCTTGTTCTCCAGACCCTTGATCATTTTAGTCGCCCTCCTCTGGGCGCTTTCTAGCTTGTCAACATCTCCCTTCAACTGTGGACTCAAGCGCAGATGGTGGGAACCAGAGAAAGGGCCTTCTCCGTGATCATCCCCCCACCTCTGGAACTCCTTCCCTAAAGAAATAAAAACAGCCACCTTCTCTCCTTTGAAAAACAATTAAAGGAGGATTAGATGACTATACTAAAGGTAAAGGTTTCCCCTTGACATTGAGTTTAGTCAAGTCTGACTCTAGGGGATGGTGCTCATCTCCATTTCTAAGCCAAATACGTTGTCCGTAGACACCTCCTAGGTCATGTGGCCAGCATGACTGCATGGAGCAGTGTTACCTCCTTGCTGAAGCAGTACCTATTAATCTACTCACATTTGCGTGTTTTCAAACTCCTAGGTTGGCAGAAGCTGGGCCTAACAGTGGGAGCGCACCCCATCCCACGGATTCAAACTGCCGACCTTTTGGTCAGCAAGTTCTGCAGCTTAGCAGTTTAACCCGCTGCACCATTGCAGTATCTCTCTCTATATATATATACACACACACACACATACACAGAGCCCCGGTGGCGAAGTGTGTTAAAGCACTGAGTTGGTGAACTTGCAGACCGAAAGATCCCAGGTTCAAATCCCGGGAGCGGAGTGAGCAGCCGCTGTTAGCTCCAGCTTCTGCCAACCTAGCAGTTCGAAAGCATGCCAATGTGAGTAGATCAATAGGTACCACTCCGGCGGGAAGGTAACGGCGCTCCATGCAGTCATGCCGGCCACATGACCTTGGAGGTGTCTGCGGACAACGCCGGCTCTTCGGCTTAGAAATGGAGATGAGCACCAACCCCCAGAGTCAGACATGACTGGACTTAACGTCAGGGGAATCCTTTACCTTTGTATATATATACGGTATATATGCACACACACACATGACTATATATAGCTAATATACCTCCAACTGGAAATTACTATTGTACTCTGGCATTGTTGGCGCTGTTGGCATTACTGGCTACATAATTACTTTGAAATGTTATTGTAACTGAACCTTTGGTGGTTTTTTTAAATTGATGTTCAAGTTTTTTATTAGATATCATTTAATTAACAGGTCCTGTTATTATTTAATTCTAGATGGTATGTTATAATTTGGTCTTAGATGTTGGTTTATTTTGGGATTTGGCTGGGTTGTTATTGTATGTGCATCTTTGGTAATGTCAAGGCATTGAATGTTTGCCTTTTTGTTTGTTGGAATCTGCCCTGAGTCCTCTCGAGGAGATAGAGAAGAATAGAAATAATTTTTTATTATTATAATATTATTATTATTCCCTGGTTCAATTTGTTAGGGATTTTGCATGAGAGGGAAAACTCTCAAAATAGAGCAGGGCATCCAAAATTCAAAAACAGGATACTTAATGTTGAGCATTCAGCTCACAACAAGCAGAGCGTGAAGTGCCATGCGGCTATAAACAATTGAGAGCTTAGGAGGCAAACAAGCAGAATTCAATCCTTAAAATCACAAAAGGTTTATTTACAAAAATATTAATTACATTTTTAATAGTAAAGAACTCTATAACCCTATCTCTTTTAAGGTTCAAAAGAGAGAGAAAAATCTCCAAGCACACATCTCTCCTGACAAACAAGCAGAGAAAGGTCTCGATACACATAACACACACTAAGATGTAAGAGTAGAAGTCAAAGACAAAAGGCATGTACCTGCAGAGTATCAACTCAACATAACCAATCAGATTGAGAGCAAAAATAGAAGAGAAGAAATAGATACATTCTAACTGTCATTCAGAACACAGGTGAGAAGAGATACCATCAGCCTATTGTAAGCCTACTAACTACTCCTCATTGAAGACTGCAGACTTAGGCAGTGTGAGGTTGAATTAAATCACAATTAACTCCCAGTCCAGTTCATGGCTGATTGAGAGCCTTGTCTCAGCCTGATGGGAAGGCAATGGCAAACGTCCACGGAACACATCTTGCCAAGGAAACCCTTGCATAGAGTCCACTTAGAGGAGCCATAAGTCGGAAACAACGTGAAGACACACAAAAACAGCTGCCCTCATTGGCAGTAGGTTTCCTGGATTATTGGACCAAAGTGTTTTCAACTTCTTTATTACTTGCTATCTAGAGATAACTTGGAAACGTCTGCAAAAATAGAATCTACTAGCTGTGCCCGGCCACGCGTTGCTGTTGCCTTGTCTGGTGGTGTTGGCGAGACATTGTTGAGGTAGTGGTGGTATTGAATGTCTGTTGTATGGTTGTCTTTATGTTTAGTATGCATTTGGTTGTTTGTGTACTGTGAAAGTGGTGAGGGTAGAGGGGGTCTATGTCCCTGTGTAGTATTGTATAGTATTTATACATTGTCCATGTGTTGGGAATGCTTGGATTGTGTCCTGCTGCATAGTAGAAAGGGTTGGGCTGGATGGCCCTTAGGGGTCTCTGCAAACTCTTGGATTCTATGCTTCTATTATTATTATTATTATTATTATTATTATTATTATTATTATTATCATGTTCATCATCACCATCATTATTATGTAGAGGCTGAATGGCCATCTGTCAGGAGTGTTTGGATTGTGTCCTCCTGCATGGTAGAAGGAAGTTGATGTGGATGATCCTTAGGGGTCGCTCCAAACCTTAGGGTTGTATATTGTTGTTGTTGTTGTTGTTATTATTATTATTATTAGTGTTGAGAGGCTGGGTGGCCATCTGTTGGGAGTGCTTGGATTGTGTCCTGCATGGCAGAATTGGGTTGGACTGGATGGCCTTTAGGGGTGTCTCCTAACTGTCTGATGCTATGATTCGATGTGTATTATTATTGCCTAACTCTGCCTGTCCCCTGGGTAAGTTGGTTGCTAGGAGACCAAGTGGGCGGAGCTTAGCCTTCTAACTGGCAGCAATTGGATAAAAATAACTATTCCTCTCCCTCTAATTAGGACTTTATTTTTCTTTCCTTTTTGTTGTATCAACCTAGAGGCGTGGATGAGGGGTTGTGCTGTCAATTTTTGAGGTTGGGAGGCCTTTAGTTTTGTTGTTTTGTTGGTCACCGGGATTCCATCACTCTTTTATATATATAGATTACTGAGAGAAGGAAGGATTTTTATATAGGTTTTAAAGTAACAATTTTTCTTTTTGAGTCAGCCACGTTGTAAATAAATGTATCAGAAGGCAAGATATAAAATATTTTACATACATCCAACAAACTAGATATAAATATAAGTTCCACACTGTTTAAAAGCACCAAATCTGTGCATTTCTCATGCCTTATAGTACATACAGGAAATGAGATCTATACAGAAAAATCAACAGTGCCATCAAGATATCCTACTATTGTGAAACAGACAGAGCATTGTATAATGTCATGATTAAGAAATAAAATCTCCAGAGATTACAAGGCTCTAGTTTGCCTTTAATGGAACAGCATAATTCTGCGTCTCAGACAATTTTCCTTTTATATTCGTTCAAAATCTCTAGTTACTCAGAGTGTCAATAGAGAGTTAATAGCAGCATGCGTTACTTAATTAGATCAGTTATGCATCTCCCCTTCTCCCCCATGTACTAACACATTTGTGTTTAAGGACATGGCGGTGAACTCTATACAGAAAGATTTGCCTGCTTGCACTAGATACAGCCTGCTCAGTTCAGAAGAAGCTGCATCAATGGAAGAAGAGGCGGTGAATTGTAACCATGACAGAGGGCAATGTTAATTTCCACTTCTCTATGGAGAGAAAGGCACAAAATGCTGTTCCTTTATCCCAAATATGACCCTAGAACAGTGGTTCCCAACCTGTGGTCCGTGGACCATCGGTGGTCCCCAAGAACTAAAATATGATCTGTGGTCTCACAATTATAACACCATTGCAACAAGAGCCACTGATCTCGCGAAACCCTCTTAGAGTGTTGAGGCAATGGGGATGTTGGGAGGGGAGAGGATGACTATCCATGAAAGGTCTCCTGACTGCTGCTTCTCCTCCTCCCTCCCCCCCCCTTGTGCGGAGCCATTCCATGTGGCGCCTGGAAGTGGGGGTGCCTTGGTGCCTTTGTTTTTAGGCCTGTTCCTGACATTATTTGGGGTGCTGATTCAGATTATTTCATTGGATAGACCACATCAGCTCTAGATTATTAAATATGGTTTCCTGTGGGTGGGCAGATGGCAACTACTGGATGGCATATGTTCTGTATCAGAAACTAGAGCTGATGTGGTCTATTCAATGCAATTTTCTGAATCAGCACCCCAAATAACCAAACCAAATCTAAAGTTGACCAAAAACTGATTCACAACCCTTTTGGTACTAATGTTGGAGAGTGGTCCCTGGTCAAAAAAAGGTTGGGGAATGACTGTTCTATAGGAACAGTATGCTCAATGGGTACAAACCACAACTGGTTTGGAGAAAAGACTAAGAGGCAGGATCGGTCCTAAAAGAATATGGCTTGAACATGCAAATATATAATCAGAGATGGAAAATGTATAAAATTCCAGACATTACAAATTACCACTCACATCATCCCTCAACATATTAAATCTGACAGCAGTTGTAGTTCAATAATGTCTGAACTAGGAAAATATATTAAAACGTTAATGCTCTTTGGGAGAGATACAGAACGGGAGCAGTGGCATATTTAACCCAGACCATTTATACAGTAACGATCAATACGGTACTTTCAAAAGGATGGCTCTATCTTCCTCGTGTCTTCCTTATGTTAAAAAGATCCCTTCAATATTCAGCATAAGAATATTTAAGGCTTCACACAATGCTTGTATTATTGCTACCCAGTGATAGGCTTTCTTTCCACTTTGACTGATTTCCCCGCATTTACTGAGGCCAAATCATTATTGTTACGATGCAACTTATAGCTCACTTCTGATTTTGCACAGCTTGCAGGTATAGGTCTGTCAATCTGGGATCAACCGATTTATAAATATCTCAAAATGCCCAAAATAAATAAAATCTGTACTGTTAGTACCGGAAAAGCTGACATTTCATGTTAAGATTCAATGACAAGTAGAAGAAGAACAGAGAGAAAATCAAAATATTCATTTAGAGATCTTATTGAATTTGCAAGGGAATGGTTCTTGAAGAAAAACTGAGGATTAAACTTTGAGAACCATCCTGCCAATGTAAAAGTGTCTGTGTTTCTGCAGCCACAAACTGTCAAGAGAAAATTTTTTGAGGGATTTAAATACTGAGTTACATCTTAGTGATTCTCAGCACCAAAGGATATTTGGTATACTGAAAAATGTGCTCCTATATAAACTCAATAAATATCACATTTGCAAGCACATGCTACATTAAAAAAAACCTGTGATGTTTTCTACATTTTATGCCTTAATTTTAATTTACAGGCAATGGGGGTCCTTTTCAAAATTCTGTATAGTTAACCATTACTTTTGCGGTAACAGGACAGGCTGAATGTATATATTGTCTAACTTGTGTTCAGTTAAATCTTCTGCATGTATGTATGTTTGTGGGTGGTAGGCGGTGTGGCGATGTTTCTCTCATCTTTCCAATTGGCTCCCACTTCCACAGACCTCTGCAACGCCCATGAATGACAGACCTGGACCAGACTTGGCACACCGACTCCGCATGGCCAACTAAACATACTGGAGGGGTTATGTGGAGGGGGAAGTTCACCCAGCATCCAGAGAGCATCCTGAACCCCACCATTGACAGATCTGGACCATACTTGGAACAAAGAATCCCAATGACCAACAGAACATTACGCACATGAGAAATGAAACATACAGGTCAGGTAAGCCTTGTACTTGAAAGCATCTCCAAAATGCATCCCAGAACAATTTCGCTTTTCAACATCCTCCATTTTTTGTACAATTTCCATTTGGATTAAAAAATGTATAGATCTATGTTTCTGTAGTCTATTGGTGGTATTGAAATTAGCGTGTCTTACAAGAGATTGGATTTTTTCCACTATTTTGAACAGGATTGATAACTTGCTATTTGGCTAAGAATGATCAGTTTTCCCTCTTATTATAATTTTTTTTTTACTAGCTTGGGGACCCGGCGGTGCCCGGGTCTTTTGAGAAACCTGTGTGTCAATTTTGGTCCAGATCCGAAGTCGGCTGGGTTCAGTGCCGTCTGTATAAGTGTGAACTACAACTCCCAGAGCCAAAGGACAATCACCCCAAAACCCTGCCTGTATGCTCAGTTGGACATGATGAGGCAGTGTACCAAGTTTGGTCCAGATCCGAAGTCAGCTGAGTTCAGTGCTGTCTGTATAAGGGTGAACTACAACTCTCAGAGGAAGAAGTGAGTGAAGTTACTTGGTCCATCCTCCCCCAATCTGCCCCAGGACAGAAAGGGGTTCATGGGGGTTCTGTGGGCCAAATTTGGTCCGGTTCCGTCAGTGCTCGGTGTTGCAGTGGCCTGTGGGAGTTGTAGCAATTGAAAGTACTACAAATCCCATCACCCATGGGCCATCATCCCGCCAATGGCACCAGGCCTTAAAGTGTGTCATGGTGGTTTAGCTTGCCATGTCAGTGATTCCTGGCGGTCACAGTGGCCTGTGAAAGTGGCGGCCAATCAGAAAGCTGCCACAAACACGCATACATACATACACCTCCCTCTGCATACAAACACTGACTTTTATTATATATATATATATATATATATATATAGATAGATAGATAGATAGATAGATAGATATAGATATAGATATAGATATATAGATTTATTTACCACATTTGTTGTCCACCTTTCTCAACCCCAAAGAGGACTCAAGGCGGCTTACACAGGCACTTGTCCAGTACATATAAAACATATATCCAACATATAAAAAATTTTACAAAATTAAAGTGAAACAACAACATTAAAACCCAACAGTCAATTAAAATCACGCTGTCCGAGAGACATAGTCTCAGTCGTTCCATGATCATTGCACAAATATACATGCATTATTGCACTACGCTCTTAACCAAAGGCTTGATCCGAGCCAGGACTTCATAGAATCATAGAACAGTAGAGTTGGAAGAGACCTCATGGGCCATCCAGTCCAACCCCCTGCCAAGAAGCAGGAAATGGCATTCAAAGCACCCGCGACAGATGGCCATCCAGCCTCTGCTTAAAAGCCTCCAAAGAAGGAGCCTCCACCATACTCCAGGGCAGAGAGTTCCACTGCTGAACAGCTCTCACAGTGAGGAAGTTCTCCCTAATGTTCAGGTGGAATCTCCTTTCCTGTAGTTTGAAGCCATCGTTCCGCGTCCTAGTCTGCAGGGCAGCAGCAAACAACAAAACAAAACAGAAAACAAGCTTGCTCCCTCTTCCCTATGACTTCCCTTCACTTTCTTCCTGAAGGCTAGGAGGGACTTGAATGCTTTTGTTGCAACATTGCTTCCAAATTATACCATATTTTACCATGAAGTACTACCAAAGAATGAAATCATCTTTGTTAAAACACACACACACAAATATCAAACAAATAAAGCTGAAGAAAACCTAGACTGTGTAAAAGATCTAGAAGAGTTTTAAAAGGGTTATTTCAGAGCTGAAAATACACCAGTGTTATAGACAATGGCAACATAGCTGTAGATGGAAGGTCAAAAGATTATTTAAAGTCCAGCAGAAGGTTTTTTAAAGGGATGCTGTTACCTGGATCAAAGACAAACGAAAAGGCCAGAGGGGTAAACGGAAGGAGAGAAATGTAAAGTCCCTATGTGGATTACATTTTAGGAAGGCAATCTACTCTTAACTAGTCAAAAAAAGTAAGATATATATGAATTAGATAATGAAATAGAAGGATTCCCAACAAAGGATTCCCCCAGACAGGAAGCAGCCAGGCTTTGAAGCTGCAAGGCTATTCAATGATAATCAAGGTGGCCACTTGCAACATTCACAATTGCCTCAAACAGACAAGAGCTCTTTCTCCCACCCACCTTGGACATTGTTCCACAGATATATAAACCCCTCTTGTCTAGTTTCCAACAGATCTCACAACCTCTGAGGACGCCTGCCAGAGATGTGGGCAAAACGTCAGGAGAGAATGCTTCTGGAACATGGCTATAGAGCCCGGGAAACTCACAGCAACCCAAACAGAATAAAGTAGCAAAGACATTGCTATCTCAACCACCCTCATACCACAATTCAAGAAGTGGCTGAAAAGACACATGGAGGTAAAGTACGGTGCCACTGTGATACCCATCTATGTGAACAATTTTGAATTTTGAAGAGTTTTTGCATTTGGTCAAGGGCTGCACCGATAACAACCCTGGACCAAAACCCCAATATATTTAGAGAACGACACCTTGAAAGAGAAGAAACCCTTATTAAGCCATCCGGAGTGGCCCAAAACTATGACTGCTTTAACCCGGATTATATGAGACCCCACTGCCATATAATCTGGGATAAACCCAAAACCTGGAATCAGATCCTGGGATATAGGGCCTGTCTGGAAGGGCCCTAGATCTCTTCTTTAAACTGGAGGCTCAAACGTCTAAAAAAAAAAAAAAAGCTATACATAACGGAAAACTCTAGGTAGGCATGCAGTTGGTAACAGTCTCCGAGCATAAAATGCTTGGATCTGCCTCTAGCAAAAGCAGGTATTTCTATATTTTCCAAGGAGGAAATTATTGTTGTGTCTTCGTCCTAGAATAGACTTGATACACCATGCAATTGTTTAGCACTGAGCACTTTCGTATTTGTGTCACTTGCTCTTCTGGGACTGGAAGTCAGGTAGAGGCATCCTTGCGTGGGAGATATCGACAAGTTGGAAGACGTCCAGAGAGGGGCGACTAAAATGATTAAGGGTCTGTAGAACAAGCCCTATGAGGAGCGGCTTAAAGAGCTGGGCATCTTTAGCCTGCAGAAGAGAAGGCTGAGAGGAGACATGATGAGGGCCATGTATCAATATGTAAGGGGAAGTTATAGGGAGGAGGGAACAAGCTTGTTTTCTGCTGCCCTGGAGACTAGGAACCATGGCTTTGAACTACAGGAAAGGAGATTCCACCTGAACATTAGGAAGAACTTCCTCACTGTGAGAGCTGTTCAGCAGTGGAATTCTCTCTGGGAGTGTGGTGGAGGCTCCTTCTTTGGTGGCTTTTCAACAGAGGCTGGACGGCCATCTGTCGGGGATGCTTTGAATGCAATTCCCCTGCTTCTTGGCCTGTATGGCCCACGAGGTCTTTTCCAACTCTGTGATTCTATGATTCTGAGCTTTTGGAGCACAATGGAGGTGGGTATTCCCAAAGCCGTCCTTCAGACATACTATAAAGCCTCAAAGCCACCTACAAAGGCCTTCCATGCTTCCAAGAAGCCGGCAAGATAGGAGAAGCACTTGGCAACCACCACCAGGCGCACAATAATGACAGAAGCATTGAGTCCCAGAACATTGTGGGGTAACCAGACCTTGTTCTTTCATTTAAATACTGGACCTAAGCATGAGTCCTGGAAACCCGAAATAAGTGTGAAGGTGTTTAATGCTCTCTCTCTCTCTGCATTATTTCCCCAGTGTAAATGCTCTACAAGCTGCTAATGCAGGGAAAGGGATACTTTCCCTACTCATGCCATTTTCATTTTTGTTTCTTTTAAGGGTTACATAAGCATATTTGCACTGACGTGCTATGGGGGGATAGAGGGAACATTCTGCTCCTAATTGAAAAAACAAAACAAAAATAAACCACCAATGAACAAGTTATACAAGGACTGCCTGTTCTACACACTTATTTAAATCCCGGAAAATTTTGGAATTTGTAGTTTGACGTACTTGGAATTCTCTGTAACAAAGCTGTAACACTATATATAGTTCAAGGGAATGGAATGAAAACTCTCAAGTTTCTGTTCTTGACGGCTTTCATGGCCAGAATCACTGGATTGTTTTGAGTTTTTCGGGCTGTATGGCCAGCTCCAGAAGAATTCTCTCCCGACATTTCATCACTGAGGATGCCTGCCATAGATGTGTGTGAAACGTCAGGAGAGAATGCTTCTGGAGCATGGCCACACAGCCCAAAAAACTCACAACATCTCAAGTTTCTCTCAAGCAGAAAATTCCAAGGATTCTGTAGGATAGAGATTAAGACAATAATAGTATCTAATTGCTATAAACATGTAGCATAGACACACTAAAATATTTTAACCATTGGGAAGAAAGTGTGGAAAATAGTATGGCATTTGGGTTGCTTGTGTTTCCGTGCTGTTTGGCCATGTTCCAGAAGCATTCTCTCCTCACGTTTCACCCATATCTATGGTAGGCATCCTCAGAAGTTGTGAAGTCTGTTGGAAACTAGAAAAGTGGGGTTTATATATCTGTGGAAAGTCCAGGGTGGGAGAAAGGACTCTTGCCTGTTCGATGCAAGTGTGAATGTTGCAATTGGCCACTGTGATTAGCATTGAATAGCCTTGCAGTTTCAAAGTCTGACTGCTTCCTGCCTAGGGGAATCCTTTGTTGGCATTTCTTTCAGTGCTCCCCATCTTTGGTTTTTTAAATCTTTTTTAGACAACCCAACCCAATCCAACAATCCCTCAATTTATTTTATAAATATCAATTTAAAATATTTGCATTTAGCAACACAAAAAACCTCTGACCCATAACAACATTACACAGCAGGTCACAACACCTACTTCCCTGGAAAGAACCCTAAGCAAGGCTGGCTGCATAGTATCTTATGACCCAAGAGTCAAGAGACTCCAGTCTGGAGGCCGAGCTCTACCCAAGGCCACAGTGTGCTGTTGATTTACTATTTCTGTATGCCCAGCAAGGAAAGAAGGACAGGAGGGAGGGAGGGAGGGAGGATGGGGGAAAGGAAATGACAATCCCGAACAAAGCTGTGTGACTCTGACTACATTTACAGATTTCACTGCCAATATGCTTGTCCCATTTTAGCTTTAAGTGCACTGACACTATTTGACTCCAGCACCTTATCTTGTCAGCCTATTAGAGCGAATCTCAGCTTGTGCTATAATACCTTTCTTTAAATGCTACTTAGAAGCACTGCATGCCTCATTGACCTAACCCCTGCCAGCCTCTGGGGTCTCACACAGAGTTTAGCCCAATAATAACCTTGCGATCCTTTTAAACGCTTCAGCCCCTGTCACTTTCTAATTGTCTCCTCTTTAAAGTCAGTAATTTCAATCACAATCTCTCCCCTGCATCTAAACCCCATTAATCCAATCAGCAATTAGGTTACTCTGCATAGTTACTGCCTACTATTTATCTTCCAGCCTTTGTCCTCAAAAAAGTGAAGCAAGTTTCCCAAAGACCACAGGAGAAGCAGAACGATGACGCTCGACGCCAGGGCTTAGGAAACTTTTTCAACTCGTGACCCCTTTTTGCCCCCAAAAATTGTACCCAACCCCAGGTATATAGGTGTATATAATAGGTATACGGAGCCTCCGGTGGCTCAGTGTGTTAGAATAGAATAGAATAGTAGAGTTGGAAGAGACCACATGGGCCATCCAGTCCAACCCCCTGCTAAGAAGCAGGAAATCGCATTCAAAGCACCCCCGACAGATGGCCATCCAGCCTCTGCTTAAAAATCTCCAAAGAAGGAGCCTCCACCACGGCCCCGGGGAGAGAGTTCCACTGTCGAACAGCCCTCACAGTGAGGAAGTTCTTCCTGATGTTCAGGTGGAATCTCCTTTCCTGTAGTTTGAAGCCATTATTCCGTGTCCTAGTCTGCAGGGCAGCAGAAAATAAGCTTGCTCCCTCCTCCTTTTGACTTCCCTTCACGTATTTGTACATGGCTATCATGTCTCCTCTTAGCCTTCTCTTCTGCAGGCTAAACATGCCCAGCTCTTTAAGCCGCTCCTCATAGGGCTTGTTCTCCAGACCCTTAATCATTTTAGTCGCCCTCCTCTGGACGCTTTCCAGCTTGTCAACATCTCCCTTCATCTGTGGTGCCCAGAATTGGACGCAGTATTCCAGGTGTGGTCTGACCAAGGCAGAATAGAGGGGGAGCATAACTTCCCTGGATCTAGACGCTATTCCCCTATTGATGCAGGCCAGAATCCCATTGGCTTTTTTAGCAGCCGCATCACATTGTTGGCTCATGTTTAACTTGTTGTCCATGAGGACTCCAAGGTCTTTTTCGCACACACTGCTGTCAAGCCAGGCGTCCCCCATTCTGTATCTTTGATTTCCATTTTTTCTGCCGAAGTGAAGTATCTTGCATTTGTCCCTGTTGAACTTCATTTTGTTAGTTTCGGCCCATCTCTCTAGTCTGTCAAGATCGTTTTGAATTCTGCTCCTGTCTTCTGGAGTGTTAGCTATCCCTCCCAGTTTTGTGTCGTCTGCAAACTTGATGATCGTGCCTTCTAACCCTTCGTCTAAGTCGTTAATAAAGATGTTGAACAGAACCGGGCCCAGGACGGAGCCCTGCGGCACTCCACTTGTCACTTCTTTCCATGATGAAGACGACGCATTGGTGAGCACCCATTGGGTTCGTTCGCTTAGCCAATTACAGATCCACCTAACCGTAGTTTTGTCTAGCCCACATTTTACTAGTTTGTTTGCCAGAAGGTCGTGGGGGACTTTGTCGAAGGCCTTACTGAAATCCAGGTACGCTACATCCACGGCATACCCTGTATCGACCCAACTCGTAACTCTATCGAAAAAAGAGATCAGATTAGTCTGGCATGACTTGTTTTTGGTAAATCTGTGTTGACTATTAGCAATGACCGCATTTGTTTCTAAGTGTTCACAGACCACTTCCTTAATGATCTTTTCCAGAATTTTGCCTGGTATTGATGTGAAGCTGACCGGACGGTAATTGTTTGGGTCGTTCTTTTTTCCCTTCTTGAAGATAGGGACCACATTCGCCCACCTCCAATCTGCTGGGACTTCTCCTGTTCTCCAAGAACTCTCGAAGATAATTGTCAGTGGTTCTGAAATAACTTCCGCTAGTTCCTTCAGTACTCTTGGATGTAGCTGGTCTGGCCCTGGGGACTTGAATTCGTTTAGAGTGGCCAGGTGTTCCTGGACAACTTGTTTCCCTATTTGGGGTTGGATTTCCCCCAATCCTTCGTCCATTCCATGTTGCTGAGGTTGAAGATGGCTTTCTTTTTGTGAGAAGACCGAGGCAAAGAAGGCATTAAGTAGTTCTGCCTTTTCCCTGTCCCCTGTCGCCATCACCCCATCTTCTCCTTGCAATGGCCCTATCGCCTCCCTTTTCTTCCTTTTTCTACCAACGTAAGCAAAAAAGCCTTTTTTGTTGTTTTTTATGTCCCTGGCAAGCCTGAGCTCATTTTGCGCTTTAGCCTTGCGAACCTTTTCCCTACAGGTGTTGGCTATACGTTTGAATTCTTCTTTGGTGATTTCTCCCCTTTTCCACTTCTTGTGCATGTCACTTTTGAGCTTTAGCTCAGTTAGAAGTTCTTTGGACATCCATTCTGGCTTCTTTGCACTTGTCTTATTTTTCTTCTTTGTTGGCACTGTTTGCATTTGCGCCTTGAGTATTTCACTTTTAAAAAACTCCCATCCATCCTTAACTCCCTTGTTTTTTAATATCGGCGTCCATGGAATGCCGCTCAGTAATTCCTTCATTTTTTGGAAGTCAGCTCTCTTAAAGTCCAGAAAGCGTGTTTGACTTGTCTTAGTTTCAGCATTCCTTTGTATTGCAAACTGCAGGAGCACATGGTCACTTGCCCCTAAGGATCCAACCACTTCAACTGTATTGATCAGGTCTTCCACATTTGTTAAGATTAGATCAAGAGTTGCTGATCCCCTTGTTGCCTCTTCTACCTTCTGGACCATAAAATTATCTGCAAGGCAAGTGAGGAATTTGTTGGACTTTGTACTCTTGGCTGAGTTTGTCAGCTGTTGACAGAAGGCTTCATCAAGTCCTTCATCCTGACTCGGAGGTCTGTAGTAGACACCCACGACAAGATCTTTTTGAGTCCCGGTTCCCTTGATTCTTATCCAGATGCTTTCAAGCTGGTTTCCCGGATTACAGTTTTGCATTTCTTCTGCAACGTAACTGTTTTTGACATATAAAGCTACCCCCCCTCCTCTCCCCTTTGTTCTATTTCTGTGAAAGAGGTTATAGCCCTCAATGGTTAAATTCCAGTGATGGGAGTCATCCCACCAGGTTTCAGTGATGCCTATGACATCGTATGTGTGGTGCTGTGCTAGGAGTTGGAGTTCGTCTTGCTTATTTCCCATGCTCTGAGCATTAGTGTAAAGACATGTAAGCCCCTGTGACCTCCCCTCGAACTGTTTATTTGGGATTATTGTGCTCTCTGTACTTGGTCCTTGCTGTGTTTGTGCAGCCCTCCATTTAGCCTTTTGGCGGTTCCCTGTGGTCGTGGGTAATATAGTGTTCGCCAGGCTGTTGTTCCCCTCCCCCAGTGGATAAAGAGCTGAGCGTTAAAGAGCTGAGCTGCTGAACTTGCAGACTAAAAGGTCCCAGGTTCAAATTCGGGGAGTGGGATTTGAGCGCTCGCTGTTAGCTCCAGCTTCTGCCAGCCTAGCAGTTCGAAAACATGCAAATGTGAGTAGATCAATAGGTACCGCTCCGGTGGGAAGGTAATGGCGTTCCATGCAGTCATGCTGGCCACATGACCTGGAGGTGTCTACGGACAACACCGGCTCTTCGGCTTAGAAATGGAGATGAGCATCAACCCCCAGAGTCAGACACGACTGGACTTAATCTCAGGGGAAACCTTTTTCTTTACTAATACGTATACAAACCAAACATTTACTGATAATAAATCATAAAGAAGCATATTTTAAAACAATACTTATTACAACAAATTTGCATACTAATGAGATGGATATGCTTCTTTATGTTTACAAACAAAATTAAATCTTGGCTGAATATTTGATGCTACAAGACATAGAGCATCTTCAAAGTTTTCATGCCACACTGGCATCCTTCATTTAAGCTTCAAGTGGCAGAATATAGTCTGAGTTGTTGTGAGTTTTCTGGGCTGTATGGCCATGTTCCAAAAGCAGTCTCTCCTGACGTTTCGCCCACATCTATGGCAGGCATCCCCAGAAGTTGTGAGGATGCCTGCCGTAGATATGGGTGAAACCTCTGAGGATGCCTGCCATAGATGTGGGTGAAATGTCAGGACAGAATGCTTCTGGAACATAGCCATACAGCCCGAAAGACTCACAGCAACCCAGTGATTCCAGCCATGAAAGCCTTTGATAACACAGAATATGCTGCCTTTTCTCTCCTGGATTCATGTTAACGTCTAAAACAGCCACTAGATAGCAAAATACATAACTTTTTCACAACCTCCAGATTGAGTTAGGAGACCCCAAATGGGGCTGCCACCCACAGTTTAAGAAGCTTTGCTCCCAAAGCCCCACTTACACCACGTGCCATGTAAACCACAACCCCAAAATCCATGAAAGCTATCCTGTGTAAATCAGTCTCCCTTTTGCAAGTTCTTGCAATATAATAAGCAAATGCATGGAGGTGCCCTACAGCAAAGGTTCCCAACCTCTGGCCCACCAAATGTTTTGAGTCCATTGGCCACGCTGGCTGAGACTTCTAGGAGCTGGGGTTAACAACTTTCAATAGACCAGAGGTTGAGAAACACTGCTCACCATCACACTTTCAGAGCTGAGAGGTGGAACTACATGGCGCTGCCCTATCAGAATACAGTACAGTCTCACTTATCTAAGACTCGCTTATCCAAGGTTCTGGATTATCCAAGGCATTTTTGTAGTCAATGTTTTCAATATATCATGATATTTTGGAACTTTATAAATGTCAAATAATGTGCCCCTGATTTTTAGATCTTTCAGTAGCTGAGAGATGGAATTCTAACTTTTCTATCACATCATGATAATTATGTAATGGCTATTAAAAATCTGTTAAACATAATAAAAATAAACTGCAGTAGTGACACATATTGATATATTCTAAGTATTACAACATGGCATGATTGAAATACCAAGTAGGGGAAGGAGAGGATTGGAGGCTCGTAGTCCCAAGAAGAATATATTTAAAAATACAGTAGTGTCTCATTTATCCAACACTCGCTTATCCAAGGTTCTGGATTATCCAAGGCATTTTTGTAGTCAATGTTTTCAATATATCGTGATATTTTGGTGCTAAATTCATAAATATAGTAATTACAACATAACATTACTGCGTATTGAACTACTTTTTCCGTCACATTTGTTGTATAACATGATGGTTTGGTGCTTAATTTGTAAAATCATAACCTAATTTGATGTTTAATAGGCTTTTCCTTAATCCCTCCTTGTTATCCAAGACATTCACTTATCCAAGGTTCTGCCGGCCCATTTAGCTTGGATAAGTGCGACTCTACTGTAATTGGAAAGGTTACTGAAAACAAATCTATTTAGGCCATGCGCATATTCAGGCTGTTTCTTTGCCCTTAAAATTTTCCAAAAGAGCATGGAAATAGATGAAGTTAAAATATGAGATGGCTAAGTAGTAGGTAGTTTTTTTGTCCCCAAATAGTAATTTGAGTCATTATGCACACCCCAAAAACCCCAGAGAATTGTACTCTATACAGAAGGCATGGGCAAACTTCTGCCCTCCAGCTGTTTTGGACTTCAACTCGTAACAGCCAGTAGTTGAAATCCAAAACACCTGGAGGGCCGAAGTTTGCCCATGCCTGCTATACAATATATAAGGTCAGTACTGTTCCGTTACTTGGGGAGAGGCCACAAGGGGGTGCTAGAGGGAGAAGGATAGTCCATTTTATGGGGCTGGAGGGTAGGTTGAAGGAGGAAAACCGTTTCCTTCTGTTATTCTCCCTGTTATGGAAACAACCGTTTTTTATGATATGAGGAGGGGGAATAACCAGCTAAAAGGGGGGAAATGGTGTTCCTCCATCAACTCCCTACTTGTAACATGGACTATCCTTCTCTCTCTAGTGCCCACTTGTGGCCTCTGCTTGGATAATGAAACAGTACCATAAGGTCCATGATACTAACAATTTCTTGTGAATCAAGGAATTAATTTATATAGTTCCAAGAACTGAAAACTCTCAGATTTGAGGGTGCATAGTACCAAATGGAACTGCATAACTGTGTGTAACTTCCAATAATAGTAATAATAATAATAATAATAATAATAATCAGCTGATGACCCAAAATGCAGACTGTGCAAGGAAGCTGACGAAACCATTGATCATATCCTCAGCTGCTGTAAGAAAATTGCACAGACAGACTACAAACAGAGGCACAACTGTCAGAACCCTGCTACTAGAGCCTGGATGTGGCTCTGAGTTTCAGGGTCACTGACATTGATAAGACACCTGCGTCCCAGGACTCGGAGGAGAAACGGCTGATGGACTTGGCGGGGAATTTGCGCGGGGTTTTACTGAGCGGGAAGAGACTGTTCAAATGAGGGGGAGGGTATATAAAGGAGGGTTGGCCGGAGCCTCCCATTCTTGGCTTTTCTGATGTTCATGTTTCCTACAGTAAAAGTTCCTGGTGATACCACAGAGAGTCTCGTGTGTTCATTCAGGAGCGGCTGTGGTGAGCTGACACTAAGCCAAGAATACGGACACCATCCCGCTGTAGCGGTGAGGTGTAACATGCAAGTGGAGGATGAAGAGCTCTTGGGCGCCGGAGGAGGAAGGTCGGAAAGGGCCACTCCCGAGACGGACGCTGAGTTCCACCAGCTGGCGGCCCTGGCGTCATCCACCGCTTATGCCCAGCCAAATGGGGTAACCCAGAGGCGCGGAGTGGTGCGGGGAGATAGCACCGGAGGAGAGGAAGGTTCACCTTCCCCAGGCCCGCAAAAGATGGTGTTTCTGGAGGAGAGGATGTCGGCGATGGAGACCACCCTGGCAGTGATGTCGAGGGCGATGGAGCGCCTGGCGGTTTTGGCGGAGCCGGAGCGAGGAAGGGAACTCCGGGCTAGCTCAATGTGGGACGTGAGCATGGGAAGCAGCCAGGGCTTTGCAGACCTCCCAGCACCGAAGGGAAGGGAAATGCGAAAGGAGCCCGGTGCCCGGCCCAAGATCCAAACGAGCCTGACGCGGGTGGAGGAGAGTGACGACGAAGGGGAAAAGCCTCCGAGAATCCCGGCTACGCTCCCAACTGAGACCCTGGTGCCCCTGGCGAATGCCGGGCGTGGCACAGGACAAAGGGAAGCAGCAGCGGGGCCCACTGGCCCGCAAGGGGGCTTGCGACGGGCGGAGAATTGGGGATTGCCACCACAGGGACCCCTACCGAGACGAGAGGAACTAAGGATCGAGTTTGGGGGAGAGTCCTCTGAACTGGATTTTTTCCTGACCACGGTGAGGGGCTATATGGAGGACAATGCCCACACTTTTAGAACGGAATCCAGCCGGGTACGGGCCATTGGTGCAGTGTTGAAGAGGGGAGCGGCCAGCTGGTACGTTCAACTACACGCGCGGCGCGACCCATGTCTGGGGTCACTCCGACGCTTTATGGGGGCCCTGGAGACCCGTTTCCGAGATCCACTGGAGCAGATCCGGGCGAGGGAGGAGTTGAAGACCGTCTCCCAGGGGCAGAGGTCGGTATCTGAGTATGCGGAGGAGTTCCAATGCCTCGCTGAAAAGGTGCCGGAATGGTCTGCAGTGACAAAGATAGAACTCTTCAAAGAGGGGCTCAGGCGGGAGATCCTCTCCTGGGCGGTGCATCGTGATGAGCCTGACACACTGCGCGGATGGATTCAGCTGGCGGGGCGCATCGAGACATCGCTGGCCCAGGCGAGGAGGCACCGAGGAGGGCTACAGCAGCGGCCGCAGACGAAAGAGGGGAGCCGGAAGGAGGGATCAACCCCAGCCGGGAGGAGAACGGAGCCGACAGGGAACGTGAGCACCAGCAGGAGGGGCTGCTTCGTGTGCGGCCGTTTGGGCCACAGGGCTGCCGAGTGCTGGCAGAGAAAAGGGGAAGGCGGAGGCCCGCCCAAACCAAGAGCCGTGGCAGGGAAACGCGCCGAGGAAGAACCACCGATGAGGCACCACTCGGGGGGGTTGGTAAGTCAGGACAAAGCCATGATAGTGGTCCCCATTCAGCTGGAAAGTGGCAGCAAACAAGCAACCTGCAAAGCATTTGTGGATTGTGGATGTTCCAGGAACATCATCTCCCCTGAATTAGCCGAGGGATTGGGATGCGAAAGAACGAACCTAGAATCCCCAATAGCTTTTTCGCAGTTGGACGGATCCACAGCATCGGGATCATTAGCTAAGTACAGTGCCGAAGATGTAAAGTGTAAGATAGGGAGTTGGGAAGGAAAGGTGTCATTTGTGATATCACAAATAGCCAGCTATAATGTTATACTAGGCATGCCATGGCTGGGGCAGGCCAACCCGCAAATCAACTGGGAGGATAAGAGCATGATCTTCAGGATGAAGTTGGAAGGAGGGAGCCAGGAAGTGGAAAGGGAGCCGGGGAAAAGGGGGGAGGAAGACTCTATCAGGATAGCAGAACTGGCAGATAAATTACCCCCAGAGTATCGGGATTTTGTGGACGTATTTGATGAGAAGGAAGCAGACAGTTTCCCACCGAAGCGGAGAGTTGAAGTGAAGATAGAGCTAGTCCCAGGAGCAGAGCTTCCTAAGGCAAAAATATACCCAATGTCGGCTAGGGAAAAGGAGGAACTGAGAAAATACATTGATAAAAACCTAGCGAGGGGTTTCATAGAGCCTTCAAATTCCCCTCTAGGGGCGCCTGTGTTGTTCAGGCGCAAAAAGGACCAAACGCTGAGGCTCTGCATTGACTACAGGGGCCTGAATGCAATCAGTTCTGGAAATAAATACCCCCTACCTTTAGTGAAGGACTTGATCGCCCAGTTGTCGGAGGGACAGATATTCACTAAATTGGACTTAATTGAAGCGTACCATAAATTGCAGATTAAACCAGAGGACAGGTGGAAGACGGCCTTCTCCTGTGCATTCGGATTATTCAATTATCGTGTGCTCCCTTTCGGTTTGTGCGGCGGAGGTGCCGCGTTCATGCAATTAATCAACGAAGTGTTGCATCCATTGTTGTACAAGGGAGTCTTTGTTTTTTTAGATGACATATTGTTAGTATCTCGGACTAAGGAGCAACACATAGAACTAGTCAGGGAAGTCCTGCAAAAGTTGAGAGAAGCAAAACTGTATGCGAAGCTTGCCAAGTGCGAGTTCAATAAAGACCAGATAGACTTTCTGGGGTATAGGATTTCCTCCCAGGGAGTGGCGATGGACCCTGCGAAGGTAGAAGACGTGAGGGGGTGGGAAGCCCCCAAAACACGGAAGCAGCTGCAATCCTTCCTAGGGTTCGCAAACTTCTATAGAACATTTATCAAGGACTTTGCGCGCCTCACTTTGCCATTAACGGATTTGTTAAAGACTAAAGGTAGGGGAGAAACAGCCAAAGTGAAGGCCCCAGGGGCCAAACTGACCTGGACAATAGAATGCCAGGAAGCTTTCGAAGCCCTTAAAAAGCGTTTTACTGAGGAGCCTGTCCTACAGCACCCTGATATGTCTAAAGCCTTTGTATTACATTGCGATGCGTCAGACCGGGCATATGGGGCAGTTCTGCTACAGAAAGACGAGGGGGGGAACCTGAAGCCATGTGGCTATCTGTCAAAAAAGTTTAGCGATACAGAAAAAAACTGGCCGATTTGGGAGAGAGAAGCCTTAGCGATTCTAAAAGCACTAGAGTGCTGGAGACACTTTCTGGAAGGAAGTGGAACACCGTTTGAGGTGTGGACTGACCATAGAAATTTACAGTATCTAAGATCCCCTCGTAAACTATCAGCGAAGCAAATTAGATGGGCCCAATATTTCAGCCGTTTTGATTTCAGACTCAGATTCTTCCAGGGGAAACATAATATACTCGCTGACGCTCTCTCTCGGATGCCTCAGCACGGGGGAGGAATTCAGGAATCTGAAGGGAGTATTTTTCTTGATAAGCAATGGGGCCTGGCAGTACTAACTCGAGCACAAGCGGCCAAAGAAAACAAACGTACTGCCATTTCCACGGGGGGAGGAGAAATATGGGAGGAAGAGTTGAAGCGAGCGTATGGAATGGACAAATGGTTACAAACAAACAAAGAAAAGGGAGAATTGTGTGGGGATTTGGTGTTTGTAAATAAGAAATTGTATATTCCTGAATGTTTAAGACGAGAAATGTTAAGGAAGTACCATGATAACAAGGGTGCGGGTCATCTAGGCCCCACCAGGACTATTAAACTGTTGGCCAAACAATGCTGGTGGCCCGGAATGAGGAAAGACGCCAGGGAATACGTCACGCAGTGTGAATTATGTGCAGAGGGAAAAACACCACCGGGGAAGCCCCAGGGGCTATTGCAGAAGGTGGTGGAGCCCATGAGGCCATGGGAATGCGTAGCCATGGATTTTGTAGGCGAACTACCCCCCAGCAGAGGCCACAGATACATTTGGACAATATTGGACCTATTCTCGAAACAGGCACACTTTGTGGCTCTGCCAAAACTCCCTTCAGCTGAAAAACTTGCTGATTTGTATGTGAAGCATGTATATCGCCTACATGGGTGTCCCGACAAGATAATTAGTGACCGGGGAGTCCAATTTACTGCAAAATTTTGGGGAAAATTCTTACAGCTGTTAGGAGCAGAAAGGAACCTGAGCTCGGCCTTTCATCCCGCGACCAACGGGGGGGTCGAACGTACCCAACAGACACTGTGCCAATTCTTAAGGATGTACACCAATTATAGACAGGATGATTGGGCGGACCTTCTTCCGTTTGCTGAGATGGCTTTTAACGGGGCCGTACATTCGGCCACAGGTCGTGCCCCATTCGAAATAGTATACGGACAGGAGGTGGCACCTTTCCCCAGGCTACCCGAGTGGAAGGAAGGGGAGGGCCAGACCGACGAGGAATGGCCGGCCAAAATCAAGCAAGGGTGGCAAACCGTGGTAGAGGCATTGCGGGAAACACAAAAGAAGTACAAGCTCTTTGCGGATCGTAGGCGCCGAGAGGGGGACAAATTGGTCGAAGGAGATCTGGTTTGGCTGAGCACAAAAAACCTGAAATTGGGGTTCCCATCCAAGAAATTGGCTCCACGCTATATAGGGCCATTCAGGGTAGCAAAAAGAATAAACGAAGTGACCTATGAGCTGAGGCTACCAAAGGACCTAGGAAAGGTACACCCGGTATTCCATTGCAGCCTGTTAAAAAAGTATAAAGGAACTCTGGACAGCGGAGAACAATAGTTGTGTTTAATCTTTTCCTTCCAGGACGAAGGGGAGGAGGACGCCATGTCAGAACCCTGCTACTAGAGCCTGGATGTGGCTCTGAGTTTCAGGGTCACTGACATTGATAAGACACCTGCGTCCCAGGACTCGGAGGAGAAACGGCTGATGGACTTGGCGGGGAATTTGCGCGGGGTTTTACTGAGCGGGAAGAGACTGTTCAAATGAGGGGGAGGGTATATAAAGGAGGGTTGGCCGGAGCCTCCCATTCTTGGCTTTTCTGATGTTCATGTTTCCTACAGTAAAAGTTCCTGGTGATACCACAGAGAGTCTCGTGTGTTCATTCAGGAGCGGCTGTGGTGAGCTGACACACAACTATGTGCCCCAAATGATTCATTGGAACTTATGCCTCAAGTACCACCTGCTAGCAGTAAAGAACTGGTGGGATCACAAACCTACAAAAGTATTGGAAAATGAGCACGTAAAGATACTGTGGGACTTCCGAATCCAGACTGACAAAGTTCTGGAACACAACACACCAGACATCACAGTTGTGTAAAAGAAAAAGGTTTGGATCATTGATGTTGCCATCCCAGGTGACAGTCGCATTGACGAAAAACAACAGGAAAAACTCAGCCGCTATCAGGACCTCAAGATTGAACTTCAAAGACTCTGGCAGAAACCAGTGCAGGTGGTCCCGGTGGTGATGGGCACACTGGGTGCCGTGCCAAAAGATCTCAGCCGGCATTTGGAAACAATAGACATTAACAAAATCACAATCTGCCAACTGCAAAAGGCCACCCTACTGGGATCTGCACGCATCATCCGAAAATACATCACACAGTCCTAGACACTTGGGAAGTGTTCGACTTGTGATTTTGTGATACGAAATCCAGCATGTCTATTTTGTTTGCTGTGTCATAATAAAATAGATTTATTATATATCTCCTCGCGGCACGAATGCATCAACATAAAATACATATATTAAAACACATTGCTATAAAATGCATATAACAGGCTGGGTGCAGCACACACTTTATGAACAGAATAATCTACTTCCTCAGCATCTCTACCAGTCTACAAAATGTGAGCTGGATTGATCAATAGTCTGACTTAGAACAAAATAGGTCATTAAGTTTACAAACAAAAAATGAAACTCACAAATCAAGCTTTAACTTGACCAGTTATATACAAGTTATATACAGTTATATACAAGTGGTTTTTCCACCATCCTATTGTGAACTAACATAAGGTTCTTCTGCTGCAGGACAGTGCACATTTTTCTCAAAGCAAACTGTTCCAAATTCACTATTACAGAGCTCAACTTATGTGTCCAGAAACAAATGCAGAATAAATAATTGACAGCACAATGACAGATCCTGCACATACAAAAAAAACAACAACTTGATTTAGGATGTTTTTAAGATGCTTTTTAGAGATGTTTTAAAGATGTTTTTAAGATTTTTTAAATTGTTGATTTTAGCCGGTTCTTGTAAGCTGCCCCGAGCCCTAGGGGAGTGGCCGCATATAAATTTGAAAAATAAATAAATAAATAAATAAACATATTGCCTTGTCCAAAAAATAATTATTGTCAAACCCATTTTAACAATAAAATTAACAGTAAGGCTATATTTATGCCATCGTATTCAAACTTCTATTTAAGCAGGATGTATATCAGCTTTACTAACGGTTCACTGGGATGTGTTTTACTTTGCTTTAGAAGCTTTCTAAACTTGAGACTTTCATGGCTTATTGAGTGCCGGCCTCACCTCTTGCCCAACTCCACTATCACAAAAGGCCTGGGTTAAATGCTCACAGTTATGCTGCTTCAGCAAACTCAATTTCTTTCACTTTGCCTTCATTATGTATCCTTCCATATATAAATTCCCATTGCCATCCTGCTCGTTCCAGTCTATAAAGTATGAATATCCAATCCTTACATTTTATAAATTGGAAGACTCCAAGGACAAAAGCAAAACCAGAGAAATTCAAGGCCGGCCGAAGACCGTTTGGCACCTGAGGCAAAGATGGTGCCCCATTCCAATAATCTTATTTAACACTGGTGATGAAACAGTGTCCTCTACTATAGCTGAAGCAGAGGAATAGCATGCACTCGGGAGGAGGGGGGATGTCCTCCAAATGAACATCTACATCAGGGGTCCTCAAACTTTTAAAACAGAGGGCCGGTCCACAATCCTTCAGACTGTTGAGGGGCCGAATTATAATTTGGAAAAAAAAAACCGAACAAATTCCTATGCACACTGCATATGTCTTATTTGTAGTGCAAAACAACAACAACAATGAAAGAACAATACAATATTTAAAAAATGAAAACAATTTTAACCAACATAAACCTATCAGGATTTCAATGGAAAGTGTGGGCCTGCTACTGGCCAATGAGATAGTCAAGTTAATTAGGATTGTTGTTGTTGTGTGCCTTCACGTCATTTCAGACTTTGGGTGAGCCTAAGTCTAAAATTATTTATTTATTTATTTACTACATTTATATCCCACCCTACATTTCCTACATTTATACCCTGAAGGGAACTCAGAGCAGCTGTATGTACATACAATATATCATATTATTAGCAAAGCACAATATTAGCATTATATATTACTATATTGAACTATACCACTATACTGTAATATTATATGTAATATATAACATATAATTAATATTATTATATGGTATTATTATTAGTATTATATTTATAACATTCTAATATTTTTATCAATATTATATGTATATACAATATATTAAAAAGGAGCCCCGGTGGCGAAGTGTGTTAAAGCACTGAGTTGCTGAACTTGCAGACCGAAAGGTCCCAGGTTCAAACCCAGGAGTGGTGTGAGCGGCTGCTGTTAGCTCCAGCTTCTGCCAACCTAGCAGTTCAAAAACATGCCAATGTGAGTAGATCAATAGGTACCGCTCCAGCGGGAAGGTAACGGCGCTCCATGCAGTCATGCCGGCCACATGACCTTGGAGGTGTCTACGGACAATGCCGGCTCTTCGGCTTAGAAATGGAGATGAGCACCAACCCCCAGAGTCAGACATGACTGGACTTAACGTCAGGGGAAACTTTACCTTATACAATATATTATGTTGTTAAAACAGATATAAAAATATTATATTATAAAACTGAGGGCAGGGGCCAGGTAAATGATCTTGGAGGGCCGTATCCAGCCCCCGGGCCTTAGTTTGGGGATGCCTGATCTACACTGTAGAACTAATACAGTTTGACACTACTGTGACTGCCATGACTCAATACGATGGAATCCTAGGAATTGTGCTTTTAAAAGGTCTTTGGCCTTCTATGCCAGAGTCCCAATGCCTCACCAAACTACAGGATTTCATAGCAATGGGCTACAACTGTTAAAGTGGTGTCAAACTGCATTAATTCTACAGTGTAGATGCACTGCTGGAGAACCTATAAAAATTGCTAAGATATTGTCTCCACTGACACCCAAAGCCTTTGCCATCTTGCTGTGCCTAATGCTAGAATCGGCAACAAGAAAGTGATGAAACTTTCCCATCCCCTTCTCCCTACAATAAGGAAAGTTTCTAAGCTTGTCTCAGAAATACTAAAGAAGGGAAAAACAGCTATTGCTTGAAGCTCTTCAGTGGCCTTTTTTTCAATCTGCAGTGATTACTGCATTCATGATCTATACCAGCCTAGTGTCCTTTGCAATAAATCACTATGTAACACAATTTTTGTTCCTGGGTTATAAGTGCCATTTCATAATTTGGTTTCTGACATAAAAACATGGAAAAAGTTTATTAAACTGTAAAACTTTGTTTTTGCAGGACATCCTGCAGCACATTTTGCTAGTTTTTCAATGAATATCTCATAGAGTCTCAACCAATTCAACAAATGAAGTTTCTAAAGTATACAACTACTTTCAAATTACCATATATATTTATTTATTTACAGTATTTATATTCCGCCCTTCTCACCTCGAAGGGGACTCAGGGCGGATCACATTATGTACATATAGGGCAAACATTCAATGCCCATAAACACATCGAACCGAGACAGAGACAGAGACAGACAGACAGACAGACAGACGCAGAGGCAATTTAACCTTCTCCTGAGGGGATGTTCCATTCTGGCCACAGGGGGGAGCAGCTGCTTCATCATCCACTCTGACGGCACTTCCTCACTTCCTCACTCCAACGTTGTAAATTAGTTAAACTTGCCTCCCCACTTTTATAAGTGGTACCTTATTTCCTACTTGATAGATACAACTACCTTTCCGGTTGCTAGGTGAGCAATGAGCAGGGGCTATATTTTATTTTTAATTAACGGGTGCTCACCCCGCCACTGGCTGGCCTCGAACTCATGACCTCATGGTCAGAGTGATTTATTGCAGCAGCTGCTTACCAGCCTGCGCCACAGCCCGGCTCGAGTATAAGCCGACCCAAATATAAGCTGAGGCACCTAAATTTACCACAAAAAACTGGGAAAACATTGACTCCAGTATAAGCCAAGGGTGGTAAATTTCAGAAATAAAATAGATACCAATAAAATTACATTAATTGAGGCATCAGTCGGTTAAATGTTTTTGAATATTTACATAAAGCTCAAATTTAAGATAAGACTGTCCAACTCTGATCAAATCATTATTCTCATCTTCTTCAATGTAAATGTGCTTATGTATTCTTTTAATAATAATAGAGTAAAATAAAACATGTAATAATAATAAATACATGAAAATAATACAAGCAATAATAAATATAGTAAAATAATAAAGGCAATAGTAATAATAATAAGATCAGAGTGAAATAATAAATGTATTATTTATAATAGTAAAAATAGAGTAAAATAAATGTAATAGTAGTAACAATAATAGAGAAAAATAATAAATGTAACAATACCAATAATAATAGAGAAAAATAATAAATGTACCATATATTCTCGAGTATAAGCTGACCCAAATATAAGCTAACCAGGACCCTCACCCGAGTATAAGCCGAGGGGGGCTTTTTCAGTCTTAAAAAAAGGGCTGAAAAACGAGGCTTATACTCAAGTATATACAGTAAGTACCACACAATTAAACAGGAATAACACTTTCAAACCAGGAATAGATTATTTTTCCAAATGTTGTTACATAGTGTTATTCTACCTATTATCTCATACTTCCAGGGTGCAACATCATGTCTTGATAGGTAACAGCTAGGTGAGATCATCCAGAGTTTTGGAGTTCGATGCTATCTGTATGCAGATGATGTCCAACTCTATCGCTCTTTTCCACCTACTGCTAAGGAGACTGTCCAGGTCCTGAACTAATGCCTGGCAGCTGTGATGATCTGGATGACGGTGAACATATTCAAATTAAATCCAGACAAGGCAGAGGTACTCCTGATCAGTCAAAAGGCCGAAGAGGGTATAGGGTTATAGCTTGTGCTGGACAGGGTTACGCTTTCCCTAATATCACAGGTTCACAGCTTGAGAGTGATCCTGGATTCATCTCAGAGCCTGGCATCCTGGGTCTCAGTGGTGGCCAGGGCCGACCCAAGGCAATTTTCAAGTGTAGGCGAACAGAATTTTGGCACACACACACCCCCCCCAAACCTTCGGGGTGAGAATGGAATGGAAATGGAAATGGATTTCCAAAAATGGAAATCAAAGATACAGAATGGGGGACGCCTGGCTTGACAGCAATGTGTGCGAAAAAGACCTTGGAGTCCTTGTGGACAACAAGTTAAACATGAGCCAACAATGTGATGCGGCTGCTAAAAAAGCCAACGGGATTCTGGCCTGCATCAATAGGGGAATAGCATCTAGATCCAGGGAAGTCATGGTACCCCTCTATTCTGCCTTGGTCAGACCACACCTGGAATACTGTGTCCAATTTTGGGCACCACAGTTGAAGGGAGATGTTGACAAGCTGGAAAACGTCCAGAGGAGGGCGACTAAAATGATTAAGGGTCTGGAGAACAAGCCCTATGAGGAGCGGCTTAAAGAGCTGGGCATGTTTAGCCTGCAGAAGAGAAGGCTGAGAGGAGACATGATAGCCATGTACAAATACGTGAAGGGAAGTCATAGGGAGGAGGGAGCAAGCTTGTTTTCTGCTGCCCTGCAGACAAGGACACGGAACAATGGCTTCAAACTACAGGAAAGGAGATTCCACCTGGACATCAGGAAGAACTTCCTCACTGTGAGGGTGTTCGACAGTGGAACTCTCTCCCCGGGGCCGTGGTGGAGGCTCCTTCTTTGGAGGCTTTTAAGCAGAGGCTGGATGGCCATCTGTCGGGGGTGCTTTGAATGCGATTTCCTGCTTCTTAGCAGGGGGTTGGACTGGATGGCCCATGTGGTCTCTTCCAACTCTACTATTCTATGATTCTATGATTCTAAGGGAGGACACAAGTATGGGAAATAAATAAATAAATAAAACCAGGACAGTAAAAAAGAACACTCAAAAACAGGGGAATTCCAGACATGAAACAATCAGGGCCAGCTAACACCTCCCAACAAAGGATCCCCCCAGGCAGGAAGCAGCCAGGTTTTGAAGCTGCAAGGCCAGTCAAAGCTAATCAAGGTGGCCAACTGCAACATCCACACTTGCCTCAGACAGACAAAAGTTCTTTGAGTTCTTTCTCCTAACCTTGACATTCCATAGATATACAAACCCCACTTGCCTAGTTTCCAACAGACCTCACAACTTCTGAGGATGCCTGCCACAAATGTGGGTGAAACATCAAGAGAGAATGCTTTTGGAATGTGGCCATAAAGCCTGGAAAACTCATAGCAACACAACAATCCAATACTCTGCTTAAAAGCCTTCAGAGATATAAGCCCCATCTACACTACCATAAAAAAGCCAGATTATCAGCTTTGAACTGGATTATATATGGCAGTGTAGATGTATATAATCCAGATCAATGAAGTTAATGTTGATTATCTGCTTTGATGATCTGGATTACATGGCAGTATAGAAAGGGGCCATAAACTCCTACTACACTAAGGCCCTTCCACACAGCAGAATAAAATCCCACATTTTCTGCTTTGAACTGGATTATATGGCAGTGTCGACTCAGATAACCCAGTTCAAAGCAGATATTTTGGGATTTTCTGCCTTGATCTTCTGGGTTAGATGGCTGTGTGGAAGGGCCCTAAGACAACATATCCCACTGTTAAGCAGTTCTCATTGTCAGGAAGCCCCTGGCAAAGCTTTCCATCTGTCTTACTTTGCACAGAGGCACCCCAAAAGAAAGCACACCCAGCAAGCCCTTTCCTCCAATCTTCCCCTAGATATTCCCTAACCCATCCCTCCTCACTTGTTCCACCCCCCCCCCAAAAAAAAAGCATCCTAGCAAAACCTCCTTGTCCTTCTCACTGAGACACTGCAAAAGCAAGCACCGCAAACCAATCCCTCCCTACTTCTTAGAGGGGCCCCCCAAAAGCAAGCCCTCCAAAACCATTTCCCCACAGTCCCCCCACCCGGCTCAACTTGGCCCTCTGGAAGCGGCTCATCCGCAGGTTGTGAACAAAGGGGTTGGGCCTCTTGGCGGGGTCCTCCTCCTTGGGGGGCGCCTGGCTTGACCCAACTTCCACCCTCGGAAGGCGGGCCCAGTGCTGGGGTGGAAGGCCCAGGCGGGCGCAGGCTGAACAAGGCCCGAAGGAGAAGGAGGCGGGGGGGTGGTGCCATCCTCCCAGGGGCCTCAACCGCGCCCCCCGGGACGATGGCGCCACAGGCAAGCACCTACTTGGACCGACTCTGGTAGTGGCCGGGGAGCTTTTGCACAATTAAAACTTGTGTGCCAGCTGCACCCATACATTGGGAAGTCAGACTTGGCCATGGTTGTCCACACTCTTGTTACATCTTGAATAGACTACTACAACATGCTCTATGTAGGATTGCCTTTGTAGACTGTTCGGCAGCTCCAAGTAGTACAATGGGCAGCAGCCAGATTGCTCATTGGAGTGGTGTACAGGGAACATACAACCCCCCTGCTGCATCAGCTCAACTGGTTGTCAATTCAAAGTGCTGACTTTAGCCTATAAAGCCCTAAATGGTTCAGCTTACCTGTCCGAACGTATATCCCCCTATGAACCAGGCCAGGCGTTAAGATCTTCTGGGGAGGCCCTGCTCTCAGTCCCACCTCCTTTGCACGTGTGGCTGGTGGGAACGAGGGACAGGGCCTTCTCAGTGGTGACTCTGACATTAAATCAGTCTCCTCCCTCCTGTCATTTAGAAAGAAAGTCAAAACTTGGCTATGGAACCAAGCGTTTGGAGAATAGTTACAGTGCAATATGCAGCTAAAAAAATAATGTGATTGGAATGGCTTTTGGACTATGATTTCAGGACGATGTGCTATGTTTTTAACTGTTTATTTAAATGTACAGTAGAGTCTCACTTATCCAAGCTAAACGGGCCGGCAGAAGCTTGGATAAGCAAATATTTTGGATAATAAGGAGGGATTAAGAAAAAGCCTATTAAACATCAAATTAGGTTATGATTTTACAAATTAAGCACCCAAACATTATGTTATACAACAAATTTGACAGAAAAAGTAGTTCAATACGCAAAAATGTTATGTTGTAATTACTGTATTTACCAATTTAGCACCAAAATATCACGATACATTGAAAACATTGACTACAAAAATGGCTTGGATAATCCAGAAGCTTGGATAAGCGAGGCTTGGATAAGTGAGACTCTACTGTATTTATATATTTCTGTTTTATTATTTTAATGTACAATGTATACAGTATGTTTTTATGTGGCACAATTATTGTCAATTTGGAAACTGCCCTGAGTCCCTTTCGGGGTTGAGATAGACTGAGGTAAAAAATACAGTAAATAAATAGATCCAACTAGTGGCTGTCATAAGCAAGGAGGCTGCTATCAGAGAACTAGCCTGTAACAGAAGATGTTAAAGTTTACTACACAGAGAAAATGGAGCCTACCTCTTGCTGAGAGCTTCTTAGTATTGATAATCTTGGCTGCATATTCATGTCCAGTGCAGAGTTTGACACAGCGTCGCACAACGGAAAAAGCCCCTCTGAAGAAAGGGCATCAGAAAGAGAAAAGGAGAAAGGAGAGATTAATGTTTGCACTTGGGGGAAAAATTGGTTAACAGATGCACAGCAATACAATATATCTTTTTACAAATTAAAAACATAAAAGCACACATATATCAATATGTTTACTTATCCCATTCTTTATGCAGAAGGGGTCCCAATATGGTTGACAATTTTAAGCCTGAGTCTCTGTCCTCAAGCTTAAAATTGAAAACATAGAAGAGGCGGCAATAGAGGAAGGACAAAGCAAGCTCAGGAAGCAGTCTTGAAAGTTTCAGTTCTGATCACGACAAAGGCTCCATCTACACTGAAAACAAAATGGAGTTCAAAGTATACATTTTTATATGTATTTTAATGGCATTCTGCTTTATCTTTTTAAATGATATTGTACCCTGCTTTAGGACAGAAGGTGAGGTGGGTAATAATAACTGTAAACTGTTTAATGCAAAATCATACCATAAATATAGTAAAAATCAATATAATCATACACCTTTGTTACTATTGTGTACATTTATTTATTTATTTGCAGTATTTATATTCCGCCCTTCTCACCCCGAAGGGGACTCAGGGCGGATCACATTATATACACACAGGGCAAACATTCAATGCCCATAAACACATCAAACAGAGACCGAGACAGACAGACGCAGAGGCAATTTAACCTTCTCCTGAGGGGATGTTCGATTCTGGCCACAGGGGGGAGCAGCTGCTTCATCATCCACTCTGACAGCACTTCCTCATTCCAGGTCGTAAATTAGTTAACCTTGCCTCCCCACTTTTTTTATAAGTGGTACCTTATTTCCTACTTGATAGAAGCAACTATCTTTTGGGTTGCTAGGTCAGCAACGAGCAGGGGCTATTTTTTATTTTTAATTGATGGGTGCTCACCCCGCCTGAGGCTGGCCTCGAACTCATGACCTCATGGTCAGAGTGATTTATTGCAGCTGCTCAACAGCCTGCACCACAGCCCGGCCCCTCAAGTTGTTCCTGACCTATGGCAAACATATAATAAAGTTTTATTGGAAATATTTGTTTAAAAGAGTTTGCTTTGCCTTCCTCCAGGCTGAGAGAGCATGATTTGCCCAAGGTCATCCAGCGACTTTCCATGACTGAATGAGGATTTGAACCCTGCTCTCCAGAGTTGTAGTCCAATGCTCAAACCCCTACACCTTGCTGACTCTCAGTCATAACCCTTACCATCAAAAATCAACAAAATATCAGAAGCAATTTAAGAAGACATTTGTAAAACTTGATCTTAATTCCAATGCAATACAATTTGAATATCTGTCACAGATGGATCCTCTTCCATGGGAATGGGAACCTGAAAAGCCAAGGCATGCATCTTGAAGTCTCCCAGAAAATTCTTGTAAAAACAAGCAGCAACTTATTCCTTAGCAACTCTAACCAAAATTGGAACGCCACTTCATATGAACACTAGGTGAAGCTAGCGATAAAAGCTCTCCAACAAGCTTGTATATATTCACAAAGCAATGCAATGCTTCTTCTTTACTTCCTTGTCCATTTCCTAATCTACTGCTAGCTGACTCCCACACGGGCTTCCTATTGATGTTAAAAAAAACATGGGCCCTGAAGCATCCTGCAGGAGAGAGGCTACAACATTGAAACACTGGGCCAAACAAAACATAAAAGATCATTTGTGCACATACCAAACATGCTGGAGAGGAGCATCCCCATGAGTATTTACCCTTCCAGACACAACAGCAATCGAGAACAAATTCAAATTGGCCTCAGGGTCTTTGCTTCACAACTTTCATGGAAAGTTGTAGATCAGTGCTTCTTAAATTGTGCTCCTCCAGGTGTTTTGGACTTCAGCTCCCAAAAATCCCAGCCAGCTCACAAGATGTTAGGAATTGAGAGAACTAAAGTCCTAAACATCTGGAGGAGCACTGTTTGATAAAATCTGCTCAGGGTTATTCTTCACTGATTGATATTTTATTCAGCACATAAGATGGGCCAAGGGCAAAATTTACATTGGCTCTAAAACAGCAAACTACCTTAAGCTGGTCCTACTCTTATAAATTTACTGACAGATTGTATACATCTTACATTTTACCAGCATGCTAATATATATATATATATATATATATATATATATATATATATATCTATCTATCTATCTATCTATCTATCTATCTATCTATCTATCTATCTATCTATCAATGTGCACCCTCAAGTAACCTTGTTTACGGGCCTAGGTAAGGTAAAGGGTAAAGGTTTTCCTCTGACGTTAAGTCCAGTCTCACGTGACCAACTCTAGGCCTAACTCTACCACATTTCTATAGGAGGCTTAAAATCAGCAGTTAAAGAACTAGAAATGGTAGATCTTTCACCACTAGTAGAGCGTTATCTGAAAGCCGTGATGTGTGTTATTTTTATAATCAAATGAAGTGTTGGAAAAACTGGGAATTGCCACCAGTTCCAGCTTAGAATATCCTGAGAAATCATCACATTTTCAGAAGTGCTGAAAAATAGTATGGGAACCCAAAACTGTTTTAATTAACACCTTTCAAGTCAATGTATCATCTTCCATTTCAGTTGCCTCAAACTCCATTTCTAGAGACTAGAAACCAAAGTGAAGAAAAAAGAAAGGAATTAGATGGAGTCAAACCTTGCATGTAGGCAAAAGCAACAGATGCTAGAAAAGTGTTCTATTCGTTTGCTGTTTTCACTTCTAATATTTAACCACAATAACTTTATTTTAATCATTCTTACACACAATCATATACACATCTAGGTAAATTGGTACATGACTGGACCCTAAAAGAGGGAAAGACAGGCTATATACCTGTAACTGTAGTTCTTTACGTAGTCGTCTGTGAACTCAAACAGGGACCAAACCTGTTCAGGTTAAGTTTTCCCCTTGACATTAAGTCTAGTTGTGTCCGATTCTGGAAGTTGGTGCTCATCTCCATTTCTACGGTGTTATCCATAGAAATAAGTCATGTGGCCGGTATGACTGCATGGAGTGCCGTTATCTTCCTGCCGGAGCGGTACCTATTGATCTACGGACATTTTAATGTTTTTGAACTGCTATGTTGGCAGAAGGTGGGGCTAACAGCGGGAGCTCACCCCTGCTCCCCGGATTCTCAGAGGCAATATACAGCACCCTTCCCAAATAAACCTCCAGTTCCATGGACACCACAACAGAGGCATCCAAAGAGCCAAAGAAAGCAGAATTGAGGGGGGGGGTCGAGTTTAGCTCATATTGATAAACATATCCATATCTTTTTTTGGCACACCTCTTCCAGAGACGCAGGAAACAAGTAGAAAGCACATACAATAACCAGAACATAATCATCATCATCATCATCATCATCATTTAATTACTTATTAATCGCCCTCCATCCAAGATGCTCTAGGCGATTTACAAGATAAAATTGTAAAGGATAAAAATACATACATACAAATATTGATAAAATTAACATAGATTAAAAGCTCTAGTAAAGAGCCAGGTCTTAAGTGCTAGGGTAAAAGGACCTAACTCTCATATAGGGCGGCAAGGCATTCCATAAGGCAGGGGCAGAAATAGAAAAAGCTCTGCGTCTGGTCCTTTCCAAGTGCACTTCTCTAGGACCCGGTACATAAAGAAAGTCGCGTTGGGATAATGATAAAAATATGACTGTAGGAAGGCATGCCACTGCCACTGATTTCAACTGTCTTACCTTGCCAAATTTCAACTGACTGAGACTGTAAAGTGTTCCTTTTAAGAAGCTAAAAGAATTAAAATCACTACCATAGCAAAAAGGAAGGTTGTTTATCTTTCAGTCTTCTGTTCCATTTAAGGAGAGGGCTATAACTATTACACATCTTGCCAGTTCTCAGTGGCCATGAAAGGAAGGGATGCAACTGTGCGCACAGTGAAAGGTCTGCCTTCCTGAGCATCAGCAGTTGGAAAGAGGAAAGAAATGAAGAGCAAAAGAGGAAGTATTCTTGTTGGAAATAGAAAGCCAAGTAACCTTCATTCACATCCCTATAAGCAAAAGGAAGAATGAAAGAGAAACTTCCTATCTGGGCAGGGAGTCTTGTCATGGTAACTCTGAATCATTCTTATTATAACTCTTAACACCTACTGATTCACAGAAGTGAACAAACATAAGGATCCAACACAACCAAGTTTCCCATCTGTTGATTTGTTCTTCCATCCCAAGACAAGTGGGCTCATGTTGATCCCTGTCGAACAGTTATAGCTATCCCTGCAGAAAGTTGGCCCATTTATCTTGCAGTTGATTCCATTGTGCCTTATTTGGGGAAGGGTGTAGTAGTTGAATTGGCCTCACCCTCGTGTTTTAGCATGCGGTGCCTCTTCCTGCCAAGTAATCTGCCATGCCCTGTTAGCCCTGGATTCCTGGATGGCTAAGACTTTCCCAAAACAGTTACCTTGTCGGCACTCAATTTCCAATGGCCACTTTCCCTTGAAATGGTCAATCACCTTTTATCTAACTCCTATTTACTGAGTTCCAGCTTGTGATCCAGCATAGTCCATTACCACAAGCCACCTCTCACCATCATAGACTCGCAGCTAGAACAGCAGGTTAAACCACCAGCTACAGAAGATCTTGCCAAATGGAAGGTTGATAGTTCAAACCATGGGCAGGGTAAGCTCCTGCCGTCAGCCTAGCTTCTGCCTACCTAGCAGTTCGAAAATAGCAATGTGAATAGATAAATAGGTACCGCTTTAGCAGGAAGGTAAAAGGCATCCCTGAAACACATGCTGCCGATTCGATCAACAGGCTCCTCAGTGTGGAAGAATAGAACAACAGCACCTCCCCATGGCCGGGTCGAGAACAGCCGCCAGATGCCGGAAATGAAAGAAGGAAGCCTGCCTCTGTTTATGTATGGTCTTGTCTCTTTCAATTGGATAATGGCATTGAATGTTTGCCATATACAGTAGAGTCTCACTTATCCAACATAAACGGGCTGGCAGAATGTTGGATAAGCGAAAATGTTGGATAATAAGGAGGGATTAAGGAAAATCCTATTATATATCAAATTATATTACGATTTTACAAATTAAGTACCAAAACATCATGTTTTACAACAAATAGACAGAAAAAGTAGTTCAATACGTGGTAACATTATGTAGTAATTACTGTATTTATGAGTTTAGCACCAAAACATTGCAATGTATTGAAAACACTGACTACAAAAACATTGGCTACTAACAAATTGACTATAAACGAAGATAGAATTGCATACAACGAAGCTGCAGTAACAACACTGTCGGAAATTTAAAGTGTAAAAAGTTCAATCCTTGCTGCCTAGAGAAGCAGTTGTGGAGCCAGGCAGGAGGCAGACTGCGCTAGATAATCCAGAATGTTGGATAAGCGAATGTTGTATAAGTGGGACTCTACTGTATATGTATCTGTAATCCACTCTTGAGTCCCCTTGGGCAGATAGAGCGAAATATAAATGAAGTACAGTAGAGTCTCACTTATCCAACATAAACGGGCCGGCAGAAAGTTGGATAAGTGAATATGTTGGATAATAAAAAGGCATTAAGGAAAAGCCTATTCAATATCAAATTAGGTTATGATTTTACAAATTAAGCACCAAAACATCATGTTAGACAACAAATTTGACAGAAAAGGTAGTTCAATATGCAGTAATACTATGTAGTAATTACTGTATTTATGAATTTAGCATCAAAATATCACGATATATTGAAAACATTGACTACAAAAATGTGTTGGATAATCCAGAACGATGGATAAGCAAGTGTTGGATAAGTGAGACTCTATTGTATATTTATATTTTTACTTACAGTAGAGTCTCGCTTATCCAACCTTCACATATCCAATGTTCTGTATTATCCAACACAGTCTGCCTTTTAGTAGTCAGTGTTTTTGTAGTCAATCTTTTCAATAAATTGTGATGTTTTGGTGCTAAATTCATAAATACAGTAATTGCTACATAACATTGCTGTGTATTGAACTGCTTTTACTGTCAAATTTGTTGTAAAACATAATGTTTTGGTGCTTAATTTGTAAAATCATAATTTAATTTGATGTTTAATAGGCTTTTCCTTAATCCCTTCTTATTATCCAACATATTCGCTTATCCAACCTTCTGCCGGCCTGTTTATGTTGGATAAGTGAGACTCTACTGTATATTTATATTTTACTTATTTATAGCTTTAAGAATTATATCCACTTCTCTTCAAATAAAAAATAATGGCCAATGCATAAAACAATAAAGCACGAAATCCTCAACAACAAAACTATGCAGCCGGAAGTAACAGAGTAATCAGCAAAATCCATTAAAAAGTGGCAACCAGCTTCTACCAAAAGCTTTGAAGAAGAGAAATGTCTGAATGTGTGGCTTTTATCAGCAAAGCCAATACTTAATTGCTATGCAGTTTAATGCACTTGAGGAACAATGTGGCAAAGGGCAACGGAGCATTTTCTGAGACACCTGGAAGAGCTTAGGTGAAGATGATATGTGTCAGTAAAGCATCCTCCAGTATTACAAGGAAAGTTCACTCAGCACCTGGCATAGTGCAGAATTCAAGGGGCAACTGTATATTTCAGGCACCACTGAGCTCAGACTCATTATAATTTAGAACCAACTCAAGAATAAGACAGATGCCAGGCATGTCGTTTCTCTTCCTTGCCCCAAATATATACCAAATATAGGAGTTAACATTCCTCTCAGTTAACAGGTATGATAGATAAATGCAAGGATATGCAAACTGGCAACATTTCCTCTTCTACTTTAACAGCAGTAGTTTTGAAAGCCAGCTAACACATCTGGAATCCAGATAATCACAATCACACAATGCAAAAGTGATTAATTAATGGCCACATTCACTGGCTATGCTGAATTGCTTTGGATATTCAGCTCAAAGAGGGCTGGGTCAGATTTAGTGGATTATATATTTAAAAGCTGGCATCAGCAAAGTGCAATCTTATGGATGTTGTTGAACAGCAACTCCCAGAAGTTCTGGCCAGCAAAACCTAAAGTGAAAAGCACTTGGAAATACAATTCAGCAACATTTAGTTATTTAAAGAGTAACAGGTTCACATAGCCCACACAAACCATCTTGACTACATCAGAACTTATTGGAATATATGGCACACAGAACTGCACCTGTGCCTATTATTAACCTTGAGAAATTAGAAACATCTGTTATAAAGTAGAACACTGGGAGACCTCGATGATACATTACATTTTGAGAACCTGATTTGTGATTGTCCTGAACAAAAACCAGAAGCAGCTGTGCCAAATAGTTTTAAAAATCTACCCCTCCTCTCCCAAAACAAGATTATATGGAATTATTATTGCATATATTAAGCAACATGTCCCAGTGAGGCATGAGCAGGTATCATGTCCTGCTCCAGATGTTGCTGAACTGCAGTCTCAGCAACCATAGCTTAGCTTGGTCAGTGATGAAGACTGCTGAGAGTTGCAATTCAATGACATAAGGACATAAGGTTTGCTATGTATGTAAACAGTTTTGTTTTAATCCTTACTATTTCAGGAAGAGCTGGAAAATAATAATCTGGAATTATTATTAAATTAAAGGTTTTCACCCAGAGGTTTTGGAGTTCAACTCCCAGTAGTCTTTACCAGTATGGCCAATGGTCAATTCTGGGTGCTGAAGACCAAAGGTTGAGAACTCCTGATGTCAACAGTAGTGATGATTTCTCTGATTCATTAAATACATTTTATGTTCCGAAGTCCAAAACCTAACTAAATGAGGGCAAGAAGCACACAAAATATAGGGAATTTATTTTTCAACCATACTGGGGAACAGTGTAAAAAGCTGTTCTGTAAACTGTTGCTGAAAAAGATACTCTCCCAAGCTTTGTATTAACTGGGTTGCTGTGAGGTTTCCTGGCTGTATGGACATGTTCCAGAAGCATTCTCTCCTCACATTTCACCCATATCTATGGTAGGCATCCTCAGAAGTTGTGAAGTCTGATGGAAATTAGGAAAGTGGGGTTTATATATCTGTGGAAAGTCCAGGGTGGGAGAAAGGACTCTTGCCTGTTCGATGCAAGTGTGAATGTTGCAATTGGCTATTCAATTATTAGCATTGAATAGCCTTGAAGTTTCAAAGTCTGACTGCTTCCTGCCTAGGGGAGTCCTTTGTTGGGAGGTGTTAGCTGGCCCTGATTGTGTCATGTCTAGAATTCCCCTGTTTTCAGAGTGTTGTTCTTTATTTACTGTCCTGATTTTAGTTTTTAATACTGGTATCCAGATTTTGTTCATTTTCATGGTTTCCTCCTTTCTGTTGAAATTGTCTACATGTTTGTGGATGTCAATGGCTTCCCTGTGTAGTCTGACATGGTGGTTGTTAGAGTGGTCCAGCATTTCTGTGTTGGACTGCACAGAAAGGCCATGAAAGCCTTCGACCACACTTTGTATTAACTATCCAAAGTCCTGAAAAAGAGTGCAAATATGTTTTGTAGTATGGCTTTAAAATCCATTGGAGACACTGATCCTCTGAGTAGTTCCCGCCATAGAGAGCTGTACTTTCTTTTCCACCAGTCTTCTTTTCCTGCTGTATGGAGGTATCATGCAGTAGGTGAAGACACTGGGAATATCAAGGCATCCCCCAGCTTTGATATTGCTATCAAAAATCCCTCAGGTAAACCTAAACATGATGAAGAACGAGCGCCACTGTCCCTCTCCTCTCCCCACCTCCCCTCCAGCAAAGGGTCTTCCTTCAGAAGGGCATGGGAAAGCCATGGTCCTGGAGACTGACATCACAGGACGTTGCCATGAAAACAATAGGTGTCCCGGACAGATAATGGGGAGGCTTATTGCCAGGCAGGATCAAAGGACAAAGCAGCTGCGAGCAGGAGAACTACGAGAGGATAAACAAGAGGAGGACACGGAGCATGGAATAAATCCTGAAGACACGGAGGAGGAGGAGGCTCTTTGGGTGGCACTCGAACAAACCACCTCCTGACATCTGAAACTGGCAGCCTGTCATCTAGGAATTTTAGCTTAAGCATGCAGCGCACTCAGTAGAGCAGGCTTTGCCAGAGGACACAGAAAAGGGAAATAATGCAGGACTCCGGAGCTGCCAATTCAGCCAGAACCTATGCCAGGAAGATTCCTGGAGAGCGCAAAACAAACGGACAAGGAGCGAGAGACCTATAGTCCTGGCCCACCGCTGTCTCGGCCCACCTCATGGCCTGGGTGCTGCCGAGATGACAAACGGCCTCGAAGTCCAGAGACAAAACATTTCCTGCAACCGGAGACAATACGCAGCCCACAAACCACAAGGAAAGGGATGTAGCCAAGACGTTCAAAATGGCTCCTCCTGGCTTTTGTCCACTAGGCAATCTGAATAACAAATCTGCTGATTCTTCAGACAGAACCCATCCAAGCGGTTACACTGAGGTTAGGGAGACTGTAAGATGTTCAATTTGTGGTTTGCTATCGCACGGTACAGGAAGTTCTCGGGAATCCCTGCCATCCCATATAGAAGCAGAAGCAGCACCAAACTAGGAAATCACAGGAAGGTATATTGAGAAACACAACAGAGGCAACTCTGAGAAGAACTATAAACAGAGATGGAAAAGCCAAGGAGTGGTGAGCAATACCCTATGCTACAAAGAAAGTAGTTGCATACAACTATGATAGTGAACACAAGGACTCTGATAGGGAGTGATGGGGAGGCTGTATCCAGCTTTTGGGTTCTCAAGTCATGGTCCTGACCCAGACCAGTAGTTCTCAAACTGTTCTTAAGGGAGCCGAGAGGTACTCAGGGGCTCAGTGGGTGCCCTACTTCCTCTGGAGTTTCTGCTATTATGATTATGATTGTTATTATTATTATTTATTATGACACAGAAAACAAGATAGATATGCTGGATTTTGTATCACAAAATCACAAGTTGAACACTTCCCAAGTGTCTAGGACTGTGTGATGAATTTTCGGATGATGTGTGCAGATCCCACTAGGGTGTTGTTGTTGTTGTTATTATTATTATTATTATTATTATTATTATTATTATTATTACAAAGGCTGAAGCCGTGGTGGAAGAATGGGTTAAGCCCTTGTGTTGGCTGGATTGCTGACCTGAATGTTGGCAGTTTGAATCCGCAAGACGGGATGAGGTCCCGTCTGTCAGCTCTAGTTTGTGGGGACATGAGAGAAGCCTCCCAGCAGGATGGTAACACATCCGGGCATCCCCTGGACAACATCTTTGTAGATGGCCAATGATTTCACACCAAAACCAACTTGCAGTATGTTCTCAAGTCTCTTCTTACATGATTTTAAAAATTACAAAGGCCAGATGACCATCTGTTGGGGGTGCTTTAATTGAGTTTTTCCTGTGTGGAAGAGGGACTGGATGGCCCTGGGAGTCTTCACTGAAATGTTAAGTTTATATTGGTTGAAATTGTTCTTCATCTTAAATATTGTATTTATTTATTTTTGCACTGTGTGAATTAGTACACACAAATACTCTCCATCCATCTGCCAGTGGCCCGGCTCATGCGTAATATGTGTGTGTGTGTGTTATAATATATATAAAATATATAATGTAAATATTTCTTGGTGCTCTATGAGAAATTTTTGCTGAAAAAGTTGTCTTAGTTACTTTTAAGAAGAATTCATATGCTGAAGCCACCCACTACTTAGCAGCAGGGCCGTTGTGCCATCTACCATCTCTTAGCTAAAATATATATAGTTACATTCAAAGGAGATCTTAATTATAAACAGCAATGTTCCAGTGACTGTATATAACCGAATGCAAAACAAGAACATTGGGAAGAACTCCCTAACTATGAGAACTGTTCAGCAGCGGAACTCTCTGCCCAGGAGTGTGGTGGAAGCTCCTTCCTTGGACGCTTTTAAACAGAGGCTGGATGGCCATCTGTCGGAGGTGCTTTTTGAATGTGATTTTCCTGCTTCTTGGCCAAATGAGGTTGGACTGGATGGCCCACGAGATCTCTTCCAATTCTATGATTTTATGACTCTAAGAAATAATCATCACATAAATTGCTAAAATCTGAATGCAGCTCGGTTCAGCATGCTGCAGCAGGAAAAGATTCCCTTGCAAAATTGTGCTAAGTATTTAAAATCCAGCCAGTGGCTGGGAAAACATCCCCAGCTTCCTACTGTCTTTGCATCTCCTTTCTTTCCTCTACAATGCTATAAAATGCCCCTTAAATCTTCTGGCCAGAGTCAATCTTCTCTGACTGCCTAAAGCACTTAGAACTATTCCGTCTTCAGAAGAGGTGATTCTGGGTTCCTTTTGTTCATGCTTCATGAGCAAAAAGTACAAAAAAGGGTTTTCTTTCGGAAGGCAGAAGTATTTAAAAGGTCAGGAAAAGGAGGACAATATCCCGCCTCCAAAGAGTTAACACGAGTATTAAATCTTATCCACTTAGGGCACCTCTCAGCAACCACTGAAATGGGTATCCAGAGACATCCAGGGATACCTCTTTCCAGAAAGAATCGCATTCTGCTCAACAGCTGCCACTTTTTCAGAGAGATGCAAAGGAAATCCAGAGGGAGGAGATTAATGGAGCAGCCATCTGCCATAAAACAGTGACAGAGGAGGGTGAGCACCTGGCAGCAGGTCCGACTAGCACTGGAGCAAAGGCAGCATCACCACAGAGCCAGAGATGGCAACGATGACTGTATTCACCCTCCTCATTAAGAGTGCTAGCCCAAGGAATTAATTACGAGCCCAGCCAAAAAAAGGTTGGACTTATGTCCTGCACAAATGATGAAGAACACACAACAGGTGCAGGCAGATGTTAGCACCAAGCTCTCTCTAAGGCAGCAAAACATACTTCCCCAAAATCTCTCAAAAATTTCCATCTCTGACACAATATGGCTATTGTTCTTAAGAGGCAGCCCCATCTTAAGAAAAGCCTGGCAAGGAAATACGGCACTGAAAAACTGTATAAATTGTCCATGGCTATTCTACAGAATCATGTTTGCAACCTTGACTACTGGGACATATTTGCTGTTATTGCACTTGCCTTATCTGCCATATGAAACTTTGTCTCAACATTTAGTCCATTCACTCTCTTTTTTTATATAAAACATGTGTCTCAGAAATTAGGAACACAGGAATCTGTCTTATACAAAACATGTTTGTTTCTTTAACCTAGGATTATTATTATTATTGTGGTGTCGAAGGCTTTCATGGCCAGAATCACTGAATTGCTGGGAATTTTCTGGACCGTATGGCCATGTTTTAGATGCATTCTCTCCTGATGTTTTGCTCACATCTATGGCAGGCTTCCCTAGAGACTGTGAGGTCCCCACAACCTCTGAGGATGTCTGCCATAGATGTGGGTGAAATATCAGGAGATAATGCTTTTGGGATGTGTATGCTGGCCCTGATGGTTTCATGCCTGGAATCTGGCTAGTAAAGGTAAAGGTTTCCCCTGACGTTAAATCCAGTCATGTCTGACTCTGGGGGTTGGTTCCCATCTCCATTTCTAAGCCGAAGAGCTGGCGTTGTCCGTAGACACCTCTAAGGTCATGTGGCTGGCATGACTGCATGGAACGTCGCTACCTTCCTGCCGGAGCGGTACCTATTGATCTACTCACATTTGCATGTTTTCGAACTGCTAGGTTGGCAGAAGCTGGAGCAAACAGCGGGCGCTCACTCCGCTACTAGTATTAAATCTGGCTATTAGTATTAAAAAACAGCAGGACAGTAAATAAAGAACAACACTCAGAAAACAGGGGAATTCAAGGCATGAAACAATCAGTGCCAGCTAACATCTCCCAACAAAGGATTCCCCCAGGCTGGAAGCAGCCAGCTTTGAAGCTGAAAGGCCAGTCAGTGCTAATAAAGCTAGCCAATTGCAACATTTACACTTGCTTCAAACAGACAAAGAGTTTTTTCTCTCACCCTGGACATACCACAGATATATAAATCCCAATTGACTGGTTTTCAACAGACTTCACAACCTCAGATGATGCCTGCCATAGATGTGGGCGAAAGGTCAGGAGAGAATGATTTTGGAACCTGGCCATACAGCCCAGAAAACTCACAGCAACCCAACATAATAATAGTTCCCAGATCATTGGAACCATAGACAGCACAACACAGCTTCCTCATTAGGAAGCCACACAATGCCTAAGAACTTTTCAACATTTTATTTTATTTATTCAAAATATTTAGATCCCACCTTTTAATAAAAACTGCCAATGTGGCTAGCAACTGAATTAGCAGTTGTTGGCAGGAGTGCTTCTTACTTTGTTTATCTTCATTTTCTATAACATCTGAACCCAGTTTTGGAGAACCCAGTCTGAGCCTCAATGACACTCTTGTCATCTGGTTCAGTTGCTCTCAACCATCGGTCCATCGACCAAGTGTAAGACACAGCAGCAGCCTAAATGGGATGCAGCTCATAGCAGTAAAGTTGTTTCCACCAGTGCCTTTATTTATATTTTCAAAAACTATATTATTTATATGCTTTGAGCTTTATTGTTACTAGAGCAGTTCAGTAGCATAATTACAATTTTCCATTACAAATGGTACCGTCATCATCATCATCTCATTATTGGCGTTGCTTGTCCAGTTTCCCAGCAATGTTAGGCCCATGAATGACAAATATAACATAAATATCTGTTAACATGGATAAGTCTTTTTTTGGGTGGGGGGAATGGCTTAGATCCTTCGACAGAATGATTGGGAAGATTGAAATTATGAAAGGTTGAAAAACATCGATGTAGACTAATTTTCTTTGTATAACACTGCCTAAAACAATTCAGAAGTTTTAAGTGCTGCAAAATGTACTTAAGAGAGTTTTGCCCAGAGCCAACATCTCGCATCCTATCATACCAACATGTACTTTCCTTTCTTCTTATGAGTTTGCTTCCAAGTTCAGTTCAAAGTGTAGTTTTTAAATTATCAAAATCTACCTGTCCTTAAATGGACAAAGAAATTTACTTTGTTTCAACGTGAATGAAAATACTGTGAACTCATTCTGTCTTTCAGGATTTTCTGTTGATTTTACTAGTGTTGTGTCTGGCACCACCACTGATCTGGATTCTATCTACTAATGTTGAGTTTTGTTTTTTGAGGTGAGGTTAGTATTGAGCTCTAATCGATCTATATCTATATAATAAAAGTCAGTGTTTCTATGTATGTCTGTGGCAGATTTCCAATTGGCTCCCACTTCCACAGGCCACCACGTCCCCCGCCAATGACAGATCTGGACCAAACCTGGCACACAGAACACCCCCCCCCCATGACTCACTTTACATATTGGTGCAGTTTGGAGGAGGATGTACGATGGAATTGACCTTGATTTTGGGAATCATAGTTCACCAGCATCCAAAGAAACAGCATCCAGAGAAACAGTGACCCCCACCAACAATGGAATGGGACCACACTTGGCACAGAGAAGTCCCATGACCAACTGAACATACCGCAGGGGTTTAAGGTAATTGGCCTTGATGTTGGGAGTTGTAGTTCACCTGCATCCAGATGATGGATCTGAACCAAACTTGGCACACAGACGTACATGCCCAACTGTGAATACTGGCAGGGTTTGGGGATGGTTGCCCTTGGAACCTGGGAGTTGTAGTTTTTCCTTATCTGGAGAGCACTGAACCCAGCCAATGACAGATCTGGACCAAACTTACCTGATATTACCTAACTTCCCAAAACAAACAATACCTTCTTCTAATAACCAGGGCATCACTGGGTCCCCAAGATAATATTATAAAAAAAGGAAATAATAATAACAATAATACTAATGACAACAACAATGCAATGGTCTCTAGAATTATTATACAAATAGAGCCATCAGTGTGGCCATTATACTGTAGTTTCCACTGTGCAATTGTATAACTACAGGGTGCTATGGGGCTCCTTGCTCAAAGGATACTCCCATTGTGTGTCAGGACACTTAATAGAACACCTCAACACATATTGTCATAATTTGCTTTAAAAGTTGTGTGTCCTGTCAAGACCATAGCTATGACATCATAAAGTTATAAATCATAACCTCTGATTGCAAGCAACATTTCTAGCAAAAGATTAATGAAACATCAAACTGCATAGCAGTAAAACAAAAAAGAGAGAGAGAATACTTTGGTTAAAGCCCAAGACAAAAAGTCTTGGTTTGGGGCCTGAAGCTTAAGATGGGCATCAAAGAGAAGTAGTGTAACTTTACCCTCATAGAATAGTCTCATTACACAATTGCAATGCTGCACAACCAAAAGCACTCTGGATGATGATGCAACCATGTGCAACCATGTTATCAATATGTAATGATGTTCAGTGCCACCACATGTGTAACTGCCTTAATAAACTTCAACTGAATACAGAAAACACATACCAGACCTCCAAAAACATAATCTACAGAAGTGTAGGTAAAGGTAAAAATAAAGGTTTTCCCCTGACGTCATGTCTGACTCTGGGGGTTGGTGCTCATCTCCATTTCTAAGCTGAAGAGCCGGCGTTGTCCGTAGACACCTCCAAGGTCATGTGGCCAGCATGACTGCATGGAGCGCCGTTACCTTCCCGCCAGAGCGGTACCTATTGATCTACTCACATTGGCATGTTTTTGAACTGCTAGGTTGGCAGGAGCTGGAGCTAACAGCGGCTGCTCACGCCGCTCCCGGGGTTTGAACCTGGGACCTTTCAGTCTCCAGCTCAGTGCTTTAACGCACTTTGCCACCGGGGATCCCTACAGAAGTGTAAGATACCTAAAGGTAACATACAACTGTGTCTGGGATGGAAAATTACATATCTAATTAAATAGGTAAGCCCCTATCACCTAAGTAAAAAACACCTAAAGTCTTCCTTCTCTCCAGAAATTCCATATCCTCAACTCTCACAACTCTGCTTCTCTGTTTTCCAAATATCAAGTGTGTGAAACCTTTGGCTCTCCAGGTTTTAGAGTTACAGTTGCCATAGCCCTTTGCCATTAGCAAAGTTAGTGGGAGCTTCAAAGCTGAAGTCCTAAATATCTGAAAACCTATCCTGTCCTACAGCAATGATAACAACACATATTTGTACATGGCACTTGACAAAAAGGGGAGACAATGCCATATTTACAACCCAGTTCTCCTCCTAGGAGCTCAAAAATGCAAGGACCCCCCCCCCCCCCACACACACACACACAATTCTGTCCTCACACCCAACTTATGAGACATTTAGGACAAGTAATAATGATCAGCCAAGTATCCTGTCTGAGACCCAGTCTACACTGCTATATAATGCAGACCTCACAACCTCTGAGGATGGCTGCCATAGATGTGGGAGAAACATCAGAAGAGAATGCTTCTGGAACATGGCCATACAGTCCGGACAACTCACAGCAACCCAACGTACGGAAACACGAAGGCAAAGCTATCACAAGGTTGGGTTGCTGTGAGTTGTCCGGACTGTATGGCCATGTTCTAGAAGCATTCTCTTCTGATGTTTCTCCCACATCTACGGCAGGCATCCTCAGAGGTTGTGAGGTCTATTGGAAACTAGGCAAGTGGGGTTTGTATATCTGTGGAATGATGTCCAGAGTGGGAGAAAGAACTCTTGTCTGTTTGGGGCAAGTGTGAATGGTGCAACTGGCCACCTTGATTACCACTGAATAGCCTTTCAGCTTCAAAGCCTGGCTGCTACCTGCATGGGGGAGATTTTCTTTGCAATATTTATTCAGAGGGGATTTGCTTATGCCTTTCCTCTCAGGCTGAGAAAATGTGATTTGCCTAAGGTCAAAGTCAAAAGTCTTGTTATTTTTAGGAATTGCTGGCATTTGGGATAGTTTGTGCAGCCGACAGAGGATCCCACAGCAAGAGGCATCGGAACAAGAACTATATCATGTTTGCAACCGTGAAGCCTGTCGTACTGGTTGTGGCCTATTTCTGGCAAGTCCAAGATGGATGGGTTCTGAAAGCAGTGTCAGGGGAGTCCAAAGATGTAGGCCAAAATCACACAAACAGGGAGTAGTTATCTAGGCAAGGACAAATTCAAGACCAGAATCTGCAAGTAGCACAAAGCCTGCAGATTGTGTTCTTGAAAGCCTGAGAGCAGAGGAGAAAGCAGACAGATAGGGACAAAGTGCATTGCATGTAAAACAGAGACACCTCGCATCCAGTAGTTGCCTAAGATTGAGTCTTGTAACTCTGAGCTCTCTGAGCTCTCAATATAAGCAGAGGTTTTCTTTGTGTGGAGGGGATTATTCACAAAGAGTCCTTTACTCATGACGACCTTTCTGCAAGTAGGTAGTACTTTGCATCGCCACTGACCTCACTTCTGTCTTTGGATACCAATGCTCTCAGCAACTGAAGATGAATCAGGTTTGATATACACACAGAATAATGCAGTTTAACTGGATAATATACACTGCCCTACAATCCAGTTCAATGCAGTGAAACTGCATTCTGAAACTATGATAGATGTGAGTTTTCCGGGATATATGGCCATGTTCCAGAAGCATTCTCCCCTGACATTTCACTCACGTCTATGGCAGGCATGCTCAGAGGGTGTGAGGTTTGTTGGAAACTGATCAGGACAGTAAATGAAAAACAACATTCAAAAACAGGAGAATTCCACACAAGAAACTCGTTAATCACCTCCCAACAAAGGATTCCCCCAGACAGGAAGCAGCCAAGCTTTGAAGCTACAAGGCTATTAAATGCTAATTAAGGTGATCAATTGCAGCATTCACACTTGCCTCAAAAAGACAAGAGTTCTTTCTCCCACCCTGGACATCATTCCACAGATATACAAACCCCACTTGCCTAGTTTCCAACAGACCTCACAACCTCTGAGAATGCCTGCCATAGATGTGGAAGAAATATCAGAAGAGAATGCTTCTGGAACATGGCCATACAGCCCGGACAACTCACAGCAACTTAACCTTGTGACAGCTTTGCCTTTGGGTTTTCTTAAATTGGGTTGCTGTGAGTTGTCTGGACTGTATGGCCATGTTCCAGAAGCATTCTCTCCTGATGTTTCTCCCACATCTATGGCAGGCATCCTCAGAGGTTGTGAGGTATTATATATTCCACAGAGATAAAAACCTTACTTGCCTAGTTTCCAACAAATCTCACTACCTCTGAGGATGCCTGCCACAGATGTAGGTGAAACGTCAGGAAAGAATGCTTCTGGAAAATGGCCATACAGCCAGGAAAACTCATAGCAACCCAGTGATTCCCGCCATGAACACATATGATAGTATAGATTTATCCTCAGTCTCCTTCTGCAGAGTCTTCAAGTATTGTAGACCTATCAAAGCCTGTCCCCCTTATCTCAATTTCCTTTTCCTTCCCTTGGTGTTTCTCTGTATGCAGACTTAGGCTGTTTAATATATAATAATAATTATGAATAATAAATAGGTTGTTAGAAGCAGAATCCAAATGCTAGTCTCAACCCACCGAATCAATCGGATTTACATAAGTTCAGCTGCTGATTCGGTTGCAGGTCCAGCTGGGAAGAGCAATTGGGTTTAGACTACAGAGTTCAAAGAAGAAAGAAAGAACCAAGGAGGAGGCAGGAGCGGGACAAACCTAAACACAAGGTCCCCATAAGAAGCTTGTGAGAAATGACAGGAAGGCAATGGGATGAGAATAAAGGATGAAAGGTTACGAAGACAAGGGAACAATGGGTTGGTAGGCCATGACCTTGACAAAGAAAATTTGGCAGTGATGGAAACTACTGGAACATACTCAGTCAAAAACATGCCTTCTGAGAGCATTCAGATGTCGCAACTGCTGTAACATTGACTACAGACAATTTTAGAGAGTTACGTATTCTTATAAAATGGTCATATTGAAAGTAATGCCCATCTGGTCATAACTCCATTATTTACAACATGAGACACATGCAACTACATAAAGGTCTGTAGGAAAGTTTTATCTACAACGTATTTTGGTTTGAGGGAGGTGGAGTGCTGTCACTCCATGGACCAGTTCTTGACTTTAGAGCTATACAGCTGTGCCTATGTCTCATCACCAGTGGTGCAATGGGTTAAACCCTTGTGCCGGCAGGACTGCTGACTTCAAGGTTGGGTTGCTGACCTGAAGGTTGCATATTCGAATCCGGGGAGAGTGCAAATGAGCTCCCTCTGTCAACTACAGCTCCCCATGCGGGGACATGAGAGAAGCCTCCCACAAGGATGGTAAAAACATCAAACATCCGGGCATCCCCTGGGCAACGTCCTTGCAGATGGCTAATTCTCTCAGACCAAAAGCAACTAGCAGTTGCTCTTGACATGGAAAAAAATCACCAGTGTAAACACAGCAAAAAAATCTGGGGACCCATTCATTTAAAAAAAAAAAAAAAGACCACAGAAACAACTGAATGCCATTCAGAGACATGGAAGACACTATCAGATACTGGACCTAGGAATGCCCCAAAGTTTTTTTTTCCAAAATGCATTTAACAAGTAGGTTTTGCATGGTGAAAAATGCATTGGCCCCTGGTGAAGACTACTTGCAATAGTACCATGTTGTAAGCAGAGTTACGTTACACATTTATGTAGTTGCAATATTGCATTTTGTTAACAATGGAATTGCGACCCAATAAGTATGAATTTCAGTACAACTTTGTACAAACTTCACTGTTTACAAACAATGATGCTTCTATACACATTAGAAGGTGCAACATAAGATGCTGTTGTTATTTTCAAGGGACATAAGCAATTAAAAGTCAGGATCCATTAGAATCATCTCCAACTACAGTAGAGTCTCACATATCCAACATAAACGGGCCGGCAGAACGTTGGATAAGCGAATATGTTGGATAATAAGGAGAGATTAAGAAAAAGCCTATTAAACATAAAAATAGGTTATGATTTTACAAATTAAGCACCAAAACATCATTTTATACAACAAATATGACAAAAAAAGTAGTTCAATACGTAGTAATGTTATATTGTAATTACTGTATTTATGAAATTAGCAACAAAATATCACGTTATATTGAAAACATTGACTACAAAAATGCGTTGGATAATCCAGAACGTTGGATAAGCGAGTGTTGGATAAGTGAGACTCTACTGTACATGGTTCTCTGTCCAAACTTCCAGTTAAGACCATTCTGAATGTCCCATTGAAACAAGGGAAGGAGCTTTACCTTTGGCAACAACAAGATTTTGAACTCCCTGCTAGAAACCACTTGTCTTCAATCACAGACATTTCTGTTAAAGCTTCCCTCCCCCTTTCTTTTATCTGGTCCTCCTCTTGTATTTGTAGTGCTGTTGTGTTATTTCCCAGAATCAGTATGATTCCAGCATTTGCTTCCTTTTAAAATAAAACAATGTAAAATATCGGGAGTGAACAACTGGGGCAAAAATATCCACAACAAATACTGTCACTGTAGCTTTATGACCTAGCAAACCTAAGAGAATTGGGGCCAAAAAACAGTGAGGAAGAAAGTGTGTGTTTCAATCACAATGACTTAAACTTAACTCAAGGTCACATTTCAGCTACTTGTAGGGTTTACCTTGATCAAGGATGCTCTCATTATAGCACTCTCCACCCTAGTAGTTATGAAATAGTTCCCCAAGTGCAAAAAAAAAAAGTCTTCAACTGAGAAGCACGGAAGGAGGAAAAAATAATAATATCTAGATTGCAAAGGCAAAGAGCAATAAATAGCCTATTGGGTTAATTCTGTTCACATGCTATATTAGAAACTTCTGAACTGCTACGTTGTCTCATATTCTTCCCTTTGAGGCATATATTCCAAGCACTGAAAGCACATCTTACTGAAGAATGGACAATATAATTGAATTCTTGTGAGTTGTCCGGGCTGTATGACTATGTTCCAGAAGCATTCTTTCCTGACGTTTCATCCACATCAATGGCAGGCATCCTCAGAGGTTGTGAAGTCTGTTAGAAACTATGCAAGTGGGGTGTATATATCTGTGGAATGTCCAAAGTGGGAGAAAGAACTCTTGTCTGTTGGAGGCGAATGTGAATGCTGCAATTGGCCAGCTTGATTGGCATTGAATAACCTTGTAGCTTCAAAGCCTGGCGTCTTCCTGCCTGGAAGCATCCTTTGTTGGGAAGTGTTAGCTGGCCCTGATTGTTTCTTCTCTGGAATTCCCCCTTTTTAAGTGTTTTTACAGGAATTCCAGGCGTGAAACAATCAGGGCCAGCTAAAACAGTAGTTCTCCACCTGAACTCCAGGTTGAGAACCACTGAGCTAAAATCTACCAACAAAGGATGCCTCCAGTAAGGAAGCAGCCAGGCTTTGAAGCAAAAAGGCTATTCAATGCTAATCAAGCTGGACAATTGTAACATTCATGCTTGCCTCCAACAGACAAGAGTTTTTTCTCCTACCCTGGACATAAACCTCACTTGCGTAGTTTCCAACAGACCTAACAACCTCTGAGGGTGCCCGTTGTAGATGGGGGTGAAACGTCAGGAGAGAATGTTTCTGGAACATGGCCAGACAGTCCGGACAACTCACAGTGGTCCAGTGATTCTGGCCATGAAAGCCTTCCACAAGACAATATAGTTGTTCAGATATAGCCCTACTACAAGGCAGAGTGAAGCAGCCGCCTCAGCCAGCAGATGCTGTGGAGGTGGTCATAGAAAAAGGTGGTCAGAGACCACTATGCAACTGCAAAATCTCAAAATAAATTCACTGGTTGTCAGCCCATCCGAAAATACAGATTAATTTCAAATGCCCTAAAGCTGGGGAAGTAAATGGGAGCAACCTCGCAAGATTCTTGACCTCTGAAAATTGGCCCTCCCAGCCCTAAATAGCTACGTGGCAGTATACTTTAAGAACACAATGCAATTCAGACAGTTGAGAGGATGTTGTTTTTCTTGATTAAGTAACTGCAAATTCAGAACAGTCTTTCCTTTGTAGGAACTATCCAAGGTGCTGAATCATGTCCTCGACTACATTCCGTACCTGGAAATAGTCCTTAAAAAGGAGCTGAAACCCAAAGCACATTCCTCCCACCACTGGCATTGGGAGCACTACTGCCATTGTCTAAAACAGTGGTTCCCAACATGTGGGCCGCAAGACCTAAAATAAGGTCCATGGCCGGGGGTGTGTGCCACCATTGGAGGAGAGGGAGAGAAGGAAGGAAGCGGGGGGAGCCTTGGTGTCTTTGTTTTTAGGCCTGTTCCTGGAGTTATTTGGGGTGTTGGTTCAGAAAATTGCACTGGATAGACCACATCAGCTCTAGATTATTGAATATGGTTTTCTGTGGGCGAGCAGATGGCGACTATTGAATGGCATATGTTCTGTATCGGAAACTAAAGCTGATGTGATCTATCCAATGCAATTTTCTGAATCAACACCCCACATAAACAAACAGAATCAGAAGTTGACCAAAAACTGATTTGTAACGCTTTTGGTACTAGTGTTGGAGAGCAGTCGCTGGTCAAAGTGGTCTCTGGTCAAAAAAAGGTTGGGAACCACTAGTCTAAAATGTTTCTTGCTGGCCATGCTGTTGATGAGAATCTGTATGTATTGGTTTCATTAGAACAAGAGATAGGACCTGGCTGGGAATCAATAATCATGATGGCCAAATAATCAGAGAGAATAAGAGACTGGTTTAAGAGACAGAAGAAGACCCAATGACTCAATCAGCGACACCTGCGTAAGGAGGGGGTGGGAAGGATGTATCCAACAAAGTAGGCATCAGTCCAAGACAGCTTGTGCCACCACATACCTATTACTCTAAGGGAAGGGTCATTTTGGATTTAAAGTATTTGCATGGTCCGCCCTTCAGATCTGGGAGCAAAGTGAGATATCAGAACACTGATAAAGAAGATATGCCTATTTACTTGATTTGTTTATTTGTATCTCACTTCTCTCCCAGTATAGGATCTCAAGGCAGTTAATGATAAACATTGCATTAAGGAAATGCAAAGGATTCCCCTGGACTAGGTGGGTCCAGCTCTGGAGGGTGGTGCTCATCTCCATTTCTAAGCCGAAAAGCCAGTGTTGTCCGTAGACGCCTCCTAAGTCTTTTGGCCATCATGACTGCATGGAGCGCTGTTACCTTCCCACTAAAGCAGTACCTATTGATCTACTCACATTTGCATGTTTTTGAACTGCTAGGTTGACAGAAGCTGGGGCTAACAATGGGAGCTCAACTCGTCCCGCAGATTTGAACAGCCGACATTCTGGTCAGCAAGTTCTGTAGCTTAGCGGTTTAACCTGCTGTGCCACCCCGGCCCCAAACATCACGTTCAAACATTGGTTCTCAACCTATGGGTTTTTAGATCTTTTGTCCTACAGCTCCCAGAAATCCCATCCAGTTTAACAGCTGTTAGGATTTCTGGGAGTTGAAGGCCAAAACATCTGGGCACCCATAGGTTGAGAACCAGTGCATCAAAACCAAGCAAATGCATTAATTGTAATATGAATATAATTTTTTTAAAAAAAATACAGTACTTAAAATATGCATAAAACTATACACACACACACTCCCACTCATCCCATATCCATAACAGGCCCATACTATTCATAGAATGAAACAATTAAAGGCACTGAAGACTAATTCAACCAGAAAAGTCAGCCATAACAGAGCACTTTATGAACCAACCTGGACACAGAGTATTATTTGAGAACACAGAAATGTTGGGCCACTCTCACAACTACCATGTCAGACTATGCAGAGAAGCCACTGAAATCCACAAGCATGTGGACAATTTCATCAGAAAGGAAGAAACCATGAACGATTAAAAGCGTTGGTCAAGGCCTCCTCCCAAAGCTGAGAGAGTGTGCCTGGCCCTCCTGGCTCTCTGAGGCCAGGGAGGGCTTGGAACTACAGCCTCCTGGATGCCAACAAGCCAGCCGCTCCTCCACTCTCTTTGCAAGCAAAGCCCAACATCTGGAATGCATTGCACTTAAAGAGAGAAATCAGACCGAATTGTTGGGATGGTGGTGCTTTTCAGGATGGCAAAGAAGCAGGCTCAGAGGAGAACAGCCGCAAGAGAGGGTTGCTCCCTGATCCTGCCAAGCAGCAGGCTGTTCCTATGGACAACTCGTGACAGCATGGCTCGGGGAAGAGCCAAGAGGAGGTGCACACGAGGCATGAAAACAGCAGATTCCCAGGAAAGCGGGCACAACCAAGGCCCTCCTTGGGGTCCTGTGGGTTGCACCATCCCCACCAGGGTTGCCTATGTATGCCTTCCCCTGTACGCCTTTCTCAAGACCGGTTTGGAGGGGCGCTCAATGGCCAGTGGGGATGGGAACCTATGCCAGGTGGAAGGGAAGCCGAAGGGAGCAGAGAGGCTTGCCCATTCGCTCCCTCCTAAGCCCTGTGGATGGATAAAGTCCCATGGAGAAGGAGGAGGTGGTTTTCCCAGGCAGCCTCCTTCCTTGTGTTGTCAAAGGCTTTCATGGCCAGAATCACTGGGTTACTGTGAGTTTTTTGGGGTGTGTGGCCATCTTCCAGTAGCATGCTCTCCTGATGTTTCGCTCGCATCTGTGGCTAATGGCATTTTTCGAGGTTCTGTTGCTAGTGAGGCAAGTGTGTGTGTGTGGGGGGGGGGTGTATACGTATCTGTGAAATGTCCAGGGAGAAAGAGCCCTTAAGCGGCTGAGGGGGAAAGGAAGGGGCCCGAGGGTGTGAGGAACGGTGGGAGTTGAAGTCCAAAACACCTGGAGGGAGGGCCCAACTTTGCCTATGCCTACTGTAGGCACTAGAGTCCTACTTATGCAGACCTACATCCCATTGGCTTTTAAAGCCGCCGCATGATATTATTAGCTCATGCTTAACTTGTGGTCCACCAGGACATGTGAAAAAGATCTTGGAGTCCTCGTGGACAACAAGTTAAACATGAGCCAACAATGTGATGCGGCTGCTAAAAAAGCCAATGGGATTTTGGCCTGCATCAATAGGAGTCTAGTGTCTAGATCCAGGGAAGTCATAGAATCATAGAATCATAGAATAGTAGAGTTGGAAGAGACCTCATGGGCCATCCAGTCCAACCCCCTGCCAAGAAGCAGGAAATCGCATTCAAAGCACCCCCGACATATGGTCATGCTCCCCCTCTATTCTGCCTTGGTCAGACCACACCTGGAATCATACTGTGTCCAATTCTGGACACCGCAATTGAAGGGAGATGTTGACAAGCTGGAAGGTGTCCAGAGGAGGGCAACTAAAACGATCAAGGGTCTGGAGAACAAGCCCTATGAGGAGCGGCTTAAATAACTAGGCAATGTTTAGCCTGCAGAAGAGAAGGCTGAGAGGAGACATGATAAAAGGTAAAGGTTTCCCCTGATGTTAAGTCCAGTCATGACCGACTCTGGGGTTGGTGCTCATCTCCATTTCTAAGCCGAAGAGCCGGCATTGTCCGTAGACACCTCCAAGGTCATGTGGCCGGCATGACTGCATGGAGTGTCATTACCTTCCCACCAGAGCTGTACCTATTGATCTACTCACATTGGCATGTTTTCGAACTGCTAGGTTGGCAGGAGCTGGAGCTAACAACGGGTGCTCACGCCGCTCCCGGGGTTTGAACTTGGGACCTTTCGGTCTCCAGCTCAGTGCTTTAACGCACTTCGCCACTGGGGCTCCTTGGAGACATGATAGCTACCCTGTTTCCCCTAAAATAAGACATCCCCAGAAAATAAGACCTAGTAGAAGTTTTGCTGAATTGCTAAATATAAGACCTCCCCTGAAAGTAAGACCTAGCAAAGTTTGTGTTTGGAAGCATGCCCGCTGAACAGAACACCAGAGCATGCAGGATCGGTAAATGTACGTACCATAGATTGTTGTACATGGAAATAATGGTAGTAACAAGAAATTCTTGATAGGCTTCACAGTTTGGTTATGCTGGTTTGTGATGACAACTACTGTACAGCATATAATAAATGTTCATTTTTTTAGTTCAACAATAAATGTGAATTCTTCTTCATGGAAAAATAAGAACATCCCCTGAAAATAAGACCTAGAGCATCTTTGGGAGCAAAAACTAATATAAGACACTGTCTTATTTTTGGGGAAACAGGGTATGTATATGAAGGGAAGTCATAGGGAGGAGGGAGCAAGCTTGTTTGCTGCTGCCCTGGAGACTGGGACAGGGGACAATGGCTTCAAACTACAGGAAAGAAGATTCCACCTGAAGATCAGGAAGAACTTCCTCACTGTGAGAGAACGCTGTTCGGCAGTGGAACTCTCTGCCCCGGAGTGCTTTTAAGCAGAGGCTGGATGGCCATCTGTCGAGGTGCTTTGAATGTGATTTCCTGCTTTTTGGCAGGGGGTTGGATTGGATAGCCCAGGAGGGCTCTACGATTCTATGATTCCATGACTCCATGATCTGCATCTGTGGCTCATTCGGCAGGTGCAGGCAAAACGTCAGGAGAGAATGCTACTGGGAAAATCTCCAGAGCATGTGCAGACAGGAGGGCAAAGGCGGCGCCGTTTCCGGGGGAGCGGGAGGAGGATGGGGAGGGAAGGGTGGGCTCTTTTCCTTTAAAAGGCAAGAGGAAGCACTGCACCAATCGCCGCGTGGCTCCCGACCCCTCCCCAGCGTTACGCAACCGCTCTCCTTCCCTCCCGGCCTGCCTTCTACGTGCCACCAAGTAGACCAGACCCCCCCCCCCCAAGACACACACACACACACACACAGAGGGAGATCTGTGCAAGGATGCTGTGCTTGCCGAGGGAAGAAAGGCGGGGGAAGAGAATGGCATGGCCCCCGTTTTCCTCCCACTTTGTGCGCCGCCGCCCTGAGATTGCAGAGGAGGAAGAGGAGGAGAAGGAGGAAGGAGCTCCATAAACCAATCTCATGGGGAGGAGTGGGAAAAGGAAAGGGAAGCTGGTCTCCTTCCTCCCCCCCCCTTTCCTTCCTCCCCCCCTCCTCATCCACTACTCTGCAAGTGTGAGTGTTGCCATTGGCCAGCTTGATTAGCACTGAATGGCCTTGCAGCTTCAAAGCCTGGCTGACTCCTGCCTGGGGGGGGGAGGGGGAGGAAATCCTTTCTTGGGCGGTGATTAGCTGGCCCTGATTGTTACCCCTCTTTTCTTCATTTACTCTCCAGAGGACCGGTCGCCAGATTGTGTTCACTTTCATAGTTTCCTCCCATGTTGCCAACCACCATGTCAGGCTCCACAGAGAAGCCATTGCAATCCACATTAAGCAGGTGGACAATTCCAACAGGAAACCATGAAAACCATGAACACAATCTGGCTACCAGTATTTTTTTTTAAAAAAGAATCAGGACAGTAAATAAAGAGCAACACTCAGAAAACTGAGGAATTCCAGACAGGAAACAATCAGGGCCAGCTAACACCTCCCAACAAAGGATTTATTTTATGTGATGTGTTCAATAATGTTTAATATTTTATTAGGAGAGGGTCAACTTTGAAGTTGTATGCTGTTTTTTTTTAATCGAGGGCATTAAATTGTTGCCAACACTGTGAACCCTTTGGGGTCGAGACAGGAAACAATCAGGGCCAGCTAACACTTCCCAACAAAGGATTTATTTTATGTGATGTGTTCAATAATGTTTAATATTTTATTAGGAGAGGGTAAACTTTGATGTTGTATGCTTTTTTTTTTAATCAAGGGCATTAAATTGTTGCCAACACTGTGAACCCTTCGGGGTTGAGACAGGAAACAATCAGGGCCAGCTAACACCTCCCAACAAAGGATTTATTTTATGTGATGTATTCAATAATGTGTAACATTTTATTACAGGAGGATCAACTTTGATGTTGTATGCTGTTTTTTTTAAAATTGTTGCCAACATTGTGAACCCTTTGGGTTGAGAAGGGCGATATATACAGTAAATACTGAAAATAATAATATTAATAATTATTCTTCTGCCAAGGCAGAAAGCAGCTAGGCTTTGAACCTGCAAGGCTAGTCAATGCTAATCAAGGTGGCCAACTGCAGCCCAAGCAGTGAAGAGTTCTTTCTCCTACCCTAGACATCATTCCACAGATCTATAAACCCCACTTGCCTAGGGTTGTTGTATGTATGGCCATGTTCCAGAAGTATTATCTCCTGACGTTTCGCCCACATATATGGCAGGCATCCTCAGAGGTTGTGAGGTATGGAGAAACTAAGCAAGGAAGGTTTATATCTATCTGTGGAAAGTCCAGGGTGTGAGAAGAACTCTTTGTCAGTTGGAAGCCAGTGTGAATGTTGCAGTTAATCACCTTAATTAGCATTGGAAAGGTTCATCTCCTGGCTTTTCCTGCCTGGAACATGGCCATACAGCCCGGAATACATACAACAACCCTGTGATCCCGGCCATGAAAGCCTTCGACAACTCACTTGCCTAGTTTCCAACAGACCTCACAACCTCTGAGGGTGCCTGCCATAGATAAGGGGGAGAAACGTCAGGAGAGAATGCTACTGGGAAAAAAAATCTCCACACAACCACACAGCAGCCCGGAAAACTCACAGCAACCCAATATGGATGATGTATCTCTCTGTCTATCCCAAGTTGCTGTGAGACGGGGTCAAGTCCACCTCATCTGGGGTTGACATCAGGAGCAAAGGGCCTCCTGTTTGGAGCCCCAGGCCTTGGAAGGGAGGCTCCAAATGCAGGTGGACTGGGCTCCAGGGCAGTGGGCACAGCGTGGCTGGAACGCAGCTGCCTTCGCCCGTCCTTCCTTCCTTCCTTCCTTCCTCCCTCCCCATCCGCGGCTCTGCAACGTGCGTCATGCCTGCAGCTGGAAGAGACGAGCGCGGACCCGCTCTGCTTCTGCTTCTCCTGCTGCTCCTTCCCCGCGAGAAGCCCCGCATTCCCTTCCCTTCCTTCCTTGCCTCCCTCTCTCGCTCCGCTCCTTACTTGCCAATTTCCTCGTACAGCTGGTACTCGTCGGTGAAGCGGGTGCAGGTCACGGTGGTAGCCATCGCGGCGGCGGCTGCAACGCTCCGCAATGAGCCGCCAAGGCTCGGCTCGGGAAGGCGGGGCGGGACGAGGAGGAGGAGGAGGAGGTGGGAGAGGAGGAGGGGGCCGCGCTTCCAAGGCCCCGGGCACCGCGGGAGGAGGAAGGCAGGCAGGCAGGCAGGCAGGCAAGCGAGGACTCCCTCCGGCTCTCTGCAGAGGCGGGGAGGATCTCCCGGGGGTGGGAATCCGGCCCTCCTTCCTCCCTTTCTGCCTTCCTTCCTTGCCTTCGTTCCCACGTGCGACGCCCGGACCCGCCTTTCCCACCCCGGACGCCCAATCCACAGCCGCCGCCACGCCTCCCTCCTTCTCCCCCACGGAGCCTCCCTCACGAGGTCGTTGTCCGCAGCCTCGCCGTCCACGGAGCCTCCTCGCCACAACGGCCCGACCTCAGGCTGTTGGCTCTTAGGACTGGCGCGTGGACCAGGTCGTTGCCTCCCCAAACTACAACTCCCAGGGTTCCAAAGCATTCAGCCTTGTGTTGTCGAAGGCTGTCGTGGCTGGGATCACAGGGTAGTTAGGAGCCTCCGGTGGCCTAGGGCAGTGATGGGCAAGCTTTTGCGCTTGGTGTGTCAAAATTCACCAAAAAATCTAGCATGACTTGGGTGGTGTCTCACTTTGAGGGGAACCCCCCCCCCCTAATTTTGCAATATGTATAGCTTAAGTAACAAAATTGTATATCTATATACAGTAGAGCAGGGATCCCCAAACTTTTTAAACAGGGGGCCAGATCATTGTCCCTCAGACTGTTGGAGGGCCGGACTATAGTTTTTTTTTTAACCTATCCTATTCACACTGCACATACCTTATTTTGAGTAAAAAAAAAAAAACTGGAACAAATGCAGTCTCAGTGTTAATCATAATCATAATAAAATAATCAAGAAGGTTGGAAGAGACTCCTTGGGCCATTTAGTCCAACCCCCTTCTGCCTTTGTGCACCAAAAGCACAAGCAAAGCACCCCTGACAGATGGCCACACAGCCTCAATGTTGATAATAATAATAATAATAATAATAATAATAATAATAATAATAATAATAATAATACATCACACAGTCCTAAATGCTTTGGAAGTGTTTGAATTGTGATTTTGTGATACAAAATCCAGCTTATATATCTTGTTTGCTGTGTTATACTGTGTCTTTGTGTCAATAATAATAATAATAATAATAACAACAACAAAGAGGGTTGGGAGCGACCCCTTGGGACATCCAGTCCAACTCCCTTCTGCATTTGTACACCAAAAGCACTAGCAAAGCACCCCTTAATAATTAATTATTAATTAAATAATAATTAAAATACCATTATAAACAAGCCAAGCTTTGGAAGGCATGCACTCGGTGGAGGAGGAGGGAGCCACCGCTGTGCGGGCCGGATAAATTGCTTCGATGGGCCGCATGTGGCCCCCGGGCCGTAGTTTGGGGACCCCTGCAGTATAGTCTCACTTATCCAACATAAACAGGCCGGCAGAACGTAGGATAAGCGAATATGTTGGATAATAAGGAGGGATTAAGGAAAAACCTATTAAACATCAAATTAGGTTATGCTTTTACAAATTAAGCACCAAAACATCATGTAATACTAGAAATTGGACAGAAAAAGTAGTTCAATACACAGTAATGCTATGTAGAAATTGCTGTATTTAGGAACTTGGCACCAAAATATCACAATGTATTGAAAACATTGACTACAAAAAAGCGTTGGATAATCCAGAACGTTGGATAAGCAAGTGTTGGATAAGGGAGACTCTACTGTATATAAAAGGGTAATGAAATTTCGGCCTAGGACAAAACAACAAAACTACACATCCCAGAAACACTAAACTTGGCAGCACAACCCCTCATCCATGCCTCTACGTTCATACAACAAAAAGAAAAGAAAAATAAAGTCCTAAATAGAGGGAGAGGAAGAATTGTTTTTATGCAATTGCTGCCAGTTAGAAGGCTAAGCTCCAACTGGTCTCCTAGCAACCCACTCAGCCCAGGGGACAGGCAGAGTTAGGCCTCTTGCACATTGCCTATAAAATACAGATTATCTGATTTTAACTGGATTATATGGCAGTGTAGACTCAAGGCCCTTCCACACAGCTATATAACCCATTTATAATGGACTTAATGTAAGGTAAAACCTTTACCCTTTACCTTAACTACCACCAATTCCTCAATACCTACTTGCCTTCCGGAAAGCCTGCAAAACCTTGCTCTTCCGACAAGCTTTCAATGGGTGAAAAACTCAGGGCTATGTCTGTTTTTATTGTTGTTTTTATTGTTATTTTAAAGCTAAGTGTATTGTTTTAATTTATTTCTGTAAACCGCTCCGAGCCAAACTGGGAGTAGCGGTATCCAAGTCTAATAAATAAATAAATATTTTTATTTCCCATACCACCATACTTTGCCACAGCAACGCGTGGCTGGGCACAGCTAGTTGTAATATATAACTGTATTTAATAAATCAAAAACTATTTACTACCCTTATTTCCATGTACAACGATCTATGGTACCTCTTGCAGTTTCCACGCTGATTTCTTTCTATTCTAGTTTCAATATAGTAATGAATAATGAATAATATAATAGTAATAATATGATAATATACTACAATAATAATAGAATGATATAATATATGGACAGGTTGCTTACCTGTAACCATGTTTCTTCGAGTGTACTCTGTGAATTCACACTAATGGAGAGGCTGCGCCTGCGCAGGTCCCAACGGAAACTCTTCCCAAGCTGAAGTTTAAATTTTGGCGGTAGCCACGCCCCTCCGTCCCCGGAGGGCATATAAGGCAGCCCTCGGCGTCTCCTCCTCAGTTCCTACGCCGCTAAGGCAACGAGAAAGGAAGAGGGTTTGCCAGAGGGGAAGGAAGGGCGGGCTTGTGTGAATTCACAGAGTACACTCGAAGAAACATGGTTACAGGTAAGCAACCTGTCCTTTTTCTTCGTGTACTCTGTGAATGCACACTAATGGAGACTAGCAAGCTTAAGTCTCGGAGGCGGGCTAAGCAAACCCTGACAACGAGAAACTGTCCAAACATATGTTTATTAGACATGAAAAACATGAAAAAACATGAAAAAACCATGGTCCGAGGACCCAATAAGGTATTGCATCAATACACACCAAATACCGAGAACAGTCCGGTAAGGCATGATATAACCCTTGTAAGAGCACATGTGTAGGCAGGAACATCATTCTCCAGGGAGAAGGCAGTAGCAAATAAGGCACAAACTGTCAGAGAACAGTGCAAACATGTACCGAACAGGAGAAACAATAAAGAGAGTCACATGAGAAAAAGGTAGCCACAGAGAAGTCATAAGAGCAGAAGGTTTAGGACAAGCATGAAGATAAAACTGCTCTAGCAAAGGCTGAGTCCTTCAAAGTCCTTTGGTCTACCCTATAGTGAGACACGAATGTAAGGGGGTTGGACCAGATTGCTGCCCTGCAAATAGAGTCCAGTGGAATGCCTCTTAGAAAGGCAGTCGACGTGGAGAGACCTCTCGTCGAACGCGGGGGAACCGACGGGGGGGGAGGTCGTTTGGCTAGTTCATAGGCCAGTTCAATGGCCTGGGCAATCCAATGGGACAGTCTCTGTGAAGAAATGGGATTGCCCAGTTTATCCGGAGCATGGGCCACAAAAAGTTTTGGGGTCTTTCGAATGTCCTTAGTACGGTCCCGGTAGAAAAGAAGTGCTCTACGCACATCAAGGAGGTGCAGTCTCCGCTCAAGGGAAGACGAGGGGTCCGGGAAGAAGGCGGGAAGGACAATGTCCTGGTTAAGGTGAAAGGCCGAGACCACCTTGGGGAGGAAGGTGATGTCCGGACGGAGAACGGCGCGGTCGTGATGAAAACGGAGGTAGGGTTCATCAACCCGAAGGGCCGCCAGCTCCGAGGGTCTGCGCGCTGAGGTTATGGCCACCAAGAAGGCAACTTTCCAAGAAAGGAGACGTAGGTCGGTCGAGGCCAAAGGTTCGAAAGGAGAAGCAGTGAGCTGGGAAAGGACAAGCTCGAGGTTCCACCCTGGGGTAGGAGGTTGGGCCGGTGGGCAGATGTTGTTGTATCCTTTCAAGAAGGTCTTGACGAGGTGATCGGAGAACAATGATGGTCTACCATGTTGTTGAAAGCACCAGGATAGAGCGGCCAGGTAAGATTTCATAGAGGCAAGAGAAAGTTTTTGTTCTGCTAGAGACATAAGGAAGTCCAGCACAATCGGTACCGAGGTTGGGAAAGCAGTGATTCCTCGGGAGCGAAGAAAGGAACGAAAGCGAGAGACTTTATAAGTGTAGGCCCTGGTTGTAGCCGGCTTGTGAGCTGCGCGGAGGACCTCTTGTAAGTTCTGCGGGAGGGAGGTCAGGCGAGAATCCTCCAAGCAGTGAGATGTAGAGAGGGGAGATCCGGATGCAGAATCTGGCCGTTTTCTCTGGATAAGAGGTGTGGTAGGAGAGGTAGAGTGAAGAAGGTCGCCTTGGAAAGACGAAGAAGAGCCGGGAACCACGGCTGACGAGGCCAGGCTGGCGCTATCAGGATCGCCGACATCGGTACCGACCGGAGTTTCTGCAGGACCTTCGGTATCAGAGGAAAGGGCGGAAAGAGATAGATCGGTTCCGCCGACCAGTCCAGAAGGAAGGCGTCTCCCAGGCAGCCTGGAGAGGAGGACGGGAGAAGTCTTGCCCCGTACCGAGGCAGCTGAGCGTTCTGGGGAGAAGCGAAGAGGTCTAGGGTGGGGAAACCCCATTTGAGAAAGAGAGAAAGAAGAGTCTCGGGGTCGAGCATCCACTCGTGGGAGGAAGTCGTCATTCTGCTGAGGGCGTCTGCCAAGTTGTTCTGGATCCCGGGAAGGTGAGTCGCCGAGATTTGGATGCTGCGGGCTATGCACCAATGCCACAGCTGGGAGGAGAGAAGCATCAGCTTCCTTGAGCCCGTGCCGCCCTGTTTGTTGATGTAGAATACTGCTACTGTGTTGTCTGACTGTACGAGGACAGATCTTTGGGAGATCAGGCGGGAGAAGGCTTTCAGAGCCTTGAAGATAGCAAGGAGTTCGAGAAAGTTTATGTGATTGGCCTTTTCGGAGGGAGACCAGAGGCCTCGAACAGTGAGGCCCTTCATGTGGGCTCCCCAGCCGAAATTGGATGAGTCTGTGGTTATGGTGATCGAGGGAGGAACCGAGTGGAACGGAAGACCCCTGCAGACGTTGGAGAGGGACTTCCACCAGAGAAGCGACCGACGAACATGAGGCGGGACCGAGAGAAACCTCGAGTTGGGGTGGCGAAATGGCTTGAAAACATCTATGAACCACCTCTGCAGGGACCGGAGACGGAGCCTGGCGAACGGGGTCGTGAGGACTGTGGAGGCCATGTGGCCCAGCAGTATTTGGATGGATCGAGCCCGAACCCTTCGGTGGGTCTCGCAGAAGATGATTTGATGACGGAGAGCTAGAAACCTGTCGAGCGGGAGCGAGACAGTCTGAGCGATTGAGTCGAACAGGGCGCCGATGAAGCGGATTTTGTTCGACGGGTTGAGGTGAGATTTGTCGTGGTTTAGCTGGAGACCGAGAGAATTTAGAAGAGAGAGGGTGTAGTCGACGTGACGACGGAGTAGGACAGGGTCGGATTCGACCAGAAGCCAGTCGTCTAGATAGGGAAAAACTGTGATCCCCTGGAGCCGGAGGTGGGCAGCCACGACAGCGACGACTTTGGTAAAGACCCTTGGGGCGGTAGCGAGGCCAAAGGGTAAAACGGTGAACTGGTAGGTTTGGTCGAGGACCTTGAAAGAGAGGAAGCGCCTGTGGTTTTCTCGAATCGCCACGTGGAAATAGGCGTCTCGGAGGTCTATAGACACGAAGTAGTCTCCGCGGTGAAGCATCGGGAGGATGGAGGCGATGGAGACCATCCTGAACTTGGTTGGGCGTATGAAGACATTGAGCATGCGTAAGTCTAGAATTGGGCGGAGGCCCCCACCCCTCTTCGGGACCGTAAAGTACCTGGAGAAGAAGCTTTGAGGGTCCTGTGCCGATGGAGAAGGCCGAATAGCCCCTTTGGCGAGGAGGGTGTCGACCTCTGCGAGAATTTCTTGAGAGGGGTTGGAGAGAAGGACCTGACCGGTGGGAGGGAGTTCCTCGAATTCTAAGGCATAGCCTTCTTGGACAATTTTTAGAACCCAGGCATCTGAAGTAATAGATTTCCACCGGTGAAAGAAGGGAGCCAGGCGGTCTATAAAGAGACCATGAGGTTGATTTGGTGGAGGAGAGGGGTGCGGAGGAATGAGAACGACATCGGTACCGGAGAAAGAGTCTTTGGAAGGAGAGATGGCGTCAGGAACGCCGGATAGGTTGACCAGCGGTGGGGGTGACCCGGCCGCGTTGTCTTTGAGGTTGTGCGGCCCGACGGGGCTGTTGGCGATTTTGGTTGTTCGATACCGAGGGACGTCTGAAAGATTGCTGGCGGTAAGAAGGAGGCGGGAAGCGTCGAAAGCGTTGAGGAAACCACTTGGTGCGGTGAGCCTGGGGTTGATCGCCGCATTTAGTGGCTAGAACTTTAAAGTCATGGTTGGTTTTAAGCTTGTCGTCGGTGCCAGCGTTAAAGAGGCCCATGGCGTTGAAGGGGAGGTCCTCGATGACCTGCCTCGAGGAAGAAGATAAGCCGGAAGATCTCAGCCAGGCGTGGCGGCGAATGGCAATGGCGTGGGCGATCATCTTGCCGGCCGTGTCGCCCGTATGCTTAGCCATCTGGATTTGATGATGCGCTAACGAATCGGCCTCTTGCTGGAGGGTGGACATGACCGACCGGTCTTCGTCGGACAACTTTGCGAAGAAGGGCTGAGCTTTTTCCCAGAGGATCTGCTGGTATGCCCCCATACAGGCCCCATAGTTCGCCATTCTACAAAGTAGAAGGGCTCCGGAGTAGAGCTTTCTGCCGACCGCGTCGAACCTCTTACCCTCTCTGTCTGCAGGGGTAGTGGATTCACGACCGGAGGACTGAGAAGCTTTAACGACCATGGAATTCGGGTCGGGGTGGTGTTTAAGCCATTCTAAGGTGTCGTCATCCGTACGATACCAAGACTCGATTCTCTTCGAGGTAGGAGGGATCGAGGAGGGGGTCTTCCACGAAGATTGGATAACATCGAGGAGATAAGGTAAGAACGGCAACAGCGTGGCTGGAGGGGCCTGGGCTTGGACCCGTTTGAAAACCGGGTCAGTTACTGCTTTGGAAGTCTGTTTAATTTCTAGACCCAGGGCATCAGCCATTCTAATCATTTGTTCGGAGAAAGCACGAATGTTGTCGGTAGGCGAAGGAGGATCCACCTCATAGGCGTCATGGGGAGGAGAGAGATCAAGGCCTAAGGATACCACCGAGGCCGAGAGAGCAGAATCCGGGCGATCAATCTCTATCTCATCGTCCCCAGCCCCTTGAGGGGACTGGGGGGGAGATGACAACACAGTCTCTGGTGGCGGCACCGCCTCAAGAGCAGGAGCTATCTGCCGCCGAGTTTCTTTGGAGGCCGAAGCCTGGACCGCTCGAGCCAGGCGAGTGGTTTGTCTACCCCGTTCCGGTGTCGAGGTCGGGGGAAAAAGCTGCTGACGAGATGAACGATGAGAAGCAGCAGGTCGAGGAGATGGGACCCTGACCACTGTCTGAGTGGAGTGGTGGGGTGAGTCCTGTAACTCGCCGTCCGAGAGTTGGTGAGGAGAAGGCTGGCGAGGTCGCTGAGCGGGAGCGATCGGAGAAGACCTTCTAGAAGAAGTTGCCGAAGAAAGGACATCCATCTTGGAGGAGGCAGAAGAGGAAGAGCGTTGGGTTGCCCTCTTCTTAGCGAGCGGTTGTTTTGATGGAACCCTCAGGGATTTACCCGGTGTGGGAGGGATCATTGCTGAGTCGGATTGGGTCCGACGAGCTTCCTCATGGGCCCTTTTAAAGGCGATCTTCATCGCGGAGGTAGACGGAGGAGCCCCGAGCTGGGATCGAGCCGAGGAAACGGAAGCTACCGAGCTCGACGTCGAGGAAGGACCGACCCGACCAGAACGTGTCGACACCGTGGCCGTGGTGAGAGTGCACGGTGGTTTAGCGGCCTTGGACGACCTGGAGGCTCTGGACGCCTTAGACGAGACCGAAGGGGCTTTAGCCGCTGAAGACGACATCGATTCCGGATTAAGCGGCGACTTCGTGCCCGAAGTCGACGGAGCGGGTTCAGGGGCGAGCGATTTTTCGTAGAGCGCCGCTCTAAGCCTCACGGCTCTATTTTTTCGAGCCTGAGCCGTTAGGGCCAGGCAGAAACGGCAGGTACCGACGACATGTGCTTCTCCGAGGCAGTAGAGGCACTTGGCGTGGCCGTCGGAATCAGGAATTTTAGCGGCACACTGAGTGCAGCGCTTGAAGCGAGTCGTAGACATGAGAATCCGAAGTGAACCTTGCGGCGGAAAAAAAGGAACTGAGGAGGAGACGCCGAGGGCTGCCTTATATGCCCTCCGGGGACGGAGGGGCGTGGCTACCGCCAAAATTTAAACTTCAGCTTGGGAAGAGTTTCCGTTGGGACCTGCGCAGGCGCAGCCTCTCCATTAGTGTGCATTCACAGAGTACACGAAGAAAATATATATATATATATATATATATATATATATATATATATATATATATACACACACACACACACACACACACACACACACACACACTGTATATATATACATATGTAATGTGCATAATTCCCATGGAGTAAACAACAAAACCACTGGACCAAATCACATCAAATTTGGCCACAAAAGACATAGTCAGCCAATCAATTTGCAGGCGGCAGCGTGTTAGCAAAAATGGCTAGGCGTGTCAGTGCTGACACGCATGTCATAGGTTGGCCATCACTGGCATAGGGGATAAAAGCCTTGTGACTTGAAGGTTGGGTTGCTGACCTGAAGGCTGCCAGGTTCGAATCCCACCCAGGGAGAGCGCGGTTGAGCTCCCTCTATCAGCTCCATGCGGGGACATGAGAGAAGCCTCCCACAAGGATGGTAAAACATCAAAACATCCAGGCGTCCCCTGGGCAACGTCCTTGCAGACGGTCAATTCTCTCACTCCAGAAGCAACTCCGGTTGCTCCTGACACGAAAAAGAAAGAAAAAAAACAGGGTTGTTGTATGTCTTTCAGGCTGTGTGGCCATGTTCCAGAAATATTCTCTCCTGACGTTTCGCCCACATCTATGGCAGGCATCCTCAGAGGTTGTGAGGTCTGTTGGAAACTAAGCACATGTGGTTTATAGGTAAAGGTAAAGTTTCCCCTGACGTTAAGTCCAGTTGTGTCTGACTCTGCGGGTTGGTGCTCATCTCCATTTCTAAGCCGAAGAGCCAGCGTTGTCCGTAGACACCTCCAAGATCATGTGGCCAGCATGACTGCATGGAGCACTGTTACCTTCCCCACCAGAGCGGTACCTATTAATCTACTCACATTTGCATGTTTTCAAACTGCTAGGTTGGCAGAAGCTGGAGCTAACAGCGGGCGCTCACTCCGCTCCCCAAATTTGAACCTGGGACCTTTTCGGTCTGCAAGTTCAACAGCTCAGCACTTTAACACACTGAGCCACCGGAGGCTCCGTGTGGTTTATATATCTGTGGAATAATGTCATGAGTGGTAGGAAGAACTCTCGTCTTTCTTGATGAACCAACCTGAACACAGCATATTATTTGAGAACACAGACATGCTGGACCACTCTAATAACCACCATGTCAGACTATACAGAGAAGACTTTGAAATCCACAAGCATGTGGACAATTTCAACAGAAAGGCAGAAACCATGAAAAAGAAGAAAATCTGTATTGAGAAACTCTACAATCAGGACAGTAAATAAAGAGCAACTCTCAGAAGACAGGGGAATTCCAGACAGGAAACAATCATGGCCAGCTAACACCTCTCAACAAAGGATTCCCCCAGGCAGGAAGCAGCCATACCTTGAAGCTGCAGGGCTATTCAGCAATAATCAAGGTGATCAATTACAACATTCACACTTGCCTCAAACAGACAATAGTTCTTTCTCCCAACCTGGACATTGCACAGATATATATACACTCCACTTGCCTCATTTCCAACAAACATTGAGGATGCCAGCCACAGGTGCAGGCAAAACATCAGGAGGGAATACTACTGGAACATGGCCATACAGCCCAGACAACTCACAGCAACCCAACCTTGTGACAGCTTTGCCTTCGGGTTTCCGTAAGTTGGGTTGCTGTGAGTTGTCTGGGCTGTATGGCTATGTTCCAGAAGCATTCTCTTCTGATGTTTCTCCCACATCTATGGCAGCCATCCTCAGAGGTTGTGAGGTCTGCATTATATACACAGCAACCCATTATTGCCTTTGTGTTGAAGGCTTTCTTTCAAGGCCAGAATAACTGGGGTGTTGTGTGGTTTCTGCGCTGTTCCACCTGCATCTGTGGTTGGCATCTTCAGAGGATCTGAATGATTGTTTTTAAATTATTTATGTGTTTTAGCAATGCTGTAACCTACCTCAAGGTGGGTAAGAAATAAAACTTTCATCATTATTATTGTCTGATGGTGTTAAAGCACATCTCCATCCTGGACATTCCACAGGTATATACTGTATTTGCTTTACCACCAATAGATCTTCTGAAGGAGAAATAAGGCCATACAACCACACAACCCATTACTGCCTTTTCTTGTGAGTCATGTCCCCTCATGATATGAGGTGAATCACACTTATATCATCTTGACTTTTAGGGGGAATTCAGGTCGGATTTGGTTTAGGCCCACTTAATTGTCCTTTTAGCAACCTGTGGAACCTACAGATCTTGTTTCCAGCACCCCATTTCAAATTAGTTTTTGTCCATTCAGCTTTTTTCACTGTCCGGTTTTTACAATGGCAAGTCCTTCTGATGTATTGATTGCAATTTCCATTCTGAATGAGACATCTCTATTTATTTCTGTCTTCCTCCTCTACTTTAAGATTGTTATTTTTGTTTTCCTAATTCAACCAATATTTAAACCCACATTTTCCACTTTCTTTAGTTTCTTCAGTAGTCACTCCAAGCCTTTGCTCTTTGCTGCTAGTAGTATCGTGTCATCTGCATAGCATGCATTGTTGACGTTTCCATTTCCTTTTTATTGGCCCTTGGTCATGTAATGTCAGTTCCTGCTGGGTGCAGACCAAACTCCTGGTTTAAATTTTCCTTTATCAGATATTTTGTTTTCGTTGTCATCTTGTTCCTACAAATCCCAGGATTCCATATCACTGAACTGAGGCAGTTAAAGTGGTGTCGAACTGCTTTAATTCTAACAGTGTAGATGCACCCAGTCATCAAATCATATGGAAGGAGCCTCACAGGTCATGAGTCCAACCTGCTCTTATCATCCTTGAACCTGTTCCAACTTGTCTATATCCCTTAAAATAAAGTGCCCAGAATAGAATAGAATATTCTAAATGAGGGCCAACCAGAACAAAATATTGTGCGACTATTACTTTAATGCTGGCTAAAATATCATGTACCTTTTTTGTTGCATCCTCACACAGCTGGCTTATGTTCAACTTATGATCAGCAATACTCTCAAGATCCTTTTCATCCAATACTGGTGCATTTGGATTTTATGGCCTAGAAGTAGAATTATGCATTTCTCTTTCATTTCATTTTCATAATTTCTTCCCAATGTTCTAGTGCATTGAGACGTCATTCCAGGAATGTCTGGGAGTTTTTAAAAAGCAAGCACACCAAAATGATGGTTGTTAATCTCCCTCATATTGCTGTTCCAGTTTTCTTCAGATTTGTTTACCTTCAAGAGGTAGTTTGCTTTCTAGAATAGCAATTAAAACTGTAGGAAGTACACTCTTAACCACAGCTGAACCCCTTCCACGTAAATGTAGAGGAGTACATTGCAAGGTACTCAGTACTTTATGAAGCCTGACATCCATAAGCCATAGTGCAGGACATTGGCCAAAAAATGCTACATGGTTTTAAAAGATCATTTACTCAATGCCATGGTGATGGCTGTGGTTTTCTATAAAGGATCAAAAGAATAATGGGATGCCTCCTTGACTAATTCTGTGTGTCTATTTTGACAAAGTGACAGCTTCCCAACTATTTTTCCAAAACCCACTTCCCTGGCACTGTCCTCCTGTCACTTCCAAAGTAAGAGTCAACTAACAGCACAGCTTCCTTCTCTATGTAGAGTGGGAAGCACTTTGTACTTTGTCATGGCCAATCTCGGAAACTTCATGTTCCTCTGACAGCTTATTTGAACATGGTTGTCTACTCTAACCAAGACTTTCTTATAGCACAGACTGGTCCACAAGTGAACTAAAGAAATATGCTCCAAGAGCCAATTTTTCTGGACAACCCATTTGTGCAACATAGTCAAATCATATACTTTAAACAAATCCTGATGCATTTGAGCCTTAAAGAAACATTGGCAAGTGGCCCTGCCATCGTCTTGGATATAACTTGAGAACCTAACATAGAGTTAGTGCCAGGTAGGATAAAGAAGCTAGGAAAGAAAGGAGCAATGTAGCTGCCAAGGAAAAGGTTCTGGTGTCTGATTTTTGCTGATGGAGCCCCTTGATGAGCGGCTGAGGTGACATTGTCTAAGAGGCAGAGGGGCATTAAATTGTGGGTGTAATGTCTCTACGTTCAATTAAGCTGTCAAGGAAAAGTCACTGGAGCCCATCCCCTTGGACCTTTCATAAGCAGCAGAAGGCGTGATGGGGATAGAAGGGAGCTCAGGGAGTCTCAGCATCCACCCAAGCCCAAGACAACGACACCCTCCAAACCAGAGCAAGCCGTGTTCCCTCCCGCTCCCCCTTAGCATCCCTGCCAATGGCTGCCGGGTGCCGCTGTTGCCATGGGCACCGTGGGCGTTTGTGGGGGCTGCATGTTGCTGACAGATATTTTTGTTCTCACCAGAAAAGAACGATGATCACTTGGTTTCTGGGGAGGTAACAGTGCAGCTGGGTTTAGCCAGATTAGTGCAGAAGGAACAAAGGCATTACATGAAAAATAATGCACTCACCCTCACCCCACCCCATTTTTCCGAATGGAAGTAGTCAACCTACAGGAAAAGAGATTCCACTGGAACGTTAGGAAGAACTTCCTGAAAGAGCTGTCCAACAGTGGAATACATTGCCTCACAGTGTGGAGGAGTCTCCTTCTTTGGAGGTTTTTTGAACAGAGGCCAACTGGTCATCTGTTAAAAGTGCTTTGTGTATAAGGTTGGTCTGATCCAGGAAGGTTTTTCTTACCTACCAATCTCTTTCTCCACATCACTAATGGGGACCAAATATGGCCAATGAGGATGGGATGCTGAGCAGCAGGGAATGGAGAATCCTGAAAAGTGGGCAATCCACCACAACCTTTTTATTAAAGGCTCCAACCTATCTTGTTTTAAGAAGCCATCACACTGTAACTTTGATTGAGAACAGAGTTTGAAGTGGAAGCTTTGCCTTAGTGAGATTTGTATAGTATATCAGCTGCTAAGATATCAACAAGAGGTCCTTAGATATAGATATCCATTGGTCCTTAGATATAAAAATGCACCTTCTCCCACCAGAAAGTACACGCATCACTGTAGGGCAAGGAAGAATGCAAAGGGCACAGTGAGCTTTCCAAGGATTAGCAGGAAGGGCAGACCTTCGAAACATGAAATAGACGGACAAGTGTATGTCCTGGAGAGGAGGCAGTAATGCTGCTCTTCCAGCTTGACAACAATGTTGAGGAATGGCCACTTCTTCTGCAACTCAGTGGCAGAACACATGCTTTACCTGAAGAAGGCCCCAGGTTCAGACTGCAGTATCTACTGTTTAAAAGGATAGGGCAGTACACAACGAAAAAAACCTTCTCCATGAATCCCATGGAAAACTCCTGTTGGTCAGTGTAGACAATATGCAGTGTAGACAAAGCAAATGTTTGAAGCAGCACAAAAGCAGCTCTTAAATTCAAAGCTCCAGGGTGGGATCTCTTGTCACAAAGCAGAATTTGTGTATGAGAGTAAGCGAGAGAGAATGAGACAGAGGAATTCAACTAGCTTGCCTCATCTTTGAACTTTCTGAGGCACTCTGTTCAACAGATCACTTTGAACTTGTATAGCCTGCAAAACTGAACAAATGCTGGCCCTTTAATAAAGGATTGAATGCTATTTTTTCTTAAAGTGCTACGGCAAAAGCACTAAACCGAATAACTACAGAGCTGAAAATTATAGGTTGCTCCTCATCTCTTTCTCTCTTTCAAACACACACACACACACACAAACAATTCAAAACCTTTTTATTATCATTGTAAGCAGATACAATGCCAGTTCTAGATCACTGTTTTTAGCTCTCTCTGACAACCTCAGTCCTGTCCTATTCCAAGTGCAATGTGTAGCTTGTTATTGTAAATAACCAAAATGGAACAGAGTAGCATTAGTAACAGCTGAAAAGATCATCCATTTCACAAAGGAGAAGATGAGCTGAGAAGGAAACATTTAAGTACTTAGTCCAAGCCTATACAATTCCTGGCTTACTCAGACATGACAAAGTACTTAGCAAACCTGCACCCCATTCACCCAACTTAGATTTAGGTTAATCAAGTCCCTAAATAACTACCACATAGAACTGAAGGGCAGTGTTTGTCTTGGAGACTCACAAACATAGCAGATTTGTCCAGACATACATGGCTTAAAAGCAGTGTCACAAATTAACTGAGAAGTGATACAAGACAAGTAGGACCAGCAAAAGGCGCGTGCTGGGTGCACATTGAAGAGAATTATTCTGGGAACAGTCTGATCCAAACAAACAAAAAAGTCTGCGTCCCACAGCTTTGTATCAATACAAGGCTTGACAAACTGGCTCAACACAAGGGTTGACCTGGACATTATGCATTGAAAGCAAGCTGCATCTTTTCATATGTAATCACTTCTGCGGACTGATTTCGATTGCTGGGTCTAACTGTCCAGATTTTATTTTTTCTTTTGTTGATTTAAATAAAAATAATATGACAAGAATGATGAGCTCTTTGAACTTAATTCTGGAGAAAGGCAACATGCTAGCTTCACCCAAGAAAAATTTCAGTAGCTATTGACATTGAGGTTCTTCAGCACATCCTTTCCCACCTTTGCTTCGGTACAATGCATGGCTCCTGCTGGTATTCTGGGGAAAGTGTCACCCATTTTTTCCTAGGATTTAACACAGTTTAAACCTGCTGTACATAACTGCTAAAGTGATCTGATGTACCTTGTCCTTCCTTGCCTTTTCTACTAAAATGGAAAAACGTTGGGACAAGACATATTGAATGAAGCAACGCTCTTTAATTCCTAAAGTTGAAGGTGGGATGCCTATAGGAAGGCTTCCATGAGGATCTTCCTGCCTGGAGAGTTCTCAAAGCCATCTTCCCAGCTATACTCAGAGTCCATGAGAGTTGCAGGGTGCTCAATTCCTACAGAAGCCAAAACCCAGTTGGCTGCAGTTTGATGCTCACAAACATATTCCTAAGATTTAGGGTCACATTCAACAACAGAAAGCTGAAAGGGAGGGAGGCTGACATACAAATGTGTTACAAAGCCAAAGGGGAGCTAAAGTCTTGCCAAGTCCAACTAAACTCTTCACAGCAAGTGAGCTGCTAGAGAACCACCCACAGTTCCTTAGACAAACCTTACAACCCTTGCCTAGTTGATTTGTAGGTGCTTTAGAAACAATAAATTATTATTTAAAAAGGAGGCATGCTGATCAGTAGCTCAACCCTGTTGCCCCCTGCTTGCCTTCTTTTGAGGAGAACCATTAGCTGCCTTTCCTCTCCTTCTTACACACCAGAATAATGAAACATTGCTGCTGTGTGTGTGTTTTTTTAGGGTCAAGATGTAGAGAGAAAGCAGATCACTTCAAAACGTGATGTTTGGGACGTGGGCTACAACAAGCATGAAATAACCTGTTCAAAAGACAAAGTGTCATGATGCGGAACCAATGAGAACCAACAGTATCTTGGCAGGGACTGGCAACGATGTCAGGTGCTTCTCTCTCTGCTTACTTTTACTCCTAAAGAAAAAAAAGACACGCAAGAGCATCCTCTAAAAGCAGATACTCAAATCGCACTCCCTTTTCTGCCCTCCCAACAGCCAATAGCATGGGTTGGAGTGTGTGAGAAAACACAAAACAGAACAATTGCTCCCTGCCAAGATTGGCTATCACTTGCATTTTACATGTTGTCTCTTCTGAATGGCCTTCTCAGTGCTAGGACATTTCTCAGAATTCACCCCCTGGCCCTTTACTCTTCACAACCAATCTAATGAAGTATATACAATATCAGTATTGCAATATTTAATTTATTCAAGGAAGAGTAAAGAAGAAATAAATTATATGCCTCAAAAATGAAGCTAAGCAGATGATGACAGGATGAGCCTGCTATGAAAACAGTCAAAGCTAAAAATACAAACACCATTGAGATGCATAACTATTTCTACCAGAGTCTGAATCCAAATGACTCAGGCCAGGTGCAGATGACACCTATAAGTTAACTTTTGCTGAAAGGCAGCAAGCTTCCTAGTACTGTAGAACCCAACTGCTAATTTCTACTGCCTTCATTTTTTAAATGGCAGTCAGATATAAGCCATCTTATCTTGCCTATTGATCTGTCATGACCACATTTCTTTAAAACTCACAATGGCAGGAGATATCGGACTAAAACCTCTTCTAGCCATCCATTGTCAAGCTTGTTTCCCACTTCTTTGAAAATGCAAGGGTTTCCACATTTACTTATTCAAAAGTCAAGAGGATTTATCTACAATTTGCCCCATTTTTGGCACTGAATAGCTGATGCAGCAATCTGGAAACATCCAACTGTTTACAAATGTCTGACGGCAAAGCACACCTATTGAAAGGCCTTCTTAATTAAACTCAAGCTGTGTCTAAGCTGTTCTTGAACATCTGACTTTAGTTCCAGTTTTTATTAAATATGCCACAACCATTTTCCTTATTTGTCAATCACAACCAAGTCGCTTTAAAATACTATTTACCAAGAGATCACGGATGAAACTAACAAAGCTTGAAGATATACATGCCATAGGCTAGCAGTTGGCAAATTGTGGCCCTTCAGATTTTTGGAGCCTACCATTCCTATGTGCCCTAGCCAGTACACTGAAGGGTGATGGAAACTTCAGTCCAACACTTGGAGGGTCAGGTGCTGCCCTTCCTGCCCTAGAATAATCTTGAAAACTGCTCTTGACATTTCCAAACATATTTCTCCTTAATCTGCTTGAGGTTGTCTGCTGATGTTAGAATAAGCAGAAATAGGTGTATTCAAATCAAATGGTGCACCAAGGGAAAAAGTCAACAATCTGAAGCCACTGTCTGGTGATTTCTTTTGGCATGGTAACACTTCATTTGAATACTTACACAAAGAGTAAGATTAGAGCTTCCTTCCTCTTGCAAAAAACATGATTATGTGGAAGAGTTTAAACCCCACTCTTTGTCTCCTGACACACACTGACTCTAAAGAAAAGGCCCTCATAGCAGGAAAATTATCCATGTTGACTTTTTCAGCTCAAGCACTGCCATCAATTGGCTGCCCAAATCTACATTTACTACATGCATTAAGAGGCAAACCAGATTCCAAAGGAAATGTGTGAATGCCTTTCACCTACCTGCTGCTTTTTTCTTTTATCTTTGTGTAGTCACAGAAGAGGAGGGCAATCAGACCTGTGACATGGCACCCTACCCAGTAAAAATAAAATAGTAACTGCAATGAATGGCTTCTTTTCTTCTGGGGCAAACAGTGGATAAGGGGAGGAGAGAGCACAGCACAGAAGGGGCAGGTGGCTGCACATCTGTAACCCATTATCCGGCTGGGCCCTCACTTGCTAATTTTTTAAAGTCTGATAAACGTGAAACACATGTGATAGGGAGATAAAAAGATGTGCAACTTCAGAAGCTTTGCGACAGTGGAACTGAATAGAATCTATAGAGATTGGGACAGAGCTGCATATCTGTAAGTCATCCAGCAACAGAAATCAGGAGAAAGTACTCTGGCTTTACACTTGAAAAAAATCCTATGCTTGTGCTTTACACACTATAGCTATTTCAAGTGTCACCTTCTGTTCTGTGTTTTACTATTCCTTTTAGCCTGCAACATTTATCTTCCGCTCTGGGGGCCTCAAGGGCCAAATCTAACAATTTAGATGCTGCCAAAATGACACCAAATGCAGATTGTGGCTGTATAAATAAGGTGGAGCTGCCCAGTGCCATTAATGTAGTAGTTTGCCTAAAGATGGGATGGGGGCGGGAGAGGAGCCACCTTCACATAATGAACAAGCAAATGAAGCTGCCACCATTTTCACCCAACTGCATCTGTTTCTGAAATCTGGTGAGGGAAGAAGAAAGCTGCCTCCAACCTACCTCCCTGCAACAGCAATTGAATCCATTAACAAGAGAGAAGAGGAAACACTACCAGCAGCCACCGGTTGCCTTGGTGACACAGTACGTAATGCTGCTTGCGCTAGGTTTCCCCCACATACATATCAAATGCACCAAGCCAGTGCTGGAAGAAGGGATGGACCCACCCTCCCTGCTCGCATGACGTCTCCCCTTCTCAGCCCCCCCTCCAGAAAAAAACAAAACTCACACTCTGGCCATTTAAACAGTCTCTCATTTTACAAAACGAGCCCATAGAACATCGGCGGGACCAAGGGGCTCCTTGGCGTGGAGAAAGCGGAAGGAGTTGAGCTGTGGCTTGATTTCACCCTTGGCTCCCAAACACGGAGGTGATTCTCTCCCCTTCGTGGCCATCATCAAAAGTGCACGGCCCCAGGAGAGATATTGAACATGGAGGGATCAAATTTCTGGCCTCGGAAGGGAGACCCCTCAGCATCCCAGCCCTTCTTGAGCATCTCATGGACTTTCTGAAAGGACAAGACAGTCAGGTTAGGGTCCTGTGGTATAAAGAGGCCCGCAGCTGGATTAGTTCTAAGACTGTTATGCCAGTTAACTAACCTCAACAAAATACTGCTAAACAAACACAGCTAAATGTAATCAAAATATTCAATGAAGCAAAGAATCACAGATATTGCATTTGGATGTCACCTTGGTTTATCACAACAAGAATAACCCTAGCATCTGGGTCCTATATTATCAGTCTTTCAAGTGTTACTGGAATAGAGCTCCCAGCATTTATTTATTTATTTATTTAACAGCATTTATATTCCGCCCTTCTCACCCCAAAGGGGACTCAGGGAAGATCACACAACATATACATGGCAAATATTCAATGCTGTTAAGACATACACGACAGAGGTATTATGTTGCCATTTTTCCAACTTCAGCGTCTTGGTTGTGCTCGATTCCGGCCACAGGGAGTTGCTGTCACTCCAACCACTATGACGATGAGCCCTTGATCACAAACTTTTCCTCCTGTTCTTTTGATTGCCGGCATTTCTGGTATTTCCTTTTATGGTGCTGTAAAATACCTTCCCGCTTAAGCAGTGCCTAATTTCTCTATTCACAGCTCACAGGTGTTTTTGAACTGCTTGGGTGGACAGTGAGCTGGGCTGAAGGTCAAGTGCTCACCTTGACCCAGGCTTGAACTGTCAACCTTTCGCTCAGTAGAAATCTACTACTGCTGGTGATTAGCCAGCTGTGCTAAAACCCAGCCCCTGTGCTCTCTGCTTTGACATTCCAACAGGAAGAGTGGCCCCTCTCCAGGTGCTGTCCCCAATCCTATGTTGGCAGCCACAACATTAGGAGCCCCTGGTGGCACAATGGGTTAAATCCTTGTGCCAGCAGGACTGCTGACCGACAGGTCAGTGGTTCGAATCCAGGGAGACCAGGTGAGCTCCCTCTATCAGCTCCAGCTCTCCATGCGGGGACATGAGAGAAGCCTCCCACCAGGATAGTAAAACATCAAAATATCCGTGTGTGCCCTGGGCAATGACCTTGCAGACCTTTAGCTATGAGAGGCCTCCAGGAAGTTGCAGTCCAACGAAGTCCAGAGGACTATGTTGGGTTTAGTGTATCCTTAAATGGCAGTTAATCTTAATTATTATATGTTGAAACAACTCTGTATACCACACTTTGAAAATTATTTGTTTCAAACAAATAACTTTTTAAATTAAGTCAATCTGCACACTTCAGACAACACAGCAAGATGAGTTATAGGTATAGATCAAGGGTTATAATCTCAAATTCTAGAATCTGTCTAAAGATGAATACCCAAAAGTAATTCAGTTAGTATTCATGCTTCACAAGTTAGGAAACAGCTAAGTCTTAAACACAAGACCAACTCGAGAAGATATGTTTTTTTTTTTAAAAACCTATAGAATCATAAACTATAGAATGATAAACCCACAGTGTACCTTAGGGAAGCCCCAGCAATTTTAATGCTCAGAAAAGAGTTTTTTAAACTTAATGTATACCAAATATTTTCTCTTACATATGTCATCAGGACTCAAATTGAAAGTTCTGGTGGCATTTTGAATTGCTTTAAAAACAACAAGTTATTACTGTATATAAACGCTGATGTTTTGTACTGAGACAAATGGAAGAGGTAACACAGAATACGGTAGCTGAAGTATAGTACATGGAAGAAGTCCTTGTTTCTTGAGTTGCAGACCAACTCTTTATGCAAGAAAACAGGCATATGTGTGCTCAGGAAGAACCGGTTTCCTATAGACTTCCTATATTACTGGAGGTCAATGAATCATTTTTATGTATATTCCTTCCTTCGGAAGACAGATTGTCTTTCACAATTAATAAAACATTTTTTATTGCCAACTTGCCTTTATGGAATATAAAAGCGGATCTGGAAGCTTAGCTTTTAACAGGGTTATTAAGATGTTTCATTTCAAGCAACATTTCAAATACGATGGAATCATGTTTGGCTGAGTTCAGCCATCCTAATATTGATATAATGCTGTTACATTTGTGCCTGAATGTTTTAATTTATACTTGATTACTTTTTACATTCTTTTTATTAAAAACATCAATCAAAACAGACAATACCTATTTAAATGTGTACAACATAATATCTTTGTGAATGCAAGTGTCGCGAGCAACACATCTGCCCTGCTTCCAACACTGACAACTAACATCTGTAAACTCCAGGATTCTCATACACATTCACTCAGACCACCTTGCACAAGAAAAGTGCTGAGGAAGACACATGAATAAGTTGAGATGGATAATTTGACAATGTTCATCAAGGAAAATCTGTGATTATATTTAAGAAGACTGGAATCCATTTATTAGCATTTTTAAAACAAATATGGGGACAAACTTTCTGGCTTTTTGATTTAGAAAAGTGATATTAAATGGAAAAAGGGCAGAAATAAAGTGATACTTTAAAGGAGTAACAAATAGGTAGTTAAAATCAGCAGGCAATGAGTGGGAGGCCTGTAGAGTAGTTTGAGTAGTTTTAATAAACATCTCTTGATAATGTGTATAGGTTATATGAGGTAGAGAAAGATGTGTTAGCTGTTGTAGTTTAGTTTTATATATACGGAAAATTGTTTAGGTTTCTTTTTTTTATGGCGGTGGGTTTTCACTTTGCACTTTTTGCTACTTTTAATTTCATCTTTTCCTTTTTCGCATGATGTAAGTGTGTACTTTGAATAAAATATATTTTTAAAAGCCTAACAGATATCAAGGGTTGAAGAGTTTGTGGCCCTCCAGGTGCTCACAAACTACTATCTCTTTCATTTTTCACTTGGATATCTGATACTGATGGGTTGTGAAATCCAACTACGTTTTGGGGGCACAGGTTCATGTGCCTCTAATGTGAATAGCACCATGTGTTACTTAGGGCTTTGGCTCTGTTTGCCACACTGTCTGTTCTTAATAAAACTTCCTCTAGAGATGGATCAGATATCTCCAGAACATGAATCATGAAGACAGTAATTGGAAGTCCACATATCATTCCAAGTAGGAGTATATCTATTCATTGCACGTTTCCCTCATAAGCAGTCTGAAATTACATTAGGAAATGCCTCCAATAACCAAGGACACTCAGTTTTGTTTAAGCCCACCAACTATCCCTGAGGAAAGGTACAACCAAAGTGTTCCTCGTGTATAGCAAGTCATAAAATAGCATCAGATTGGTAATGCTTCAACTGAAATGCCTTTTAAGAAATGACCTGCAAGCCAAACTATTTCCTAGGACTGTAACAACAAACATACCATCTCATGGCTCTGTGGCTTGCCTTGCAGCTTCTGGTGGTAGTCAAAAGACAGTCTGTCCAGCACAGCATGCTCTTCTTCATCTACTGTAGCCATTGAGCGTTCCTTATTAATTTTGCCAATGTCAATCTGCTCTTCCCCTTCCAAAATGGCACTCCACCAGTATTCACCGACCTTACTGAGGTTAATCTGGGAAGAAAAGAGAAGCCCTGTTAGCATATGGTTAAACAATGAACAGCAACCAGACTTGACCCAGAGAACAATTTTCTGGGAGACATAGCTGTCTCCATAGAAACAATTAAAGCAGCCTTTCTCAGCTTGGTAACCCCCAGAGGCGCTGGATTATGACTTCCAGCATTCCCACAAGCTTAGCCAACTAAACTCCAATACATTTAAAGTGTATCAGGCTGAGTATGGGTTTTATAAAGGAAAAATCCAAACGAAGAACGAAGACTGTAAAGCTGGTTCAGTGCTAGGGCATTAAAAATGACTGGAACAGGATCTGATTCGATTCAAAACTATAACATGTATTTCGGAAATATGTAAATAGAATAACCTGTGCCAGAGAACAATATTCTGTTGGTCCTGCCAGGGTAACCAAAATCCTGATATATTTTCCCCCTTTCCCTGATTCTACTACTAGATGCAAACTGTGTTTACTTAAGTATATTTTCAAATTTTCCAGGAATACAGAACAGCTTTTCCAAAGGCAGAATCATCCTGGAATCTTGCATCATCAACCCTGTTATGAGGTATAAAAGCCAAAGGCTGCAGCCATGTAGCTGCTCTGCCTTCTTGGCACCCGGCTAAGAAGGCAGACAATACATATAAAGTGCACAAGAGTGTCTTTTCGACAGTCTACGTGTTGCAGAGGTAATGTTCTTAACAGCACCTGGCAGAGCAGCTAAGGAATCGCCCTCCCTCCCATGAGGTTGAGAATGTCCATGTCTGGATGCCTGACTTTTCCTCCGTACAGAATCAGAAGGTAAGAAAGGTTCAGTAGCTATAGGGATACCCCTTGAGGGAAATAAAGAAGCAGAGCAAACCAGGACTGTCTGGGTCAGCATAGTCGTAATCAGACACAGTTTGCTTTGTCTTGAGGAAGCTTTGCTTCTCAAGTCGCTACAGGTTCAGTTGATTTGTTGTTGTTTGTTCATTTTGGCAATGGATGTTTGCCACTTTGTTACTTTTGTCTGTAAACTGCCCTGAGTCCCTTCAGGGAGATAGTGTGGGCTATGAATAAATAATAATAATAATAATAATAATAATAATAATAATAATAATAATAATAATAAAAACTCAGCCACTATCAGGACCTCAAGATTGAACTTCAAAGACTCTGGCAGAAACCAGTGCAGGTGGTGATGGGCACATTGGGTGCCGTGCCAAAAGATCTCAGTCGGCATTTGGAAACAATAGACATTGACAAAATTACGATCTGCCAGCTGCAAAAGGCCACCCTGCTGGGATCTGCGAACATCATCCGAAAATACATCACACAGTCCTAGACACTTGGGAAATGTTCGACTTGTGATTTTGTGATATGAAATCCAGCATATCTATCTTGTTTGCTGTGTCATAATAAATAATAATAATAATAATAATAATAATAATAATAATAATAATAATTAGCTGCAATATATTAGCTACCTCTGGTTCAGAAACATACGTTTTCAGCAGATTCTGATAGTTTTATTTAGTAAACAGAGTTTAGAAATGTACATGATTGTTGTCAGGGCTGAAGGCTTTCAGTTACATACTATACTTAAAGCATTAAAGCAGTTCAAATATTTACATGGCCTTTCATTTCATCTGCCAACAATCAAAAACATTCTGTTTACCCACTTTCCCCCCCTTGTACTGGATTTCTCAAAGAACTGACCTTGGCAGCCCACAGCTAGTTTTAATTCCCCATACATTTGTTCACAATTGCAAGACCCACAATATAAACAATATTTTTTCCAGCACCATCTACGGCCCTGACACAAATGGAAACAAAGCGTACAAGGCAACATCTCCCCAATGAAAAATGGATCAAAGTAGTAGTCATTAAACTCCCAAAGAAGCTTGTACTAAACTCCTGCAAGTCTCATCTGAGGCACCCAAGAGTAGGAGGCAGAAAGGCTGAAAATGGGTGACACACTGAGCTGCCAATGCTGTTTGACGGGGCTGCATTGCCCATGTGACCCCAGAGACGTGAGAATCTGTTCCGTGACAAAGAAGCTCACTACAGAAGTAGTAGTCTGGCAAGAAGACTGAAGCTGATCTTTAGGAGACTGCAGGGGAGAAAGCTAAGAGTCATGGGTTCCATATGTTGCAAGAGGAAGGTGAACATTAAGAGGCAAGTGTAGACATCTTGCATCACTTAAATGATTTATTTGCTTTAAAAGAAAGATAATGTATCACAACTATTGAAACTCAAAATGAAGATGTCGGAAAGCTTAAAAGGGGGTCTGAACAAGGCTCTCACACCCCTGGAATACCTTACTGAGAAGTTAATTTGGCTCCTTCCTTGTTGTCTTTCTGCCAGTAAATAAAACCTTGCTATTCAGATGGACCTTTAGTAACCAAAATTGCTTGATGCAGAAGGTTTTAGTCAGACTGCTTTATTTTCTTCTCTTGGTAGTATTTTCAATTGTGCTTTGAAACCTTCATGCTTGTGGCTCCTGTTTTAATTCTATTTGTTTTATTTCATGACAAACACCCTGAATACCATCTTTTGGGGGGAAATGAGGCATACATTAAAAAATAACGAAAATAAATAATTGGCAAGCGATACTCTGGTAAAATTCCAAAAGGACAATGAGACTGATGTAAGAGGCTTCCACATATACATACTGAGTATTATTGTAACTACAAAGCATCAAGAGATATATCCCATGAGCAGGGGGTATAAATGGTGTGCCATATCATAAGAACAGAAAGGAATTGTCAAAATAATGATTTTTTAACCTGACCTGGAAGCATTTCTGAGTGAAAACCAGCATAGATATACAATTAAATAAATAAAATAACAGTCTAAAAGGTTCTAGTAAAGAGATGCTCTGTCAACTTCCACTGGTTTTGATGGAAGCAATTATTTTTCAAAATACTTCCAGATAGGGCCACTTTGCCTCAATCACCTCAATGGCCAAAACCACTAACAATATTGGGAGGATTGTTAGAAGCAAAAGTTGGCAATGCAGACTTTGTGCAAAAGTTAGGGTGCTGTCATCCTTCCAAGCTAACACACCATCCCATCTGTGGCACAAGATGGCTTAGTGTTCCTCAGCATTACGCAAACAAGCCTTATGCTTGTAAACTTCCCTCATGTCTTCTCTCACATGGTTTGATTCAATTAACCATTTTAACTCCATTCAATAATGGGATCTTACAATGAGAAGAAGAGAATCTACTATACCTGGAAGGTGGAACTTAAACTGAGGAGTAGCATGAGGAGTAGCGTGTAGCCTTACATGACTGGGTATATATGCTAATATATATGCCTGCAGTGGAAAAGACATGGTGAAAATACAATGTGGCTTGAGTACCCAAGAGTAAAATTGTTTCTTTCCTTTCATGTATGACAAACATGTATATCCTCAGGGAGAATGATTGCTGTTTTCTATATTTTCCAGATAGCATGAACATCTTAAACATAAAGATCTGATTAGGTTTCACCTCCCTGCAACCAGGGCTAAAATTAATCAGTGATGGAAAACTAAAGGCCCTGTCTGAGTGTGATGCAGGAAAAGCACAATCAAAGCACCCCCAACAGATGGCCACCCAGCCTTTGTAATAATAGTAGTAGTAGTAATTAATTATTATTTTATTGTATGACACAACAAACAAGATAGACATGCTGGATTTCATATCAAAATATCACAAGTCGAACACTTCCCAAGTGTCTAGAACTGTGTGATGTATTTTCGGATGATGCGTGCAGATCCCAGTAGGGTGGCCTTTTGCAGTTGACAGATCGTAATTTTGTCAATGTCTATTGTTTCCAAATACCGGCTGAGATCTTTTGGCACGGCACCCAGTGTGCCCATCACCACCGGGACCACCTGCACTGGTTTCTGCCAGAGTCTTTGAAGTTCAATCTTGAGGTCCTGATAGCGGCTGAGTTTTTCCTGTTGTTTTTCGTCAATGCGACTGTCACCTGGGATGGCCACATCAATGATGCAAACCTTTTTCTTTTCCACAACTGTGATGTCTGGTGTGTTGTGTTCCAGAACTTTGTCAGTCTGGATTCGGAAGTCCCACAGTATCTTTGCGTGTTCATTTTCCACGACCTTTGCAGGTTTGTGATCCCACCAGTTCTTTGCTGCTGGCAGGTGGTACTTGAGGCATAAGTTCCAATGAATCATTTGGGCCACATAGTTGTTGTTGTTGTTGTTGTTGTTGTTGTTGTTATTATTATTATTATTATTATTATAGCAGAAACCCAGGGGCCATCCACTCCAGCCCCCTTCTGCCAGGCAGAAAAACACAAAACACCCACAACAGATGGTCATCCAAACCTCTGTAATAAAAATAACATCAACAGAAACCTGAGGGAGGTATGGAGAAAGGGTCTGTGCCTTGGGAGGACACTGCTGCTGCTGTTTCCAGCAGCTCAAACTTTAATTTCACTGCATTTCTCAGGAGGAGGAAAGAGGCGGCGGCAGGAAGTAGAATGGTGCCACAGAGCCCTTCACTATCATCCGCAGAGCCCCAAGGGCTCCCCGGAGCACAGTTTAAGAACGCCTGGTCTAGACTGTACCATTTGTATAAATCCTTAGATCTTATAATATGAATTATAATGACTCCTGATCTTAATCTTTCTTTTTTCTTATTGAAATAATGAATTCTGTATGTAATTTTTTTAAAAGAAGGACAGCACCACTCTTTTCTAGAGGGGAGATAATCTATAACTACACACTAACTAAACATAATCACAGCTGAACCAAACAGTTTGCTACTGAGCTTCAGAAGGGGAAAGCATAGTGTCCTGCCCAGCACTCAGGGCAGGTTTCTAAAATCAGCTCCTGGACATCTATTTTAATCCCTTTGACACACTAACTAGTGTAATGGAGAAGGGTCACATACAAAAATATTATATACAGGGGGAAGAGCTGGGAGAAGTCCTCATGTCCCTTTGGCTTTCACTTTTCCAAAGAGTCATGCTACTCTAAAAATCTCCAAATAGACACCTTCCTCTTGGGAGTTCTTTAGGTTTTTATTACCACAGTCTAACAGCATTTTCAATGTATCAGAAAACAGCATTCGGAATCCCTTGGGTCCTTAAAAAAGTAAGCTTTGTTTAAAAAGTAAGCTTTGTATCTCCTGCTATTAATGCCAGAATTCTAAAACTAGAAGTGAACTCAGTGAAAGAAAGTCTTTGATTCCACTGAAATCAATGGCAGTGCTCCTAATAGTAAACTGATAGTAAAACCCTGATACTAACCAGACATGTGAAGAACCAGTGAGAAAAAACAGGAAAGTTCCCACTTGGTATGACAACCTAACAAAGTTACTTAGAAATCCATTCTGGTTCTCAAGTTTCAGCTACTTGTCATATCTATATATATAAATGTCAAAGTATGTATGTATGTTGGTTGGTTTGTCCCACAAAGGCTTCTACGTGGATTGAAGGTTCTGGACCAAACTTGTCCTTTGTTGCCCAACTTCAAACAATTGAGGGGTTTGATTTTTTTTTTTTTAAAAAAAACCCTTTCAGGCCCAGAGCAAAGGAAAACAAATGGAACAAAGGATGTGACTACGTGAAGTGGCCCTTGCATGTGATTGGGAAATAAAAGGAGAGAAGTAAATTGACTGTTGTTAAATGGAGAAAATTCAAACTAAAATGAGAATAAGACTGAGTTTCCAGCCTTGTGACCACTTCAAGACAGTAAATTGCCCAACTATGTTTGTGGGTTATTTAATAGTAGAACAAATGGAAACAAGCTACCCATGACTCAACCTCCACCATGGTAGCCCACTAAAACAACCCTAAGGCTGGAATAAAAGACATTAAAGAATACTAGGGTATAAGAAAAACAACAGGCAGAATTTGGCACAATTACATTTTAGACTACAGCTTCCAGAATTCCCAAATTAGCATAGCAGCTGGAGCCTTTTCTAGCGGTACTAGGGGAAGTGGTCCAACAAAATGACTTTTCAAATTTCTGTAGGAAATAGACACTAAAATACGTTGCACCTCTAAAGCTCCTAGAAACTATCAGGCTGACATTAGCAACCATTTCCAAAAGGAACTAGCAAGCAACAAGTGCTTTTTTAGAGTGTCTGTTGCAATGCTAACATGTTGCCAGTGACATTTTGTCATGGAATACATTCCAGATCTACATTATCTTTATGACATTTCGTTCTATCACACATTAATGGCTTCCATAGAAGTGGAAAAATATAGATGTACCTTGAGACAATTGCAAAGGTTTTATCATAATCCCAAGCTTTCAGTCTTCACATAAAATGCAGGAGTGTCAATGCTGAAAGCCAACCCCTGGGTTCTTGCTCTCTTCCCCAAGGTATCATTTGCAAATTAAACGTGTAGGTAGACTCTTACTGGTGGCAAAGCTCAATACTGCAAGAACATCTGAACAGCTGCCAATAATAAATCTATGACATCACTAGAACACCAGAATGCATTTTGTCAAAGCATTGCTGCAAGCTTATTACGGTATATTCTCTCTCTCTCTCTCTCTCTCTCTCTCTCTCTCTCTCTCACACACACACACACACACACACACACACACATACAACACTCACAAACACACAAAAATTCTGCTGAAGTCCTTTCACCTTACATAGGAGAATCTTTACAGACCTAGACACAGCAGTATATAAGACTTGAAAATCAGCGTAATAAAAGGACTTTAAAGCTGGTTAAAATGCTTGCTTTGGAACTCCTCTTGATCTCCAGGAAATCTCAAATATTCTGAAATTACTTCTGCCAATTATTTTATTACTTTTAGATCTGGCCCTGAAGTCTGAATTAGCCAGATATTCCTGTACTGTTTCTTTATCTATTCTGTGATGCATTTTCTACTGCATCCTCTGCTCTAATTTCCCCAAGTTGAAAATTGTTAACCTTTTGGGAGAAGACTGAGGCTAAGATGATGTTGAGTAGCTGTACCTTTTAACATTTTGCCATCACTTGTATGCAGTGGCCCTACCATTTCCTGTTCTTCCTTTTGCTACATACATTGTTTTTATTGCTTTTAACCTCCCTAGCAAGCTGTGCTTCAGCTTTTCTAACTTTATCCCTACATACTGGCTATTTGTTTGAATTTCTCTTTGGTAATCTCTCCCTTATTCCACTTATCTCTTTTAAATCTTAGTTCACTAAAAAGTTTCTTAGACATCCATTCCGGTTTCTTTTTGCTGTTTTTCCTTCTCATTGGAACTATCATTGGAACTATCTGAAGCTCTGCCTCCAATATCTCACTTTTCAGAAACTGCCATCCACCATGAACTCCTTTGTCTCTTACTATTCCTGACCATGGGATAATACTCAGTTTTCCCCTAAGTTTACTGAAGTCAGCTTTCTTAAAATCTAGAGTACGTGTCCAGGAAGCCAAATCGTTCCTGGCAGCACCATCTGCAAAGCCAGTTATTCACTTCTATTATTGTTCTCTCCCATTTTTGGGAAAGCCCTTTAAGTAAGAGAAAAGATGAAATGATGACGTGGGCATCTAGTGAGCCTTCTTGATTCTTGCATCAAGATTCTCATGTTAAGATGGCTCACTAGAAAAATTAATCAGAAAAACTATTCTCCTTGCATGGTGGCATAAATCTATACCTACAGATGTTGATCAAAATAACTGCCAAATGGATATAGCCTTTGGAGACCAATAGGTGGGTCTTCATAACATTTGCCTCACACTGAAAATCTGATAAAATTTAAAGACCTCCATTTGAAGAGCATGTGGAATCAAGTGCCAGTTGGTGAAAGCTCTAGCTGTTGTCTAATTATCACTCAGGAAACATATACACAACACACACACACTCACACACTGAGCTCAAAGCAGTCAGGCAGGAGAGCTACAGCACCTGCCACTAATACCAATTCTTGCTCATTAAAATGCACATTTATTAGCACAGCTATGCAAGCTTTCTTAATCAGCAAAATTTGCAACGAATGACCTCCATGTTTAACTAACCTCAGAGGTCTTTTTTTCATCCGCTATTCAGGAGCACACACAAACCACTGTGCAAGAAATCTCAGATGAATTTTATAGTCCCTTACTCCTGAAATTCTAGAAAACCTTCATGTTACACCCATTTCAGGTTCCTTCCCATATATCTATGTTTTTGTGAAGCCTCTGGTGGTGATGCTACACAGGCAGTCCCCAAGTTATGAACAAGACAGGTTCTGTAGGTTTGTTCTTAAGTTGAATTTGTATGTAAGTCAGAACAGGTACATTTTAAAGTGAAACATACACCCCCCCCCCCCTCTCAGTGTGTGTGTATGTATATACAGTAGAGTCTCACTTATCCAACACTTGCTTATCCAACGTTCTGGATTATCCAATGCATTTTTGTAGTCAATGTTTTCAATACATCATGATATTTTGGTGCTAAATTCGTAAATACAGTAATTACTATATAGCATTACTACGTATTGAACTACTTTTTCTGTCAAATTTGTTGTATACCATGATGTTTTGGTGCTTAATTTGTAAAATCATAACCTAATTTGATGTTTAATAAGCTTTTCCTTAATCCCTCCTTATTATCCAACATATTCGCTTATCCAACATTCTGCTGGCCCGTTTATGTTGGGTAAGTGAGACTCTACTGTGTATATATATATATATATATATATATATAGAGAGAGAGAGAGAGAGAGAGAGCGCGCTTTGTATCACATAGGGAAGGGTTAATATCCCTGTAATGTTTGTTTTGCTGTCTGTGCCCCTGAAATCTAAGATAATCACACATATGTCCATACAACTCCCATAAGTTCCAGCCAGCAAACCAAGGGTTATGGGAGTTAAAATTAAAAGTATTTTAAGCACTACACTTGCCCACTCTGGTGCAGACAAAATTAGGTTAGATGAACCAAAAGTCTGACTTTGTATAAGGAAGCTTATTCTTGTGGTCCTGTTTACATAAACCCAAACAGAAAATCTTTTTATCCCTTGGAAAGAATAGTTTTTTATCCTTTCATCTTTCTTTGCCTCTTTCACCCTACCCTTCAGGTCATTTATTTTACTGTTTGCATACTGTATATTTCTATCTGATCCTTCAAGATTTGGTCTGATGGATTAGATCAAAGACCTATTCATCCCAGTATTCTCTAGACATAATGGATATAAGGGAAGCCACCAAACAGGATACACAGAAGCCTCTTCCTACAAACTTACTCTCCTCCCTGTATACTTACAACACCATGGAACAGAGACACACACAAAAGCTCTCTTTCTCTCTCTCTCTCTCTCTCTCACACACACACACACACATTCACACAAACACTTGAAACTGTCCAAAACATCAAGACATTATAAGATGAGACAACACTGAATAGAAGAAAATAGAAGAAAAGCAGTAACATTGGAAGATAACAGCATGCTAAGCAGACTGAAATATGTCATAAGGAAGAACAAAATCTACAGTCACATGCTTTTGCTATTCTGCTGAAATTAAACAGAGCTGTTGTCCAATGAATATTCAAATGAGATCATATAAAAATCCACACTTTGTCCAGACTCCTGTAGGCACACTAGGCGAGTTTTTGCACTTTTTTCCAGAGTAACAAGAAAAGGAAGACGAACTTGATAAGCTCCGAGCAGTTTTCTCCAGTGCCTCCCTCCCTCCACAATCACTGCATCCAAGGCCTTTTTATCCTTGCATCATTCTCTCTGTTAGCATCACTACAACAAAATTCTAGTCACAATGTCTTCAGCTCTATAGCAAGTGAACTATCAAACTATAAAACAATAAAGCCATGGAGTACTGTACATACACCAGGCAGCAGTGAGAAAGGGGCCAGATATATCCAGGCAACTCTCTGTAAAATAGAGGCCCTAGCATCCCAGTTAGTGGGTGAGAGAAGAAGGGGAGAGACAGATGAGGGTGGGTTCCACTCATCTCTGCTGCTATACAAGTTTAATTGGAACATACAAGCCTTGGTGCATGTCTGTATTCTCCCTCAATCTACTAAGGCTTGCAATCTGTATTATAAATGATGTAGCAACAGCAGCAGCAAATAATTCACGAATATTCAGATTTGCCAAAGTTAAACCTACGAAAGCAGATGGCTTACAGGGCTTCCATATAGTCTTCAAGAAGGAAACCTCTCTTTTCTGCTACTGACACAGAGGAAGTTAAAGCTCATGCACTTTTCAAAAAATACATATGCCATACACTGCATGCATAGGTTGTAACTGCACAGACACCGTGAAAAGAAGAGATAGTACCTACTAGGACACATTTTCCTGGTTCCAGGCTCCAAACAGAGTTTTCTGTGTTGATCTTGTGAATAAGGGTGCCCTCCATGAGCACACGGTGCCCACTTTCCTCCAGCACTGCAACACGAATTGAACTACTGCCAATGTCTACAGAAACCTAAAAAACAAAAAAACAAAACAAAGAGAAGCAAGTTAGCAATGTTATTTCATCACTCACAACTCTTTTCTGACTTGGAATCAAAAGTTTGGAATACAATCAACAGTAGTCGGCCCTCTGCATTCACTGGGGTTTAGGGTATTGGATCCTTGTGAAAGTGAAAATATACAAAAAGTTATTTTTTAATCTGAGAGAACACCTCTTTAGGAATGTCTAGGTCCTTCAGCACAAGTACTGTATATGATTCATATCTGGCAAAAGTTGATCTCAGTTGCACTGGAGGACCTACAGATTCCTAGAGAGAACATTTTAACCAAATCTGCCAAAGTCAACTCTGCAAATATGGAAGGCCAACTGTATAAATAATTTTAGCAAGAAACATAATTAGGAGCATATAAAGATATTACATGATATAACCAGGCTACATTTTAAGAGGCAACGTTATGTTTGAACCATGTAGGGTTCCCATTTTTGCAGGTGCAGTGTGCACAGCTAACTCTCAATTTAATTAAGTGGAAAATCAAAACAAGTCAACAGAGATATAGCATTTGATACTTCACCTCCTGGAGGTGGTGGGGGTTTCCGCTGCAAGCAGTTACCTATGTGGGAAGGAAGGTTTCATAGCAGACAAGCAAGACACTAACCATATGTCAGATAGTCAAATGTGTGGTGCAGGTGCTTTGGGAGTCAAGGGAAAAGCCACCTCCATGAAACAGATTACTCTCACAGAGATACTACACATTCAGTTTTCCTATTCCTAAAATTGGAGGTGTGGGAAAGAAAGATCAACTCTACCAAAACATTGAATCTTTCTCAGATCTGGTTTTCCAACTCGAGATAACAAACAGAAGTGTATTTAAAAGCAAACAACACATTACCTGCATATTTCCACAAATGCTGGTTTTGAATTTCTCATTTGAAACATTTATCTATGACTTTTTTGGATGGTAATATGCAAAATATAAGCATTGTGTTTTCTGAACTGAGTTTACTTCCCTAAGACTTCCCAAGTGCCACTGTGCATTATGGGCAAATTTTGGTTCTTGCCTTGCTCACGTATTTTTCTGTTCTCATTCATACCCGGTGGCGCAATGCGTTAAACCCTTGTGCTGGCAGGACTGATGACTTGAAGGTTGGGTTGCTGACCTGAAGGTTACCAGTTTGAATCCAACCTGGGGAGAGCGTGGATTCACTCCTTCTATCAGCTCCAGCTCCATGTGGGGACACGAGAGAAGCCTCCCACAAGGATGGTTAAAAAAACCATCAAAAACATCCAGGCTTCCCCTGGGCAACGTCCTTGCAGATGGCCAATTCTCTCACACCAGAAGCGACTTGCAGTTTCTCAAGTCGCCCCTGACACGGAAAAAAAATCATACCTGTTAAGTATTAATCAAAGTAAACACAAACAAGAAGTAACAAGAGAGTTTTTTTATTGTACTCTGGATAAGATATGGGAAGGTGAAATGTGAAGGGAAAGGGAAAATACACCCACCAACAAGATAAAATTTTCAGATGTCGCTTTTCTTTCCCAGTGACATCACAGTGGGCCACTTCGCCTAGCAACAGATAGCCAAACAGGTATATTTTGACATGTATGTATATATATACACTAGCTGTGCCTGGCCACGTGTTGCTGTGGTGAAGTATGGTGGTATGGGAAATAAAGTATTGAGGAATTGGTGGTAGTTAAGGTAAAGGGTCCCCTGGGCTGAGTGGGTTGTTAGGAGACCAAGTGAGCAGAGCTTAGCCTTCTAACTGGCAGCAATTGGATAAAAACAATTATTCCTCTCCCTCCAATTAGGACTTTATTTTTCTTTTCTTTTTGTTGTATCAACCTAGAGGCATGGATGAGGGGTTGTGATGTCAATTTTCGAGGTTGTGGGGTGTTTACTTTTGTTGTTTTGTCCGCTGCCGTGATGCCATCACTCTTTTATATATATAGATACACACATACAAATACATACATGCATACACACACACACATTTTCCCATCAATTTTGGGAATGGGAAAATGTGGTATGATTCAGGATTAGTTTTTTGCGGTGTAGACAAGACTGATGTATACTAACATTATGCAGAATTCAAGGCAATAGGAGCATAGCTAATTCAAAACACATACTATATTCCATTTCATGTACATGATCAATCAGAATGGCAGTTTCACCACTGGTAATGGGCTACTGTCTTCCCCTACCCCTGAAATGAGTCATCCGCTGAGATTTGAAATTACAAGAAAGGTTGCATCACACATGCGTGTATGGACTCTGTGCCAGTTTTCTCGCTTTATCTAAAGGTAGGGCCAACTCTGCAAAACCCCAGCGAAATCCACCTGGAAGAGATTGGAGGGGACGGAATGGGACAATGACACACACTGCTTTGACACACAGCTCACAGCTGATCAACAATATAACATTTGTGAAGTGTGAAAGAGACTAATAACAGTCCCTTCTAGCCCCCTCACAAACTAATGTCATTCATGACACACATCTGGAGTGGGAAGAAAACACTACTGTGTTTCAAACAACAGGGAAAAAAGATCTAAATCTTTGACGGATTCTAGTTTCAGAATAGATCTTGCTAGAGTTGTAACCAAATCAGAGGATTTGGTTCAACTGTCCAGGTGGAGGAACAACCTTTCAAAATATAAGATTGCATGTCAAAGTTTCAACAGATAATACCTCAGTAGTTCTGGGCAGCTTGGATCCAACACTGTCCTGCTGTGATCAAGATATAACTACCGCTCCCAAAGTCCACCAGCCAGCATGACCAGTGGCTATGCTGGGTAGAAATATTGAAAACTATCAAACATAAAAGTATTTTTTCAGGCTACAAAGACATACCGTAGATTTCTGATATTAAGACAAATAAGCCAGAACATGCTAAAGATTCAGGAAAGCTCACTTGGGTTTTATTTTGCTAATGCTATGTGTCCCTTAAAAATATTAAGACCATTCTTGAACTGAAAGCATGATAAATCAGTTTGGCTTGGGCACTATCCATTTTCAAAATGAACATAAAGTAGTTCTGTTTTCTGATCACAAAGATCAGCTCTTCCTTCAGTGAAACTGGACTGCTCTTAGGCAGATGGATTTATATTCAGGGAAACAAAAAGTAAAATGTGACAAAATAACATGAAGTGACTTCCATAATCATCAAACTGTGGCTTTCAGGGACAGGACTCATTGCTGGGCTGCTCATTAAAAAATGAAGCAAGGGTGAAAAATAAAAGCACAGATCATTCACAATTTATTCTTGGCCACTTTTCTGTGAGCTAACTGAATCTGGTTTGTATTTGCTTAGCTTCCTCTGAACGGTGTAAAAAAATTTCTACATATAAGGACTATTTTTGATGGAATTTTCTGCTACACAGAATAGTGACGGTCACTGAATTTGAATGTAGTAAATCAAAGGTTGGGCAAATGTATGTTATAAAGAATACTTCAATGCAGAGCTGGGAAAGTTTATTTTGATGCCTCCCAAAATTAACAAGCTGGCAGGGGCATTAGCTACACCAACATAGGAATTCTAGGAGCTGTAGGCCAAACTGTTGTATTTCAAACATCTTGCTTTATCATTAATGGTTAAAAAAATATTGTGGGTTTCTTCATTAGTTGGCTACAGAATGCTGTCCATGAACAAATAAACTAGTTTACCTGTATGTGAAAGAAATCTGATGCTCTTCGGTGGTTTTAGATTACCGTTATCCATAGTTTCTGATCACGGACACTTGCTGAAAGTGTGTCCAGAAATATCAATTTAGTATTTACATGTATTGCCTGAGTCATTGCACTATTTGATTCCTTCTCTAGATAATTTTCACTTCTGTTTCTAACTATGATTGCTTATTATGTTTAAACTGAAAATTATGGTTAAGTTCAGTGCTGATCTCTGATCTGTGAAGCAATGTCAATTCCTAAGCTACTTGCTGTTGGTCTGCAGAATATTTTAAAGGAAGGAAGGATTAGAAGCTAGCACCGGGGGGGGGGGGGTGATAACAACAACGACTACCAGTCTCCTGCATCAGATAGCACAAGAAGTACTGGTTCAGGGCACCAAAGAGGACAATTCATCTCAGTTTGAAGTTTGGTTATTACGCTAAACCATGATTTGATCAGATCTGGATATACTAAAACAAAAACCCACAGCTGAAAACAGAAGCAAAAGCTTCCCATCTCCATCCCAGAGCTGTGAAGGCATGGAAGGTGAACTGTGCAAACCTAGGGCTTTTTCTAAGATCCATGCTATTGGTGACTATATACTTAGGACCAGGGTTAGGGTAAACAAAATGAATTAAATAGTATGTTCTCCCTGCTATGTCCACAACCTAGGACTTCAACCTTCAAGCACCACATCTTCATTGTGCGATGTGTTCCTTCTTCTTCCTCAGCACAATGTGTTTTCTATTTCCTCGGCTACCTCCACAGCTCCTGATAACTGTTCTAATCAACCCTTGCCCCTAGGTCTGTACTGTCAGTGTCAATTAATGCTCCTGCAGCAGCAGAGCTATTCTCACATGACACAGAGCTGTGTAGGTTGAAGCTGATGTATGAAACTTAAGTGTGCTCATTTCAGCTGCCCTGAACACACAGAGAGGAAGAAAAACAAGACATTTTCCAGATAAAAAAGCAAGAGAGAGGGGGAGATCAAGAGCATGATCTCAATTTAACAGCCTTTCTGAGAGCAGGAAGCAAAACAAAACAAATGTCCATTGTAACCACTTAAGTCAATGCAATGTCTCCTCAACCACCATCTCATTACTAGGTCTTCAGTAGTGATCTGCCTATATCAGATTGACAAAAGGAATTGCACCATTCTTCCATCCAGGGGAAAAAAGTCCAAGGATCCAAAGAATGAAGAAAAAGGAAAAACAAGAGGGGAGAACAGCATCATCTAGGAGACCTTTATAAACATAAATTATCTAAAATATAAGCAGGGAGAGAGTAAGTCTCTTCCTTGGAGTCCATCCATTGAAATAAACACAACAAGCTTCCCTACAGCAAGCAAACTGCACATAGGTTTTCATGCTGCCCCCTCCTCCCCCACCTCAGCTAAAGTCAAAGGAAATTAGATGACGAGGCACGCTTGACTTATGATTTCACCAAAGTCTATCTCTTTTTTTCTTTATGAGTCACAGATCCAGGAAAGCAATGTAGAGCAAAATGGATGCCCACGATTGCTACATGCTTTAGCAATGGGCTCCATCCAAACTTCAATAAATCCCACATGCAACCTTGGCTTGTAAAAGCAGATCTTCCCGTAGCTCACAATAAAAAATACTCCACAAAACAGATTCCCCAGGCACAAAGTAGAAAAGTAAGCTTGGTAAATAACGCTTCCCCAACCCAAGAAAATCAAACTCAAAACCACCAAGGTTCTTTACACAATCATGATTCAGAGTGTGTCCTCTAAGACTATGATCACTGGAAAAGGAACATTGTTTTGGATCATTCATAAGCATGACCATTTGATTTTGAATGAAAAAGACAAATTCATTTGTATACAGCACAGGTAAAAAACAACAACAATAAATCAAGACCTGATAGTGACTTTCAACTCATTTTATGCATTATGGATCTGCATAGACAAATTAGCAATCAAATACGCTATTGGACAATTATTCTCAGAGTAGTATACAATCTATAGGTGTGGATAAAAATGGCAGTTAGTCATGAAATGGTTTCATTAATGGAATTAGGGAAGCTATTGCACTCATTTGACCAAAGCCTCTTTAAAAAAAAAAAAAAGTGTGGGACAGGAGCTAAATATTCAAATTAAGAGATGCAATGAATTCCAAACATACATACTTGTTTATCACAGAGTTGCAGTTCTTGTTATTAATTTTCAACTTAAATGGCCTGTTCTGTAGAAACTCTTTAAGTTGTGTCACACAACTACTGTATTACTCTCTTGATACCCTCAAAAGCCAAAGGGCCCATAAAACGTTTTCTGTTTTCCAACATGAAATTTGTTTCATTTGAATTACATATGAGCCTTAGCTTTGCATAAAAACCTGTGCACATTTTGTGTGCTTTTAATGCACACATTATTTCAAATATTCCCCTACTCAAATAATACATTTTGGTACAATGTGTAGTAATAAGTGCATTTTGTGTGCATTTCTCCTCAATGTTGCTGCTGTTGCGATTACTATTCTTATTATTCTTACACTGTCCAGCACACATTTTGGTGTCTCAAATGTTAGACCTGTTTCTTTTGAAACTGTTACATTTTTGAAACCTGTTACATTTGACCTGCTGATTCCAAAAAAGGCATCAGAGTTTTCCCCTATCAGAGCATATGCCATATACCTGTCTTCGTTTGCTCACCCATAGAAAATCAGGATACCCATATCTAAGTAACTAGACTTTTTTTATATATATATATATATTTTATTCGGATTTTTATCTACATAAAAAGAGTGAGAACATTTGTGTGTAAAGATAAAGATAGTGAAAGGGGCAAGGGGCTTGAGGGGAGAGAAAGGGAAAAAGAGAAAAAAAATATAGAAAAAAAATATATAAAAAAATAAAAAAAAATAAAAATAAAAAGGGGAATCAGTACTTCCCGTCTTTTCTTTTGGGTAGTAAAACAATTTCGTGTTTGTTTTCGCTGTAAGTCCACTCCGACATTCTGGTTTAGTGAAAAAAAATTTCTTGTTCTATATAGGTTGTTAATTGTGTCCAATCAGTTTCTTTTATTGGTTTGCCATGATGGGTCTTCAAATAGTATGTCAATGTATCCATATTCTTTATGTCCATTATTTTCAATATCCATTCTTCTTTAGTTGGTATTTCTGTTGTCTTCCACTTTTTTGCGTAGACTATTCTGGCTGCCGTTGTTAAGAAATGGAATAGAATCTCTTGATTTCTGTTAAGATTTATATCGATTATTCCTAATAAAAAATACTCCGGTCTTAGTTGGATGTTGACCTTAATAATTTTTTGTATCGCCTCGTGTATTTTTTTCCAGTAATCTTTTGCCAATTTGCATCCCCACCACATATGGAAGAATGTGCCTGTCTGCTTCCCACATTTCCAACAGTGATCCTTTACATTTTTATAGCACTTTGCCAACTTTTGGGGGGTCATATACCATTGGTACATCATTTTGTACCAATTTTCTTTGAGATCGTATGAATTGGTATACTTCAATTTGAGGTTCCACATTTTCTCCCATTCTGCCATGTTTATTGAATGTCTCACATAGGCTGCCCATTTTATCATGCAGTCCTTAACTTGTTCTGTTTCAGTAGTCCATTGTAACAATATTTTGTAATTTTTAGTAATCTCTTTTCTCTCATTGAGTCTAATTTTGTCCCATAAGGTATCTTTATCTGCGAATCCATATTTTTTATCTCTATTGTAATATTCTTGAATCTGTCTATAATGAAACCACGAAACCTTTTGGAATCTATTTCTTATTTCTTCTTGAGTTCTCAATATAAATTCCCCATTCTGTTTTTTCAAGACATCTTTGTATGTTGGCCATTCTTCCCATCTTAATTCTGTTCTTTGTGTTGCTTCTATTGGGGATATCCAGAGAGGTGTTTTCTGGTAAAATCTTGCTTTGTAATTTTCCCATATTTTAATAAGGGCTGATCTAATAAAATTATTTCCGAAATTTTTCTCCACTTTTTTCTTTTCGTACCACATGTAGGCATGCCAACCATATCTTAGGTCAAATCCTTCTAGAGTTAAGCTTTTAATTTTATTTAAATTTGACCAATCTTTAATCCAAGTTAGGCCACAAGCTTCGTAATATGATCTCAGGTCTGGTAGTCCCAATCCGCCTCTCTTTTTTTCATCAATCAAATTGAGAAATTTTATTCTCGCTTTTTTCCCCTTCCAAATAAATTTAGTTATGTCTGAATTCCATTTTTTAAATATTTGATAGTTTCTTATTATAGGGATTGTTTGGAAAAGGAACAAAATTTTTGGTAGCACAACCATTTTGACTGTAGATATTCTTCCGAGTAGCGATAGATTTAGATGTTTCCATGATTCCATGTCTTTTTTTATTTCCCTCCATTTTTCTTCATAGTTATTCTTTAATAGTTGCGCATTTTTAGATGTAATAACTATTCCTAAATATTTTATTTTATTCGTGACTTTTATTCCTGTTATTCTTCCCAATTCTTCTTGTCTTTTCCTTGAGATGTTTTTGGTCATTATCATTGTTTTATTCTTGTTAATTCTCAGTCCCGAGACTTTACCAAACTCTTCAATTTTTTTTAGCCAGTTTTGGATGTTTTCCAGTGGGTTTTCAATTATACAAATCATATCGTCGGCGAATGCCCTTATTTTATATTCCTCTTTCCTTATTTTTATTCCAATTAATTCTTTGTCCTCTCTTATATTGTTTAGGAGCATTTCTAGTGAAAGTATGAATAATAAAGGTGAAAGTGGGCATCCTTGTCTTGTGCCTTTCGCTATGTTAAATTTTTTTGTTTCTTGGCCATTTATACAGATCTTTGCTTCCTGATTAGTATATATTGATTTTATTCCTGTAATATATTGATGTCCCATATCCAATTCTTTTACCAACATAATGAAGAAATCCCAGTTAATATTGTCGAACGCCTTCTCCGCATCTAACGCGAGGAAGGCACATTCTTTTTGATTATTTCTTTCATAATATTCTATTGCATTTAATATTATTCTGACATTATCTCTTATTTGTCTCCTTGGAAGAAATCCGGCTTGGTCTTCTTTTATCCAATCTGTTAAAAAGGTTTTCAATCTTTCCGCCAATATATTTGTAAATAATTTGTAATCTGTGTTTAAGAGCGAAATTGGTCTATAATTTTTGATGTCCTGAGGATCTGATTTTTCTTTGTGGATTAATGTTATTGTAGCCTCCTTCCACGAATTTGGAATTATCTCATTTTGCATTGCTTGGTTCATTATTTTTAGAAGCATTGGTGACAATTCTTGTGCGAATGTTTTGTAATAACCCGCTGTAAATCCATCGGGTCCTGGCGCCTTTGAGGAGTCAAGCTTCTTAATTGCTTTATACAATTCTTCTTTTGATATTTCCTTATTTAGAAATTCTCTATGTTTATCCGTAATTTTGGCTAGTTTCTGGTTATTTAAGAACTTAGCTATCTCCTCCTTTTCTATCTGGTCTTTTGTATATAAGATTCTATAAAATTTGTAAAATTGATCCATTATTTCTTGATCTGACGAATATTCTTTATTCTCTACTCGTATTGAAGAGATAAATTGTTTTTGTCTCTTCTTCCTTATTTTAGAAGCCAGCCATTTTCCCGGTTTGTTAGCGTTTTCATAGTGGTGTTGTTTGATAAATTTCAATTTTTTTGCTAATTCCTCTGATTCTAGATTTTCTCTTTGTCTGTGTAGTGCTTGTAGACTTTGTTGAATATTCTTATTGTTGGGGGATTTTTTTAGCTCCTTTTCCATTTTGCTGATTTCTCCTAGGTTTTTCTTTATATCCAAATCTCTCTTTTTTTTTCCTAATTGAGTTTTGTTGGATAAAGTACCCCCTCATTACCGCTTTGGAGGTATCCCATATGGTTTGAATAGTAATTTCTGGCGTTTCATTAAAGTCAAAAAATTCTTTCAGAATTTCCTTGTTTTTTTTAATGTCTCCTTCTTCTTTTAGTAAGTTATCATTAAGCCTCCATTTCCATATCTTTTTTCCTTGATTTAATATCATTTCCATTGGGCAGTGGTCTGTATGGGTTCTGGGTAGTATCTTGATGTGATTAATGTTGGTGGTTAATGTATTAGAAGCCCAAATCAAGTCAATCCTTGTCCATATTTGGTGTCTATTGGAGAAGTAGGTGTAGTCCTTCTCTTCTTTATGTTTCATTCTCCATATATCCTCCAGATCTAGATCTTTATAGAGTTTCATAAAATTAAGTGGTAGTTGTCCCGATGATTTATTTTTACTTTTCGTCGCTATCTCCGATTTATCCCACTTCTTATCCATTATTCCATTAAAGTCTCCCATAATAATTAAGTCATCGTATTCCTGATTTCTAATTAATTCTGACAGTTTTTTCACAAATGTTTTTTTGGGTCCATTTGGCACGTATATGTTGCATATTAAGATCTTTCGTTTATCTAATTGTAATATAATTCCCACTATCCTTCCATCGTCGTCTTTAAATGCCAACTGTGTGTTTAGTCTTGGGTTTGCATATATTACTACTCCTCGCTTTTTTTCAGGGGCTGAGTGTCCTGCTCACTTCAAAGGATCAGTCTGAACGCAGATCAGAGATGGCTGCTCTCAAATCCAATCTTTATTGAAGAACACATGACTTTGGAAAAGTCAGGAATGACCCAATGTTTACATACAACTATTTTTATAACTTTTGATGCTACGTAACACCACACGTAAATATCATCATCAAGTCCCACCCCCAATATCCCATTACTACCATTTTCACACACTAGACCAATTATAATTGTTTATACTTTCGGCCCCAAGTTCCCAGGCATATTCTATCTTCTTCTGCCAGGTGCTCCTGGGATTGTTTATGTTATGACTCCCAGTTACAGGGCTGAATTACCAAAGCCCTGTAACTGGGTTCCATGACATGGTGCCCTCCTTTTCTTTGTCCTCCTCTTCGGTTCTTCTTTCATCACCAGCCTGAAACAAAACAATAATTCTATGTGTCCATTTTGTCCAAAGTACCCATATATTTTTTCAGTAAGCTACGATGGAATACAGGGTGTATTTTCCCTAAGCTTTTTGGCAATGCCAACTGGAAAGTCACCTCGTTGATAACACCCTGTATTCTAAATGGTCCAATATATTTAGGGCCCAATTTTTTCGAAGGTAGCCCCAGTTTGATGTTTTGGGTACTTAGCCACACTAAATCTCCTTTCTCCAATTTATCACCTTCCACCCTCTTTCTGTCTGCGAATACTTTATACTTTTTATGTGCTTCTTTTAAGGATGCAGTCACTTGACTCCAGCATTCCATCATTTGCGCTTTCCATTTCCCTGCCTCTGTTCCCTCATTCTCTGTCCATCTCGGCAGCTGGGGCAGAGGCTGTATTTCATACCCGTAAACTACTTCAAAGGGGGTTTTATTTGTTGCTGAATGTATAGTCGAATTAAAAGCTAGTTCTGCAAAAGCCAACCACCGAGACCAGTCATTTTGTCTCATGTTAGAGTACATTCGAAGGAACTGCCCAAGTGTTTGCTGAGTACGTTCTACCGCCCCATTTGTCATGGGGTGAAAAGCAGAACTTAAACTCCTTTCTGCTCCTAGCATTTCCAGGAATTTTTCCCAAAATTTTGCTGTGAATTGTACTCCTCTGTCACTGACCACTCTACTGGGACATCCATGCAGTTTGTAAATATGGTTTATGTACAATTCAGCTAGTTTCTCGGCTGATGGTAGTTTCGTCAGTGCTATAAAGTGGGCCTGTTTAGAAAACAGGTCCAATACTGTCCAAATATAACGATGTCCTTTGCTAACCGGTAGTTCCCCCACAAAGTCCATAGCTACACATTCCCAAGGTCTGGTAGGTTCTGCTACTGTTTGTAATAATCCCATTGGCTTCCCTCCTCTCGATTTATTTCTGGCACAATCATCACATTGAACAACATAATTTTTTATGTCCTTCCTCATCCCTGGCCACCAGCAATGTTTTGCTATTGCTTTTGTTGTTTTTGTAATTCCTGTATGACCAGCGCTCTGGTTGTTGTGAAAACGATGCAAAATCTTGATCCTTAATGTTGCTGGGATATACAGTTTCTTGTTCACAAACCAAAATCCCCCCTTCTGCTCCCCCTGTTCTGCATTGGATGCGATCCACTGGTCTCCTTCATAAGACTGTTTCAGCTCGTTTCCCCAATTATCTTTTCCGTCGAGTTCAACCATAGCAGTGTTCTCCTTTTGGGTTTGTGCTCTTGTTCTGACAGCTAAACCCCATTGTTTGTCAGAGAATATTGTTCCCTCTTTTGCTGTGGGTATTCCTTCGTGTTGAGGCATGCGTGAAAGAGCATCTGCCAAGACATTCTGCTTCCCCTGAAAAAACTTTAATTGGAAATCGAACCTGCTGAAGTATTGTGCCCATCTAATCTGTTTGGGGGACAATTTTCGAGGGGACTTTAAATACTGGAGGTTCTTATGGTCAGACCAAATTTCAAATGGGATTCCGCTTCCTTCGAGAAAGTGTCGCCAGCATTCTAAGGCTTTTAATATGGCTAGTGCCTCTTTTTCCCATATCGGCCAACATTTTTCAGTTTCGCTGAACTTCCGGGACAAATATCCACAGGGTTTTAAGTTCCCATTTTGATCCTTTTGCAATAGTACTGCCCCATACGCACAGTCTGAGGCATCGCAATGGATTATGAAAGGGCTCCTGATATCGGGGTGTTTTAGAATGGGTCCTTCTGTGAAGCATTCTTTTAGGGTTTCAAATGCCTTTTGGCATTCTGGCGTCCAACTTAGTTTGGCGCCAGGAGCTTTTACTTTTGCTGTCTCTCCTTTCCCTTTTGTTTTTAAAAGTTCAGTAAGGGGTGCAGTTATTTGCGCGAAGCCTTTTATGAAGGATCTATAAAAATTTGCAAACCCCAGAAACGATTGCAATTGCCTCCTTGTTTGAGGCACTCCCCATTCTTTTACATCTGATACTTTAGCTGGATCCATAGCTAACCCTTCTGGAGATATCCGATACCCCAGAAAGTCAATTTGAGTTTTATTAAATTCACATTTGGACAGTTTTGCGTACAGCTTTGCTTCTCTTAGTCTCTGCAAAACTTCCCGGACCAATTTCACGTGCTTTTCCTTATCTTCAGTCACAATCAAGATATCATCAAGAAATATGAATACCCCTCTGTACAACAATGGGTGCAGTATTTCATTTATAAGCTGCATAAAGCACCCGCCTCCATTTTTTAAACCGAAAGGTAAAATTTTATATTCAAAATGGCCGAATGCGCAGGAAAATGCAGTTTTCCAAGTATCTTCCGGTTTGATCCTTAATTTATGATATGCTTCAATTAAATCAAGTTTAGTAAATATGCTCCCTTTTTTCAATACGGTAATTAAATCCTTTACTAAGGGCATAGGGTATTTATTGTCCTTAGTAATTGCATTCAAATTTCGATAATCAATGCACAATCTTAGGGAGTTGTCTTTCTTTCTCCTGAATAACACTGGGGCCCCGAGAGGAGAATTGGATGGCTTAATGAAGCCCCGCGCCAGGTTTTTATCAATGTATTTCCTCAATTCCTCCTTCTCCTGCACAGACATGGGATACACTTTTGGTTTTGGTAAGTTTGCTCCGGGGGTTATTTCAATTTCTACTTCTATATTCCTTTTGGGAGGTAATTTACTTGCCTCTTTCTGATTGAACACATCCACAAAGTCTCTGTATTCAGGTGGCAATAGCAGTGGGTCTATTTCACCTTCTTCATCTCCCTCGTCCTCCTCTTCTGCAATCTTGCTTATCTCCCATTGCGTCTGCTGTTCTTTAAATGCTAGGCTCTTTCCTCTCCAATCTACTTCGGGATTTGCCTGTTCGAGCCATGGTATCCCTAATATTACGTGGTATGTGGCAATAGGGGCTATCACAAAGGATATTCTTCCTTCCCATTTGCCTATTTTACATGGGACCTCCCGTATTTCCTTTGTAGATACTTCCCCAGTAGCAACTGATCCGTCTAGCTGCGAAAATGCAATTGGGGAGTCAAGCGCCATCTGCTGGCATTTCAACGCTCCTGCTAGCTCTGGAGTTATAATATTCCTGGAACAACCACAATCCACAAATGCCTTGCAGGTGGCCCGATTCTCTAGCCCCGAGAGGCAGATTGGCACTACTATCATGCGTTTGTCCCGACTCACCAATTTTTCTGAAGATTCTGGGGCTTGCACCTCCTCCTCCGCACGCCTCCCGGTTGCTGGCTTGGGCTTTGAGGGTTTTGGCGGCTCCCCCTTCCGTGCCCAGCATTCTGCTGCTCGATGGCCCGTCTTCCCACATACAAAGCATCCCGGTTTAGGTTTGTTGTCGTCTCCTCTGGAGGGAATCCCCGGCCTCCCTCCAGGTCTTTCCTGCTTCCTCGTTTCTCCTCGACCTCTCGCCACCGGTCTTTGCTGGCCGCCGCTGCTCCTGAAGCGCTTTACTTGGGCCAGGGTGGATTCAACGCGCCCCGCTAGTTGAATCCATCCCTGGAGCGTTTCGGGGTCATCTCTGTGCGCTGCCCAGCTGAAAATCTCGGGGCGTAGTCCCTCTTTAAATAACTCCACTTTGGTCACTTCAGACCACTCTGGTACCCTTTCCGCGAGGTGTAGGAATTCCTCTGCGTACTCGGGCACTGTTTTGTCCCTCTGCTTTATTCCTTTCAGCTGGTCTCGAGCCCTCAATTGCTCTAGCCGGTCTCTGAATCGGTTTTCCAGTGCGGCGAGGAAGCGGGGCACTGACCTCAGGCATGGGTCGTGTCTGGCATGGAGTTGCACGTACCAGCTGGCTGCTCCTCGCTTTAGTGTGTTGCCGATGGCTCGAACCCTGCTTGCTTCGGAGGGGAATGTGTGTGCATTGTCTTCCATGTATCCTCTGATGCTAATTAGAAAAAAGTTCAGTTCATCTGATTCCCCTCCGTATTCCAGTTTGAGATCTTCTCTTCTTGGCATCCATTCTGCGGCCCGTTGATGCTGTCTGGGAGGCATGGGGAAGGGTTGCATCAGGTTCCCTCGGGCGGCTCCTTGGAACACGCCGCGCCCCACTCCGGTGGTCATTCTGCGCGGCTCCCGAAAGTCTGCCGCCGCTGTCGGCCCTTCCGCCCATCCGCATACTGGCCTCGCTGTAGCCCCCTCATCTCGCCTTTCCTCGTCGTACGGCACATCCTCCTCCTCTTCCTGGATCCCCCGCTCCTCTCCGCCTTCGTCTACAAATCCACTGGACCCGATCCCTGGCCCCAGTGGCCTTTCTACTCCGACGCCCATTCGGGGGGTTGGGAGCTCTGTTGGGGTTGGCGGCCTCAGAGTTCCCAGAGCTTGCTGGCGCTCCACTTCGCGCGCCATTCTGTCCCGGAACTCCAGCTCTTGCCAATATTCCTCGTCTCCCTCGTCCCTTGCCGCCGCGGGACTCTGCGTGGAAGCTCGCTGTCCCCTCTGGCTCCAATCGCCTCCTTTGCTTGGCTCTCTCTCGGCGCCATATCGGATGTGCTCTTTTTGGAGATTCTCTTCCAATATTGGCACTATTCTCCCCACGGTATCCGACAGCCTGGATAAATGAGTTTCCAGGATGGATAACCGCAGGGCCACGGTCTCCGGCATGCTTCCTCCAGATCCCCAACTGGTTTCTGCCGCCGCCGGAACGCCTCTTCCCCCTCTGGGAATCCTCTGGGTCACGCCGTCCGGCTTGGGGTACCCCGTAGAGGAAGCTATGGCTTGCAATGTCTCTTCTGCCAACGGCAGAGCTCCCAGCGGAGGCCCCTTTGCTCCGTCATGGCTTTGATCTCCTTCCCTGCTCATTATCACTTCACTGCAAATTTGCAGGAGGGTGAGAACTGGATTCCTGACTTAATTGTCCTGCTCACTTCAAAGGATCAGTCTGAACGCAGATCAGAGATGGCTGCTCTCAAATCCAATCTTTATTGAAGAACACATGACTTTGGAAAAGTCAGGAATGACCCAATGTTTACATACAACTATTTTTATAACTTTTGATGCTACGTAACACCACACGTAAATATCATCATCAAGTCCCACCCCCAATATCCCATTACTACCATTTTCACACACTAGACCAATTATAATTGTTTATACTTTCGGCCCCAAGTTCCCAGGCATATTCTATCTTCTTCTGCCAGGTGCTCCTGGGATTGTTTATGTTATGACTCCCAGTTACAGGGCTGAATTACCAAAGCCCTGTAACTGGGTTCCATGACAGCTGAGGATAGATATTCTTGACCAATTGATTTTTGAGTCAGATGCGATATGTATTTTTGGGAGATATGGGTTTCTTGTAATGCCGATATGTCATATCTACCCTTCCTAATGGCGTTAAATATTTTTTTTCCTTTTCTGTGGGGAGTTTAATCCGTTAACATTGTTAGAGTAGAATCTGATTTCCATCTTCTTTGTTTTTCTCTTCTTCTTCTACGCCTTCTTCTTCCTCTTCTTCTCTATCGCAAATTTCTTCCTCTATTCCTGGTTGGGTGTCTTCTTCTTCCGGGGAATCAAACCTTGCTCTCTTGATTTTTTTTGTTTCTCTTAAAACCGTGCATTCTTTAAATTTACTTTCATCCATCTCACTTTTAAGTTTTTTATGGAACTCCCTGGCCTTCTCTTCTGTTGTCAACCAATGCTTATTCTCTTTGTAGGAGACCATAATGCCCTCCTTTTTTTCCCATCTGAATCGTATTCCCAATGTTTTCAAGTCCTCCGTTAGAAAGAAATATTTTCTCCTCTTTATCAAAGTCGATGTTGGGAATTCTTTGAGTATTGCTACTCTTTTCCCTTTAAATATGGTTGGGGTTTGGCTATTTTCTTTCAGAATTTCGTCTCTAACTCTTTTTCGTCCGAATTGAACTATCACATCTCTATCAGCTTTATTTCTCTTAGAGTAGTTCGTGGTTACTCTGTATACCCGGTCAATATTTTGGTCTGCTTGTTCTTCTGTTATCCGTAGTTTCTCTGCCACAATTTTGGTTATGATTAGTCTAATATTTTCCTTTGCTTCTTCCTGAATATTTCGGAATCTTAATTGAAATTCCAATTCCTTTTGCTCCCATTGTTCGTATTTGTTTTCTAATTTAAAGTTTTTTTCCTCTAGTCCTTGCAATTTATTGCTTATTCTGTCTTGTGTTTTTTCTATTTTCTTTGTTTCTGTCTTTGTTTGTTTCATTTCTTGTCTTAAATAGTCCAGATCTTTCTTCATAGCCCCTAGTTCCATTGAGATTTCCTTTTTTAGTGTGTCTATTTCTTCTCTCATTTCTTTCCTTGCCTCCATTCTTTGTTCCTCCGCTATCTTTTGGTATGCGTCCTGTTTTTCGGAGATTTTCTGCATCTCCCTCATCAAATCCCGGAGGGATAGGTCATCCGGTATTGAACCTCTTCTTCCTGCTCCCGCTCCCGTTGCCTTTTTGTCGTCCTTAATCTTTAGGAATGACATTTCTCCTATATTTTATTTTCTTTTCTTTTTTCTTTTTTCTCCGTTATGATTCGTATTTCTCGTTCAAAGCGATGATTTAGCCTTCCCTGTATTGCCTTTAATTTGTCTAGTTAAATTTTATTTTAATTGGCCAGAGATTCCATATTTATTATATACAGTTTGGCATTCAATAAATGTCCTTATAAATTTAATCTGTCTTTTCTTTATTCGTATAATACTGAACTATATTACTATTTCTGTGAGTTTATTTATATGAGTTTATTTATATGAGTTTATTTTAGCTGGAGTCTTATTTGTAACTCTATCCAGTATCAGATAAAGGGTTGTTGTGACTGCTTTTCTCCTCCCCCTCGTTAAATCTTATCTTTTCTTCTCCCCTTTCAAACCTTTTGGATCCCCTCCCGTCTCTACTTCATTTCTTTCAAATTTACTTTATATTGCTTTATATTCGAATCCTTCCTCTTGCCTGGGTATTTTCAATTTGAGCTTTTGTTTCCCCCGTACCAAGTTTCCAAAGCGCCTCGTCCGTCGCGGTTTATTTCCTCCTTTTCTCGTCTCTGCCCGTTCCTCCCTTGTTGGCTTCTTCCGCCCAGACTTCTCCAATTTCCGCCCTTTTGTCTTTTCACCTTCCGCCCTCACCTTCTCGCTTCTTCCTCCTCCTTTCGTCACGATCGCCCAATCAATCTCCTCCACCCGTCTCCTCTCCTCTTCTATTTCCAGTCTCTCTGGGCCTCCCCCACAGAGCACTCCCCCTCCAAGCTCTTTGTTTATTGCCGAGGCTCCGTAGACATAACAATCCTCCGAGATCTCCTCTCCAAGGTCAGTGCGGTCTCGCCGCCATTTCCTGAGATTTATTTTACGTTTTAAATTCTTTTTAAATTCTTATAACGATATTAAGAGATTCTCAGCTTCTGATAGAATCTTTTGCTTTGGGATAAGTTCTACGTTGTAGAAAACTCTTATAGAGTCTAGCGTCCCCTGTCTTTTGAATTGTCTGTTGTTATCTGTTGTTTTTCATTCCGTTTCCATTCTCAATATTGTTATAAAGTAATGTTGTCATCAGTATGATCCCAATCAAATTTGGTTAGCGGAGGAAGTCCCCCCTTAGAAAAGAACGTTTGTTTCAACTTACTTTTCTGTAGTCTTCTGTTTCTTGAATTTTAAAATGGGCGTTGGTAGGCTGTTATCCCGAGGTGCTTGCCTCAGTTCTCCTATGGCGACCAGCACTGCCCTGGGATCTATCCCGCTGGATCGTGGACCGACCACCCTTGAGGGGTAGCCAGACGCTTGACCCTGGAATGATACCCTATGGGCTTGGCTGTCCTTCAGGCATCTATCCGTCTGAAAGCGAGAGTTGAAAACTCTTCCAAATCGCCTATAGGACTGGCGTAGAGAGAGAGCTCTCTCGTCGCCCTGCCAGCCTCCATGAACGCCTCACCGGAAGTCTCTAAGTAACTAGACTTGATGTGGTCTATTCAATCTACTCCCCCAATAACCCCAGGAACAAACCTACAAACCAGGAAAAATGTGTTGGGCTGTATTATTGTTTGCTTATTTCTCTCCTCCCTTAAAAGCAATACACATTCTTCAATGTTTCCAGACTGGAGAACTGGTATAAAAATATAGGAAAGTATAAGTGTCAGTGCATGTGCATTTGGGTTCAGTCTGAAGGTGATGAATTGGGGAAATGTGTTAGGTACAGTAGAGTCTCACTTATCCAACATTCGCTTATCCAACGTTCTGGATTATCCAACGCATTTTTGTAGTCAATGTTTTCAATATATTGGTGCTAAATTTTGGTGCTAAATTCATAAATACAGTAATTACTACGTAGCATTGCTGCGTACTGAACTACTTTTTCTGTCAAATTTGTTGTATAACATGATGTTTTGGTGCTTAATTTGTAAAATCATAACCTAATTTGATGTTGAATAGGCTTTTCCTTAATCTCTCCTTGTTATCCAACATATTCGCTTATCCAACGTTCTGCTGGCCCGTTTATGTTGGATAAGTGAGACTCTACTGTAGTCAACTTGCCTCCCTGCCCTCTGTTGGAATTGAGCAGTAATTACAGGTGGCCCTCTGGTGGACAATCTGAACCAACCACATTATAAAGATTAACAAAAGAGAAAAGGAGGGGAAAGGGGAAAAAGACACATGGCAACATCCTTAAGACTGTTTTTATTTTCACACAAGCTTGATTGAGCCATGCGTGAGTTAGGGCCTTTTACCCTAGCACTCAAGACCTGGCTCTTTACTAGAGCTTTTGATCTATGTTAATTTTATCAATATTTGTATGTATGTTTTTATCCTTTACAATTTTATCTTGTAAATCGCCTAGAGCATCTTGGATGGAGGGCGATTAATAAGTAATTAGATGATGATGATGATGATGATGATGATCATGATTGATTATTGGATCTAAACCACACTGGATTCAGACTCAGGGCCCATGAGCTGAATCCAGCCCACCATGTCATTTTATGTTGATCCCCAAATCCTGCACTACAACTCCTGTATTCCTCATAATGAGACATAATGACTAGAGCTGATGGGAATTGTCATGAAGAACATCTGGAAGCAAAATTTTTCAGTCAGGAAAGTGGGACTGGAATTTAGATGTGTGGATATGACTTTAACATGTCCTTTCACCTTTCCCTAACATAGGGACCACAAGTGTTGTTGGGTTGTATCCCCATTCTAAATGGGTTCCTGAGTCAACTCAAACACAAATGACCTCCTATATATACAATTGAAAATGAATCAGTTCAGTAAATAATATATCTGGCAAATTAGTATACTGTTTAAATTCACAGTAATATCAAACACCATCAAATGGATTGTCCCATATACATTGAAATGCAGTCGGCGTTAAATTCACAGTAATAACAAGCAGCCTCAAATGGATTGTCCAATATACATTGAAGTGCAATCGGCGTTGTATATTCTAATGCCGAGAAGAGTAAGTTCGCCACGACCGGTTTCGGCCCTGCATCAGGCCTTCCTCTGGTGGTCTGAAAATAGTTACGTACACTAACATAAGTAACAAAATATATCCATAAAACATCATCCATTGCCTAATACTAACATGGTTCCAAACTTAACACTTGTTCTCTTTAGAGATACATGTCATTTACATTATGAAATGTATATCAAAGACACCAATAGTTACATACACAAAATATAAGTAACTACCTATCCATTGAATAACAACTATAAACAACATTGCAATATACTTACATAGTTCCAAATTTAACACTTGTTCTCCTTAGAGATACCTGTTTTTTACAGTGGAATCTAGGTCAAAGGAACAAGGAGTGGCCATAAGCATTAAAGAGTTACAAACATCCAAAAATTTGTTTTTTAAACAAATTGTATATTTCTAAAACAGTATATACTCACGGGATACTCTGCTGTGTGTTAGGTTCTAATTGCGAGTATGAAAAGCATCAAGGGGTTGCCTCAATTTAAAGGGGAAGATGTTAAAGAAACAGAAAGGTTTATATGAAGATATAGAAGAAATACCACCAGATGGTGCTATGAGTACCCTTATTGTATTGGGTGTATTCAATTAGGGATTTATAGTATGCTAAGGTTCTATATATAACAACTGTATGAATTTTGTTCATTTAAGCCCTGTGGATGTTCTGTCCGTAATCTGAAAATCCAATATGTTTCCCTTTGCAAAAGTTTATTATTGAAGTCCATATGTTTGGATTGTGATACTACTTCTAGTATGTGGTATTTGAATGATTCAGGACTATGCTGTAGATCACAGAAATGTTTGTACAGTATGGATTCTCTGACATGATTTCGTATTTTGCTCCTGTGCTCTATAATTCTGCTCTTAACTTCTCGACGAGTCTGCCCCACATATGATAAATTACAATCACAAATTATCATGTAATTTTTTTCCTACGACTGACCATATTGGCCTCAGAGTTTTTGAGAAGACAGTATCTGAAGAATTATGTTGTACAATTATAAAGCACAAAAGATCATACAGTACAAATTTTTCCAGTAAGGAATGGCACATCCTTCACAATTTAGCTAATGACAAAGATCTGGTTTGGAAGCCAGCTGATAAAGGTGGAGCCATAGTATTAATGAACCGCACTGATTATATGGATGAGATCCATAGACAATTATCTGTAAGAGAACATTATCTCAATATAGAACGGGACCCTACACACCATATCCAGTCAATTATAAGAACGGTGACATTGGAAGGGCTGGCACTTGGATATATATCAGAGGATGTATATAAATTTCTACATACACCATGGCCCAGAATCCCTGTACTATATACTCTACCCAAAATACATAAAAACATCAGACCGGTACCTGGCCGTCCTATTGTATCCGGATCGGGCTCAGTCTTAGAACCACTAGCTAAATTTGTGGACCACTATTTACAACCTTTTGTGAAACAGACTTCTTCCTATGTTAGAGATACAAAACATTTTATTAACATTATTGAATCCTTGGTGATCCCAACAGATGCAGTCCTGATGTCTGTAGATGTAATATCACTGTATACCAATATTCCGTTAGAGGAGGCACGATATATATGTGAATCAACCTTGAACAGGAGGCCTAATCACCACCCTCCCACCTTTTTTTTGTTGGATCTTCTTGATATTATTCTTGAAAAAAATTACTTCAAATTTGATGAAAAATACTATTTCCAAATACAAGGTGTAGCCATGGGCAGTCCTGTCGCGCCAGCGATAGCCAATTTATTCATGGATAATTTGGAGAATGAAACTATCTTGAATCACACAAAGAACCCTGTAGCGGACGGCATTATCAAATATTGTAGATTTATTGATGATATCTTTATCATTGTTAATTCACATCAGGAGGCAGTAACGTTATTATCCTGGATCAATACAATTCACCTCAAAATTAAATTTACAGGAAACATCAGTTCTACATCCTTGATTTTTCTAGATGTCGTGGTTACAAAGGAAAATGATCGATTGAAAGTGAGTAACCACCGAAAAACCACTGATAGAAACTCTTTGTTACATTACAACAGTTACCATCATTGGGCATTAAAAAATAATTTACCCTTTACACAGATGCTCAGGATTAAACGCAACTCCTCTACCCTACAGGACTTCAATCAGGAAATGGAAGAGACAAAAAGCAGGTTCAGAAATCGAGGTTACCCAGAGTCCATAATACAATCAGCCTACTCGAAGGTTGCCAGTATTCCTAGATCTAAACTCCTAGAGGACAAAATTAGGCCAGGAGTAGACAGATTGATATGGCCACTCACACTTACAAGTTTGTCCAATCTAGCCATCAAAACTGTTAAAAAGTACTGGAACTTAATAAGAGACATCCCTGGATGTGATAGACCCCCTTTGGTAGCATATAAAAGAACAAGGAATATTGGGGATATATTGGTACATTCAAACATAACCAATAGGCCCCGGACTGTAAAATCTAATCTGGTGGGCAACTATCGCTGCCATCATTGTTCAGTATGCAGCCAATTGATAGAGACCAAAATCTTGACACACCAACATCTATCATTCGAATTTAAATTTCCCCATTTTGCCACCTGTACAACCAAAGGGGTTATTTACATGATAATTTGTGATTGTAATTTATCATATGTGGGGCAGACTCGTCGAGAAGTTAAGAGCAGAATTATAGAGCACAGGAGCAAAATACGAAATCATGTCAGAGAATCCATACTGTACAAACATTTCTGTGATCTACAGCATAGTCCTGAATCATTCAAATACCACATACTAGAAGTAGTATCACAATCCAAACATATGGACTTCAATAATAAACTTTTGCAAAGGGAAACATATTGGATTTTCAGATTACGGACAGAACATCCACAGGGCTTAAATGAACAAAATTCATACAGTTGTTATATATAGAACCTTAGCATACTATAAATCCCTAATTGAATACACCCAATACAATAAGGGTACTCATAGCACCATCTGGTGGTATTTCTTCTATATCTTCATATAAACCTTTCTGTTTCTTTAACATCTTCCCCTTTAAATTGAGGCAACCCCTTGATGCTTTTCATACTCGCAATTAGAACCTAACACACAGCAGAGTATCCCGTGAGTATATACTGTTTTAGAAATATACAATTTGTTTAAAAAACAAATTTTTGGATGTTTGTAACTCTTTAATGCTTATGGCCACTCCTTGTTCCTTTGACCTAGATTCCACTGTAAAAAACAGGTATCTCTAAGGAGAACAAGTGTTAAATTTGGAACTATGTAAGTATATTGCAATGTTGTTTATAGTTGTTATTCAATGGATAGGTAGTTACTTATATTTTGTGTATGTAACTATTGGTGTCTTTGATATACATTTCATAATGTAAATGACATGTATCTCTAAAGAGAACAAGTGTTAAGTTTGGAACCATGTTAGTATTAGGCAATGGATGATGTTTTATGGATATATTTTGTTACTTATGTTAGTGTACGTAACTATTTTCAGACCACCAGAGGAAGGCCTGATGCAGGGCCGAAACCGGTCGTGGCGAACTTACTCTTCTCGGCATTAGAATATACAACGCCGATTGCACTTCAATGTATATTGGACAATCCATTTGAGGCTGCTTGTTATTACTGTGAATTTAACGCCGACTGCATTTCAATGTATATGGGACAATCCATTTGATGGTGTTTGATATTACTGTGAATTTAAACAGTATACTAATTTGCCAGATATATTATTTACTGAACTGATTCATTTTCAATTGTATATATAGGAGGTCATTTGTGTTTGAGTTGTATCCCCATTCCACATGGTGAATAATCAAAAGCAATGGGAGTTGTCATTCAGTAACATCTGGGGATCCAAACTGGATAAAAACTAAAAAGCACTGACCACAATGTAAAAAAATTATAAACGGCCCTCTGGATTCTCCATCCATTAATTCAATGGCCTTCTGGAGACAACCATAAGGCTGAGGTGGCCCTCCATGAAAATGAGTTTGATACCCCTGCTCTAAACTCACCTGTTTGTGTTATCACAGGCCAGCAGAATTATGTCTTCAGACAATTGAGTAGGTGACAGCAGAGTGCCAAATACCACTACTCAGGTAAAATACTTGGGTACAAAGGGTGCTTATCAAAGCAGCAAAAAACCACTCAGGTGCTCATTTACCTGTCGGCCTTTCACGATGTGCTTGGGCACCGGGACTTTAATCTCTACATCACTGTAGTCTTGCGACCATGAATAGTTCTCCCTCACAGCTCCATTGTAACTGTCAGGATCTGCTTGGAACTGCTCCTGTTTCCTGGGAGAAGAAAGCAAGGGGCTGAGTATCAAATGGCTTACTTTACAAAAAGCAAAAAACAAAACAAGAAAATTAAACAAGTAAGAAAAGTTGCATAGCTAACACAGCAGACAGTGTCTGGTTTAGAATATTCTACCTGAAGATATTTCTAAATCTCATTGGTCTACTTTCGAGGATACAATACTTATTTCTATATGGAAACCGTTTTAGTTTCCCTCTCCCTAATGCACCTCCAATACTTACCTGAGACCATGAGGCTCACAGTTCCCAAGCTTAAACTAAAGCATCCAATGAGACCATTGGGGAAAATGTTAAACCAGAAGGTGACATTTTCTTTGGGTTTACTCCACCCTCTCCTACCATCCTTTAACATCAAGTTATTTTCAACAGCAGCTTAGCATAATGACTCTACTGAAAAAGAAGGAAAGTCAATGCTAACAAAGCAGCAGGACAACTTCTCACATTAGAGTATTTTGGTTCCTAACATGTAACCTACTTTTTAAAAAGAATTTAGCATAGCTAATTCAGAAGAGCTGTGAGTGTTGACCCTCAGAGGCAAACAAGCTACTTATATAAATTACGCATGAACAAGATGTTTAAAGCGGGGACTTTCCTTTCTCTCTGCCTGTACAGCGACATGAAGATTAGTGTGTTCACATGACAGGTCTAAAACTCTGAACCCAATCTAGACTAGCATGTCTGGTTTAGTAAAACATGAATGTCCATCGACCACCTTTTTCAATAGAACTCAAAGCAGGTATAAAGGTTTCCCAAAAGAGCTCTGACCCAGGCACAAATCAACTTGGGAGCACCTGCTTAGCTTTGGCTAGCTTTCGCATGAATGCCACATTGTGTGATTGAATGCCATGTTCTGTAACTAAATAGTAATAAATGAATGAATGAATAAATAAATAAATAACACATTACAGCTCTTCTACAAAGTTAAAGACTCTTAATGAAGACCAACTTCAAAATATTGTATGTGACAACAGGATAGCTAAAAACAATATACTGTTATCTCGAGTGGGGGGGGGCTTCCTGCCCCCCAGCAATTGTTAAGATTGCAGTTGAGCTCAGAAGGAACACAGAAGCTTTGGACGAAAGACAGGCAATGCAAATCCAAATTAAGCAGTTCTTCAGATCAAATAGTTCACAGTAAGACAGCAGACTGAAGTCAAGGTAAAGTAGAAACTCCTATAAAGCCATCACTTAAATAGTCAATAAAGTTTTTAATGGAAGTCTGCGAAAAATGTTACCCCACTGTGATTCACCAGAAAAAACAGAAGTTTGGGGAATCATCAGAAATTATAAGAAATAGAGGCAAAACTACAAGCAAGTTTCTTATTGTTACACATTTGGAATACTGTGTACAAATCTGGATATCCTTCTCTCAAAAAAGGTACTGGAGCTTGAAAAGGGCAACTAAAATTATCACATGAGTGAATCATCTTTCCCATGAGGAAAGTCTAAAGAGATTGAGGCCTTTTAGTTTAAGCAAGAGTCAGCTAAATGGAAGAGGGGAGCACATAACAAGGTTTTTTTTTTGTTTTTTTACAAATTCTGAACAGTTTGGAGCAAGAACATTTTTCTTCCCATGATATTAAATTGGAGTGTCATTCTATTAAACAAATATGGAACTCCTGATGCATTTTATAATTACCATTCATGATTTATCAGAATATGACTTTCATACACAGATGCAAACCAAGTTTCTAATAGTGAGAACTGAAGTCTATTCAAGAGAGATCATTGTACAAGTTCTAAATCAACACCAGATTTCAGAATATGGTACTTAAAATTAGAATAAGTCTAGATTTGTAGGTGGCTGGCAGAATTAGTGATGTCATATTATCTGTGAGGGTCAAGCATAGGGTCAGAAGTACAGCTGAATACATATTAAGTTGGTTCAACTCTATCGCAGATGAGTCAGATGTGAGATGTTTCAAAGACACTGGACTTTTTACTCATCTTTTCAGACCCTTTAGATCTGGCATCCTCAAATGGAATTAAAGATATATTATCTTGTGATCTAAAGGAAAACTTTCACAAAATGACATATATGATATCTAACCTCAGAAAGATTTTCAAAGTGTTACAAGGGGGGGCAATAATGTGTGTTGGAGATGCAAAACTCCAGAGAATTTGATGGACAAATTTTATTGTTTGAAATTTAGCAATACAGTAATTTAAATTAAATAACAATTATATGTTTATTGTAGCTTTTTCTTAATGTCTTTGGTAGGATGGGAAGTCAACATGTAATATCTTTAGGTGGGGATTTGGAGAGTAGAGTACTGATTGTATTGTTTGGGGTTCTGAATACTGTCTTTTCTGTATGTTCAACTTGTTTCTTTGTTTCTTTCTGTTACTGTAATGTTTTAAAGTTTTCTTTAAACACAATAGTTTTCTAAACAAAAAGAAGAGAAGGGAAATAACAGTTATTTCTCAACCCAAAAGCTTGCTTTAGCTATGCAAGCAAAATCTACTCCTAGCAATGTTTCATATAAAATTTCAAAGATGGGATTAGAGCAGTGGTTCTCAACCTGGGGTCCCCAGATGTTTTTGGCCTTCAACTCCCAGAAATCCTAACAGCTGGTAAACTGGCTGAGATTTCTGGGAGGTATAGGCCAAAAACATCTGGGGACCCCAGGCTGAGAACCACTGGATTAGAGTCAAGGCCAGTTGATCTCAACCTCTGGTCCTCCAGATACTCTGGACCTCTACTTCAAGAATACTTGAGCATGGATCAAGTTGACCAGTGCTTCTGGAAGCTGACATTCAAAAATATCTGGAGAACCAAATGTTAGCATCACCACCCAAGCTTTGGCAGCTAAAGGGGTGGTTACAAATGTCACAAAAAGATAAAACCTGGTTGTCTAACTACATACCGTTAACTGCAAACAATATCCTGTTGCCCAATAAGACATGCTTGCCAATTAAGTTGTCAAAAGTTTTATCAAGTGCAAGTAGATATCCATGAAAGTTCTTGATCCTTGTGGAAGTAAAGATGGAATCCTTTCTCCACTGAAAAGGTGCTAAAACAAAGGAACAGAACCCAAAGATATAATCTGTCTTCAATGCCCAGATCTCTTCAGCCATACTGTTGAGATGAGAACATGCTTCATCAAGGTCACTATTTGTCTCTGGATAACAGGAAAAGTTCAAAGACCATCACAAAAAGTGTGCATCTCTGGAACACGATTTTTGTCTCTTTGAGTTCCTTTCATCCGATAAACTGGCAGGAAAAGGACTCTGAGAAGCCATGAGCAGAGCGAAGAATGTTACTTTGAACAATAAATACAAAGCTGAATCTATCCAAGACTGAGCAGTGATAGAATGGCACTTTGAGCCCACTGTTGAGTTGTGGATGGTTTCAGTATGTCATTATAAACATTCTTCTTTCAAGTTTACTTGCCAAAATAAGGACTGTATCCTGGGGGTTTAAGAGCCGCAGGGACAGACTCCCTATCTATCCTCTCTGCAGCTCATTGCTTGTGACTGGATGTCACAGTTATGTACTCTATAACCAGAAATATTCCCCAGTGGCAGGAGAATATTTCACCTACACAATTATTAGAGGTGATTCAAAAGACTACAGGAAAGGAGGGAATAGCTTGCCTCCCTGCTGGTTTTCGGTAAGGAAATGAGATTTCTGTGATCTTAAAAAACTTTAAATCATCCCTGGAATTTTCCTTAGTTTTTCATGCTAGTCATCCACAAAAAGACATAAAGCCTTGCTAATAAATACAGCAATATATAATTTTTGATAAATGTATTCATCCAAAATGGAACTAATAGCAAAATAGGCAAATAAACTGGCAGAGAGTCGATCCCCTTCCTTTCAAGGATATTCAAGGCTGGGTGCCAAGTTCTGCTGATTCTCCCACTGTCTTCCTGGCTCTCAGGAATAACATCTAAGCATTGGGAATACACTGCAGTATGCGGCTGCAAGTCTGATTTCTCTAATGCAATACCAGTGAGAGGACAAGACAGGAGAGAACTTAAAGACTTGGACTGGAAAGTCTGCTACTGTATGCCAACATTTCAGTTTTTTTTTTGTTTAAAGCAGTGCAAAAAATGATTTTACAAAGGTTCTTCCACTCAAGCTCCATTTCCATGGAGACCGTTGTTATGGCAGCACAGAACAAACCTTCCAGATTCCCAAAATGCCTGGAAACTTCGGAGTCAAAAGGGCTGGAAGATGGACAAAACAAGAAAAAAGCACGAAGATATTGGATTTACAATATATTCCCTCTACCATGCTTCAGTTTGTGATGAACACAACAGTTTACTCCTGACAGACCATTAGGAGCACACTGCTATGGTAAATTTTAGGAACATGCTGGATTAAAAATCACTGTTTCAGAAAGGCTCTGTACAAATTTGGTAGAAAGTTAAGAAGATTGTTTCTTAAGGTATTAGCTCACTTCGAAATCCTTACTTAGGGAAAGAATGAGTTAAATTTGGAGATGAGTGTTTTATGACAACCATTTCTACTTTGAACAAGACAGTTGAGAATTAACCATGAGAGATCCTTCTTTCAAAAGGTAAAGATTTTACTAGGTTTTGTAATATGCTTCATAATCTAATAACCATCACCTCTGGGATCAAGCAACAGCAAAAATGAAAAGAAGGCAACCCAAGTCTATAAAACATTTTATGGTAGTCAAATCACTGCAGAACCCAGTTTCATTCATGAGCTACCTTCCTTCAGGACAGTTTATTTGTGACAGAAACAAAACAAAATACTCAAACATGAATGTTGTTCTGCCTCTATTACAGTCCTCAACACATAACAAGAATTAAAACTGCAATAACCACAATTGTAATCCTCAAATATGATCATGTATGTGTAACCTAAACAAAAGGAAGTTGAGTGTTATTAAAGAACACATTCACCAATCACTGTCAAATTACAATACAAGAGCAGCAGGCAGAGCAGCTTGTTAAAATTTGCACACTAAACCATGTTCAGGGTCTGGCCATATCCTAGGGAAAGTACACAGATGTCTCCAAGTTACCTCAGACATTCTCTTTTATTTATGGCTATTTCCCCTTCAACTAGGAGCTCCAAGTGAGGTAACTTTGAAACCAGATCTTTTAGAAAGCCTGCAGCCAATTAGTTTCAACTTCAGCTCATTTTGTTCTTCCAGTATAATTGGAACAGGCAGATGTTGTGCTTTCAAAACAGGTTGTACATTGCCTTCTTGGCATCCAGCAGAAAGGTAACAACATCTCAGCAATGTGCAAAGAGGTCTGTGTCCAGCGTTTTCTTTTCTCATCATGGTGTACCTCATGAGTGGGCTTGGAGGATCTTCTCCCCCTAAATCTCTGAGATCCATCCACCACAGTCTAGTCAAAGCTCACATGTTTAGAATGAAGATCATTTGAGTCTGGGTGAAAGAACTGAAAAGAGATCTGTGTCCTTTTCACACAAAAATCCACTTGGGGTTTCTCCATTTCTGCAGTGAGTGAGGGTGGCATTTTGCTGCTGCTCCAGTCATACTATTAGGAATCAACAAACCTTACCAATCTACTGCAAAATATCGTAACAGTAGGAGATGACCCCATCTGAAGGGCACCATTTGGAGAGGGCTGCCTTAGAAGAATGTGCATCCTGTGAAAGTTCAAGGGATGCCCTGATGAGGATTTATCATGATTACCCTCCCCCTTTATAATAAAACAAGAATGAATCCATGCTAAAACTTGAACTAACAAAAGACAGGAAAGAAACAAGCCAGAAATGGAGATGATTGTTTGGTCATCTCCCATACCATTTGTGGTTTAAGCAAGAAATTGTTGTCAAAACAAATCATGGCTAGCCATGCCACACTGTATACAGAAGCAGAGTCACTGAGGTTTTTCCTTGAATTACTTCTCAGTGCCACCTATAATTTTTGCTTTGGGCAATCTCAAATCACTCAGGCATTGTTAACAGCACCTAGCAGTACACCTGCACCAGACCCTAGGAAGAAAAATAACGGCAATCCTATCCAGCTGCCATATTGGTCAGATAAATCAAAACAAAGAACTAAGGCAATGGCTGCAACTCAATAGCTCTGAAACTGTGGGAGGAGGGTGGGGAAACGCCAGCTTTTAAATAATGGTTTCAGCACTGCTAATACGTAAATGATGGCAGTGGGGATGATGGGTGGGTCTTGGTGTTCTGTCTTGTTCTATTTTTGTTTCATTGTCATGAAGTGCAGTAAAGGGTAGCAGAACCTTTAAAACTTTTAAGCAGCCACCAATCTGATGTACATTCCTATGAAGAACTTGTTTTCAACACTTAACATCTCTCCAGCTCATAACCAAGATTCAAAAATCAAAGAGGACTGGTGTCCTAAGTGCCAGTCCACAAGTGATGCAGGAACAAGATGGTTGGTGTGTACATACCTAGTAGAGATAGGAAGTCCTGGAAAAAAACCCAAAAAAATGGGAGAAAGCAGGGTTTTTTTCCCAAAGCATTTTTTTTCTGGAAAAATTGAAAAAAAGTGTGTAGAAACAAAAAGTCTCAGAAATCTTTCATTAAGGTCTTCATGTTATATAGTTTGAATACCATGTCATATTATTTATCATTGGAAAATAATATATTCCAATATACACACTTTCATTTTTTTCTGGAAAAAATGGGTTTGGGAAAAATGTTTTTTTCCAGGCTTTCCCATCTCTATATGTACCTAAAATTTATATCACAAATTTTAACTTGTCTCTAGTTGTATTTTTTGATGTAAATGTACTGTGCCTTTTTGGTTGTTTATCTTTTAAGAGTTTCTGAAGAAGGTCATCCAATATTACTAGACCAAAGGCTAACTACAGTATCACAATAATCTTTTTTAACACACTGAGACTTTGTCTCTTCTCCACATCCCTCCTCACATGCCATACCCAAGAGTCTACATCGCCATCTTATTACAGATGAATTAGCATGTTAACACAGTGAATACAATATTGCTATACCTCTCCCACACTTAAAGAGTGGAAACTTTTCAAATACCTGGAAATCCAAGTCATATTTTATTGATCTGAATATTGAATATTCAAAGAGAATGAGAGAGTACAAAAGAGATTCCCTTTAACTCTTGAGAAGTTTCCTCAAGCATATCAGAATAATAAAACAATGGATTTGGAAGAGACCACAGAGGCCACCCAATTCAGTCTCCTGCCATGCAGGAAAACACTAAGAACTCTTGACAGATGGTTCCTATTAGTTATGGCAAACAACCAAATGGTCTAATGTTGTTCTGGAATCCTGTGTATATCCGAAAGACCTTCTCACATGAGCCTGCTCAGATTTGGAAATCTCCGGGGGAAAGGTTTTTTCTCGGTTCCCCTACCTTCACATGGATGTTTTGTGACGTGATGGGAGGGCTTCTTGTTGGATGCTCCCAGGCCAGGGGATTCCCTTCCACAGGAGACTACTTTGGCCCCTCTCTACTCTCTTTCCATTGCCAGGGAAAGACCTTTGGGCTGTTATTTGTCTTTTAATTGTCTGTTGTACAGTGTTCCCTCGCAATCTCGCAGTTTGCTTTCTGCGGATTCGCTCTACCGCGGAATTTTTAAAAATTATTTATTTGTTTGTTTACCCACCCCATTGCTGCTTTTAATAGTGGCGGGGAAAGCTCCTACCCTCACTTCCGGGTTCGCCCTGGCAGCGGGCATTTTTGGGCATGCAATTTCAGAGTCTCATGACAGCGCCCCGTGCCTCGGAGGTGTGGCTTGCGCACGGGGCGCTCTCGCGAAACTGAAATTGCACACCCAAAAATGGCCACCACCAGGGCAATCCCAGAAGTGAGGGTAGGAGCCTCCTGTGCGTCCCAAAGTGCTCGTGCCTCGGTCTGAGGTGGTGCTCAGGGTGGCACAAAAAGGTAGAGCGAGGTAGAGCCTCTGCTGCCCCCCCCCTCTCTCACCCTCCCTCCTTTGCTCGCTCGCTCGCTCACTGGGCGAAGAGGCCTTCTTTCTTCCCTGGCTTCAGGAGCAAAGGCAGCCAGGGCAACATGGCAGCCACAAAGCAAAGGACCCGCCAACGCTGATAAGAAAGACTTCACTCCCTCCAGGGTTTGCAAGGGGAGAAAGGCCACTTAACTATTAAAATAATGTTTCTATATTAAAATAAATATAGTGCCGCTACTTCGCGGTTGTTCAGTTTTCGCAGGCAGGCCTGGAACCTAACTCCTGCGAAAAGTGAGGGAGCACTGTATTTCCTATCTATTGTCTTATAGTTTTGTTTGGCTTTAATTCAGTTCTTGGTTTTAGTATAATAGTTGCTTTTAATTTTTCTTCCATGTAATAAACAGATTAGTTAAAATTAATGCTGTTTAATCCCTGTGGGTTATGTTCTTAGAGAAACATGGTATAACAAACAACAAAGCAAACAAGCAAAATGGAAAAGCCCAAGAAGAAGCCATCCTAAATATATGTAAGTGGCTCACCTCCTGTCCACACTTGAGTAAAACCTTCGAATAACCTGTAGCCTATCCTTAAGTTAAGTATTGCTTTCATTAAACTGCTAAGATGTGCATGTTTACCCTTTCTAATTTGTCATCTCCAGATTCAAACCTTTTTGGATAATGACAAGTGCACATCTCCAATATTAAAGCTGCAATCTAAGAAACACATATAATGAGAAAAGCCCTGCTTTAGCTTAGTTCTGAGTAAGCATGCATTGTAAACATCCTTTGTAAAGAAAAGGGCTTCCTTACTCACAGCGTCTTTATAAATAAAACTGACTACATGGAGCTGCATTATCTGCAAAATGACTGTGCTAAGAAATAATGTTTCAAGCTAATGTGAAAACCCCATGAGGTTCAGCTATGGCCCTTTCATATGCCTTTACCAAATCAGCACGTAGCAAGCATGGCATTTCTCAAAAAGGCACCCTGCTCACAAAAACAGACTGACATTTATTTCAATGGCCAAGCATTCAAATTATCCCTTTCACAGAAGCCTAAAGCAAAAAAGGTCAATCAAAATTATTAACACTGAGATCAGAAATACGACGAGGGAACAAACCTAGCAGAATGTGCACAGTTTTATAGGGGATACTTGCACTGACAGAAATTAGGAGATTGGGATATAACTCCAACAAAGGTTAGACAGACCTAATTCAATTTTCAATGCTGCAGGCTTATAGGTATGTCTTCCTTTTAAATCGTTTTCTTTAAAATCTTTTCAAATCTAAAAGCATCATCTTTCAGAGTGACTAGTTTAATCGGTGCCTTAGTTGTCAAACCTGGCACCCCACCCCAATGATTTGTAGTTTGCCAAGGAGCCAAACTTGGGGGCCAGAGCAGAGGGAACCGGGAAGACAGTTCCATCTTGTCTCCTTTGGCATCAGTTGGAGACCCCTCTACCATCACCAACTGACGCTCTGGGGCCAGAGCAGAGGGAACCGGGAAGACTGTTCCATCTTGTCTCCTTTGGCATCAGCTGGTGGCCCCTCCCTCCAGTAACGTGCTATGCTAGTTATATATGTGCAGGCCTGTAGCGAGGGGGGGGGGGTTAAGGGGTTCAACCCCCCCCCCGAAATTTTTCAAGTTATAAAAAAAATCTCGTTTACTCATGAATTTTAACTGGTTAACCAAATCCCCATGCTAAGTCTATGAGATGCAAAACATTAAGAGTCCCTCCAGGCACTATCTCAAGCAGATATTGACAGGTTTGTAGTGGGGAGGGGTATGTGCTAGGGGTTCAAGCCCCCCCCCCCAGAAATTTTCAAAACCCCTCCCGAAAATTTTTTCTGGCTACGGCCCTGTATATGTGTGTATATATATATGTGTGTGTGTGTGTGTGTGTGTGTATAATTGGCATAGAATGTTACTAGTGTGTAATAATTATAGTATATAATATACAACTTAATTTATAATAATATATAATAATATAATACATTGTATATACATATAATATCGATAATATTATAATGTATTACAATATAATACTGATAATAATACAATTTACTAATATTAATTATATATTATATATTAAATGTAATATTACTAATAATATTACAATGTAATGATATAGTACAATATAGTAATTTAATTGTACTATGCTAATAATATAACAGCGCTCCATGCAATCATGCCGGCCACATGACCTTGGAGGTGTCTACGGACAACGGCGGCTCTTCGGCTTAGAAATGGAGATGAGCACCAACCCCCAGAGTCGGTCACAACTGGAATTAACGTCAGGGGAAAACCATTACCTTACTTTAATAATATAATGTATTGTATGTGAATGTAATTTGTAAGCCGCTCTGAGTCCCCTTTGGGGTGAGAAGGGCGGCATATAAATGTAGTAAATAAATAAATAAGGATATCAAAGCCTAAAAAGAAATGAATTGTTTTATTTTCCTTTTCTGTGAGACATCTGCAAGTTCGCTGCAAACCCGCCACAACCGATCCCCCCTCAGAGACTTATCCCTCATTTCTACAATCAAATACTGTTATTCAAAGTTATGCGCTGATTCGTACCAGCGCACATACGAACTGAGTCTACAGCAGCAGATCTCTTGCACAGGAAACCCCAATCTCCCCTTTTGACAAAATGTATCCTTTCTCTCCTCCAATGTAGCCATTTTGTATATTTTTATTCCCTATTATTTATTCCCTTTTATTTAGTGTAAGGGGGATTGGCCTGTATGACGGGGGTTGCACTAGATGGCCCATGTGGTCGCTTCCAACTTTATTATTCTCTGATTCTATGAATGCTTGCCAGGCTGGATCCTTCATAACAGCGGTCCTTATTTTAAATTCAACCTCACCTTTACAATATATATATATATATATATTATCTGATTTCTGGTGAGGAGATACATTTCTCAGTTACACAACAGTTTGAGACAGATGAAGGGGCTGCTTAATTTCATCTTAGTTAGGGCACAGCAGCAAGGATTCAACTTTATGGACACTAGTTAAAAATGCAGCCTCTGGCACACAGAAGAGCTCTGGAAGTTGGGCTACATCTAATTAAGAAATATGGGCCAAAGGCAGCAGGACCTGCCAGATTTTAGCAAACGGTTCCTGGGAATGTCCACTGTTCATACAATACTTACACAGAGATGTTCTTTCTAAAGACACTACAAAATACACTGGAATCAAAATCAGTTTCAGAAACTAAGAAGAACCCATTTATTTTCTACCAGCCCTGATTTTAAAGCACAATGCTGCATTGACAGGAATGGAGTTTATCAAATTTACTGAACACTTTCTATTTTAGGATGCACTGATTTTAAGCAAAGAAATCAGATTTTATTAAACCCTGTCATAATACTGCCTTCTTGCAAGCAGCACAAAGAGTTTCCTTCTTGTTCAAATGAACCCACAGTTCATATATAAATATAGGTTCAGATTATGTAAAACTGAGCTTCACGTTCTCAATTCCAAAGGTAGCCACCAAGATCCCAAAGCAAATCGCTTGTTTGGGTCTATCCAAAACAAAACAAAACAAAAAGGGGGGAGCTTCTCTTTTGTGGCACATTTACTCGATTTATATTTCACCTAAGGTCTTTATAATAACCTTATCATGAGGCCACAGGTTCAGAGGAGTTCATTTCCACTGCACCCGAACCCACCAAATTGTTCTTTCCCTCCACTTATTGTTGACTGTGAATCAAGATTCAGTCACCTCCCCTCTTATTTCTTCCTGCCAGGTCTTTCAAAAATTCCCTTGTATTCCTCACAGAATCCAATCAAAATCTTTGCAGCTTGAAGCTAAAGATTATTTCTTCCAGTCTATGCTATCACAATATCATCTTTTCTTCTTTAGTTTATCTCAGAGTCTGCAACACATCTGTAGTCTGCAGAAACAAACTCATGAGGGGTTCTGCAAAGGCTTACAAAAAAGGAACCATGCCCAGGTTGGGGCTGCTGCTATCTTAAAGTGGAAGCAGGCTACAATGGGAAGGGCCAAAGGAGACCACTACCAAATGAAAATCAGAATGTATGGAGATTTTTATCCAGTACGACTGAAAAAAGTGACAGTTTAGTCACATCCAGAATTTACTTGTTACCATTAGAAACACATACTTATTAATAAAAACCACAAGCCTTTCTAAAATATACATGCTAATGACAAAAATATACGAGTGGAGATCAGGAAGATTCTCTGATTACTACTACAGATTAGAACTCTTGAACTGACTAAATTTTGTATAGACACAGTTGGCACACCAAATGTTTCATGGCTATATATATATACGCTTTTATAAAGGAACTGTGCTTCCGAAGATAAGGACAAACTTTCGATTTCGTAACACAAAGTTCCTTGAAACTTGATATTTGAAAATAACACGTCTCCTTCTGGATTCTTTTCTCCAAACCTCGGGGTTGGAGAGGGGGCAAATTATATTCCATTTTCAGCTTATTTCCTTTCTAGTGGCAAGGATAATGAGTGGACTTAGGATAGCATGATGATTCCCCCCTCTCCGCCCAATGAGGAAGGCACCCAGGAGCAACCCGAAACTGCCACAGAAACGAAAACGAGGAGGTAAGTTCACCAGACTTTTCCAAACTCGCCAGCTGGAGACAACTTGCTGTAACTCTGGCCTGTTGGTGTATCCATCCTCGTGGCCTTAGCGATGGCACCACTCTCCTTTCCTCTCCTCCTCTGGGCGGACAGATGGCAGTAGTCCACTGATTGTGACAACAATCCGCTGGCTATGACAATAGTTGGTAGTAATATTGACCATGAGAGGCTTCAGTTACCGGTAGAGCACAGATGGAAAGCACTGGTAAGGCAGGTCTTTGATAACGAGAAGACCTTGCTGGCTGTAAATGGCGTTCAGAGCTACTCTTCTCTTGCTTTCTCTCTTTTTCCAGGCTCTGGCCTGCACTTTCACAGCACCAAGGGATCCTTCGATCCCTCGGAGTGGCCAATGCAGTTCCACTGGATTTCGGGAGGGGGGGTTCTCTCTAAGCCTAGCAGAGCTCCACTTGCCTCTACGCCATCTTCCTTCACTTACTATTCTAATTTATGTAATCTCACTTTTAGCCACGGCTGGACCTACTATGAGGCAAGATGAGGCAATCACCACAGGTAGCAGATGAAAAACCCTCCCTCCATTACTTTGCAGACTCTTTCCCATCCACTATTGGAGGACATAGGATATTACATCAGTGTTCTAAAGCAGATATGTCCGCTTTGCTTTTGAGTCGCTACCTTCTGAAGAATTTGGGAAAATGTAGTTTAGGGAAGCTGAGGACCCCTCTGCCTAGGAATTCCAAAGGCCCTGCCCTAAACTGCATTTCCCAGAATTTTTCAGGAGCAAAGTGGGCAACAGCCAAGTGGGCACCTCCACTTTAAAGCACTAATGTGACATCATCCATTGTTATATGTAAACACTATTTGATCTACAGCACTGGGAGTTATCTACCACACTGCTTCTTAAACTATAGGTCCTGACACCAAATTGAGCCCTCTTAGCTCAATGTTGGGTTGCAAAAAAATTTGCAACAGTAAAAGGTTTATGAATGCCACCTAGTGGTTGTATTAGACTCTGAAAAAATGCATCTGCTGTACTTCATAAAAAGAAAATCACCCTGTTTAGTGAGCCTTGCAAATGCTGATTTCTTATCAGTAAATGTTCAATTTTTATATCTGTTTATATACCAATATACCCGAGATCTCATAAAAAAAATCTCAGGTGTTTTCTGCTGCCCTGCAGACTAGGACACGGAAAAATGGCTTCAAACTACAGGAAAGGAGATTCCACCTGAACATCAGGAAGAACTTCCTCACTGTGAGGGCTGTTCGACAGTGGAACTCTCTCCCCCGGGCCGTGGTGGAGGCTCCTTCTTTGGAGGCTTTTAAGCAGAGGCTGGATGGCCATCTGTCGGGGGTGCTTTGAATACGATTTCCTGCTTCTTAGCAGGGGGTTGGACTGGATGGCCCATGAGGTCTCTTCCAACTCTACTATTCTATGATTCTATGATTCTATGAAAGGTGTCACAAGTAGAAAAAGTTTAAAAAACCTGATCTACAGCACTTGGGGGTGGGGTGAACAGGGTATCTCATTTTTAATACTGAACGTTCACCTGGATCTTCTAAGGCACCCATCTTATCCTTTATCTCAAAAACAAACTGTCTTCATTATGGGGAGTCCAAGCTTCAATTTAATAATAATAATAATAATAACTTTATTTTTATACCCCGCCCCATCTCCCCGAAGGGACTCGGGGCGGCTTACATGGGGCCAGGCCCGATAAAACAAACAAAACAGTAACAAAGCAATAAAACAATTATCCCAGTAAAAAACATCAACATCAATAAAAACAATCATTAAAATCAACAAGCAGGATACAGTGTTAAAAACAGGAGACTAATTCGTAGATCCCAGGCGAAATGCAGAGTGATACGAAATGGGAAAAGGAAATTTCACAGTTGGACGATAAAGTGCGGTATAAAATGGCAAGACAACAACAATGGGACTATTATTGAATGGACAGATAGATCAATCCAGCAACAACTAAACATCGAAGGCCTTTTGAAACAGCCAGGTTTTTAAGCTCTTCCGGAAGGAGAGGAGGGTAGGGGCCTGCCTGATCTCTCTAGGTAGAGAGTTCCAAAGCCGGGGGGCCACGACGGAGAAGGTCCTCTCTCTCGTCCCCACCAACCGTGACTGTGAGGGTGGTGGGAGCGAGAGAAGGGCCTCCCCCAACGAGCGAAGAGAACGTGTGGGTTCATAGAGGGAGATGCAGTCTCTAAGGTAAGTGGGTCCCAAACCGTTTAGGGCTTTGTAGGTGATAACCTGCACCTTGAATTGGGCCCAGAAAGTAAATGGCAGCCAGTGAAGCTCCTTAAACAGAGGTGTTGAACGCGCCCTGTAATTCGCTCCGGTTAGAAGCCTGGCTGCCGAACGCTGTACTAGTTGTAATTTCCGGGCCGTCTTCAAAGGCAGCCCCACGTAGAGCGCATTGCAATAGTCCAGTCTTCTATTTGCCAGAATGCTTATTGGAAAAACCTGACCTATATACTCTCCCAATATAACTTTTACTGGTGGAGAACTCGTTGAGTGAATAAAATACACATTGAGAAGCATATATTTTAGTTCAACGTAATATATATATTAAAACTGTCTCAATTCCCAGGCGAAAGCACATACCTGCAGTTGAACAAGAAAAAAAAACTCCTGCTGTTACACATATGGCATCTATACATTATTGGAAGACTAGTTACATCACTAGAATTGTAATATACTTCTGGATTGATGTCTGCTGTTTGGTAGATGAACAGGATATCTAAAAAAAAACCTCAAGAAATCTAGAGGAGATAGCTGTTTGAAAATGATGGGGTTATAATATATATCACATCATGCCCAGAGGGGGGGGGGGGGGGGGGGGAACAGCCTGCAGAAGTCTGCCATATTATAACCTTCTGACAGAAAGTTCCTCTGAATCAGAAGGGCATCTTATTATAGAACTCTTTTTGTAAAAAAATAATAATTGTAAATTAACAGCATGCAGCTGCCATACGCATGTCACTGAAAAGAAGTGCTAGGTAGCTGGTGCCCAATGACAATTATATAGCTCCAGTTCTAGGTCAGAGAAAGCTCCTGGGCATCCAACACTTGGAAAGGGGGCAAGCCTGTAAAAATGGGTCTCACGGGTGCTTTAATACTGCTATTCCAATGTAACCTAATTCAGGTCAATGATACAGATTCTACTATTGACTCCTGTTATCAAGACAGCAACAGATGAGCTCAAGTTGAAAGTAATCCCTTGTAGCTTAATTACAAATGTTCTGATGACCCCTTGTTTCCTTCAGGGGCATCTGGTAGTTTGCTGCCGTACCACTTTTCTCCTAAAGGACCTTACCTGAATGTCATATCTGACTCTCAAGAAAGTCATTCTTCCAACACTGGTCAAATCCCCAAGTATGTCCTCATGAAGGATACTTGCTGGATTTTAAAAACTATACTGCTTGACCAAAATGTGCCAACTCTCTTCTCTATATACACACACACAGGGCTGTCTGCTTGTCAACTTGCACTTTAGTTTTTATAGAAGAGCCTTGCCTCTGGCAGGAAGCCAAGAGGATTCACAGGTCACACAACCAGATGAAGTCATGCATTAGCAAATTAAAAGGTAACTTCCACATCTGCACACTTCTCCTTCAAAGCTTCATGTGTGTCAAAGGCCTGCTTTACTGATTAATCTATTTCACCATAACCAGTTATTTTCAATCTTGTGAAAAGGTAAGTGGGAATATTTCCTCTTTACCCAATAGCTTCTGTTTAGGGTGATCTATACTGTATAATGAATGAATGCAGTGTGACACCAGCTTAACTGCCATGGCTCAGTGCTGTGGAATCCTTGACAGACAAATGTCAGGAAGAAGCAAAGAGCACCAGCATTGAAGCAATGCTCCTAGGCCATCAACTCTGCTGGACTGGTCACGTTGTTCAAATGCCCAGTCACCATCTCCCAAAGCAGTTAATATACTCTCAACTCAAGAACAGAAATCACCGAGAACTGGGAAGCCCTGACCCTTGAGTTTTCTAACTTGAGGTCAGCAACTACTAACAGTGCTGTGGAATTCGAAGAGGCATGAATGGAGCGCAAAAGGGAGAAATATATCAAAAGGAAGGAACGTCAAACCAACCCTAATCAGGACCATCTTCCATCTAGAAGCCATTGTCCTTACTTGTTGTAGTCCAAGACTGGGAAGCATCTCTGTACTTAACACCACACTCCAGTCCAAGGTGAAATAGCAAAGCAGTTTATTGAAGCATATACAGTAGAGTCTCGCTTATCAAACATAAACGGGCCAGCAGAACGTGAATAAGTGAAAATGTTGGATAATAAGGAGGGATTAAGGAAATACCAATTAAATGTCAAATTATATTATGATTTTACAAATTAAGCACCAAAACATAATGTTTTACAATAAATAGACAGAAAAAGCAATTCAATACATGGTAACTTTATGTAGTAATTACTGTATTTACGAATTTAGCACCAAAACATTGCAATGTACGGAAAACAAAGATGTACTATCTAACTTCCAATTCTACTGGTTAGATATTACCAGCCGGGTAGGGCAAGAAGCCACTACTCTTCTCTTTTAGGCAAATATCTTCCTTTTTGCTTTTATATAACACTAGCTTGGAGGCCCGGTGTTGCCCGAGTCATTTGAGAAAGGCACTGTTTGCCTGTGTTCCAAGTGTAGGCTATATCCAATGTCAGGTGGGTTCAGTGGGTGCGGGTGAGCTCCAACTCCCATATGGAAGTCCCATCGTCCAGTGTCCATCCCTGTCCAAACACAGCCAGTATGTAGAGTAGGTCATGGGGGCTCCATGTACCATGTTTGGTCTTGATCAGTCATTTGTGTGGGTCGCGGTGCTGTCAGGAAGTGAGTGAAGGTATTGGAAGTCCCATCGTCCATGGTACATCGTTCTCCAAACTGCACCTGGGTGTAGAGTGAGTCCTGGGTGTTGTCTGTGTGAAGTTTGGTCTTGATGAGACATTGATGGGGATGACAGTGGTCTCGGGAAGTGAGTGAACATACTGCAAGTCCCATCATCCAAGGTCCAAGCTCTTTCAAACCTCACCAAGATGTAGAGCGGGCCATGGTGGCTGTATGTGCCAAGTTTGGTCTTGATCAGTCATTGGTGGGGGTCACAGTAGTCCCAGGAAGTGAGTGAAGATAGTGCAAGTCCCATCATCCACAGTCCCTCCTCACCAAACTGCACCAGGATGTAAAGTGGGCTATCCTGTACGTGCGTGTCAAGTTTGATACCGTTTTGTCATTCATGGGCATAACAGTGGTTTCTGGGAGTTGAATTGGATTAAGGTACTGCAAATCCCATAATCCTTGGTCCATCCTCTGTCAAAGTGCTGCAGCATGTGAAGTGTGTCATTTGTGATATGTGTGCCTGGTTTGGTTCAGTTCTGTGATTTGTGGCAGTTGCTGTGGTGTGAAGAAGTGAGGGAAGGTACTGCAAATTCCATCATCCTTGGTCCATCGTGCCCCAATATACATCAGGACGTAAACTCAAACTTGTGCGCCAACTGCGACCATACCTCGTGAAGTCTGATTTGACCACGGTGGTCCATGCCCTAGTTACCTCCAGACTGGACTACTGTAATGCACTCTACGTGGGGCTTCCCTTGAAGACGGCCCGGAAATTACAACTGGTCCAACGCTCGGCAGCCAGATTAATAACGGGGGCAAATTACCGGGAGAGATCCACTCCCTTGTTTAAGGAGCTCCACTGGCTGTCGTTCATCTTCCGGTCCCAATTCAAGGTGCAGACCATCATCTATAAAGCCCTGAACGGTTTGGGACCCACCTACCTCCGTGATCGTATCTCCTTCCATAAACCTGCCCGTTCCTTGCGATCATCCGGAGAGGCCCTGTTATCACCATTGCCTATATCCCAGGCTCGCCTTGTAAGTACAAGGGAGAGGGCCTTCTCTGCTGTGGCCCCCCGATTGTGGAACTCACTTCCTACTGAAATAAGGCAAGCTCCCACTCTGTTAGCTTTTAGGAGAGAATTAAAAACATGGCTCTTCCATTGTGCTTTCGGTGAGTAATTTCTGTCATATATCTCCGTATTACTCCCCTCCGAACTTCTATCCTCTAGATTACCCCTTCCAACTGTCCCTGCCCATAGTGGAGTACTTCTCTGTCCCTCTCACTCCGGGTTTTATCTTTGTGTTCAAGCGGCCTGCCCTTGATTTATTGGGTTTTTTTTCTTTTTTGATTTCTTGATGTTCTGTTTATTATTATTTATTGTATTTTAAATGGTGTTATGATATGTTGTTCTTATATTTTATTATGTTGTATTGCTCTGGGCATGGCCCCATGTTAGCCGCCCCGAGTCCCCATTGGGGAGATGGTGGCGGGGTATAAATAAAGTTTTATTATTATTATTATTATTATTAAAGGGGGCCAGAGGGGTTCTGTGTGGCAAGTTTGGTCCATTTCCATCACTGGTGGGCATTGCAGTAGTGTGTGGGAGTGAAAGTGTTTGAAAGTAGTGCAAATCCCATCCTCCATGGCCCATCATCCCCCAAACGGCACCAGGACATAAAATGGGTCATAGGGGTTATGTGTGCCAAGTTTGGGCCACGTCAGTGATTCCTGGCAGTCACAGTGGCCTGTGAAAGTGGCGGCCAATCAGAAAGCTGCCACATACTCGCAAACAAACATTGACTTTTATTATACCGTGTTTCCCCGAAAATAAGACCTCCCCAAAGAATAAGACCTAGCAGGGGTTTGGGGGGATTGCCAAATATAAGGCCTCCCCTGAAAGTAAGACCTAGCAACTAAGGCTGCAGCAGAGTTCCATTGGGAAGCATGGCTGCAGGGCAGAAGCAGCACTCCTCATACACACCCCGGAGGGAGGGAGGGAGAGAAAGTGCTTGCTTTCTGTGCTTCCCTCCCTCCCTGCCTTGCCTTGCCTGTCTCCCAGCCGCGGCTTGAAAAACCTTCCGTGGCTGCTGCTGCGCTGCCGTTTCTTCCTTCTCCGTCCTGGCCATGCTGGCCATGCTCCCTTGCTTCCCAGAGGCTTCTGATTGGCTCCTGGAGCCAGGGCAAGGGAGGGTGGGAGGGAAGGAAGGAAGAGGGCTTTCCACTCGTCCCCAAGGCTTTGCTCCTTAAAGGTACAGGACGCATTGGGATTCTCCTCTCATCCTTATTCCTATCCTAGGCCATGAAACTGATTATTTTATACTATTATTCTATTGCCATATTATTATCATCATATTCTGTTACTATTATTATATCCCATTATATTATCCTAATAATATATTTTAAATCATTATATTATATTTTTTCTATTATTATTATATCATTATATTATTATTCTATTATTATTCTATTATATTTTCATATTATTATATTATTATTCTGTTATTATTAAATTCCATTTTATATTACCCTATTAATATATTTTATATCATTATATTCTATACTATTATTCTATTATATTATCATATTATTATTTTATTATTATTAGCATATTCTGTTATTATTATTATATTCCATTTTATATTACCCTATTAATATATTTTATATCATTATATTCTATACTATTATTCTATTATATTATCATATTATTATTTTATTATTATTAGCATATTCTGTTATTATTATTATATTCCATTTTATATTATCCTATTAATATATTTTATATCATTCTATTCCATTCTATTATTCTATTATATTATCCTATTATTATTATATTATTATGCTATTCTGTTATTATATCACATTATTATATTATCCTATTAATACCATATTATTATCATATTCTGTTATTATTATATCCTATATTATATTATCTCATTAATATATTGTATATCATTATATTATTATTATATTATCATATTATTATTATAGTATATTATATTATTCATCATTCATGACTACATTGAAACTAGAATAGAGAGAAATCAGCGTGGAAGCCTTGGGAAACCTAAATTGCAAGAGGTACCATAGATTGTTGTACATGTAAATAATGGCAGTAACAAGAAATTCTTGATAGGATTCATAGTTTGTCTGGTTATGCTGGTTTGTGATGACAACTACTTTACAGTATATAATAAATGTTCATTTTGTTGTTCAACAATAAATGTGAGCTCTTCTTCATAGAAAAATAAGACATCCCCTGAAAATAAGACCTAGTGCATCTTTGGGAGCAAAAATTAATATAAGACCCTGTCTTATTTTTGGGGAAACAGGGTATATATAGATGTTGTAGTTTGAGTGTTGGACTATGACTCTGGAGACTATGGTTCAAATCCCTGCTTGACCATGGAAAATCACTGGATAATCTTGGTCAAGTCACACTCTCTCAAACTTAGAAAAAGATAAATATAAGACCCTTCTGAACATACTCTGCCAAGAAAGACCCACAATAGCTTTGCTTTAGAAAATGATATGAAGACACATAAAACATATATTGATTTTTAAAGGAAATCTAGTTTTACCCTAACTGCCTTCTGTGAACAATGAGTTTCTCCACTGTCCATCTCTGCCATACCAGATCATGCCATGAGGGGTGAGAGCTTACATCCCAAAGATCAAGTGTCACAACAGACAAAAAAAGGACAAATGAAATTTAGTTATGCACAGAAGAATAAAAATTAAGGCAGAATTTAGAGCCCAGCAATGTAAATAGAACCAAGAAGACTGCTCTATGGCACATGCAACACTATTTTAAAGACTGAGAGGCAAATGTATGCAGAGTAAAATCTATAAGTAGGCCAAGTGTGAAAGCAAGCACTCAAAATAAAAATAAAAAGAAGGCTGAGCTCAGATATCAAGAACGATGAAGGGAACTGCTTGTCAAGGCAGATGGAAACGTCTGGGTACAAATAGGTGGAATTCACAGCCCTGCACTAACCAGATGGCAACGAAATAAGAAAGCTCTTCCCTCTATTCCAATCCTTCAGGATTGGGAGACATGAGGATCAGGTAGTAACCAGGTCCTGCAAGTGATCTTTTATAAATACAAGCCAGGACTTACAAAACTAGTTGTAACTGTAAGAGCTCAAGGAGAAAAGACTGTGGCGTATTGATTCTGTGTTTATGAGATGCAATTGTGTAGCTGCCAAGTTATACTACACTTGCTGGCACAGAAAGTAAGAAATATCTACTAATATTGACTATAATTGAAATCATGCTTCTGTTTCAGGCTTGCCAAGTTCACAAGGGAGAAAACCAGTGAAGGGAAATGGTATTTGATTTGAAAGCTACTACTTCAGTCCCCCGGATCCAACTAACCCAGTTTGTCCACACTGACTATACCAGATAAAGAAAGGAGCCTTCTCTTTACAAGACATGCCCAACGAATGAGCTACAGACTTACTCTCATTAAAACAGTATCCTGTGACATATCACACACATTTACCTCCCTTCTAGGAGAGCAGTATTTTACAAATATTTTCTTGCATGGAGGTTATGCAGATCATGTAAGATATTAAGTAAAGGGTAAGGTACATATGGCTCTCTAAATGTTGTCAAAACATTTAGACCTAACCAGAAAGTAAAAAAGGATAATGGGAATCAGAGTCTAATGGCATTTTGCAAATTATGTTTTTACTATTGTACCATCAAACATAGGCTAAATACTCACTTGAAAATGCAGTACATTTCTGTGATAGTGGGACTGCATGCTCACTTGTTAGGTATGTTAGATAGAAACTGCATAGTATCTCTATGTATCTCATAGTATGTCTAGTCATTGAGAAAATAGTATTTGATAAACACTACAAAACATCAGATATGACTATCTGATTATTCTGCTTGTTTGCAAGTACAAGGAAAGTGGGTCTGCATACCCTGTCTGTACATTTGCACTTATTGCAACAGTGAAGATTAAAGCCTCCAGATATTTTGGGCGGAAACAGGAATCCGTAAGTTTACTAAACAGTGTGTAGATAAGGCCAGATGGTAGCAGTTAGACTCTACTGATAGATGTTTTGCTGTGAAAGGACTCCACTGTATTTTTGCTTGCTTCTTGTTATCCAGCTTGCAGCGGTTCAGGGAGCTTGTGATTTGGGAACTATAAATCACTTCACCAACCAGCACATTCCACAACAAGGTGGTTATCTGTATGCTTACTTACTCAGAAGTAAGTTTCAATATGAGTACTCCTCTATAACCTCAAGCCTTAGAGACCTACCACTGCACATATACAGAACATTCCTATAGATTACTATACTCCTAAATCATATTTCATTCAACTAATTTCATTGTACTTCTTAAAAATGCCCTAAATCTGAAGAACACACAACATTGTGGAATTTCAAAACACTGACTCTGTGTAAAGTATAAAGGAAAATATTCATGCTATTGATAATGTTTATAAGATGACAGATTCCCCTGTGGCTGAAACTTGGAAGAACTAGTAGGCTGCATGACGTTAGCTAGGCGAACAAGTGTTTTGTCTCCAGGTAAAGAGGGATGGAAATTTTGTTGCATAATCTCAATTTGCACCTATTTGTTGCTAAAATGTACATTATTCATAGCATCTTCTAGGTCAGGCTTTCAGCACAGAACTTTTCTGGAGGGAAGCCTCAGAGAGATCACCAGTTCTTCACTATTTTTTTGAGCCTATGTTATTTATTCAATGGATGCAAGCACCACCCAGTGGCAAATAGGTATCAACTACATCAGTGGCTCTCACACTCTTTCCCACCCAACATCCCCTCAAGGTAGTATATAAATACACTCTTTTAGCAGCCATCAGGTTTGCAAGAGAGGCAAATGCATTCACTGTTCCTGGTAAGCCTCATAGAGTGGACGTGTGCTCTCTCCACGCTTATAAGAAGAGGTAAATGCATTCACCCTCTCTCTGTAAGACTTGCAAAGACTATGAATACAATTGCCTCTCTCTGCATAGTCTTTGCAAGACTCACAGAATCACACATTCACTTGCCAAACTTATAGACAGAAGTAAACACATTCACAGTTTCCCATTCCCTGCCTCACAGTGGCAGTGGCTGCTTTTAGCATATGAATGGATTACAGAGAGGTGGAGTACCAGGGTGGGGTGAGGTGGAGGGACTGGGGCTCACTTGCATGCACACCAGGATCAGCTGCCTCAGCGTACCCTCCTTCTGTCCTGTCTCATCTCACTGCCTTCTCTTTGCCTTCAGCACAGGAGCACCACTGAACGGCTCCTGACACCGTTCCTTTTCAAGACCATCAGGCAGTGCAGGGGAGAAATAAAAATTGAATATATTTTTTAATCTGATGTGATTGAATCTGTAAATCCAGAGCCCACAAACGACTGCACTGCTGCAATAAGTTGGCTCTGTTAAAAAAATGAAAGGAGTAACCCACTGAACTAAAAGGAGCTTACTTTTATATAAATATGCATACAGACAATCACATTGTTCTCTAAGCACAGGATTAAAAAGTCACAACCATTTAAAGCAAAGTTTTAAATCATTACCCTTTTCACACAAAAAGGTGAAAGAACAGACTGTGGAAACTATAGAGGCATCTCCCTTCTAACCTCAGCTGGGAAAAATCATTGCAGACTGCCTTCTACCTGTCTCAGAAGACACCCCCCCCCCAGAATCCCAGAATGGCTTCCGCCCCTCCAGAGGAACTGTGGGCATGATCTTCACTGCACAACAACTCCAAGAAAAATGCAAGGAACAAAATCAACCTCTGTACATGGCATTCATCGACCTCTAAAAAAATATGACACAGTGAATCACAGTATTCTCTGGACCATCCTCCAAAAATTGGATACCCTGACAAATTTGTGAACATCCTGCGGCTCCTCCACGATGACATGATAGCAATAGTCTTGGACAGCAATAGCTCTCAAAGTGTCCCATTTAAGGTGGAATCAGGTGTCAAACAGGGATGTGTTATTGCCCCAACCTTATTTTACATCTTCATTGCTATGATACTTCATCTTCTTGATGAGAAGCTTCCCACCGGAGTGGAAATCATCTGTCGGATAGATGGCAAGCTTTTTAACCTCAGCAGAGTGTGTTTGAGGATCGGGACAGTCATAGGGATACCAAAGTGCTTGTTTATAAAGCTATTGTCCTCTCAATTCTGTTATATGCCTGTGAAACGTGTACTGTCTACAGACATCATACTCAACTCCTGGAACGATTCTGCAAATCTCTTGGGAAGACAGGAGGACAAATGTCAGTGTGCTGCTAGAAGCAAAGACCACCAGCATTGAAGCGATGCTCCTACAGCATCAACTCCGCTGGACTGGCCACATTGTCCGAATGCCCGTTCACTGTTTCCCAAAGCAGTTATTATACTCCCAACTCAAGAATGGAAAACAGAATGTTGGTGGCCAGGAAAAGAAGTTTAAAGATGGGCTTAAAGCTAATCTTAAAAACTGTGGCATAGACACTGAGAGAGAACTGGGAAGCCCTGGCCCTTGAGCATTCTAGCTGGAGGTCAGCTGTGATCAGCAGCACTGTGGAATTTGTAGAGGCACGAAAGGGAGAAACGTGCCAAGAGAAAGGCATGCCAAGTCAGCCCTGGTCGAGACCGCCTTCCACCTGGAAACCGATGTCCTCACTGTGGAAGAACATGTGAGTCAAGAATAGGGCTCTACAGTCACCTACATATCCACCGCCAAGACACTACACCTGGAAAGCCATCATACTCTGACAACAAGGGATTGCCTAAGCAAGCAAGCAAAATAAAATATATTAAAAAACCAAATTACTAATACATCTATGAAAAATAATTATACCATAGTTTTATTTATAATATACATGTTAAAACACATTAAAAACAATTAAAACACATTTAAATAGATAGCAGGTTAAACTTTTGCAGTTCATTAGCTTAGGCAAAACACTCAACATAGCTGAAGGATCATCACAGTGACTCACCTGGGCACTTCTGCTGGCTTGGCCTCTATGGGAGCAGCAACAGCCAATGGTGGCTCCACTGATGCAATCATGGCTTCTGTTTCTACTTTCTCTTCTGTGGGCATGGGGTCCTGTGACCGCACAGCCTTTCCACCATCCAGCGTAGAGTCATATTCTCCGGATGAACTCAGCTCAACTTCCTCTGCTACAGCAGGGACCTTCATTCTCTCTCCTGCAGCTGCCATATCTTCCTCTCTTTTCTTTAATTTTTCCTCCAGCTCTTGCTGTCTTCTCTCATCATCTTGACGAGCAAGATGTTCAAAGTTTTTGAAAGCCTGAAATTGTTAGAAATCAAATCGGAAGCTAATGGTTAACCTATAAGCATAGGAGGCCTGGCAAATAGGTCAGCTGATTCATAGAGAGGACAATCTGTTATCCCAGACCATATGCCGAGGGCCTCTCAAAGGGCCTGACTGATTAACTTAGCGTCTAGATCCAGGGAAGTCATGCTCCCCCTCTATTCTGCCTTGGTCAGGCCACACCTGGAATACTGTGTCCAATTCTGGGCACCGCAGTTGAAGGGAGATGTTGACAAGCTGGAAAGCGTCCAGAAGAGGGCAGCTAAAATGATCAAGGGTCTGGAGAACAAACCCTATGAGGAACGGCTTAAAGAGCTGGGTATGTTTAGCCTGCAGAAGAGAAGGCTGAGAGGAGACATGATAGCCATGTACAAATATGTGAGGGGAAGTCATAGGGAGGAGGGAGCGAGCTTGTTTGCTGCTGCCCTGCAGACTAGGACGCAAACTGTGAGAGCTGTTTGGCAGTGGAACTCTATCCCCCAGAGTGTGGTGGAGGCTCCTTCTTTGGAGGCTTTTAAGCAGAGGCTGGATGGCCATCTGTCGGGGATGCTTTGAATGAGATTTTCCTGCTTTTTGCAGGGGGTTGGACTGGATAGCCTGTGAGGTCTCTTCCAATTCAACGCTCTCTACGTGGGGCTGCCTTTGAAGACAGCTCGGAAGCTCCAACTAGTACAACGGGCGGCAGCCAGACTAATAACAGTGTACTACTCCCATGTTGAGTCAGCTCCACTGGCTGCCGATATGCTACCGAGCCCAATTCAAAGTGCTGGTTTTGACCTACAAAGCCCTAAATGGTTCTGGCCCATCTTACCTGTCTGAACTTATCTCCCCCTATGAGCCTTCTAGAACTCTTAAATCATTGGGGGGGGGGGGGGGGCTCGCAGGTAAGGCTGGTGGGAACGAGGGACGGGGCCTTCTCGGTGGTGGCTCCTCAGCTGTGGAACACCCTCCCCAGCAACATACGGCAGATACCAACTCTTCTAGGCTTCAGGAAAGCCTTAAAGACATGGTTGTGCACGCAAGCTTTTAATGAATGAGAACATGGACTTTACATGACCTGTACAAAGACTTGAGGATTCTGGATGAATGGATTTTAATCTTGGACATTCTTAAAATTTTATATAATGTGATTTTATTTTGTAATGGTATCTGTTTTATATGAACTGTTGTTTTGTAGATTGTTTTATATGAATTGTTGTTTTTACATTGTTTTTAGGCATTGAATTTTTGCCTATTTACTGTAAGCCGCTTTGAGTCTCCTCGGAGAGAAAGGCGGGGTAAAAGTGATGTAAATAAATAATAAATAAACTCTACAATTCTATGATTCTATGACTTAATTTATATGCCACTTTTATCCCAGAACGGCAAGACTACTCAAAAAAAATTGGGGAATTCCAGACAGGAAACAATCAGAGCCAGATAACACCTCCAAAAAAAAAAGGGATTTTCTTAGGCAGGAAGCAGCCAGGTTTTGAAGCTGAAAGGCCATTCAATGCTAATCAAGCTGGCCAATTGCAATATTCACACGGGCCCGAAGGCGACTCACCTGGAGGGCCATGCTCCTCGCCACGCCGGGGGGGAAGCCAAGCCGGTCGTCGGGCTGCCGGAGGATGCGGTAGAAGTCCGTCTTGCGGTACAAGAAGCCGAAGAGGGCGCGGAGGAAGCCCTGCACGTCGCCCACGTGCTGCAGGATGCCCAGCAAGGCCTGGTCGTACATGTCCGTCATGTCCATGGCACCCGAGAAGCGGCAACCCCGGGACTCCTCCGAACCGGAAGAAGGGCCTAAACCCCCGTTTTTCCCTCCCTCCCGCTACCACGGCAACCTCGGCTCTGCTGCGCCGACGGACACTTCCGGTTCCGAGTCCGTCGGGAAAAGCCGTCCGCAATGGCTTCCTCTCGAGCCAATGGAATGGTTCCGCTTCAGAAAAGTGGAAAGCGTGGAGTTTCAGTGGTTTAACTCAGGCCCCTTCCCCACAGCTGAACACCATCCCCCATGATCTGCTTTGAACTGAGTTATATGGCAGTGTGGACTCAGATAACCAGGTTCAAAGCAGATATTGTGGTTTATCTGCCTTGGTATTCTGGGTTATATGGCTGTGTGGAAGGGCCCATGGTTGTCTTCAAAGGGCTGTTGAATTCATGGAGGGAGGATCCCTGGATGCAGAGCGACAACTATACTGTGTATAAGTATATATGTGTGAATATATCATACACACGCACACACATACATCAGGCATGGGCAAACGGGCCCGGTAGGTGTTTTGGACTCCAACTCCCACCATTCCTAACAGCCTCAGGCCCCTTCCTTTTCCCCCTCAGCCGCTTAAGCGGCTGAGGGGGAAAATGAAAGGGCCTGAGGCTGTTAGGAATGGTGGGAGTTGGAGTCCAAAACACCTGGAGTGAAGGCCCAATGCCTAGCCTAGGCCCCTTTTTGAAGTCTGCCCGGATAATGGAACAGTACCTTTATGGACATGCATCGTGGTTGGTGCTCTTTAGTTTTTACCCAGTTTGGGTCCCCAGGTGTTATTGAATGACACCTCCCAATCACTTTGGATTATCTGCCGTGCGGATTGGGGATAATGGGAATTGCAACCCCACAACCCTTATGGTTCTGAGGTTGGAGAAAGATGAAATGACATTTTAAGGTAAGGCATCCTTTCTACAAGCCTTGCATCCACATTCAAATGCCACTCCCCCAATTAAACAGAACAGATGGGGAATACAGGAGTAGTCCTCAAGATGGAGATTGCGGGAGTAGTCCTCAAAATGGGAAATACCGGAGTAGTCCTCAAGATGGAGATTAGAGTAGTCCTCAAGATGGGGAATACAGGAGTAATCCTCAAGATGGGGTTAGGGAGTAGTCCTCAAGGTGGGGAATACGGGAGTAGTCCTCAAAATGGAGATTACGGAAGTAGTCCTCAAGATGGGGAATACGGGAGTAGTCCTCAAAATGGAGATTACGGAAGTAGTCCTCAAAATGGGTATTATGGGCGTAGTCCTCAAGATGGGGAATACGGGAGTAGTCCTCAAAATGGAGATTACGGGAGTAGTCCTCAAGATGGAGATTACGGGAATAGTCCTCAAAATGGGGAATACCGGAGTAACCCTCAAGATGGGGATTACGGGAGTAGTCCTCAAGGTGGGGAATACGGGAGTAGTCCTCAAAATTGATATTACGGGAGTAGTCCTCAAAATGGAGATTACGGAAGTAGTCCTCAAAATGGGTATTATGGGCGTAGTCCTCAAGATGGGGAATACGGGAGTAGTCCTTAAAATGGAGATTACGGGAGTAGTCCTCAAGATGGGGAATACGGGAGTAGTCCTTAAAATGGAGATTACGGGAGTAGTCCTCAAGATGGGGAATACAGGAGTAGTCCTCAAAATGGGTATTACGGGAGTAGTCCTCAAAATGGATATTACGGGAGTAGTCCTCAAAATGGGGATTATGGGCGTAGTCCTCAAGATGGGGAATATGGGAATAGTCCTCAAGGTGGGGAATACGGGAGTAGTCCTCAAGGTGGGGAATACGGGAGTAGTCCTCAAAATGGAGATTACGGGAGTAGTCCTCAAGATGGGGAATACGGGAGTAGTCTTCAAGGTGGGGAATATGAGAGTAGTCCTCAAGATGGGGATTACGGAAGTAGTCCTCAAAATGGGGATTACGGGAGTAGTCCTCAAGATGGGGAATACGGGAATAGTCCTCAAGGTGGGGAATTCAGGAGAAGTCCTAACAGTAGCCTCCTGTCTTGAGTACAGGTTACAATCAAATTTTATGGCACACCATTTTTCAAGAGTGATCTATTGCTTTTCATGTTCTATACAAGTGCTTTGCTGTTATTTTCCTTTTGAAATTATGCGGTGCATTCTATTATTCAATGTGTATTTGTACTTTGAATGTAATTTATTAAAATGCCCCCAAACTACCCTACAAAATGGAAATTAGTTATTCGTCACTGAGGATGAACTATGCATGTTTCAAATGAAGCAAGGACACCCGTTCCAATGAAGGCCACTGACAGTATCTTACCATGTGCAAACTCCGTTTCCTCAGCTATGACACATTCTTATTTCTTTCCCAGTAATGTACATATAGCATGATTCTATAATCAACACACCAAAATGTCAGCCACACCTCTCCCTTGACTGGACAAATCTCAATCATGCAAGTGAGTTTTTCAGATGTTTTATTTCACCAATGCCTTGTCCCTCTTCTTCTCACTTCTTGACCTTGCCCTGGGCTGCCACAGCTTCCATGGCCTTCCTTACGGTTTCTTCGTCACCCAGGAACTGCATGGGCTTCGTAGGTTTCAGGTTGTCGTCCAATTCATACACGATGGGAATCCCAGTTGGAAGGTTGAGTTCCATGATGGCTGCATCAGACATCCCTGGGGGAAGGGGTTGGGGGGTGAAACAGGTCAACAATTCTCTCCTATTCTCTCTCAAAACCAGATTTTGCAATAGGCTCACGAAAGTAACTAGCCTGCACTGTTTTTATTAGTGATCAAAACTAACTTTTTGTGAAATACAAATTAGATCCCAGAAGTCACTTGTTCAAAGGATTGAATTTTAACAAGGCCATGCCTTTTCTTGACTAGTGGTTTTCAAAAGGTGGTCTCCAGATGTCTATGGAGATTCATATTTGCCAAACGGATATGACATCATTTTTCAATAAGGTTATGATTTCCATCCTTTTCCAAAAAGTTATGTTTTTTTTCCCAAAAAGCTTTGCACACTTCTACTGATTACAGTAAGCTACGTGCATTTTGCAAATTCCATTGGAGGAGATGAAGTCTCTTAGGAAGCCACCAGCAGAGGGCATTATGGGAATTGCAGACATACAGGAGTGTGTCACCTTGCCTGACCTCTACCATTCGGTGCCTTTTCTTCTTCTCAAACTGTAGCAAGCCTTCATGGAATGGCTGTGACATTTGGGACAGGCGCATTCACAGAGGTCAGGGAAACAAAATCTTAGGGTAGAGGCAGTAGGCAGAAAGGCTACCGGCCGGGACTGATAATAAGAAGAAAGTAGTTGCCAAGCCTGGGAAGGAGACCTTCCTCTGCTGTACTAGACTTAAATCTTGTAATGCAACTCCAGACTGGAAATAGCAATGCAACCTTCAGCAGCCTGCGTGTCAAAGAGCACTGGGCTCTTTTATCAACAGCTAAGGATTTTGCTTTGACAAGAAGCACCCCATGTCATCTGTCGCACTGCTGCAGACATGTGAATTCGCTGTCTGCTTATAGCCATTCATTTTTTTACTAGTAAACTGGTCTTTTTATGTTTTCCCAAGCAAGAATAATATACTCCCCAGCCCTTCCTGCATCCGGGGTTGCCTAATCTTGTGCAATAAAGCCTGGTTTGAATCTGAGCAGACCTTCCTTGTTTTATTCCATCCTAAAACATCATAACAATGCTACAATTTCAACATCATGTCTGTTTCTCCACCTTTTGAGAAAGGAGATCCAAAGATCTGAAATGTATACACTAATTTTTGTGTGCTTGTGGTTGGCCTTACACACATAGGAATTCTTGAAAAATTTTCTTATCGTCAACATGACTACTTTTCCCTTCCATAAGGGAAGGTGCCCTGTGCTATTCAGGATTGTTTCCTGCAGCAAGACAGATAAAAGTGTTTCCCAAGACTGACAAGAGCCGTAAATGTCCAAGTGAAAGAGTCTGAGTGCATAACTGGGAAGCCACAGCCCTGGCCATCAGCCTAACTAAAGGTCACCTGTAAGTGATATAGCTTTTCATGATAGTGGGCACAGCCGTCTTTTCTGATACCCTGGCCTCGGGGACGCTCTGCAAGCATCTCCTACTAAACCAGTCTTTGAAGGCGTGCTCGTCTTGTAGTTTCATACTTTGAAGCCCAACAGGTTGGTAATTCAATTGCATTACAACACTGGTAATGGCGCAAACTATTGCAATTATAGGAGTAGAACAGGCTGGGTAGGATGCAAAGTCTGTCTTAGAACACATTACCACTGTTCACTGTCTCATCGGCTTCTGCTGCCAGAGGGGATGTGAGAAACATGTTTAAATATTTGAAAGGGTATTGAGGAGTAGACAAGTTTATTTTCTGCTGCTCTGGAGACATACAGCTGTATAAAACCCCACATTATCTGCTCTGAACTCGATTATATGGCAGCGTGGACTCAGATAAACCAGTTCAAAGCAGTTATTGTGGATTATCTGCCTTGATATTCTGGGTTATATGGCTGTATGGAAGGGCCCTAGGACATAGAGCAATGACAGAAGGGAGTTGGACTGGATGGTCCTTGTGGTCTCTTTCAACTCCATAATTCTATGAGGCTATCTTTCTCTATCTTTTAAGAGTCCCAACTCTGCTTAGTGGCTCCTTTCCCTGAAGGTTTCAAGACAGGTGGAATGGAAGAATACTGGCACTGTATGTTCAAGACAGGTGCTGCATAGGTTGACCCTTACCTTCTAAGTGCTTGACAATCCCTCGAAGGCTGTTGCCATGGGCAGCAATTAATACTCTCTTGCCGGCTTTGATCTGGGGAGCAATCTCATCATTCCAAAAGGGCAAGGCACGAGCAATGGTATCCTTGAGGCTCTCACAAGAAGGCAGTTCTCCAGATTTCAAAGCAGCATAACGTCGGGCCTGGATGGTGCAAAGGAAAAGAGGGAATGGTTAAATCTTGTAGTGGGGTTTTGGATCCATGAATAAAATAATGAGACGGAAAATACCAGTTGCAGATGGAAGGAGGCAGGAAACAAGCATAAATACATTTTCATCAGCCTAAAGTTACAGGCGTATAGCACAGCGGGTTAAACCACCAGCTACAGAAGATTTTGCCAACCGGAAGGTCAGCAATTCAAGCCACAGGCAGGGTGAGCTCCTTCCGTCAGCCTAGCTTTTGCCTACCTAGCAGTTTGAAAAACATGCCAACGATTCAATCAGGAAGGTGTCCACAAATTACAAGCTCCTCGGCATGGAAGAATGGAACAACAGCACATCTAATGGCCGGGTCGAGCACAGCCTCCAGATGCCGGGGATGGAAAAAAAAAGGAAGCCTTGCTTCTGTTTATGTACTGTACTTTCTTTGTCAATTTAATAACGGCATTGAATGTTTGCCATATGTGTACCTATAATTCGCTCTGAGTCCCTTCAGGGACATAGAGCGGAATATAAATAATAATAATAATAATAATAATAATAATAATAATAATAATAATTATTATTATTATTATTATTATTATTATTATTATTATGGTACTGATCGTAGAACAAATATATATTGTGAATCAGAGAAGTGATCATGCTTTCCCAGTTTCAATCTGGCATGGGAAAACATGGCAATAATATCTACAATAGAAGCAGGATGAGTGCTTCTCAGGTTAAGAAGAATCCTCTTTATAATCTTGGGAAACTGAAGGGATGTAAAAACCAACAGCTTTATAAGAAAGCAGATTCCATTTGTTATCATTTGGTGTCATTAGTTCTCAGGTGCAACACAGTTGTTGCTTTCCATTCTCCACATTATAAATCACAGTAGCTAATGTTGGCTAATGAAAAGCATATGAATTGTGTATAATAATATTATTGCATGTAACAAATATACGTACTTAGTATAGGGAAAGGTAACCGTTTTCCCCTGGCATTAAATCTAGTAGTGTCTGACTCTGGGGATTGGTACTCATCTCAATTTCTAAGCTCAAGAGCTGGCATTGTCCGGAGACACCTGCGAGGTCATGTGGCCAGCATGACTGCATGGAGTACTGTTACCTTCCCGCTTGAGCGATACCTATTGATCTACTCACATTTGCATGTTTTTGAACTGCTAGGCTGGCAGAAACTGGGGATAACAGCAGGAGATCACCCCATTCCCCGGATTTGAACCGCCAAACTTTCCGTCAGCAAGTTCAGCAGCTCAGCGGTTTTACCCACTGCATCGCTTGAGGCTCCATACATAGTATACAGAATCAGAAAACAGAAAAGACTGTATTACAGATGGATAGACTTTATTTTTACATTGAACAAATGAATTAGTGCCATGGGTTAGCCAAAGCTATGTAGTCCGGAAGATAAAAATTACCTATCTCTCATGCTGAGTGTTTCTGGGTCATGGGTTGGGCAGATAATTATAGGGCTTCAATGTACGAAGTCAAATTTCTATTGGGGAAAGCAAAACTGACAGAATTCCTAGTTCAGACAAATTAACATGGTTGCTGGAAAGTCAGTGTAGTCAGAAAATAAGTCAGAAACCACAGTTTGATTTTATAATGCTTGACAGAAGATCAGTACGGGTTTCTTACATCTGGTGATTTAACAATACCAACAATAAAGAATGATTCAATGCTGCCAAAATCAAGAAAGTTGAGAGGGAGCAGGACAGATCAATGGGTGCACAAATCTACTACATATAAAGAAGAAGGTGTGCTCATTTTGCTTCTGAAAGCAGTCTCCTGGTCTGAGCATATGCATTTAGTTCAGCAATTATACCTGTACCACTGATGGAGATAACAAGAGCTGAAAAATCCATTGTTGGGAATAGGACCATCCCAAAATGTTTTGCCTTTTGCCAGTCCTTGGAGGATTGGTGGCAAATGAATCTTAACTGAGACTGAGCCAGGTTTGGTTGCAAAGCATATACAGGTTGTGCACTGACCTTGCTGATGATTTGATAGTAAGGGTGGTTTTCATCCATGGGGGGCGGTGGGATGTCATAGGAACGCCTCCAGATCTTCACCTGTTCTTCCCCGTGCTTGGCTGCCGTCTCGGCCTTGTTGAGTCCGGTCAGGCCCCCATAGTGGCGCTCGTTGAGGCGCCAGGTGCGCACCACGGGCAGCCACATCTGGTCAATGCCATCCATGATGTACCACAGAGTGCGGATGGCCCTTTTGAGCACGGATGTGTAGCAGATGTCGAACTCGTAGCCAGCATCCTTGACAGCCTGGGCCCCGCGCTTGGCTTCCTCCTGCCCTTTCTCGCTCAGCTCGGCATCAAACCAGCCACAGAAACGGTTCTCCTGGTTCCAGGTGCTCTCTCCATGCCTCACAATCACAAGCCGGTGGGTTGGCATTTTTCTAGTAGAGAGGAAGACGGTGGGAACCCCAACAGGCAGAGACAGACAACCTTGGCCCTGAACCACCCAAAGGCTCACACCATTTATACTCTTCTCTCCTTACTGTCCCACCTCCCCCCCCCTTGGGGCCAATCTACTCCGTTTTGGAGAAGACTGACAGCAGCAGGCAGCCATTCGTGAAGAGTGAGACCATACATCTTCCATTCTGGCTGAGATCCCACTTTGCAAGTGATAGAAATGAAGAGGCTTCCCCTCCCATTTAGTCCAGAAATAGCTGGAAAGGCTGTGACCTTTTCTCTGAACAGCCTGTTTCCAGGGGAGGGATGGGAAACAGAGATACAAGTTGCTCCTCTCTTCTGTCTCAAAGGAAAGGAGAGTTGTTAAACTCTGGCTTACCTTCTGGGCAACAAGCTGCCCCAGGCTTGAAGCAAAGGCTTTGAATGGATTGCCATGCTACCGCTGTTGCAGTTTGTCTCTTGGACAGATGGCAGCCTGGAAGCATTACCTTTCAGAGCATCACTCCCAGAATCCCTCAGCCAGCATGGCTACTTGGAGTTGTAGTTCAGAAAGGTAACTTTTTCCAAGCCCTCACCCACCAGGCTAGAGAAAGCAGAAATGGACAAGTTGGAACAGGGTAACAGTATGACAGTATAATATCGGCCATTCAACTCTTGAAGTAGAGTTGGGAAACATGCAGTGATTGTGAAAGGACAGCTCTTATAATCCCTCTCAATTGGCTGGGATTTCAGGGCTGGCAAGAATTTCAGCCCAATAGCATCTGGATGGTCACTCATCCTCCTCATCACTTTTTTTTATCATGTCAGAAGCGACTTGAGAACATACTGCAAGTAGCTTCTGGTGTGAGAGAATTGGCCATCCAGAGACGTTGCTCAGAGGATGCCAGGATGTGCTACCATCCTGCTGGGAGGCTTCTCTAATGTCCTCGCAAGCTAGAGCTGACAGACGGGAACTCATACAGAACAAAAATGTATGTGTATATACAACCTTGTAAAAATCCCAAGAAATGTAATACAAATCAGGTTTCTACAACTCTATATTAAAGTAATTAAAGTATATAAACTCTATATTAAAGTATTAAAGATACCCTGAAAGCAATTTTGTTATATGCAATATAGAATTACTTTAATATAGAGTTGTAGAAACCTGATTTGTATTACATTTCTTGGGATTTTTACAAGAGTGTATATACACATACATTTTTGTTCTGTATTATAGATTTTTGTGCATTATCAGATCAGATGGGAACTCATCCCATCCCGCGGATTAAACCGGCAATCTTCAAGTCAGCAGTTCAGCTGGCACAAGGCCTCAAGCAGACAAGAGTTCTTTCTCCCACCCTGGTCATCCCACAGATATATAAACCCCACTTGCCTAGTTTCCCACAATCTCTGAGGATGCCTGCCATAGATGTGGGTGAAATGTCAGGAGAGAATGCTTCTGCATCATGACCATACAGCCCGAAAAACTCGCAGCAACCCAGTGATTCCAGCCATTAAAGCCTTCGACCACACAATATCCTTCTCCCTTGGCTATGCTGGTTATGGATTCTGGGTCTTGTAATTCAAGCACATTCAGGTGGCCACACAATTCCCATCCCTGCAGTACAGATAAAGCTTGCAATAACACACATGCATATATGCATACTACATAACAGTCTGAGCACTTAGCCGTGGGCCACAAGGTGGCACAATTCCACATGCCTTTACCAGGAAATTATGATGAGATTATATTCATTCCAAAGAAACGCCATTTGTTTTCCTTTCTTTTTATAATAGAAATCGCTACTTGGTTTGTTAGGTCCATATGCTACCCAAAAATGTGAGGAGCTTCCTCTTTCCTTCTGCTAAAAGATACAAAAAACACTTTTTGCTCCAGAACTGGCAGCTTTGTTTGCCCTCATTTGAACTTCGAACAAGTTCTGTCCTATCCAATCCATGCCAACATGATCACATTATCTACTAACGAAAACAAATCATTACAAGTTATTCATAAAACAAACATTTTGCATAAACACATGCCTATTACTCACCATAGGATTAACGTCTTCCCTTTTGTGTGTGTGTGTATTGTGTATATATATATGTATATATATTGTCAGGATGAAAAACAGCTACGCCAGCACACAGGCAGAAGCAGGGCTTGCTGAACAGACTCCTCCTCCTCCGATTGCTCTTTGCACCTTGGTGACTTTGACAGGCTGGAAATCCACACTGTGGTCCTATGAGTCTGCTTTCCCTTAATAATAATGGCCAGCTCTAGCATGGTGCCTTTAAAACTCTCAAGCAACCAGAGATGACTCTCAGTTATCCGACATCGACCGCTCCCCACGGGTGCCAGTTAAATGAGTTGACTAACATAGCATTAATACAAACTCTGAAGCAACCAAAGACGACTCTCAGTTATCCGGCATCAACCACTCCTCTCGGGTGCCGGTTAAATGAGAGTCGCCTGTCATAGCATTAATACAAACTCTCAAGCAACCAGAGATGAGTCTCTAATGTTCTGACCATTTCTAATTTAAACTAAACAGCGAAACTGAGGCCCTGGGCTGAATGGGTTGATAGGAGACCAAGTGGGCGGAGCTTAGCCCTCTAACTGGCAGCTATTGGATAAACACAATTATTCCTTTCCCTCTAATTAGGACTTCATTTTTCTTGTCTTTTTGTTGTATCAACCTAGAGCCGTGGATGATGGGTTGTGTTGTCAAATTTCGAAGTTGGGGGGCCTGTAGTTTTGCTGTTTTGTCCGGTGCCCTGATTCCATCACTCTTTTATATATATAGACTTTGTTCTCAAGTCATTACAGTGCCATGAATGCCTAAATTATGTTCAAACCAGGATCACTTTGCCTGTGATCTGCGGACTCACTTCATCACATTTACTAAATTCCAGTGAGCGCTACACTTAAAATCCGGGAAGCCCCTGTTCCCATCACACGAGTTTGGCTTCAAGTGTAGGATAGAGCATTCTTTGCGTATTTTAAGCGTGGGGGCCAGCATTCTTTACGACGTTTCAGGAGTTGGTGGGGAAGCGGATTTTTGGCAACGATCTGGATGTTTGGCCAATTTTCTAATGTGATGGCATTTGTTTCTCCCAGGTTTAAAATGAAACGTTTCCCCAATTTGTGGGAGGGGAAATGGTGGGAAGAGCCAAAACTACCCTTGTTAGGGAAAGCATTACCTTTTGCTCACCAAGTTTTTACTTTGACAGAACATTTTCTTTTTAAAACATAGCCTTTCTGGGTCCTTTCCTTTCCTTCCCTTCCATTCCCTTCCTTCCATGATATGTCTGTGCCTTTTATTCAACGGGAAAACTGTGAGAGAACACTACTAATAATAATAATAATAATAATAATAATAATAATAATAATACTAATAATAATAATAATAGACAAAATTACGATCTGTCAACTACAAAAGGCCACCTTACTGGGATCTGCACGCATCATCCGAAAATACATCACACGCTTGGGAAGTGTTTGACTTGTGCTTTTGTGATATGAAATCCAACATATAAATCTCATTTGCTGTGTCGTACTGTGTCTGTATGTCTATTATTATTATTATTATTATTATTATTATTATTATTATTATTATTATGACACAGCAAACAAGATAGATATACTGGATTTCATATCACAAAATCACAAGTCGAACACTTCCCAAGTGTCTAGGACTGTGTGATGTATTTTCGGATGATGCGCGCAGATCCCAGCAGGGTGGCCTTTTGCAGTTGGCAGATCGTAATTTTGTCAATGTCTATTGTTTCCAAATGCCAGCTGAGATCTTTTGGCATGGCACCCAGTGTGCCGATCACCACCGAGACCACCTGCACTGGTTTCTGCCAGAGTCTTTGCAGGTCAATCTTGAGGTCCTGATAGCGGCTGAGTTTTTCCTGTTGTTTTTCATCAATGCGACTGTCACCTGGGATTGCGACATCAATGATCCAAACCTTTTTCTTTTCCACAACTGTGATGTCTGGTTTGTTGTGTTCCAGAACTTTGTCAGTCTGGATTCAGAAGTCCCACAGTATCTTTGCATGTTCATTTTCCAATACTTTTGCAGGTTTGTGATCCCACCAGTTCTTTGCTGCTGGGAGGTGGTACTTGAGGCATAAGTTCCAATGAATCATTTGGGCCACATAGTTGTGCCTCTGTTTGTAGTTTGTCTGTGCAATTTTCTTACAGCAGCTGAGGGGATGATCAATAGTTTCGTCGGTTTCCTTGCACAGTCTGCATTTTGGGTCATCAGCTGATTTTTCGATCTTGGCCTTAATTGCCTTTGTTCTGATGGCTTGCTCCTGGGCTGCAAGGATCAGGTCTTCTGTCTCCTTCTTCAGGGTCCCATTCATGAGCCAGAGCCAGGTCTTCTCCTTATCAGCTTTTCCTTCAATTTTGTCAAGGAACTCCCCCACAGGTGCCACCTTGACGTGGTGGGGGGGCTTGACCATTCCGAGGACGCTGAGGGCTGTGCTGGCGGTAGTGTAACTACCGGCAGGTCCAACCAGGCCAGAGAGGCCTCAGCTGAGGAGTGGAACCAAGAGCACCTAACCCATTAGCATTATGGAGAATCAAACCAAAACGAAGTCTATACTGGCTCGGTCGTCGCCCAGGATAAAAAGGACCGCGGTGGATGCTGCTGATTCTGGACATCCATCAACAAGTGGGCTACGGAATCATCAAAACCCAAATGAACCGTCACAGAAGTGGCAGAATTATTATTATTATTATTATTATTATTATTATTATTATTATTATGCCATGTCTCCATGCTGTGCAGTCCTGGGAGTTATAGTTTCCCAAGGTCCATACCCTTCTCTTGATACATTTACATCATGTAATGAATGCTCTTGGGCCCCACTTTAAATACCATACTCCATACTATGTGGTCCTGGGAGTTAATAGTTTCCCAAGGTCCATATCGTTCTCTGGATGTATCTACACTGGAGAATAAATGCAGTCAGGACCCATTTTAAATGCCATTATTATTATTATTATTATTATTATTATTATTATTAGTAGTAGTAGTAGTAGTAGTAGTATGCCATGTCTCCATGCTGTGCAGTCCTGGGAGTTAGAGCTTCCCAAGGTCCATACCCTTCTCTTGGTGCATTTACACTATGGAACGAATGCTCTTGCACCCCACTTCAAATGCCATGGCTCCATGCGATGGAGTCCTCCTAGGAGTTATAATTTCCCAAGATCCATACCCTTCTCTTGGCGCATTTACACTATGGAATGAATGCAGCTTGACCTTACTTTAAATACCATAGCTCCATACTATGCAGTCCTGGAAGTTATAGTTTTCCAAGGACCTCACTCTTCTCAGTGGAGCAGCCAAGAGAGATAGAGTTAGAGAAAGAGGGGGGGGGGGAATACGCATCACAGCTTTTCTTCCCTCCCTGCTTCCTTGCTTCTGGAATTGAAGGCACGTAACAGCTGACATTTCAAAGAGAGGAGGGTTTTTCCCACAAAGAACGGGGGGGGGGGGGGGGGGGGAGGGAGGTGGTGGGTGGTGCCTAATGATTAAAGTGTGGTGCCAAATCTATTGAAAGAATGCTGAGTGCCACTGATACATTTAACAGTGTGATGAAGGTAGGGAAATCATCCGTTTCATTCCAACACTGAGTCAGACTGAGCTCTACACTTCCCAGGCCAGCTTCAATATGATCAAGTAGGATTTAGGAAGCGCATGAATGAGGTACGGCGCCCCATGATTCTGTATCCCACCACGTACCTTGGAGCATTTGTTGCGCTCAAAACAAAGACACGATAATCGTTGGTTTCCGTAGATGACATGAACATCTCCATCTTTGCAAACTTTTCAACTTCTCATTCAAGTCAAAGAGCAGCTGCCTTTTCACTGAAATTTAATTTTGAACAGAATTAAGTTTACTTTTTGTTCTGTTTAAACCATTTGAATGTATTGATTTACTTTTTAAAAAAAAATCCTGCCTTTCTCCTGAATTAGTGACTTAAGGTGACTATGGATTTCTTCCTTCCTTCCTTCAGAAGTGGCCATTGAATACTGCATAAAAAGAGAGTGAAACAGATTCTAAAGAATCTGTGTTTCCTCCACCACGAACATCCCAGTGTTTCTTAGTCTCTCCATTGGTGTGGAATTTGCATCACCCCGCCCACTGCCTCTCCCCAAACCCTTTCCTGTTGTTTTCTATGTCACACAGCAAACAAAGGAATTGATCAGTAACTGAACATACTAGAGACAATTGGGGAGAATTCATCATGATTTATAGGAGTTGTTGGTACTGGGGTGTATAGCTCACCCACAATCCAAGAGCACTCTGAACTCTACCAATGATGGACCTGGACCTCACTTGGCACACAGAACCCCCATGACCAAGAAAAAATACTGGAGATCTTTGGAGGGATTTATAGGAGTTGTAGTTCACCTACATCCAGAGCGCACTACGAACCCAAACAATGGGGATCTGGACCAAACTTGGCATGCATACCCGATGTACCCAAATTTGAATACTGGTGAGGTTTGAGGATTGGCCTGGGCATTTTAGAGTTGTGGGTTCAACAGCAATCAGTGAGAACTGAACTCCACCAAAGATGGAATTGGACCAGACTTGGCACACAGAGCCCCCATGACCAGCAAAGAAAAAACTGGAGGTCTATGGGGGAAATTCACCTTGATTTGGGAGAGTTGTAGTTCACCCACATCCAGAGAGCACTGTGAACCCAGACACTGATAGATCTGGACCAAACTTGGCACACAGATCTGATATGCTGAAATTTGATTAGTGAAGGGGTTTGGGGGGTGGGGGTTGACTTTCCTTTCTGGTAGTTAAAGTTCACCTACAACCAGAGAAACGGTGACCTCCACCAATGCTGGACCTGGACCAAACTTGGCACACAGAACCCCCATGACTAACTTAACCTATTGAAGGGGTTTGAGGGGTCTGAGTCACCATAATGGGAGTTGTAGTTTACCCTACAGCCAGAGAGCACACTGAACCCCACCAATGATGCATCTACTAGAGCAAACTTGCCCAACATAAAAAAAACTTTAAGTACTGAGGGAGTTTCTCATGATGTCAATTGCAGTTAAGCTACAACCTTTAACAACAATTAAAAAAACTGACTTTCAAATAACCCAAGCTAGTAACAATAATAAAAAATTGGTACTGTTCCATTATTCAGGCGGAGGCCACAAGAGGGCAGTAGAGAGAGAAGGAGAGTCCATTTTACAGGGAGAGAGTTGAAGGAGGAAAACAATTTCCCTTGTTTTCGCTGGTTATTCCCCCCCCCCCCCCCTCTTCCTTCCCATGTTATAAACTAGGGTTGTTTCCACTACAGTGATATGGGTGGGGGGAATAACAGGAAAATGGGGTAAATGGTTTTCCTTCTTCAACCCACCCTCCACCCCTGTAAAATGAACTATCCTTCTCTCTCTAGCGCCTTCTTGTGGCCTCCGACCGGATAATGGAACAGTACCTAAAAATGTTTATAGAAACAGTAGCTCACTCTCTTCTCGTACAAGACTGGTCCACGATGAAATCACAAAACTCAATTACTACACTTGGAAAACTTTTTAAAAAGAAATTAAAGAGAGAGAGAGAGAGAGAGAGAAACAGAGAGAGAATACATAAAGGTGACTAAGTAAATAAAGGTGCTTAACCACTATGATAAGACATCTGAGTCACAGTTGATAGTTAGTGGCTATATTTGGCTTGCTTGAGCTCAGGGAGCATAACAATTGTGACACTATGTCTACTGCATTTAAGCATTAGGCAGGTTTGCCCATGAGGCAGAAGATGAAGTCTTCTCAATATTGGACTACGGCTTCTATCAATTCTATCCAGGGTTGAGACGATGGGAGCTGCAGACCATTAATTCATTCCATATTTATTTGCAGAAGGAAAAAAAAATATTCATTCCGTGGTTCAGTCCTGTCTGCGGCTGGCTTTTTAATCCAATCATATTGCAGCATGCAAATGAGCGGCAGAACTGGGTCAGAGGACTTGGGATTCGGAAGCCAGTTGCCTTCTCCATTAGATTCCATCACAAGGACCCAGAGACGGCCTTCCCTCAATCACTTTGGCTGCCTCTGCTGTATGTCTAAATGCTCAAGTCTCATTTAATGCAATGTTACGAACCAGGGGACTGAAGGAAATTTTTGATGTGGGGAAGAGAAAACTCAGGACCCTTCCAGACAAGCCCTATATCCCAGGATCTGACCCAGATTTTCTGCTTTAAACTGGATTAAATATATGAGTCCCCACTGCCAGATAATCTGGGATAAACAGAAAACCTGGGATCAGATCCTGGAATATAGGGCCTGTCTGGAAGGACTCTTAAATAGGAAGGACAATGCCTTCGTATTCTCTCTTAGGCGGTGCCTCGTAGTTCGAGGACAATTGTCTTCCATCTGTGGGGTCTTGGGGGTGGGTTCTTAGGTGGCTGAAGAGACCTATTCTTGATCTGCATGTTCTCCCGCATTGAGGACATCGGTTTCCAGGTGGAAGGCGGTCCCAGTCAGGGTTGGCTTGACGGGCCTTCCTCTTGGCATGTATTACTTCACTAGCAACAGCCTTTGCAGTACAGACAGACGATATAGTTGCTTACCTGTAACTGTGTTTCTTCGAGTGGTGTTCTGTGGAATTCGCACATATGGGATTTTCCCTGCGCCTGCGCAGTGTTCCGGAACCTTCTAGAATCTCTAAATGAAACATTTTGGCGGCAAGCCCCGCCCACTCTCCCCAATAGAGTATATATAGCCCGGTGGGCGGGGCTGGCCCCAGTTCCCAGCCGCGAAGAAGCAGCTGAGCACTGTGGCATGAGTACCGCGGGGAGGATGGGCGGGTTGTGCGAATTCCACAGAACACCACTCGAAGAAACACAGTTACAGGTAAGCAACTATATCTTCTTCTTCGTGGTGCTTCTGTGGAAATCGCACATATGGGAGACTGACAAGCTACTCACCAATGGCGGTGGGTCATGCCACGCATGAGAAGAGGACGGCCCTTCCGAACGCTGCGTCTCTCTTCGCCAGGATGTCCAGCTTGTAGTGCGTGGCGAAAGTGGATGAAGAAGACCATGTTGCCGCCTTGCAAATATCCTCCAACGGAACTCCTTTAAGAAAAGCCTGAGACGTAGCCAACGCCCTCGTGGAATGGGCGACTATCCGCTGTGGAGGATCTTGGCCTGCTAGTTTATACGCTAATCGGATCAGCGACACTATCCAGGATGCCAAGCGCTGAGAGGAGACTGGGGTCCCCAGAGCATCCGCTCGGTATTTTAAAAATAACCTGGGTGACTTCCTGTGGCCCGAAGTTCTTTGGGTATAAAATGCTAAGGCCCTCCTCACGTCCAAGGAATGCAATGCCACCTCCAGGGGCGATGAGGGGTTCTGGAAGAATGCTGGCAGAGTTAGATCCTGGCTCATGTGGAATCTAGAAACGACTTTGGGTAAGAAAGTGACGTCAGTTCTCAGGACCACTTTATCCTTATGAAATCTCAAGTAAGGCGGGTCCGCCCTGAGGGCGCAAAGTTCAGACACCCTTCTTGCTGATGTGACCGCCACTAAGAACGCCGTTTTCCAGGAGAGGTGCGAAATATCACACGAGGCCATGGGTTCAAATGGGGGTTTGGACAACTGAGATAGTACCAACTCCAGGCTCCACGCTGGTGCGGGTGGGGTCACCGGGGGGTGCAAGTTTTTGAAACCTTTAAAGAAGAGCTTGACTAAGGGATCCTGAAAGCACGACTGACCGTCGAATCCCCTCCGATACCAGGAGATGGCCGCCAGGTAGCATTTCAAGGAGGCAAGCGAGAGGCCCAAGGTGGATAGGTGTAATAAGAAGTCTAGGAGTTCTGACGTTGGGGCCGAGACGGGGTCTAGGCCTCTTGCCTCTGCAAACTTACAAAACCTAGACCACTTGTATCTGTACGATTGCTTCGTGGAAGACTTTTGGGCTGCCCGAAGAATGGCCTTCACCGGGGAGGAGAGTCCTTGTTGGGTTCGATCCTCCAAGCTGTAAGTCGTAGAGTTGCCAATTCTGGGTGGCGGACTCTGCCCTGATGAAGCGTGAGCAGGTCTGGAGAGTTGTCGAACCTGATGAAGCTGCCCTTGGCTGCCCTCCATAGTGGCGCAAACCACGGTTGGCGAGGCCACCACGGAGTCACTAGGATGCAGTTGGAGTCGTCGCGTAGAATCTTCGTGACCACCCTGCCGATCAGAGGAAGGGGTGGGAATGCGTATAGCAGATCTCCTGTCCAAACAAAACGAAACGCATCTCCTAGGCACCCTGGGGTCGCATTCGGGCGAAGACGGGCACAGAAGTTGGGGCAGTGAGTGTTTTCCGGCGATGCAAACAGGTCTATTGCCGGCCACCCCCAATGGCGCGCCAGGAGTCGAAACTCCTTGTTGTTTAGCTGCCATTCGTGGTTGGAGGTGGTCGTTCGGCTTAGGGCATCCGCTAAGGCGTTGTCTTTGCCTGGAAGGTGGACGGCTTGGAGGTTTATCCGTCGATCCACACACCAGTCCCAGATTCTCATGGAAATTTGTAGCAGGAGCCTGGAATGCGTCCCGCCCTGCTTGTTCAGATAGAACTTTACTGTAGTGTTGTCTGTTACCAATCTGACAGTGTTGCCCCGGAGCAGGCGATCGAATGCATGCAGAGCTCTCTCCACTGCCAGTAGTTCCAACAGGTTGATGTGCAAGGTGCGGTGTTGAGCTGACCAACGACCGTTTATTGTCATGCCGTTGAGATGGGCCCCCCATCCGTCTTGAGAGGCGTCTGTCGTCAATTCGAGTGATGGTGTCGGGGGGTGGAATGGCAGGCCCTTTAGTAGGTTGTGACGCTTCAGCCACCACTCCAGGGATTCCAGGACGCTGGCTGGTGGTCTCAGAAGTGTCCGTTGGCTGTCGAACAACGGGTTGAAAACTTTTAGAAACCAGAATTGGAGTGGTCTCATCCTCAGTCTGGCCAGGTCTACTAGAGATGTTGTCGAGGCCATATGGCCTAAGATAGACTGGACGTGCCACGCCGACGCCTGTCCAGACATACGGAGCTGTGAAATAGAAGCACGGATGGAACGGAACCGTTCCTCTGGTAAGTAAGCCCTTTCGGCGATAGAGTCCATAAGAGCTCCTATGAACTGGATCGTTTGTGACGGATGTAAATGGGACTTTTCCTCGTTGATGATCAAGCCAAGTCCCTGCAAGAAAGACAAGGTGAAGGACACATCAAATTCAAGTTGGGGTCTTGAGTCAGAGACTAGCAACCAGTCGTCGATGTACGGGAAGATCGTGATGCCCCTCTGCCTCAGGGCGGCTGCGACGACTGACATGCATTTGGTAAAAACCCGTGGCGCTGTGGCTAAACCAAATGGGAGGACGTTAAAGGAGTAAATCACATCCCCAATAAGGAAACTCAAGAACCTGCGATGGGAGCGCCTCACCGATATATGGAAGTAGGCGTCACGAAGGTCTACCGTTGCAAACCATGCTCCCTTGCGGAGGAAGGGGAGAATGGTGGCGAGGGTGACCATTCTAAACCTCCGAGCTTTGATGTGTCTGTTGACTGCTCTCAGGTCTAAGATGGGGCGTAGGCCTCCACCTTTCTTCTTTATAAGAAAATATCTTGAGAAAAAACACTTGTGAGCCCTCCCGAGCGAAAACTTGGAAATTGCTCCTTTCTCAAACAGCGTAGTTACCTCATCTCGGAGGCACTGTGAGGGTCTGGTAGGACGGAGGGTACCAGTGCGGGGTAGGGACTCAAATTCAATCGCATAACCTCTCTCAATAATATTGAGGACCCATGCATCCGACGTTATCTGTCTCCACGCACCTATAAACGGGCCCAGTCTATTTAGGAACGTGGGGTGCCCTTTCTGCTTTCCAACATGTCGAGGCAATAACATTTGCCCGTAACTAGAAACAGAACCACATAAACTTGGAGAACTTAAACTTGAACTGGATGGCAACCGGGAGTGGGTTCTAGGCTGTGAGCTAGAACCGGCGCCTCTGCTTCTCACCCTGCTTTCCTGCACTTCGGTGCTGAGACTTGAAGGGAAAAGAAGGACGTCTGGATCCCGATGGACGAAAGGAAGGCCTCTGCCGCCCTCTAAACGCTGGAGATGAGGATCTTCTACTTCGATAATACTGTCCCCATCGACGTCTTTGATAGTAGTAGGTCTGCTGAACACCGTACTTGTGAGCTGCCTGTGTCACCTCGTGTGTGTCTTTAATTTGGGCATCTGTGTCCGGGTTAAAAATACCTGCCTCATCTAGAGGAAGGTCCTCGATGACAGACTTAGCCGATGGGGATAGGTTTGCGGCCCGGAGCCAGGCATGCCGTCGTAGGGATATGGCCCCAGCTAGGAGTTTGCCTGAGGCATCAGCCACATTCTTAGCCAGCTCCTTCTGTACTTCCGACAAAAGACACGCCTCTTGCTGGAACGCCTTTGCCAGCGCCTGGTCCTGCATTGGGAGTAGATCAATGTATGGAGCCATCTTCTCCCACAGGTAGGATTGATAAGCACCTGTATAGGCTGTGAAGTGTGCCATCCGAGCGAATAGGCATGCTGATGAATAAAACTTTTTGCCCATACTTTCTAGCTTTTTTCCTTCTTTATCGGTTGGAGTTGGTTGAGACCTCTGCACTGCCTTAGGTTGGGTAGCGTCTACTACCTTAGAATTCAGTCTGGGTTGCTCTGCTAGCCACTGGGCCCCTGAAAGCTCAATCTTGTATAAAAACTCCGCCCTCCTGGGGGTTGCAGGAAGGGAGGCTGGGGAGACTCCTTCATTCTTTACCAGTTCTATGAGATATGGCAGTGACGGCAGGGATGTAGTTAGAGGCCCATGCTGCTTGGAAGAGGGGTAAACTGGATCCTCAACAACTTTAACAGGCTTTGGAGCCGGCAGATTGAGGGCCCGCGAGAGTCTAACTAGAAGCGCTGAGAAAGTCTTAAAATCTTCCCCAGACCCAGGGTCAGTAACATCATGGGGGTCTAAAACTACTGCCTGGGCTTCCAGTGACTTATCTTCAACTCCACTAGGGGCTTCTTCCTGCTGCGGAGGGACAGGCGTCCTAGGAAGGGAAGCTCCGGAGGTGGATGCCATTTCAGCCTGCGTTTCAGTCCCTGGGCGCATGCGCACCATAGGCATCGCTGGGGTGTGGCGTTGGCTGGCCTCCTCCAATGGCGCTGGCTTTGTGGGGGCGTGGCCATGGCGGCTGTCTTCCAATGGCGCTGTCGGGCCCGACGCCATGGAGGCGTGGCTTCGCGCCGGTGCCGAGGCAACGGCAAACTGCCTATAGGGCTCCCAAGGGTCGAATCCAGGAGGAAAAAATGGGTATGGAGGCAGCCCTTGTCCATAAAAAGGGTATGGAAGACAAGGGGCTGAGGAGCTGGCCCTGCCATACCGGTAAGTAGAGCCCTCACGAGGTGGGGATGAGGAGTCAGCAGAGCTGGCTGAGGCAGCTCCTCGCCGGCGGCGGGTTGATCGACCCCGTCTGGGGCGCTTAGGAGAGGGAGGGGGGCTGCTCAAGCTGGAGCTGGAGCTAGACCTTCTGCCCCTTCTTTCTCGGTTCCGCGCCTCCTGCAGTACGCTCGGTGGTGACGGCACCGGCTGGGCAGGGATAATTCCTGATAAGGAAAGCGCTTGCGAGGCCTGAGGTTCGATCGGAGTCAAGGGAGGGGGGTTGTCCGATCTTGGAGAGAGGCTTGCCCTCGATTGGCACTGAGGCAGCGGCTTGGCCCGTGGGGCCTTATTGAGATGTTTTGTTTTCTTGGTTTTCTTTTTGCCTTCCTTCAGGCCCTTAGATGGCTGTGCCACAGTGGTGGGCTCTTCTAATCCGGGCGCCTCTTGGGTGATACTCTGCAAGGCCTCTCGAGGTGGTGGACACGAGGGCTCAACGGCCTCATCACCTCCAGCGGCCGATGGGCTTGGCCGGGACTCCTGGGCCCCTGGGGCATTTGGGGCTAGCGCCTGTTCATATAGCAAGGCTTTAAGCCTCGATTCTCTATTTTTCCTCGCTTGGGGGGTAAAACCTCTGCAGACTTGGCAGGATTGAGGGTTATGGCTCTCCCCCAGGCAGAGGAGGCATTTGGCGTGGCCATCCGCCTCAGGGAGTGTGCCCCCACACGCATCACATTTTTTAAAGAAGGACGCCATTAATACTGGCCTTAATTAAGAGTAGTCAAGTCCTTTCCTAGGTCTGTAGGGCGGAGAGAGGCAAATCAGATCTTTTCCGAGGTACTTTCCGAGATCAAATAGGCAGGAGAGAGGCAACGGGTGTCCAAAAAACAGTCCAGGTCAAACCAGTCGGCCAAAAATAAAGTTTGAGATACTCAAGGTTCCTAACTGCTGCTGAGCGGCGGAGAAAAAGAACTGGGGCCAGCCCCGCCCACCGGGCTATATATACTCTATTGGGGAGAGTGGGCGGGGCTTGCCGCCAAAATGTTTCATTTAGAGATTCTAGAAGGTTCCGGAACACTGCGCAGGCGCAGGGAAAATCCCATATGTGCGATTTCCACAGAAGCACCACGAAGAAGAATTTGAGTTCTAGATTGATAGATACTTAGATAACCAGCCTGTGGTGCAGGCTGGTTAGTAGCCAGCTGCAATAAATCACTATGACCAAGAGGTCATGAGTTCGAGGCCAACCCCTGTCAGAGTGAGCACCCAACCATTACAATAAAAAATAGCCCTGCTCGTTGTTGACCTAAGCAACCCGAAAGATAGTTGCATCTATCAAGTAGGAAATTTAGGTATCACTTATGTGGGGAGGCTAATTTAATTTACGACACCATAAAAATCATCCAGCAGTGTTTGGAATGAGGAGGTATCTGAGGACTCGACATCACAGTGGATAATGATGCAGCTGCTCCCCCTGTGGCCGGAATCAAGCATACCCTCAGGAAGCTGGAAGCTGGAGAAGGTTAAATTGCCTCTGTGTCTGTTTTTGTCTCTGTCTCTATGTTCATATGGCATTGAATGTTTGCCATGTATGTGTACATTGTGATCCGCCTTGAGTCCCCTTCGGGGTGAGAAAGGCGGAATATAAATACCTTAAATAAATAATAAAATAGATTTGCTCCAGGTAGTAAATGTGAGGGGCACATAAAAGGCATTATCATGTGACTGGCCCATCTCCTTCATTAGTTATCATCCAAATACTTTATCTAGTCTTGGGACTCACACCTTGAGAGAAATACAGATTAAACTGGACAGTATTTCCCAAGTGTCCTGGTTTGACAACAGTCCCGATTAACCTTCCACCATCATAGCTTTGCAGCTGCTTTTAAAGTGTCCCAGTTCCTCTCTTCTTGTTCTCATTGCCCTCTTCGACCTTACTTTACTTCCATTGCTGCACACTGAGTTTGCAATGCAAAAGGCAGCTGCACAAAAATAGCCGGGGACAGGAGGGCACAGAGTCTTGCCCATCCCAGTGGGTTTAGACAGAAGCAAACTTCTGCAGCCTCTTCTAGCTTGTGTGTAACCAGCTACACTCTGACATGTTCCCATTTTAAGCTATAACATGTTCAGGATATAACACTAATGTGCTTATTTGCTTTATCCACATTGTTTTTTTTTAAAGAATTTTATTAAATTTTTTATACTACATCGCAAGAGAGAAAACAACGAAGGTATAGAAAAGTAGGAAAAAGAGAGAAAGATAAAGGTCTACAATCTACAAAAATATACCCACACACACAAAAAAACAAAAAAGTGACTTCCATTCCATCTTCTTGGACAATATTTTCTTATTATTCAATAATATTTTTCCTTACTAAAGAAAAAAATAGTAAAATTGTCTCTCGTAATCTTCATTTTCTCAAATTGTCCCAATTCGTTCTTTTCATTATCTTGCCTGTATTTTTCTTCAACAAAAAAGTCAGTTCGTCCATATCCATTATTTCTCTTATCTTCTCCACCCACTCCTCAATTGGTGGAGCTGATTCCTGTTTCTATTCTCTAGCGAAAACAATGCTAGCGGTGGTCATAATATAAGTGAAAAGTTTATCTTCTTGTTCAGTCAATTGTAAGTCTAAATCTGTAAATCCTAATAGATAGTATTCTGGTTTTCTTATAAAGTTTCTCTTTAAAACCTTTTGTGATTCTTCATGAATCTTCATCCAAAACTTTGTTGCTTCTTTACAAGACCACCATATGTGATAGAAGGAGCCAACTTTTTCTTTACATTTCTAACACTTAACAGAAACTGTTTTGTACATTTTGGCTAATTGTTTTGGTGTAGTATACCATCTGTGGAACATTTTTATCCAATTTTCTTTCAAATCCTTGCGGGACTTGTCGGCCTTGCGCAGGGCATGCAAGACACACCTGTTTTGACAGGCTTTTGAGTTCTGTTGTTGATGTTTTAAAAGGTGCTTTTAGGATGTTTTTTAAGATGTTTTTTAAAGATGTTTTTAAGATGTTTTTTAAATTGTTGATTTTAGCCAGTTCTTGTAAGCCGCTCCGAGCCCTAGGGGAGTGGTGGCATATAAGTTTGAAATATAAATAAATAAATATGTATATTTTAATTTTTTTGTTCCACAATTCTTTCATCTGGACTGGCCTTCTTAAATTTTGGGCCCATTTTATCATGCAATTTTCAACCTGCTCCTTTTCAGTCAGCCAGGTAAGTAATATATTATAAAATATTTGATATTACTTTATTTTCTAATTTGCTTTATTCACATTGTTGTTCGCTGAATTGGCTTTACAGAAACAGCTCTGGATGCTTTGTCGCAGAAGCATAGCAGAAATAAAGCTTGAACTCACTAGGTGGCCTTTTCCAACCCCCTCTTCAAATACAGTGACAAAATTTGCATTACCTTGCAGGATTAGAGCAAAGGTGAGGTTGGGAAACTGGAGCAGGGCTCATGATACATACGCGTACAGAGAGATTTGGGCTAACTTTCACATTATCTGTAGCTTCAGCCTAAGCCGTTCTGATTTTTCAGGTGACAGGCAAGGTGTCTTCTTGCCTCTGTTTTTCCCAAAGAAGTCAACTAGAATAGCAGCTGAATTTCACTTCAATTCCAGAGATATATGGTTCTCCATTGCACCCAAGGCAACATCAGGAGGCTGAAGATGGGCATAGGAGAGGTGGGTGGGAGTGATGGCATCCTCCAAACTTCCCATGATTGCCACCCATGCCTCAATGTGACATCCTTTAAAATATGTAAACATGGCTATCATGTCCCCTCAGTCTTTTCCCAAGCTAAACATACTTAGCTCCTTAAGCCATTCCTCATAGTCTTGGCCTCCAAACCTTTGATAATTTTGATCGTCCTCTGGACACCTTCCAGCTTGTCCATATCTTCACTGAATTGTAATGCTGAGAACTGGATCCAGTGTTGTTCCAGGTGAGACTAGAGTGTGACTGTGACTTGCCTCATCTGGATTACTGTGTACAGTTCTGGGCACCACAATTCAAGGATACTGTGTTGGAAATTACAACCTTCTTCAAGCCTCCTCTAGTAATTTGTCAATCTATTATTCTGTTTGCTTACTGTTTTGTACGTATGTTCTGGTATGCAGCTTGTTTTGCTCTATGTTTTCTGAGAGGTTGTGGGAGGGGCTGCAGACCACATGATCTGATCTGAGACTGCTCAGACCTCAGGCTCCATTTTAGTTTCTTCTTAGACTTTGGACTGTAAAGAGCAAACACTTGCTTGATGTTGTAAGAAAGAGGCCCTGGGTCATCTGCACAGAGAAACCATCTCAAACATATCTGAAACTGGACCGACAAGATATGTATTTGTGTTATCATCATCATCATCATTTAATTACTTATTAATCGCCCTCCATCCACGATGCTCTAGGCGATTTACAAGATAAAAAAGGATAAAAATACATACATACAAAATACAAAATAGATTAAAAGCTCTAGTAAAGAGCCAGGTCTTGAGTGCAAGGGTAAAAGGCCCCAACTCACGCATGGCTCTCATATAGGGCGGCAAGGCATTCCATAAGGCAGGGGCAGAAACAGAAAAAGCTCGGCGCCTGGTCCTCTCCAAGTGCACTTCTCTAGGATCCAGTACATAGAGTAAGTCTCGTTGGGATGGTCGTTGCGACCTCCGATGATGGGAGAAGGAGAGACGGTCCCTAAGATATGCTGAACACATGAAGGTCTTGAGTAAACCAAATACATTATTTTACCAAAGCCTACCTCATTGCAGTCTCTTGAGTGCACAATATAAGACTAGTTGCTTTATATATATTTTTGGGTACTAAAAAACACTTCTGAAATCTGCTACTTTGTGCATTGGTATATTCTCTGTTTTCCTAACAGATCAGAGACAATAGGTTCAATCTAACAATGGAAGACATTGCCTTGCATATTACATTTGGCTATATATCACATGAGAAGATTCTATTCAAACGGGTTTTTGGCTCTTCTCTGAAAGATCAAACTTTTCAAAAAGGCTATGGTCTCCAAATTGTTGTGAATGCAATTTTCCAAAATATTGACAAGCTGGATCATGTCCAGAGGTCACCCAGTGCATTTCCAGGGCTGATTGTGGATTCGAACTCTCATCTCCAGAGTCATAGTCCAACGTTCAAACCAATGCTCCACAATGGCTCTAATGAGCCAATCGGAAAGAGTTTTGCACCATCTTTTCTCTTCCAACCATTTGAGTTAACTGAGTACAAACTAACTTTGGTAGTTTGAACTCAGTCTGCCACCAATGGAGGGAAAGAGGGGAGAGTAGGAGAAAGAACTGGGGTCCCTTCTGTACTGCCATATAATCCAGATTATCAAAGAAGATAATCCACATTAGGGGTGAGTCTACACTGCCAGATAATTCAGTTCAAAGCAGATAATCTGGATTTTATATGGCAGTGTAGAAGGGGCCTCAGACACTTTAAAAGCAGTGGGAAAAGCAGGATGACAAGGAATGAATAGGGAATGTCCCTGCCAAATTAAGACAGGTGGAGGATATGAGTGGAATCATATCCAAAGGGTATAATTTCCCCTCCATAATACTGTGGAACCCATAGAACATTTCCTATGCAATCTCCCTTGGTTTTCTCTCTCTCTCTCTCTCTCTAGAGCAGGCATGGGCAAACTTGGGCCCTCCAGGTGTTTTGGACTGCAACTCCCGCAATTCCTAACAGCCGGTAGGCTGTTAGGAATTGTGGGAGTTGCAGTCCAAAACACCTGGAGGGCCCAAGTTTGCCCATGCCTGCTCTAGAGATTAATTCTCCGATGAAACGTGATGTTTGGTCCTTCGCCTTCCTCAAACAACTTGATCCAAAGCTTTGTCTTTGGATCCCTCTCTCTGTTGTCAAACTGCATTCTTCTCTTGGTTTTCACTACACCTTCACAATAGATAAGGGCCTACCATTCTTTCTGGCAGAAATAGAAACAAAGGTCAAAGAGACAGAGAAGACGCCTGGAAAATGTCAGGCTTCAAAGCACAGCTCCGGAAAGTTACTAGCATCAAACATAAGGTCTAGCTGTGAAGGGATCCTGCTGGGAATTTGCTCATAAACATAAATGAAAGAGATAAATATTATCTTACCAGAGCTCAATCCATACACAGTAGACTCTGGAACTCTCAAGCAACTGGCAAAAATAAAAAAATAATATTTTAAACAAAAATTAAACTAGCCTTCAACAATACACTAAAACTGTGTTACATAGTTAAGTTTGTCTTAATTTGTTTTCATTTGGTTTTAATTACAGTATGTCAATATTAATACCAAGTCAGTTTGCAGTTTATGGTGTGGTATAAGTAAAGGTAAAGGTTTCCCCTGATGTTAAGTCTAGTTGTCTCTGACTCTGGGGGTTGGTGCTCATCTCCATTTCTAAGCCGAAGAGCCGGCGTTGTCCGTAGACACCTCCAAGGTCATGTGGCAGGCATGACTGCATGGAGCGCCCTTACCTCCCCACTAGAGTGGTATCTATTGATCTACTCACCTTTGCATGTTTTCGAACTGCTAGGTTGGCAGAAGCTGGAGCTAACAGTGGGAACTCATGCCGCTCTCTGGATTCGAACCGCTGACCTTTTGATCTGCAAGTTTAGCAGCTCAGCGGTTTAACTCGCTGCGCCACTGGGAGCTCCTCATTGGCATATAACAACAAAATCACAACACAGTATATACAATAAGAGGAAGTCACGGATAAAAAGAAAACATACAGTAGAGTCTCATTTATCCAACATAAGCAGGCCAGCAGAACATTGGATAAGCCAAAATGTTGGATAATAAGGAGGGATTACGGAAAAGCCTATTAAACATCAAATTACGTCATCTATATATATAAAAGGGTAATGAAATTTCGACCTAGGACAAAACAACAAAACAATAAACTTGGAAACACAACCCCTCATCCATGCCTCTACATTCATACAACAAAAAGAAAAGAAAAATAAAGTCCTAATTAGAGGGAGAGGACTAATTGTTTTTATCCAATTGCTGCCAGTTAGAAGGCTAAGCTCCACCCATTTGGTCTCCTAGCAACCCACTCAGCCCAGGGGACAGCAGAATTAGGCCTCGCTTAGGCCTCTTCCACACTGCCTATAAAATACAGATTATCTGATTTTAACTGGATTATATGGCAGTGTAGACTCAAGGCCCTTCCACACAGCTATATTACCCATTTTAAATGGACTTAATGTCAGGGAAAAACCTTTACCCTTTACCTTAACTACCACCAATTCCTCAACACTTTATTTCCCATACCACCATACTACACCACAGCAATGCGTGGCCGGGCACAGCTAGTGATTTTATAAATTAAGTAACAAAACATGTTTTACAACAAATTTACAGAAAATGCAGTTCAACACACAGTAACGTTATGTAGTAATTACCATGTTTACAAATTTAGCACCAAAACATCTCAATGTATTGAAAACATTGACTACAAAAACATTTGACTACTAAAAGGGAGACTGTGTTGGATAATACAGAACATAGGATAAACGAGACTCTACTGTATTTAAAAGTTACTCATCTCAAGGATAAATCTGTTTTCGAAGCCAGGAAGCTGCAAGCCTTGAAGCTGCAAGGCTATTCAATGCTGATCATGGTAGTCAATTGCAACATTCACACTTGCCTCAGAGAAAAGTTCTTTTTCCCACCCTGAGCATTCCACAGATATTTAAACCTTCCTTGCCTAGTTTCCAACAAACCTCACAACCTCTGAGGATGCCTGCCATAGATGTGGGTGAAACGTGAGGAGAGAATGCTTCTGGAACATAGCCAGACAGCCCAGAAAACTCACAGCAACTCAAGGATAAAATTTGCAACAGTCCATAAGGCATTCCTCTCGGGCCGGTACTTGTATTGGCCGCGCGGTGGCGCTGTTCTGCTGCAGCACTTCATTCCGGCGCTCTCAAGGGAAACGCCCCGCGACGAAGGCGAGGCAAGGAGGGAGGGGGAGGAGGGCGCAGTACATTTCCACTCTCGCGGGGCGGGCGGGGCTCCTGGGGGAGGGGGGGCTCCTCCCTGCTGCTATTGCCGCTCTGGGGCAAGCCTTGGCCAGCCCCGCATGCAGCATTGCAGAGGCTGAAAGCCTAATCTACACCATGGGGAGGGAAGGGGGGGGAGGAGCAAAAACCTTGGGTGGAAACCTCTCCTCGAATCAGGATGTTGTCACTAATGGAAAGCTTTGATTTAAAAACACTATCCCTTCTGTGCCTTCGAAGGCTTTCATGGCCAGAATCAGTGGATTGCTGTGAGTTTTCCTCGCTGCCTGGCCATGTTCCAGAAGCATTCTTTCCTGACGTTTCACCCACATCTATGGCAGGCATCCTCAGAGGTTGTGAGGTCTGTTGGAAACTAGGCAATGGGGGTTTATATCGCTTGTAGAATGCCCAGGGTGGGAGAAAGAACTCCTGTCTTTTTGGAGGCAAGTATGAATGGTGCACTTGGCCACCTTGATTAGCATTGAATGGCCTTGCAGCTTCAAGGTCTACTGCAGTGATGGCTAATCCATGATACGTGTGTCAGCACTGACACACCTAGCCATTTTTGGTGACACGCTGCTGCCTGCAGATTGATTGGATGATTAATGTCTTTTGTGGCCAAATTTGATGTGATTTGGTCCAGTGATTTTGTTGCTTACTCCATGGGAATTACGCACATTACATATGTATGTATAAGCCTATTAAACATCAAAATAGGTTATGATTTTACAAATTAAGCACCAAAACATCATGTTATACAAATTTGACAGAAAAGTAATTCATTATACATTAATGCTATGTAGTAACTACTGTATTTACGAATTTAGCACCAAAATATCAGAATGCATTGAAAACACTGACTACAAAAATGCGTTGGATAATCCAGAACGTTGGATAAGCGAGACTCTACTGTAATTCATTGCTAATCAAGGTGGCCAATTGCACCATGCACACTTGCCTCCAAACAGACAAGAATTCTTTCTCCCACCCTGGACTTTCCAGATACATAAACCCCACTTGACTAGTTTCCAACAGACCTCACAACCTCTGAGGATGCCTGTCATAGATGTGGGTGAAACGTCAAGAAAGAATGCTTCTGGAACATGGCCATACAGTCCGGAAAACTCATAGCAACCCGATGCACTTCTAGGCTGTTTTGCTGGCCAGCCAAAGCCGGAAGTCTGTTTTGTGAAGGTGCTGCTCTGCTTGTTTCATCCGCAAAGCATCCAGAGATGCGTCTGCATCTGCACGTCTGGCTCCTGCAGGCAGAGAAGAGAGGTCTAGGATGGTGACGTCATCCATCGGTTCGATGGGCAGGATATAGGAATCTCAAATGTATGACAAACATGAACGTTGTGGATACCTCCCAATCCCTCGGGAGATGTAACGCACCAGGCATAATCGGATGTACATTTTGAAAATTATCAAGCAGCAAACCCATTTCCCATAAATTGCTGCAGAAGGCAACAAAGACAGATTAACAAGGACATTAATGAGATCATACCAAATCAGATTGTAGATTATGCACACTGGGAGCTATTGATTTATCCAATCCAATTAGAATATTAACATTAGCAGTATTCCACTTGCAGTATCCTAGTTAAGGGAACGCGTGGATTATGAATTGTCAAAACAGTGTAGAATGAAGTTGAGATTAAGATTTTTCAGTTTTTGTTACAGAGGTTATTGGAATACCAGTAATTTTTTTCTCTTTATTAATATTTCACAAACAGAAGTACAAATGAGACAGCCCTTAGTTCAAGGTAGGTGGAACCAACTGCTTCTCCTCTCCAAACTTGATCATCTCTATCCTATATGTTGGGGCTCATGGGAGTTGTCCTTCCAACACATGCAATCTTCTCTATTCCTTTCAAAAATGATCTCTGGTAGACCAGTATAGTACTGGATTCAGCATTAACCCCCTTTGTATTTATCTTTGCAACACTCCTCTAGATAGTTTTTATCTAAGAGAAAAACCCTGGACTTTCAATCAGGCATGTAGACTTAGAGATAACATGCCATCAGTTGATATACTGTGCTTTATGGATGACTACTGCATTTTGAGGAAATACAACCAGCATTAACTAGTCACAAAATACGCTATTCTAAGTCCACTGCAGTGAAAATGGATCTCCACTCAATTTTTACAAGGCATTGACGGCGAGACAGGATAATTTTGCTGGAAGGCAAACAGGCATCTCAGTAATTCAGGGCTGTTGTATAACAGCTGTCGCAAAACCAGTATGAAAGGATCGCATTTGAGATACTGTCAATTACCAAATTCCAACACTTATGTGGCCTTATTAGTCAATTACTACTGTAATCAAAGAAGACCATTTGGAATTCTATTTCCTATAATAGTGAGCAACTGATGGCAACACTGCTGGGAAGGTGCCCCATTATTGTTTACTCCAGTGATGGATGGGTAGACAAAGTCACCGGTAGCTAATGTTGCTTCTGGTTATTTCTGCCTTGAGATAACTCTATCACTGAGTTTTTGGGGGGATCACTTAAGAGGGGAGTTGCAGAATCCTTGAGAAACCAGATTAAATTCTACTGTGCTTGAAAGCACAGGTAAATAACCTACTAAGCGGTTATTTACCTGTGGTCTACAGGTAACATCAGAACAAGTAAATTTCCAACAAAGGTTCTAACTTTTATAAGAGACTCAGGATAGTTCAAGAAACAACACAATATTCACAACTAGCCAGAGGTAGCATGTCCCTTAACAAATGAGAACACTTGCCGATTCAGAGGAGCCTGGATAACCCTTGGGAATTTACAGCTGCACGGTTGGAAGAAAAACAACCAGGGTTAGGATCATGCCGTACATTTTTTTTTGCCAATCTCAAATATCAATTAGCACAACCATTAAATTTTGTTATTTTGCCAGTTAAAGTAACAGAACCGTAGTGCTAGCCTAACATACTAACAGTTATGGAAACAAAAAAGTGTACTAGGTTCTATAGCATACATGAAGTTTTAAGCAAATTGTTTTCGACATCTTCACGTTTGACATCTTTTAATTACCTTTTATTCTTAATGGGGGTTTTTTTTTTGGCTATGAAAGGGAGTACCATCTTTGGACTTTTACCCCCTGCCTACTTTTATCTTTCTATCTTTACATAATAGCTTTAAAACTTGGGAATTCTTTTCAAGAAGCCACCAACTGGTAATTCTTGCTTGACTGATGCAAATTACTTTCCTATATGGTTACCTATACTTACGAACAGTGTCATTTCAAGTAAATTTGCCTATGACATCACAGAAGCCCTAGTCAGCTTGTTTAATGGTAAGGAATTCTGTGAGTTGAAGTCAAAAACACCTGCAGGACAACAGGCCTGCTATAAAGTCTCCACATGTATTCCCAAAATTTGGCAACACATTATTTAAGATTAGAACACAACTATTACAGCATGGAAAATCTTCACCAGAGGAAAGAAAACAACAAACTAGCATGTGATTTAATTTGTTTTATTTTGTTTTGCAAACAACGTTGTCTTCAGTCCAGTAGGACTTGTGAGGAAGCAGAAATTGAAACCCAATAGAAAACCAGCAGTAAACCAGGAGCACAAGGATTACAGGGGACTAACCCCGGCTACAGAAGGAATGGTTGATTGTTAAGACAAAAGGAATTTTATGACAGCTGCCCACAGTCAGAGATGGTGATCTTCTTGCTTGTCTTGCCATTTCTTGATCCAAAGCGCTCCATGGCTTCCACAATATTCATCCCATCTTTCACACGGCCAAAGACCACGTGTTTCCCATCCAACCTAAGAAGTTAGATAAATTAGGGCACCTGTGCACATCATTTTTAATCTAGAATAGCTTGTGATTCCATCAAGCTGTTTCAAATTCACTTTCGAGGGCTTCCATTTTGGTAAAACTCAAAAGATTCCCAACTAAATGCAACAAGCATTAACTGCCCTTGTAAGATTCAGATAACCTATGGCAAAGGTGTCAATCATGTAGTCCTCCAAGGTGTTTGTGCCTCAACCACCCAAAAGCCCTTCCCAGCACATTCAATGACCAGGAATTCTGGGAGCTGAAGTCCAAAATACCTGGAGGGCTACAGGTTTAAACTTCAGGTAAGAGAATAATATTCTATTTCAGGCATACACATTGTTGCTTAAACTGAAAGCCATCTATAAGTAACTCCTGCTTTGCAAATGAACCCTCAAGCAAAAAATACTCACCAATCGGTTTTGGCAGTGCAGATGAAGAACTGAGACCCATTTGTATTGGGTCCAGCATTTGCCATAGACAAGATGCCAGGGCCTGTGTGCGTGAGGAGGAAGTTCTCATCGGGGAATTTCTCGCCATAAATGGATTTACCCCCTGTTCCATTATGGCGGGTAAAGTCACCACCCTGTCAAAAAAACAAGATACATACTGCTGAAACTAGATGCTGGGTGAAGCAATGTTAACCGAGCACTAAAACTTAACATTAGGTTTTTGGAATTCTGTTTATCTCTAGTTATTACACAATACAATGCTAGCAAGGTTGAAGATAAAATTCAGTGTACCATCTACACTTGAGTGTCTTAACTTTTGCAGGTTTTATTTTCCAGAGTTTAATATGGGTTCATCCAGTGTGACTCCATGGGTCAATGTTTGGATGATAACCACTGAGTCACACTGATTCCTACAAGTTAAAAAAAAACACATTTTAATTGGCAATTTCCCTTCTTTCGCAAGAGTCCTACACTCCTAGCCCCCATGAAAGTGGAGGGCCTAAAATACATTTATTCTCCCACAAGTTATTGAACATCAATATATACTATGTACCTGACACATAAATCCAGGAATGATTCTATGAAAGCAGGAGCCTTTGTATCCAAAGCCTTTCTCCCCAGTGCTCAAAGCACGGAAATTTTCTGAAATCAAAGCCAGACATAAGTCAGGACATTTGCTTAGGTGGCTGACAACTCAAGTTTTAAGCTAACATGGCAACAAATTGAGACTGTCAATTACAAACCTGCTGTCTTGGGAACCTTGTCTGCAAACAGCTGTGAGGCAAAAAAGCGAGACATTTGTTAATGCCATATTCAACTTGAGAGTGCTCATTTCCAAAATATCTGTTCCAATATTCATTGATTTGTGATTCCCTCTGCCATTATTTTTGCATAGTCAAAACACATCTATTCAAATTAAGAACTTCTATACAATTAATATTCATATTCCAGTGTCTGCCTCCAAATTCTGTTCATAGCAACTAACAACTCTCGAAGTCCATTTAGTCAACTCTACTAAAATCTTACAACTATCTGAGAGTGTTAATGTTTATACAAGCTATAATCCACTCAATTGATTTAAGGTACAAAAGACAACTAGCACAACACTCTTACAACTTCAGGCTTAAGATGGAGTCTAGAAGGAGCTCTAGTAAACAGAATCTCTGAATGAGGCATCAACCCCCTCATGTCGCCTATTGCTTTTTGGCAGCCCCCACTCCTTCAACTTCATAGGATTTTCCTAGGCAAAGAATACTCAGAGGTGGTTTTTCCAGTTTCTCTTTTGAGACAGAGTTTGTCACGCCATGGTAGTCTGCCATCCAAATACTAACCAAATCTGACCCTGCTTAGGTTCCAGGGTCAGGCACAATCTGGTACTTTTGCTGGGACTAGATAAATAACATACAATTATAAGGAAAAACTTAAAAGCCACCTGACATTTGGGAGAAAATATTCTGCTCTACATATCCTGGAACCAATTTGAGGTTCGGATGGCAAACCAAAGAACATTTATCCACTTTAAGGGCTTTCTTTTGCGAGTTTGTTGTCCGACTATGATAGTTCGAAGCTACCTTCAAACTGAATTAAATGGCTTGTGTAGATAGCGCCTATATAGTATCAGACCATGCCTTGTTGTTGTTGCAGAACTGAAAGAACAGAAGGGATGATTCTATGTCACCCAAACCTGATCTTTACCAATTCATTTCTATCAAATGAATGCCACAGCTTCCTAACTTGTACAATTTTGAGAATGCTTGTTAACAGGCTCTGGAGCAACACCATGTACTGCGCCCTGAAATGCGTCATCTGACATGCAGCAGCAGGCATCCCCTCAAACGGCCCCATGAAACCCACATTTGCTTCTCTTGATCTCATCATGGATCAAAATGGGGGCACTTTCCCGGGCTCTGCACTTCACTTACACTTGAGGACAGATTAAACTATTTAATGCAGTTTAAAACCAGTGTTGAATTAAGTGCTTTCACTGTGCAGAGGGTTAGTTCCATAGGAAAAGCTGGAGCACTTTAAGGCCTGGCTGGAAATCACACAAACTCCAGAGGGGCATGAAGGGCTTCCTTTCGTATGCTTTGGCAGGAGCCGGTCGCCTGCCTGTTAAGTCTGAAACTGTTTGAACTGATTTGGCCATGGTAGTCCATGTCTTGGTCACATCCTGTTTGGACTACTGCAATTCTCTATGTGGGGCTACCTTTGAAGACAGTTTGGAAACTACAGCTAGTTCAAAGATCAGCAGGCAGGTTACTAACTGGAGCTCCACACAAGGAGATAACTGCTCCCATGTGGCGGCACTCCACTGGCTGCCAGTCTGTTTCTGAGCTAAATACGAAGTGCTGGTCTTTACCAATAAAGCTCTAAACGGTTCGGGTTGAGGCTATTTGTCAAAATTGCAACTTCCTGTACAGACCATCTTGGGCACTTCAGTCAGTGGAAGAAGCCCTGCCCCCCCCTTTACAAACATGGCTGGTGGGAATGAGAACTTCTATGTGATCCCTTCGCCTCTGGAAATCTCTCCCTAAAGAAATAAAAATGGTCCCCACCCTCCTCTCCCTTAAGAAAGACAGTTGAAGACACATCTATGCACCTTAGCATACAGAGAGGATTAACATAACAGTCACCTTATATGATCTAAGAGGAATTACAACAAATGCCGAACATCTTCTGCAATTTGGTCATTTTAATTTGGTCCGGGTATACACTCTGTGCAATCATGTTTTTACTGACTGTTACGTTTAAATGTATTGTTCTTTCTGACCTGGATTTTTTTATTATAAAATATGTGATTTTATACTTTTTGATATTTTATTCTATCACAACTGCTATGCTGTTTATAATTGTTATTTTATTCTGTTTTATGACACTGTGCATGTATTTTAATGTGATTATATTCTATGATATTGACTGGGCTCATCCCCATGTAAGCCGCTTCGAGTCCCCTTGGGGAGATGGAGGCAGGGTACAAAAATAAAATTATTATTAAGTGATGCAGTTGTGGCACTGGATGTTTGCTGTTTTATATGTATGTTAACCGCCTGAATCCCTCTGGGGAAAGAGGGTGGTCTGGAAAGGAATTTTATAATACAGCAGAGTCTCACTTATCCAAGCTAAACAGGCCGGCAGAAGCTTGGATAAGCGAATATCTTGGATAATAAGGAGGGATTAAGGAAAAGCCTATTAAACATCAAATTAGGTTATGATTTTACAAATTGAGCACCAAAACATCATGTTATACAACAAATTTGACAGAAAAAGTAGTTCAATACGCAGTAATGTTATGTTGTAATTACTGCATTTACGAATTTAGCACCAAAATATCACGATATATTGAAAACGTTGACTACAAAAATGGCTTGGATAATCCAGAAGCTTGGATAAGCGAGGCTTGGATTAAGTGAGACTCTACTGTAATACTACTATATTATTAACTGCATTAAAAGGCCAGTGGGCAGGGACAAGGCTATGGGGAGGCAAATTCACGGCAGAAAACCTCTCCTATCATTATCATCTACAGCAAGCATGGGCCAACTTGGGCACTCCCTCCAAGTGTTTTGGGCTGCAACTCCCACCTTTCCTAACAGCCTCAGGCCCGCTTAAGCGGCTGAGGGGGGAAAGGAAAGGGCCTGGGGCTGTTAGGAATGGTGGGAGTTGCAGCCCAAAACACCTGGAGGAAGGGCTCAAGTTGGCCCATGCCTGCTCTACAATTATCAGACTCCTAAAGGTAGGAATCGCATAGGGATATATGCAGGCAGGCCGCAGCAGAAGACAAAGGATGCGGCGGGAGGGGGGGGAGGCGGAGGAGGAAAGGCAAGGCAAGGCGGGCTTGGGCCTCCCTTTTCCTCCCCGCTCGAGGGCGGGCCACGTGGAGGAGAAAGCTGCGCGCGCACCTCCTTCCGCGCCGCAGTGAGGCTGAGCTCCCCCTTCCCGCCCCCGCCCCGCAGAGAAGGCCGCGCGCCTTATTCCCCCTCCTTCCTTTTCATTGCCATCAGAAGATCCCAAAATGGCCCCGCTGCGCTCTCTCTCTCTCCCTTCCTCCCTGACAGGAAATGGCGGCCTTTCCCTCCTCCAGAATTCTCCTCAGTGCCCCCTCCAACCGTCACTCCCCCGCCTTCCTTACCTCGAAGGTGACGCGCCCCAACTGATCGTCACCGGCAACGATGTCGAAGAAGACCACTGGGTTCGCCATGATGGGAATGCCTTCAAGTTAAGACTCAGAAAGAGATGGAAGGGAGACACACAAAGCCCGACACCGACCAGCCCTGCGGAAGGGAGAAAGACAAGAGGGCGCTCGCCGCACCTTATATAGAGCCAGCGGTTGCGAGTCCCCGCCTCCGCCCACGCTTGCCAATAGCGGCGAGGGACGTGCAGCGAGTGAAAGAGCCTCCAGCCAATCAGAAGCCCCAGAGAAGAATGAAAGGGGCTCCAGCCAATCAGAGGTTCTTATCGGGGCCGAGGGTGGCTTCTTCGAGCCCCGCGCCTCTGTGAGGAAAAAGGGCGGTGTCTCTCCGCAAGAGGCGGGAAGCCGCGAGAGATCTGCGCTGGCTTTTCACTTGAGAAGGAGGGAGGCCGAATGGCGGCAGGAAAAGGGCCTCGGCCTCTTGTCTTCGGCTACAGCGCTTCCTAAGTAAGGAGACGTGGGATCCCAGTGCCCTCAGAGAACGCAAAAGGAGTGGCCCGGATGTTAGGCCGCGGAAAGGCCCTGCACCACTTCAAAGCACATACGTGTAAGCTGTTGAGGTCTCTTCCGACTCTTGATTATGTGACCACAGGAGAACAGCATTAATAACAATACTAATAATGTACTTGTTACCCGCCTCTCTATTTACAGTCAAAATACATCACCATCCTAAAACACATTCAATAAAATGCATATATTAAAATACATTTTACTATATGTATTTTATATATGCGATTTCCTGCTTCTTGGCAGGAGGTTGCACAGGTTGGGCCATAAGGTCTCTTCCAACTCTGTGATTCTACATGTAGCCTGGGTTGCGGCAATTTTTCCGGGCTGTATGGCCATATTCCAGAAGCATTCTCTCCTGACGTTTCGCCCACATCTATGGCAGGCATCCTCAGAGGTTGTGAGATCAGATATTAAAGGCTCTTTGATTTTCCAGATGTTTCAGATTACGATATAAATTTATATCAACAATTCAGGGAAGTGTACCACTTTCCCATCTTTTTTTGTCTTCACAACAGTCTGGTGAGGTATGTTAGGTGCGCTGAGGCTGGTGAAAGGTTCCCCAATGGAGGATTCATGACTCAATGTTGGTTTGAGTGCAGGCCTTTCCAGCCCAGGCCCAAAACTGATTCATATCACCTGGCAGTATCTGCCTTCTCAACATCTGCCCTGGGGATGTGATCTGCGATTAGGGTGGATGCATTTTTACCTGTTTGGATTATGCCTCCAAAGCTCATTCATTCCTTGTTCATCCATTGCTTGTTCATGACTGCTGTCTTGGATTGCATGGGCACAGCATCTTTGGGTGGTATGTTTGGCACAGAGGTAGACATATCTCACACATTTTTTGACTGGAGTGTCAGGTGCATTTGCTCCTGAAGAAAGGAGACCTGTCACTGCAACTGAATTTATACTGGCCCTTGTGTTGCAGGATACATTCACCCTTCTGCTATCTGTGATGTTGCATTTGGATTTCAAACCGGTCACTTCAGTATTAGTGAACTTGAGACCTTCAGATATACTGCCTCCCCTTATAATAATAGTAATAATAATAATAAAAACTTTATTTGTACCCCACCACTATCTCCACAAAGGGACTCAGAGTGGCTCACAAAAAGCACACAATAGTGCACAACACACAAAATACAATAAAATACATAACAAAACAATAACAAATTCACAAAACAATAATTGCATAAAATAACATACAACCCTACTGATTAAAATCCAACAATGTTTCAAAGCTGCAGGTATAACAGGCTGTGTACTGACTTAGTCCATACAGTACAAACGGAATCAATCACCAAGGCTTCAGGTTTAGTGAGTAAGATGGTAATCATGGTCCAAAAGCTTGATCAAAAAAGCATGTTTTCAGTTGTGTCCAGAAAGCCTGAAGGGAGGGGGCTACCTGATCTTCAGGAGGGCATTCCAAAGCCGGAGGGCCATTACTGAGAAGGCTTTCTCTCTCGTCCCCACCGACCACATTTGAGATGGAGTTGGGATCCCTGGCAGATCTTAAAGCTCACAACGGTTTATAAAAGGAGATGCGGTCTCGAAGATAGGTTGGACCCGAAGCGTATAGGGCATACTAATCCCTAAAAGCTGTTTGAGAAAGTGAAAACATCTTATAGCCAATATTCGTTGGTGTACTTTGGTACCTAGTACCAGGAAAATGTATGTTTTCTTCCCTCCAGCTGTGGCTTTTTGTGGCTGCAAATGTATGTGCGTGCATGTGTATACACACACACATACAGGCAGTCCCTGGGTTACAAACATCCGATTTACAAACGACTCCCAGTAAAGAGGGTGAGACAACAGGAAGTGAAGGAAATCTATCCCTAAGAAAGGAAATTCACTCCCGAAAGAGTTATAATGGGAAAAAGGAGTCTACACTGAAGCATTTTCACCAATCCTTATTTCCTCAACAAGACAAATCTTACAAAATCCAATTATCATAGGGACAGAAAGTGAGGTGAAATCTTCTGAACTGGGACACAGACAGCAAAGTGAACACCAGAGAGGTATTAACCTTTCCCTATGTCATCCAGAGCTTTTATATGCATGCATGTATGTATGTATTTATAAATGTATATGCATATTTGTTCCAACTTACAAACAAATTCAGCCTAAGAACAAACCTATAGAACCTGTCTTGTTCTTAACTTGGGTGGTTTTTCAGACCAGGTTTTAGAAGTGTTTGTGTATTGCTACTTCTGATGGAAGCAGAGGGATCCATTTTTGAAAGCAAAGCAAGTATACTATTGGAAACTGAAATTCAACAATATCCGGGAACCACTTCTTCAAATCAAGATTTCTTGGCTCTTACCAGTAATTTAGGCCCCTTCTACACTGTCATATAATCCAGATTATCAAAGCAGATAATCCATATTATCTTCTTTGAACTGGATGATTTTTACAAGAAGTGCAAACACCAGAATTAAGTACAAATAGTATTTCGCTGAACTCAGATGGAAGAATAGCTCATTAATTGTGCTTATTGTATGTTGCACCTTTTGTTCCTCCCTTTGACTTTGTTGCTCTTTAGCTGCTGTTCTAGCAGTTTGATCATCTTTAGATTTTTTTTCTCTTTTCTGCTTTGCTGATTTAGGCGTTTTTTCAGCACAGGCAGCAGTTTTATATATAGGTGACCTAGTGTTTTGCAGGGAAGGGGAGATGGCTGCTTTGGCCAAAGTGAGAGCAGAAGCATGAGTCCTACTTTCCTGTATGGGATAATGTTCCCATAACTCAAGTAATAACACTGCATTGTTGCAGTAAAGACCCTGCCTTTTCCCTTTGTTTTTTGTATGAAATATATGAATTTCCAAAACATTCCAGGTGAATGTCAGATTCATAAACAGTTTCAATATGCTTATTTTACTTTGGGTAAATATCTTTAATTCACTGTATGCCTATCCTGGCTTTCTAGTCGAATTAATGATCAAGATAACTAACCTTAAATACAATAACTAAAACATTAAAACACACCATACAAAATAACATCCTAATAAAAATATGAAACCAATAAAATAATTAAATGTGTTCTTGAAAAAACTTTTATGTTGTTTTTTAATGGAAGAGGAAGTTAATTACTAAATTCTTCAATGGATTTAATTAAATAACCTTGTGGGGATATGCAATCATGAGTCAGAGATTTCCATGTTTGTTGTTATCAGACTCAGCTAAGAAGAAATGAGGCAATACCCCTTCTATTGCTTTTTGTGCAGCATCAGGGTACCTTGCAAAGCTCCTATGCTGAAGTGAGCTTCTAAAAATAGCCCATTTTTTCGATTCTCTGATACAAAGTGACAGCATTCTGTAGCTGTACATGTTTACCTCCACAAAAATAAGGGAAATTGTGAGTAGAAGCAGCCTGTCATCTATGGCAGCTGTGCGAAAATTGTATTTGGGGACTGCAGCGGAAAGATATACAGTTCTTGCCTAAAGTGAATTATTCCTAATTTAGAAATGGGACAAGACTTCCAGTTATGTTTTAAAATTCATTTTTATAAGATACTTTTCTTTGTATCTGGATTGTTGTTGTTAAAATTATCATTGTAGTATTTATTAACTATACATTAAACTGATTATTTTAAATATGTCTTCTTGTATATATGTACGTCATGGCACTTGTTTTTATTACATTTATTTAATACACAATTCTTTCAAGGGACTCACTATTTCTATTCCCATTCTCCTCTTTCTATAAAGAATCAAAGGCTGACAATTCCAATGCAGTTAAAATGCACTGAGAACATGACATGAATAAGAAGAGTAAGGACTTTAAAATGCAACGGAGAGAATGGGTAGAAATGATGCACCCCAGATTTTCTAGACGCTCACCTGTTTCTAGACTGGTTTCTTGACAATGGTTAATAAGACATCATTCTGTCCATTGTACAAAGTCAGTTTCAGAATGCTTTGTTTTCTTTAAAAACATCAACGGCTGTCCCAAGCCCCAAGTGGAGGCGCAAATGGTGTCCTCCAAGCTCCAAACTCAAAGTGCTTGACTTCCAAAGGAACAGAAGAAGATGCCTAGTGATGAATGAAATAGTAACTGTAAATAGTTAACACACTGCAGAGTTAAATGCTCTTTAGAGTGATAAGAATCACTACAACAATAAGTCTGACATATTTGATATTTGCCTCAGAAACTTGATTTCATCCTCACATGTACCATTCATTTCATAAACAATAAATTAATTTCAAACAGTGCAAGGTTTTTGGTCATTCTTGCCTCTCTCCCCACATAGCACGAGGAACCAGCCAAATTACCTATTTGCAGAAAAACCCGTTATTAGCTTTCCTTGTTCTCTGGCAATGGAAATACAACACTGAGCAATTGGCTGCCTATTCCGACAAGCCGTCTGCTGCCCAAGATTAATCTTACTTCATGATAACAATTATTCTAGGATGCATCTGACATGGAAGCACACTTACATTGTTGTCACCCGCTCATTTTCCCCGTATATCTTTATATACTTTAAAGAGAACTGCATGAAGAATTAAAGGGCACTTAAAAGGCCATTCCAGAGGCTGCATGATCCCTCTTCTAGGCCTCAAATTCATCTATTCCCCAGAGGTATCAAATTATCTTGTGGTCACATGAGCCCATCTGAGATTTTTATTATAGTCACATGCCATTATGAATAATTCCCTTGAACTACTATGGAATATAAAATGGCATATAATCAACAGAAAACATTGATCGCCATCAAAGCTGTGATGGCCACAACTATTTGGTTTTTCCAATGACCATTAGGCATAAAACAAGTTTTGAAGATAAAAAAATAGCCCTAGTTTGCCAGGTGTTAAAACTGGAAGTGGTGTTTGTGCAAAACTAGCAGCTGTGTGCTCTTTTGCATTATTTCTTATAGTTATTCCCATGTCTTAGCCACTGATATACAGACGATTCAAGGATAGCATATGCCCTAGCTTCTCAGGTTTCTGGTAATATGCCAAGATACAGCCTGCCACAGCCTGCATTATGCATTTCCCAGTGCAATATGCATTTACATTTTCTTTTCTTGTTTTATTTTTTCAGTAAAAGATGTGGGCATCTCTGCTGGAGATGATGTGAGTGTGCAAGTGTAAGGATAGAGGAGTTCTCCCTGCAGTAAAATGCAACATAGTACCCTGATAGTCGTTAACGGGAACCCTTTTCGAAAGGACCATTTAGCTTTTGCGTTCATGTCTTGCCTTTCCTTCAGTGAGATCACCCACTTCAGCTTCACAACAACCCTATGGGTTAGGTCAAGCTGAAACAGACTGGTCAGAAGTCACCTACTAGGTTGACTTGAATCTTGATCTTCCACGTCCCATATCAGTATTGACACCACTACACATACTGGCCTAGAAAAGATAGGGCTCGCTGTCTTTTAAGCAGCACTGAGAGTCATGGACCAATTCTGCTTTTGTGTGTTGGGGTGTTACATTTGGTTGCTGCATTCCCAATGCAATAATCATGTGGGATGTTAACAAAAGTGATATAGTATGAAATTGGCTAAGAACTCTGCCCTCCTAGCAATGAATCTGGAGAGCTGTGGCACTGTGGTGCAAGCATAATGGCATTATCCTGCCACAAAGTAATCTCTATGTCTGGGAGAAAGGAATATTCACTGATTTGGTCAAGTCTTATTTTTAATTAGTCAGAGTGGCAAATGTTTGAGTAACACTAAAAGCTTTTCTCAGCAATGCTACATGCTCTGGGCTGAGTGATAGAAGCTACCAGGCAGTGCCTCACTGTTTTAGCGTGGCTGTCCTTAGATAACACTAAGGTGTTGCTACAGCACAAGCTGCAGAGTGGAAAGGCTTCTTAAAAACGGAAGTGGCCAGAGACTGCACAAGGAACTGGGAATAGGGCCATTTTCTTTTCTTGGTGACAAATGGGTCTGCTCTTTGAGACAGGCTGAAGCAGTGAATGATATTCCTTGCAGGAAGAAATCTTAAGAGGAAAAAGGGGGAGTTGGCCTAAAGCTTATGTAAAAAGACAATAATGTGCTTGGTAGCAGGAAACGAGAGACACCGCATTCCAGATGACTAGATTAAGTCGAAGTCAGACTTGTGGCAGTTAACAATAACTGTGGAAGTTATTTGTTCCCTTATTCTTCACCTTAGAATCAAAATGGCTATCTGTGGGGATCATTATGTAGTGTAGTTTGATTTGAAGCCAGTGCTCTCCGTCTTGATTAAGTGCAGCAGACAAGGACCAGGGAGACGAAGGCAGCTCCTAGGATGTCTTAATGTGCCTCAAGAGCTACAGCTGTGCTTTCAGAGGAAGGCAAACATAATCCTTAGGAATTAGGCTTGTCTAAAGTGAGCACAGCATATGTCCCCCACCTGTTCCCTCGAGGCCACCCCTCCACTTCCCCAAGCAGAAGCATGAGTCCTATACCTGCCACTTTAAGTGGAATTGTAGCCATCTGTTCCTCGGGGGAATAGTGGCCTACTGCAGTCAGGCGCGCCAAGCAGCCCTAGTATGTGATGTGTGAGTTTCAGATTTAATCCACCTAACAGATGCCAAGATTTTATGATGTTACTGACTCAAAGACAACTGGACTGCTGGGCTGAGATTTTTGTTAGCTGCTCCCCAGTGAACACTTTTCCAAGAGGGCCATGAGAGAATGCCAACTTCATTCTGCCCTCCACAGATTTTTCTTAATTAATTGAAATGGAGCTTTCAGCACCAATTTAAAAAGAAAAGAAGACACAGCACAGCATGATGTTTGTTTCAGACTCTTTTTACCTTTCTGCTTGCTGGTGGTTTGCGATGTGCAGAAAAGTTTCCCCATCTTCATTTGTTTTAAAATCCTAATTCTTTGTATTCTATTTCTAAAGATATGTACAAATTTGTGGATAGTTCTTATTGAAACACTTAAACTGAATGGAATTCCCATATGCACTGGCCAAATTCAATCACAATTATGCCCAGCATGCAGAAGTGCTGTACTTACCTGATATGTGCCTTTCAAGATAGGATGCCTGGACAATAATTTATAAAAATGTGTTTTGAACGGTAACATCTTTTTAAGGCCATCACTTCCTTGATCGAGTCAATCTATCTGTAATGCAGTCTTCTCTCTAGCACAGAGGTGTTGGCTTCAATTGCTGTACAGACTGATCTGCAGACGATAAATGTGCATAGATGTCCTCCAAGGGAATAATTAAAAAAAACCCCGAAGACTGAACTACTGTTGAATGTTTGGTTTGAGACTGTGAACAATCTCAACATTGACATTTCAGTTCCATCACTGATGCTGAGGTAAGAATCCTTTCATGTGCTGTCATGGGATGGCATAGCACTCTGGGCTTGGTAAATCATTCCATCCCATCCCATGGTTGCTGAATGCTTAGTATTGCCTGCGCTGAAGGCTCACAGATTACACAGGTTATAGGGAAATAAGACAATGGTGACGATATTCTAGCAAATACAATAGGGATGAGATTCCTAGTGGCTACATCTGCTTAAGGATATATAGAGATCTGAGCTGAGCCATCACCTAAATGATTTCTCAGAGCTCTCAATCATTATTCATATATGGTTGAATAAGAAGGCAGACAAATGGTGAAGATTAAACATCTCTGGGGAAACACTGGTAGTGAACTGCTAATGCCATTAAAGTGGCTAGGTGGTTTGCAGAATCTGCAAGTATACTTAATGCTGATAATAATAAAGCGTTTTCCAGTCATTGTTGATGAATAAGCTGGAAATCAGCTTTGATTCACTTGGGGAAATCTATCTGCCTAGCTATTTGTTATCACTCTAAGCATTTATTACACACTTACACTTTTTAGGATGACCACTCGTATGATCTTCCTTTCGTAGTGCAATGTTGTTTCAGAAAACATCAATATCTTTGATCCCTGAACCCAGGCATGGAGCCAGGGGAGGGGGCTTGAGGGGCTTCAGCCCCCTCCCCAAATTCTCAGGGTGTTTCGTGAGAAGGCCTTACATTTATTATTTAAACTGTTATGTTTATTCATATCATGATCTGATCACCATGCTCAATATATCCCATATGCATGGGGGTATTGGGATAACGATACAAAAGGTTTGCTAGGGTAGACCCTCTCTTGCTCAGACTCAGCCCCCCCCCCAAAAAAAAACCCCCCAAAATCCCAGCCCCACCCGAAACAAAATCCTGGCTACAGGCCTGCCTGAACCCTTTCTCAGAATGACACAAAACATTTCCAGGTTCTGGGTGCTCAATATGCTTATGCGGGCCAATTCCCTTCCCTCCCTCCCTGTCTCTTTCACACACACATTGCTGTGGAAAATAGTCACAGTGTCTGTGGGGACATTTCAGCCATTAAGGATTTCATAATCTAAGCCTTCCTGCAAACTCATACTCCACGGAGCTTCAAAATCTCACCAGGAACTCCCATCCCACCTGTTTTTGGTTCATTTGCTACCCCTGCAAGAGTAATCTTGCTCAAATGTCCCCATGTACAGTGGCCTTTCAGGTTTCCCTTGCCATGTGAGAATCCACCAGATTTTCATTCTTCATCCTTCCCATGCCACACTCCTTTGATCTTTTAGTTCCTCTCAATTTCCTTTTTGGCAGTCATATTTAGTCATGTCAAAATTCAGCTTTGTGTTTTTTCTTGATTAACCAATTAATCAATTAATTGTAATGTGATCCATCCTGAGTCCCCTTCAGGGTGAGAAGGGCGGAATATAAATACTGGAAATAAATAAAATAAATTAGCTTTTTTCATTTGCTATATGGTCTTTTACCTGAAGGCACACACACAGGAATTAACCTGGGACCTTCTGCAAGTAAATCAGGCCACCTGGTACCGAATGGTGATTCTTCTCAAGATGGTTGGAGAAGTCTAATGCAACTTTTTCAGTTCTTCCTGTTTTGAGACTTCCTTTCCCCTATATATCACAAGGAGCCTGACCCATCATAAACTGTGTAATACCTTGGGATAGGTTCAATGGTAGTTACTTGAGTCTGTGGGATTCTGGGAATTTTAGAACAAGAAATTCAACAAACTCCACACTTTTAGAGCTCCCAGCTCTCCCCGCCTTTTTTTGGTGAGATGCAGACAACTGATAGATTGTGCAGAAGGTCAGGGCAGTTTCCTAATTAAAATCACATTGCCAATCATTCCTGACCCCTATGAGTCCCTACTGGTTTTTAGGAATTTAGGCCTTGGGTTTACAACATGACAAGTTCTTTCAGAACTTAATGGCACACCCCTGAAGCAAGAAAGGGGGGGGGGAGAAGCGGCATTCCCTCCTTGTTCCACACATTTGTCTTTGATATTGCAAGCATGTCAAAACCAACACTATGCAAGCTATTTGGTGAGGCCCACCAAAAAGAATCCTTTAATATAATAATGAAACAAGATACACAAAACTCAACAGAGCTGTCAGCACTTGGACACAGGGACTCCCTGCCTCAGGAAACCTGGCCATGAGCAGTGGGTCTGATTCTTCACAGACTTTGGGATTTCTTTGTTATCATCTCAAACCTAACCTCAACTGAAGTAGGTTCCTGAGAGGGATTGGGAGGGAATGGCAGGTCAACACACACACAGTGGTTTGGACTGACTTGTTGCACTGAATTTCTGGGGCTTGGATTAAAATGCATTAATTCTCAGCATCCAGATCCTATTTTGGTGGGACACACAAATGTCAAAATGCAAGGGACAGTCCCTGGCTATGGCTAAATGCATCGGGTCTCTGGATGGTGCTCACAGCCCCACATGGAATGGTCTATATTACAATCTAAGAAGCATATGCACATTTATACAGAGGACTTTTGTCCCAAGGATTTGAAGCCCTGGAGACTACAACAGAGTGATGCGCTTGCTATATTTTTCTTCCCTTCCCCTCCTTTTCCTCCCCACCTTCACTTATGTTTTCTTTAGTGTTCCTACATTATTTACAACGTTGTGCTTGTAGACGGATCCAGCAACTGATGGAGACAGTATGTCAAGTTGTGTCAAAGGAACTGTGGTTCTTTTGCCAGAGACGCACTTCTTTACTGCTATAGATCCAAAGGGCAGAAATGGAGATGGGGGAGTTATCCAGGTCAAGCTCTTGGGAAGGCTTTTGACAGGAAAAAAAACCTTTGGAGGAGGGAGGGCTTCTTGATCCTGAAAAGGACAGGTTTTCTGATCCTGATTTGGGTTTGTTCTGGCACATCCATGATGCTGGAAGCCATCAAACAACAAAAAAATAACCAACCACCAAAAACCAAAAGAGAGCAGTTGCTATGTCCATCTCTGAAACAAGGTGTTTGGACAGACATAAGCCTGCAGGTCCAGTGACATGCAAGAGCAAGCAAGCTCCATATATTTCTTTCTGATACTGTCAGCCTCTGTCTTTACTTGGAACTTTCTGATTTTAAAAACATTGGTGTGTGTATGTGTATATATATACACACACACCACCAGAAACAAAAAAATAAACAAAAAACAAGAGCAGCCACTTTAATCCAGTAGCTTGACATGTTCAGAGTGTTGCTGCTCACTCCAATATGAAGATCCAGACTAATGTGCAGGAGGAAATGGGGGAAAGCCGTTAATTTTATTAAAATAACCGGAAGCTATTTGGCTCCACATCTTCCTTTCCTGACTGTGAGTTTCCAGGATGTCTTTGGGGCGGGATCAGTAGAAACAATACAGCTGCTTTATGGCTGAGAGAGCACTGTGGCATGGTCTGAGCAACTGAATAAAAAATTTAATTCTTCAAGAATTATGTTCCCCACAACTACTTCTCCAGAACCACCACCATTCTATTTCCTGCATAGAAAGGAATTTCCAAGGCGGCGAAAGCCAACGGCCGTAGGGTCCATGGGAGCCTTTTGGTAGGCTGGAGGCCATTTGGGTCAAAATGGGATGATGACATGATCACCAAAGTTCCTTGGGCTGCCTTCAAACAGTTCTGTCTCACTGGCAGGACTCATTGGACATTGCCATTATATGAGGCAAGGTGTCTCTCTGGATGAGTGTCTGGGATGTTAGGAGATGGTGGGGTTATGTGTTTGTGTGTGTGTAGATGTGACATGTTGTTGAGAGCATATGGTGTGCAGAGCTTGGTGACTGTGTTCTGCAATGGGTGGCTTCAGTTGTTCTCAAACAAGGAAAGCAGGTCATCATTGCTGTTATTGGGGAGATCGGGGGGGCCTAGGTAAGACAGCAGCTCATCTGGGTTTGTCAACTCGGGAAGAAGCTGAGGGCAAAAGACAAAAATTTTTAAAAGAGTTAACTCTTTGAGCAACACATCTTAACAGAGCATTCAAGGATTTCATGGAATTAAACATACATTCTTTAACTGGAATGGGGGAGAATACCGGCAAAACCCATTTATGATTATCCGAGAGAATAGCCAGAATGCTGCAAGGGGGTTAGATCTCTGCAAGTGAACTTAGTATCTGAGAATTAGAATTGGGTAACTCTTTAGCATTTGTATCCTCTATATTGCATAGTCAAGTATATGTCAAGTTAAGCTATACAGAGGGTGATAGGGGATTACGGCCAATAAGTATAACAGAAACATTCACAGATCACTTACAGAACAGAAGTCTGAAGGTATTTGTGTCCTGCCATCTGCTATTTAATACTGAAGCCAAGACCTTATTATTTATGGATTTATTATTTACTTTTATATTAATTTCTAAGCTTTGTTTATATCCGATCTTGCTTCCAGTGAGCTCAATGTGGTGTTAATTGCTTGTCTCCAGCCCATATTATTGTTATAGCAAACCTATGGGAACATGATTGGGCCAAGTGATTCCTTGTGTTTCATGACTCTGTGGAGACTTGCACTACAAGATAGCCACACAGTCACTTTTCATGAACTGTGAGAGGCTGAATCTCAGGTAGTGTGTTCATGCCATCTAAACTTATTTGAACTCTTGCTTTGACATGAGAGTGACTTGGATACTAAAGCAGGGATGCTGACTGCAGCCCTCCAGTTGCTTGTGAAGTTCTTACTATCCCTCACTATTGGTTATAGCTCATAAGAGTTGTACTCCCATAATATTTGGAGCATCATACATTTCTCATCACTGCTCTAAAAGCTTAAATGTTCCTGATTAAAACGTAAGAGTTTTCCTTGACGGACTGATCCAATAAGGGCTGCCTGCTGCCTGTCAAGAAGGAATGTACAGCAAACCATAGGCCTGATTAACAGAGCCTGTAGATTCTGGGAGCTGCAGTTTTCTGGACTACAGCTCCCAGAATTCCCCAAACATCATTGCCAGTGTCAATGCTGCTGAGAGGAATCTGGGAGTTCTAATCCAAATGAATAAGCTTCTCAATCTTTGTTAGTCTGGGTCATAGCCATCAGAGTAAGTGAAATGGAAATGATAGTAGAAGAAGATTAAAACTGGTTACTCACATCAAGGGAGGACTCGGGCCCTTCCACAGGCCCAGATGGCACTCCCATCCCAGTACTTGGGTTGAAGGCAAGGTCCTGGCTTCCATGTGCCTGGCCTGCTGGACCTGACTGTCCCATAGGCTGCCGTGACTGGGGAGGGGGTTGGTTCCGATGGTGGAGCTGCTGCTGCTGCTGCTGCCCTGGTTGATTGCCAAGGTTGAGGTTGCTTAGCCCCTGTTGCACAGGATTGTGTGAAGAAGGTTCCATCCTATTTGACGGAGGCATCTGCGTGACAAAGAACAAGAACATAAAGGCACTGAGAAGCAGCATTGCAGGATGGGGCATGTTAGATTGGTGCAGGCCATAATCAGAAAGACACTAACAACATCTGCCGTCTTACACTTTACAACCCCCATGTCTGACACCCCTTTTCCACACATGGTTGTGTTCCACTGCCTCATCCCATACATTGTTCTCAAAATAAACATCACACACCTGCACTGCAGACAGCTTTACATGTTGCAGTAATAGCAAATGTGCTCTAGACTTCATTTCCCTTACTTCACACTTGCTGCATCAACAAAGGAACTATGTGTTGAGTTTTGAACTGGGAGAAAATGGTGTTACTGCTTCATATGAAACAGAAGCAAGAAAGGCAGAATTCTGCATCCTTGCACAACAATCAATAGTTCCTTTCTCTGTGGGACAATGTGGTACAACTCACTGGGCTTTAGAGAACAAGCAAATATACGGTGTAAGGCAAAAGCTGCAGCCCAGTAACAAGAGCGCAGTCAGCATGCACAGGGTTCTAGGTCACATTCTTATGGACCTCACATTTCCTTGCACATTTCCTCAGGGGAGAGCACACATTTTCCCTCTGCCACTCTCAGTGCCCAATGAGCTAGAAGAAATCGTACTGCATCCATTAGAAGGAAAGATGTAGCCCACTGCTGGTCAAAGGCCTATGTAAAGGTTTTTCAAAACAATGCAAGATAGCCGGATTCTATTCACAGGAAAAAAAATCTCACAGCTGAGAAGAAAATTTGTGTCCTACGAAATGTTACCCAATTTCTAAACTTGGTGTCAGGCTTAAGCAGCCCATAGTCCACGCAAATGAGAGTCTTCTGTTTTCCCCATAATAGTACAACTTACAAATATAGTAGAGTCTCACTTATCACATAAAACGGGCTGGAAGAACGTTGGATAAGCGAATATGTTGGACAATAAGGAGGGATTAAGGAAAAGCCTATTAAACATCAAATTAGGTTATGATTTTACAAATTAAGCACCAAAACTTCATGTTTAACAACAAATTTGACAGAAAAAGTAATTTAATACGCAGTAATGCTCTGTAGTAATTACCGTATTTACGAATTCAGCACCAAAATATCACGATGTATTGAAAACATTGACTATAAAAATGCATTGGATAATCCAGAACGCTGGATAAGCGAGTGTTGGATAAGTGAGACTCTACTGTAGTACAGAAAAACTGAATCCAGTCCCTATCATTCGAAGCGGGCAGAATGAAGCTATAGTGTGATAAAAATAAATTTTCATTCCAAGCGTGCAGTGTAAAAGGAAGAAGAAAATCCAGCATGTAATGGCTGCTAGAGATGTCAGCACATCAGTAATTTCATCTCCTTCCATACTGATTACAGATTGGGAATGATATCTTCTATCAGTGTCTATATGTAGGACATCCCCCCCACCCCCCCCCAGACAGCACAAACGCTCAGAGTGTTGTGAGCTTAGCTATGATGTGCTCATGTGAAGACTGAATATGCTTTCGCTGGGCTAAGAGGCACAGGATGAGGGCATCAGAGGGGAATGAGCCACTTAAGACCTTCTGCAGAGAGAGAGAGAGAGAGAGAGAGAGAGAGAGAGAGAGAGAGAGAGAGAGAGAGAGAGAGGAAGAAGCTGCTTAGGGCTGAAAAGCGCAGTGCTATTCACAAATGCAAGAAGCAGAGGCCTTGCTTTCCCAAACACCTAGTTTTCAGAACTGTGTTGCAGTGTCTTGGCACAAGGCAGAGAATTTGGGAAAGAGTGTTTAAATCTCAAATGTTGCTGTGAATTAAGAACACAATGCATCCAATACTTCTCTGGAGCTTCTCAGCTTAGGGGACAGGACTAGCAGAACAGGAATAATTAAGCAGTAGAAATAGGAAAGCATTTTCTATTATTAATATGCTTTGGAGGCTTCCTCCAATAAACTTGAGGAACCCCATGGCTTCCCTTATTGAAAACCATGGGAACTAGAAAATGAGAATGCCTTCATAGGCTCATGGACAGCTCTTCAGTGCCCCATAGTGGCTAATACAGAATATCTCACACAGTATCCTTCAATCTGTTATTAACAGACATGGGCCACATCTGCAGTCTCCTACATTACTGCTGTACGAGATGCTTGAAGACTGGTGGCTTTATGTTTGGAACCTTCAAGGGTAAGTATCTTCTAAGGCTGCTGGGGCAAGATGCTTCTCTCTTTATGGGGGAAAATCATCTAAGTGGCTTAATATAAATCTATGAAGATCAAAAGGGCTGGATAGCTGTAAGGTAGAGATCTTGAGGAAATTTGGCAGCTGTTCTTCTCTTCTTCCTTCTCCCGTCCCCCATCCCTCCTTTTCCTATCCCACTCCAAGCAGAGATTCTTCCTGACCTGTCCAGTGATGGAGGGAGCAGGTGGCTTTTCAGGAGTCAGCATGGTGCTAGGAATGTCGGACTGGTATGAGATTGGGGGAGGTCCTTGGTTGAATTCACTTAATGTCGGGGTGCCAGGATTCACAGTAGGGAATGAATCTGGGAAAGTTCCAGGGCCTGAAAAATTTGAACCTGCAGAAAGAAATGTAAGTATTTTAGGAACATTAACGCCACAAGCTTTCACGGTATTTATTAATATGGAGATGACACCACTGTCCCGCCATACAAGACTGCAAAGAACAAAGATGGTACAGATACTTTGGATTCCAGTGGAAGGAAAATACTAAGAGTCCTGCAGAGTTTTAAAGACTAACAGCTTTATTAAAATACAAGCTTTTGTGGCCTATGCCCCCTTCCTCAGAGGCATGGAATATGATCAGGGAGTTCATGTATGTCTCCACTGGATGTTGTGGGGGTGGGATGTTGATGCTGAGGTCCGAGAGAATTTATATGTAGAAAATACTGACAACAGTAGTTATATTATCAACACTGGCATTAACAAAAAAACGTACCACAAGAGCCTTTGTAGTTTTGGCTGCAGCCAATTAATGCAGCTGCACTTTGGAAATGGCAGAGAGTGACAAACATTAGCAAGAAACAAACATTGGTGAGAATGGTGTCCCATTTGTTACTCTCTTGGGTTAAGGTAGAAACTGACAATTATAGGTTGATTAGCACTGCTTAACAGTTGGCAGTAGGGTTACCACCAGAAAGGATCACAAAAAAGCGGCCGTTCTGTGGTGGCTTAATAATTGTGTTCTCTTTCTCACTCCATTTTTTAAAATAATATATTACTTTTCCTAAAGGTGGTAGGCAGCTCTAGAAGCTTCGTTCACAAGATCAGTTCTAGATTTTTATGAACTCTGGAACTGTATATATACTTGAAACAGTAACATATTCATTTTCTGTTCACCACTACCTCTGTTTTTCTCTTCCCTCCTTCGTTATTTCTCTTGGGACAGAAGTTTAGACTGTGAGTTACCTGGGGCAGAAGACTCTCGTCTTCTACTTTGTGAATTGCCAGGCATGCTATAACCATAACTCATTATATAAATAGAATAATACTCTGCCTTGGAAGGACAGAAAGATCCAAGAACAATTTACAGCATGAAAAAACATGGTTTTCTTGTGATGAAAAGGTGACACTAGCAACAATAGAACCTCATGGTGCAGAAAGAATACACTTGAGAACTGCTGACCTAGACTAGCCTCCTCACTGGGCGCCCTCCAGATAGTCTAGCATACAATCCCATTATCCCTACCTGGCATGGGGATCATGAAGGCTTATAGCACGACATACCCATTGAGGTTTCCCAAGCTTGGGCTGCAGAGTCCTCAATTGTTCCCAAAAGGCATTATTTGCTCCCTGAGAGGAGAATATTATTTCTCAGGGACCCAAGCCCTCTCTCTAGTTCCCAAGTCCCAGAGATCAACTCACTTTGGCCAGTATAGTCACTATTGCCACTGCTGGCAGGTGGAGGCTGCAAGGGTCCAAAGGGAGAAGGGCCAGGTCCCAGGGCAGCAATCATCTCCATGACGTTGGGCATCACCATGTGGGTAGGGCTCATGGTGCGACAGCGCTTTAGCACCGGTCCGTCCTGCTCTTCTTTGATATGGATGTCGGGCTTGATGGGTACAGGCTTCCAGCTGCATGTTGGATCAATGGTGATCTCTTCATATTCAGAACTAGTTGGGAACAAAAAGGAAAGAAAGTTCACTTATTAGTCTTTTAAGGGAAGATGATTTTGATTCCTTTAGATCTCTTTGGGCTTGAGAAGGTTCCCAGATCATATCCAACTTGAAGCTGAAGGAAGGCCTGAGGCTACCATATTGAGCACAGATCTCAAATAAATCTCATGGTTCTTTTATATTATTTCTTTACTTGCGTGCGGCTGTTATTTATTCTTTTGCCGAAAGGTTTGTCCTTGGCAATGTTAAAGAGCTACTGAGGATAATACAGTGAATTTATACAGCAAGGCCAGGGCATCAGTGCCTCGATGCCCAGCAGGTTTGATCTGGTTCCTTCCTGTTTATGTAAAGCAACACTGTCTTTTTTTTCTGGCAGTGAAAATCTGAGAACATGAGGCCCTCATATGGTGGAAAAGAAGTTCTGCATGTTGGCTGGATTTGCTCTGAATTTTAGGTTAAGGGAGGCCTGTCATATCTTCACAACAGCACTGGATTTGGGGGCTGGGACAAAACTGTACTCCTCAGAGGGGAAGGTGGCACTGGAGACAGAGGAAAGGAATGAAGCTCTACTGAACATGTTAAAGAGAAAGGGTTTCAACTCCTAAACAAACAAAGGAGCAAAATAGCTCTGGTCACAATCATTATGTGGAAAAGAAACAATACTGCTCTTGACACATTTTTTTCTACCATGCATAAGAGGAAAGAACCACGGAAAGTGAGGTAATTCTATTCAATGCATGTTCTAGCACACAAGTGTTTTTCAAGTCTTTCTGGAACTTCAGAACATTATTTTTTGGACTCTCATAGTCCCTAGCTCAGAGAGATACAGTCCAAAAAAGGACTCTTATCCTCCTCCTCACATTTATTGACCTATCTCTGCTTATCATCATATTAAATATTTATCCCATCCTCCTTCCAAGGTGTCAAAGAGAATCAAATAGGTGGTTTTGCTGTTCCCACTTTACCTTAATATTAAAACACTAGCTGTGCTCGGCCACGCGTTGCTGTGGCAAGGTGGTGGTGGTATTGGTTAAAAATTGTTGTGTAATTTTTATTTGACTTTATTTGCATTTTTTTATTAATTTTATTGTAAGTCATATTTTTATTTATTATATTTTATTATTTTCTTGTATTATTTTTAGTTATTTACTGTTATTATAGTATTTTATTGTATTAATTTTTTAGTGTTTTTATTATTTTTTATTGGGTTGGTAGGAGACCAAGTTGGAGGAGCTTAGCCTTCTAACTGGCAGCAATAAAAGTAATTATTCCTCTCTCTCTAATTAGGACTTTATTTTTCTTTTCTTTTTGTTGTATCAACCTAGAGGCGTGGATGATGGGTTGTGTTGTCAAATTTTGAGGTTGGGGGGCCTGTAGTTTTGTTGTTTTGTGGGTCGCCGTGATGCCATCACTCTTTTATATATAGAGATTAAGGAAGGCTAGGCAACTGGACCATGGCAATCTGGTTAGATTTACATCTGGAAAGGGATCTGAAGCCAAAGGTCACCGATCACAGTGAAAGTCATTAGCTCTTTATCTGGCACTCTCTTAAACATTGATATCCAACTCCTTTATATTCAGGTTTAACATTTTCAATGAACAGCAAGTGATCTAGGGCTGATCCCCCCCCCTCCACTCCGGATTCTGTAAAGTTGCTATGTAGATAATATTTGAACCTGAACAGTAATGTTAATAAGTGAGCATCAGCTCAATCATGCTGCAACCATGTTTCCTAGAAGAATGGAGGGAGAGATGAGCCATAAAACTTACTTCTGAATGTAGATTAGAATCCCCAGCATGTATTGATCCACTTCAAGTCCCTCCAGCAAGGCTGTTTTACTGAAAGAAAAGGAAGAGGAAAAGGAATCTACATTGATTTTCTGCACCTACTTTTTCCTTCCCTGGGCACCATATAAGACTCCAATATCTGATGTTCTGTAGACATTGACATAATCAAATATGCAAGGGAGGGTGGAGATTCTGCCAACCTGTTAGAGTTATATAGCAGATGAGTAACACTGCTTAAATTCCTGTTTTGACAGCTAGATTTGATGGCTTTTGAAGTTATGAGACCTCTATGCCATGCTTTCAGCCTTTCCAGCAACATTCTACTGGTCACAATGGGGAAAGAGGTGACCAGGTCTGCCAAACTCTGAGTTTGATCCAACAGGATCCTTCCCAGGTTGTACTGCTGCTCTCCTGAACATACACTTTAGTTCAGCACTTAGAAACTCTAACCCAGGGGTCCCCAAACTACGGCCCGGGGGCCACATGCGGCCTATTGAAGCCATTTATCCGGCCCCCATGGCACAAAGGCTGAAGGGGTTGGGCTAAATGGCCCAAGGGTTCTCTTCCAACCATCATCATCATCATCATCATCATCATCATCATCATCATCATTATTATTATTAACATTGAGGCTGGGAGGCCATCTGTCAGGGGTGCTTTGGTCCACAAAGGCAGAAAGGGGTTGGGTTAAAATTTTTTATTATTATTATTATTATTATTATTATTATTATTATTATTATTATTATTGACACAATGACACAGTCTGACACAGCAAACAAGATAGATATGCTGGATTATTATTATTATTATTATTATTATTATTATTATTATTATTGCTCGGTGATCACCTAGCCAACTATAGTCCGGCCCTCCAATGGTCTGAGGGATCATGAACTGGCCCCCAGTTTTAAAAGTTTGGGGACCCCTGCTCTAACCCATTCTGTGAGGGTTGCAGGCCCCAGTCATGGATACTTACTTGCAAACAGGACACCGCCATGTCCCCCTTTCACAGTTCAGCTGGAGGTAGGACTCCAAGTCAAAGCACTGGGCAGAAAAACATAAGAAGCTCAGAAACACAAAGCATTTGAAGTTGTAGGTTACTTCAAAGAGTGTGGTTCTGGAGACAGTGGCTTTGCAGTAGCCTGTGGTCCAAATGGGAGGAGGGACAGCACTTCATTACCCACTATAGAAAAAGGCTCCCCTCCCTTCTCAGACCAGAGGTTGCCGTTACAGTGATCTATCCCTGGAAAAACAAGTAACGACATTAGCTCTTTTATTTTGAATTTGTGAATATGGTCTGAAAGCATGGTAACAAGCTATACAAATGGAATAGATGCAGTTCCCCAAAAATACACTTCATAGAGCTTGGTGGTGACAGGGTCAGAGGCTCACCTGTATGTGCCGGCAGTCGTGGCCCCTGGCAGGAAGCTGGATTCTCCGAAAAGTTATAGGGCATTTCAGAGACACCTTGATGGCGGTCTGCTCCACCCCATCCTCACCATTTGGACCTGGAGTTCCAGGAATTGTGCCACTGCTGAAGTTTCGTTTTACTAAGAATTGAGAGGAGAAACTTGTTAAAGAGTTGCAAGATTTCCACAGAGAAAGGGAAAAGTACTGCTGGAAGTGCACAGGCAGTGACAGTCCCTATCAGATTGCCCCAAGTTCTGAAAATACTTCACATAAACAGATGTCACCAATGTATGCTGTATTCTACACTGCTTTAATCTATAGCGATATCTTTCTCAACAGTACACCTTGGATCAGCCCCTCCCCTGGCAACGCATGCAACCAGCGAACAGTGGCAAAGTCCCTGATTGGTTGCCATTGTTTTCACTGATGTTGTGGCATCTATTATTTTCTAATCTATTTTTAAATTTTATAGTTCAGCATTACTGAATATGAAAGATGTTCCACCAGTGTATTTTCACTCCTAGCATAATGTGAGTGCTTAGAAATGCTCTGCTCAGTTATGTTTCTGGACTTCTGCTCCCTACAAAGATCACGAAAGGGATTTCCAGCTTTGTAGACCTCGCCATAAAATGTACAGTTAACGACAGGATGCAAATGTGTCCATACTCACTTTTGGTGATGCAGTGCTCAGCGGGTAGGAGCCGCTTTTTTATCAAACCCTGCAAAACGGACCGCACAGAGGGCCTGTGAACCAGCTGCAGGACAAAGAGATGAGACTAGAAAGAGAGAGAAAGAGACAAGATGAATTAATTGATGATTTCAGTTGGGTTTGATTTTTGCGGATTTGATCATTCATGGATTTGATTGAAATGTTATCTCTATGAATCTCTAGATTCTCCAGAGCAATCCTATCATTGTTGTTGTTGTTGTTGTTATTTATTATTATTATTATTATTATTATTATTATTATTATTATTATTATTATTATTATTATTATGTTTATTTATATCCTGCTTTTTTTCTCCATAAGGAGACTCAAAGCAACTAACATTAAAAGCATTATAATACAATTTAAAATATACAAATATACAAATATTTAAACAGTATAGTTTTAATATTTGTTTAATTCTATGGTCCTGTACCCCCAGCAAATATGGAGGGTTGGCTGTAGTGGCCTAACATCACTTGGGACTTTCTCAGAGATAAAACAGAGGCACATAGTAGTGTTACAACTGATTCAGTGGATCCAAATGTTCTGCCCAAACCTGGACAAAACCGGAGAACTTACACAGCAGCAGGCGGTGACTGTGATCTGGATGGTGTTCCTGCCGGGCTGACATACTTGCTTCAGGTAGAGGGGTTTGTGGGATGTCTTGTTGTCTCCCCGCTCAATGGTCAGAGGGGTGGCATTCACACTGACCTGGACTGAGGCTGGCCAGTTAGTATTCATTTGCCGGTCCTCATGGTGGTAGCATTTAAACTGCAGTTCCAAATCAGGCCTTGAAAAATGAAGAAGCAACCCAATGTTAAAAACCACAATTCCTCAGAAAGGTCAGAGCCCACTGGGAACAAGAGCAAGGAGTTAAGATTGCAGATCATGGAGATGGCCTACTAGGAAAAGGAAGAACCTCTCTTGGTGCTCAAACTTTAGTAAATTTTTTCCTTCTTCTTTTGAAGGCCATACTTCTGAAAGAATGCCAAAGTTGGGTTACTCAACCTCTCCAAGTGAGAAAAGGTGGGAGAATGTTTTTGAAAATCTAAGGCTGGCCAGGGACTGATGAACTGATCTGCTATAAGTGACTAACTATGGGAACTTGACACATAACCAGCCCTGTTGTAGCTAGTGGTCTGGAAACCATTCAGTTTCATTAGTGTTGTGCTTCATCATGTCTGTTTTAAATTAGATTGCAATACTTTTTTTTTCCTGTGCAGGTGAATAAAATTTCAGAGTACACATTTATTTATGTATGTCTTTTCCCCATTAACTAAAACATCAATTTGTGTCCCCCCCCCCACTTAAATGTGTTTGAGCTGTGCACTTTTTAAAAAGGTATGCATTATTTCCTAGCCTAAGTATGCTTTGCAAAAGGTGTTGAGAAATACAAAACAGATACTTTAGCTGAGATTTCTGAACCCAAAAGGTTCCCCCATCCTATAGAAATGTGCAGAGGCTATTATTAGAAGGAGATTACAACTCAAATACACTGCAATCAAATTGTAAGCAGCCAACCATGGCCTGATATCTCTTTTTCCATTGACTGTTTTCTACCGTTGAACTCCAGAGCTTTAAAATTTCTGTTTTTGACAATCAGAGAGTAGCTAAATTAGTTAGCTTACTTCCAGGCCAATTTTGGAGGCTCAAAACAAATGATCACTAATTTTAAAGGCATTAAACTGTCATCCAGGCTAATAAACGCTTGTCTAAAAATGTTTTCCCATGTTTCAGAAATAAGATTGAAGAGTAGCTCTCTGAAAAACATTTCACAGTAAAGATTTTTTTGCAATAATATGAAAAAGTTTCTGAGAAATTTCTCTATCTTCCTAAGACACATGGTGAGTGTTTTTAAAAGCAAAATGTGGCAAAGTTTGTCTTTCTTTGAACTACATCTCCCAGAATTCCACAGAAGGTTCAGGAACTGCAGTCCAAAATATATATACGTAATAACAATGTGATCTCTCATCTTAAGGACTGGGATGGGGCAGAAAAAAGGAAGAACAGTTGTTTATAGCATTTTCAGTGCCATGATCACGAACTCTACTGCTTCATAAACAACTTTGGAAATACCGATTCCCCAAGTTCCTTATAGATCCTGCACCTACCATCACAACACAGCACAACCACTTTCCCAACTGGGGATGATGCAACATAGAGTATAATGAATTGAGGAAGCCTCAGACTACAGATTCTGATGGTATTCAAAAAAATCCCAGTTCTGAATCAAAGGAGTAGAAAACATTTTTAGCTAGAGGTGGTTAAAAAAATAATAATTACGAACCTTGTACAGGAACTCTGGTGTTGCGAGGAAAGGAGAAGAGAGGTTCTCTCACCTGAGCATCAGAGTCTTGTAAACAGAGTCCCTGAGCTGGAAGACATGGTTGCTGACTGCCAAGTTGTGCTGGAGGCGAAAGGGCTCCAATACCACCCCATCCCGCACGGGGAAGGTCAAGCGCAATTCATCACAAGGGTTTCCTGATGGGCGAGACAAGAGAATGAAGTAGTGAAAGGGTGAGGGCACTGGGCTGTGGCTCTAGGAGGTATATTGCGAGGGAGGGGGGGGGGAAGGGGAACCTGGCAGGAGGAGGGAGTGCACCTGGGGACAGAGTAAGGAATTGGTGGCTGCTGTGAGGCTTGGCTCCAGCTTCACTTGTGGTACTGGGGATCTCATTTCCTCACCTCCCCCGAACAACACTGTATTTCTCAAGCAATTGGGGAAGGCTCATACTGCCCTAAGAGAGCAGCCATTGAAATCTCTAGGTACGTGCCCCCCCCAACTGCCTCGGATTTATAACTGGCATGGAACTGCCCAAGGGCCAACAATCTAGGAACCCAACTTCACAGCCTGTTCAGACTTCTTTCAGTCACTTTCAGGATTTCTAACTAATGGGAGCTAGAGTTCAAAATATCTAGAGGACAGGAAGTTGGGAACAATGGATCTACAAAGGCCTGAAAATATTCTAATGTGTTTTTCTCTGCCTTCATCTGCACAGCAGCAATATACCAAAGCAAGCCCAATTCTTAAGATAATCTTTCTGTAGCCAACCGGAATCATCAGCCTTGGAGGAAACCTCAGGTTTGTTAATGGATAAAATAATATTTGGGGGAAGCAATATCTAGACCAAACAATTTCACAAACTTGCTTTTAGAAATCCAGGGGATTTCCATGGCTGAGTGTGGATTTGTACCCTAGTTTCCAGAGCTGTAAGTCCAACACTTAAATCACTACATCATGCCAGCTCTCTCTCAATTTACTAGCTGGACTTGTAACTTCCTATAGTCAGATGATATGTTTATAGGAATCAACCAATATTATAAGAAAATGACTTAGGAAACTTTTTATAAACACTATAAAGTATTTATAAGAAAGAAAAATTAAGAATGGATACAGAGTGCAATAAGAGCATCTCTCCAGGCTTATATATGGATTTACTTGACCCTTTCTGTCTGATATGCAGACACAGTTTAGCCAGAATCCAGGATCCTGGAGCTGAACTTACCAGATGGAGAAGGATGCAAAGAGTTGATATTAGGTTTGATGTCTGGAAGGAATGGTGATTTCACATCCTGGCCTGGGGACATATAGGGAGGGATGTTACTGCCAGGTGTCATCGGAGGAGTGGGGTTGCCAGGCAGCGGGGAGCTGGGGTAACCAGGCATGGATCTTCCAGGCTGAAAAGAGAACTAATTGATTAGGCTAAGTTTAAAAAGAGGCAGACATAAGTTGAACTAATGGACAGCAACAGATGAGTTGCACTCACCTATCATGCCCAGTCTCTTGAAAAAGGACAAGACAAATCAAGACAGTGAATAATATCATAAAGAGATGAGTACCTATCTCCACATCCCAGCCAGGTACCCAGGCAAGTCTTGATGAAAGTGAGTAAGGTGACTTACCCCATTCATCGTTGTCTGCCCATAGCTGTTGAAGTTGCCCCCATTGAAATTGGCGGTTTGACCATTGAACTGATCAGGAGTCTAGAAAATAAACCAAAATCCTGTTACAGTATCAAGAGACTGCTTTCAGACCATCCCAATTCTCAAGAGCCAAAGCTGCCTTAATCCTTAATTGACACATTCATTCATTAAATTATAACCAACATTTTTGAAATTCAATGAAGGTTAATAATTCTTCTGAGCAATGCTGGGTAATCCACCTAATAAAAATATAAAAGTAAGGTATGGCCATAGCATCAGTATCATAACCCCTATATATTTATAATTTTATGCACAATATTCCTAAGAATGCAACAACATGAATCAATAGGATTGTTCTAGTAGGTTTATAAAATAACATTCCAGACTCAAGAATATTTCTGAACAGAAACAGAAGACTTCAGATCTTTTAATATATATTTGAACCCCTTACAAAGCATGCATTCTCCTCCTCTCTCTACACACACGCACGCACGCGTACACACACACACACACACACACATGAAACTATCATAATCACTTATGCCATAAATATCCCAAAAGTATTAGATTCTGCCTGATCTTGGAAACGAAGACGGGACAGCCCTAATTTGTACTTGGATGGGAGACTAATGAATACCTGGTACTGTAGGCTATGTTTCAGAGGAGGAACTGGCAAAACCACCTCTGAGTATTCCTAATCTAAGAAAACCATATAAAACCCATAGGGTCATCATACATTGACAGATGATTTGAAGGCGTGTGCAGGCCTGTAACGAGGGGGGTTTTTTAGGGGTTCAACCCCCCCCCCCGAAATTTTTCAAGTTATAAAAAAAATCTCGTTTACTCATGAATTTTAACTGGTTAACCAAATCCCCATGCTAAGTCTATGGGATGCAAAACATTAAGAGTCCCTCCAGGCACTATCTCAAGCAGATATTGACAGGTTTGTAGCGGGGAGGGGTGTGTGCTAGGGGTTCAACCCCCCCCCCTCCGAAATTTTCAAAACCCCTCCCGAAATTTTTTTATGGCTACGGCCCTGGGTGTGTGTGTGTGTTCGCACATGTACATACACATTGCAATCATGCTCCCTTCTCATTCTTCTGCCTTCTATACTTTCATGAGCTTAAAGAAGTTTATACAACTTCCACTGATTTTTAAAGCTGCTTCTCAGAGTGATGCTACAAAGCCAAAAGATGCATGAAGGCCAATAAATCATCATTTTGAATCTTAGAATCTATGCAACCTTCTTTCCAAAGGAAATCTATCTGTGTCTTTTCTCCATTGCTCTACAAGAGATCTTTTGTTTTGCAGGGCTTATCTTTTTGGCTTTTGTCCTTGAGATTCATTTCTCCACACTCATTCTATTTATATTATACCTTTTCCCCAGAACTATGACTCAAGGCAGTTTACTGTTTAAAAAAATATTATATAGATTTTAATATACATACATGATGTCACATTTCAGTGTTTATTATTACCAATGAGGTATCTAATGACAATGTTAAGCTGTCTGGTACTTTAGTCAATACTAGCTTTGCCCGGCCATGCGTTGCTGTGGCTTATGGGAATCCTTTGTTGGCCAGATGGAATAGCAGTGAATAGCCTTGCAGTCTCAAAGCCTGGCCGTTTTCTGGAGTAGCTGGAGCTTTTTGTTGTATGAACGTAGAGGCATGGATGAGGGGTTGTGCTGCCAAGTTTGGTGTTTCTGGGATGTGTAGTTTTGTTGTTTTGTCCTAGGCCGAAATTTCATTACTCTTTTATATATATAGACTAGCTGTGCCCGGCCACGCGTTGCTGTGGCAAAATATGGTGGTATGGGAAATAAAGTATTGAGGAATTGGTGGTAGTTAAGGTAAAGGGTAAACGTTTTCCCCTGACATTAAGTCCAGTCATGTCTGACTCAGAGTGTTGGTGCTCATCTCCATTTCTAAGCCGAAGAGCCAGCGTTGTCCATAGACTCCTCCAAGGTCATGTGGGATGACTGCATAGAGCAGCGTTACCTTCCCGCCAGAGCAGTACCTATTGATGCACTCACATTTGCATGTTTTTGAACTTCTGGGTTGGCAGAAGCTGGAGCTAACAGTGGGGGCTCTCTCCGCTCCCCCAATTCAAACCTGCAGCCTTTCAGTCCAGAAGTTCAGCAGCTCAGCGCTTTAACACGCTGCGCCATCAGGGGATATTATTTCCTAAAGGTTGTGAATATACAATATTTCTGATTGGTTTTTTTTGTCTGTTGGAGTCAAGTATGAATGCTGCAATTAGGAAAAATGATTAGGATGTAATGGCCTTGCAGCTTTAAAGCCTGGCTGCTTCCTCCCTGAGTGAATTTTTTGTTGGGAGGTGTTAGCTGGCCCTGATTCTTTCCTGTCTGGAATTCCCTTGTTTTCAGAGTGGTGTTGTTTGCAATATTTTATGTGCGTCTACTGTCTGTGGCCCTGAGAAAACAGAGGATTTGCCAGACTTTGATGATGGGAATACTTTGTTGGGAGGTGTTAGCTGGCCCTGATTGTTTCCTGTGTGGAATTCCCCTGTTTATTTACTGTCCTGGTTTTAGAGATTATATTGTTCTGCATTATTCTATCCCAGTAATTATTTCATATTAAAGTAGAATCTCACTTATCCAACATTCACTTATATAATGTTCTGGATTATCCAACGCAGTCTGCCTTTTCATAATCAATGTTTTTGTAGTCAGTGTTTTAAATTCATTGTGATATTGTAGTGGTAAATTTGTAAATACAGTACAGTAGAGTCTCACTTATCCAACATAAACAGGCTGGCAGAATATTGGATAAGCGAATATGTTGGATAATAAGGAGGCATTAAGGATGAGCCTATTAAACATCAAATTAGGTTATGATTTTACAAATGAAGCACCAAAATATCATCTTAGACAACAAATTTGGCAGAAAAAGTAGTTCAATACACAGTAATGCTATGTAGTAATTACTGTATTTATGAATTTAGCACCAAAATATCACAATATATTGAAAACATTGACTACAAAAATGCATTGGATAATCCAGAACATTGGATAAGCGAGTGTTGGATAAGTGAGACTCTACTGTAATTACTACATAGCATTACTGCGCATGGAACTACTTTTTCTGTCAAATTTGTTGTATAACATGATGTTTTGGTGCTTAATTTGTAAAACGATTACCTAATTTGATGTTTAATCGGCTTTTCCTGAATCCCTTCTTATTATCCAACATATTCACTTATCCTGCCGGCCTGTTTATGTTGGATAAGTGAGACTCTACTGTATATTGATAATCTTAAATTATCTGCTTAGAACTGGATTATATGAGGCCCCTTCTTCACAGCTGTATAAAATGCACACTGAAGTGGATTATATGGCAGTGTGGAGTCAAGATAATCCAGTGCAAAGCAGATAATGTAAGATTATAAATGGGTTATAGAGCTGTATAGAAGGGCCTTGAGTCTACACTGCCATATAATCCAGTTAAAATCAGATAATCTGTGGAAGAAGCCTAAGTGAGGCCTAACTGTGCCTGTCCCCTAACTGAAGCCTGGCTGTCCCTTGGCTGGTTGCTAGGCAACCAAGTGGGCAGAGATTAGCCCTCTAAACTGTCAGCAATTGGATAAAAACTATTATTCCTCTCCCTCTAATTAGGACTTTATTTTTCTTTTCTTTTTGTTGTATCAACCTGGAGGCATGGATGATGGGTTGTGTTGTCAAATTTTGAGGTTGGGGGGCCTGTACTTTTGTTGTTTTGTCCACTGCCCTGATGCCATCACTCTTTTATATATATAGATATAGCTTATTATGTGATAAAATAGAGAAGGCATTTATCACAAACTGGTTATGATAATGATTGGAGAAACATATTGAAGTTGCTAACAATTATCTCTTCTGCCAACCTAGCAGTTCAAAAACATGCAAATGTGAGTAGATCAATAGGTACCGCTCCAGTGGGAAGGTAATGGCGGTCCATGCAGTCATGCCGGCCACATGACCTTGGAGGTGTCTACGGACAACGCCGGCTCTTCGTCTTAGAAATGGAGATGAGCACCAACCCCCAGAGTCGGACACGACTGGACTTAACGTCACGGAAAACCTTTACCTTTACTTTAACAATTATCTGTGTATGTATTGTTGATTTCTCATTACCATTAAAAGGGTGAAAAGCACAGGGTGGTATGTTTGTGTGGACCTAATGAAAAACTGTTCTTTTATTTTTGCAAGGTAAATTTGTATTCCATCTGTTTTTCATTGCAAGGGGTTTCCAGACAAGTTTCCCATCCAACCCCAAATCAACACCGCTTCAGCAGGGACTCCACCCTGTGCCCTCAGATCTGCCCTGGGCTCACCTCCCTGCTAACTACTCACTTCAGAATCACTAAACAAGGAAAGAAAGCTCTCCTCTTTTCTTCCTTTTTCTCAAATGTGACTATAGGAACCTTACCTATGAGTTACCTGAGGATTAACCTCTTAGGATTATTTTAGACAAAAAACTATGAATCTAAAATGAATAAATGATTAAAACTCCAAAGGAAAGGACAAATTGCTAGAGATAGCAAAACGTTCTTTTGCTGTAGGTTAAACCTGATATGCTTGTCATCCTTAATTGAGATTTTATTTCTCCATTCTCAGTTCAAATGGGCTTTCTCACATTCACAGAGAATCTTGGGGTTCATTTGCCATAGTAACTGAATACCTTATAGTATGGACCACTTGTGCCCGAAGCTGACAGATACTGGCTCATTCCCTGCTGCATGGGCATCCTGTGGCCGGCATATGATGGGGATGGAGCAGATGGCTGAGATGCGCTTGGGACGTATTGACCAGCTTGGGAAGGGTACTGGCCACCCTGAATATACTGTTGTCCTGGATAACCCTGGAGGAGAAAAATAATTAAAAACAATCCAAGTAATTTTAAAAAAAATCTCAACTACAAACCTATTTTTAATCAGCAGAAAATGGCAGCAATTAAACTTTTAAAAGTATGACGCCAGCAAAAGAGTGGGATGCATGAAAGTGTGGATTCCCAAATACACAGCCTACAGGAGGCTATTCTACAGCTCTGTAGCAACAAAGGAAAAGGCCCTTCCTCTTAGGGAACCACATTTGGTCTCCAACTACGATGAAACTTTCAATTAATTTAAGTGCTTCCAGATGGACAGCTTTAACTGCTTAAAATCAAAAGGCGTAGGGCATACATTCCATCTTTTTCCTAAACTGATTTTCCTTACAAAAAAAAGGATAGAAGAAGCATTAGGAAACTATGGAAGAGTTGCAAACTGAAGCTGCCATTCAGACCTTTGGTGAGCTTCAGTGAGCAAGTAAGCACCTTATGGAAACTGGGAAAGTCCTGAAATGCTCAGGCTGAAGACTTACCATATAGGATTACTGCCTTATTGTATTTTGTCTAGAAATGTCAACTAACTTCACCTAAACATATATGACAAATAGAGGCTACTGACTCCTCCTGCATATGGCCTACACCCAATACAGAGTCAACATTTGCAAGTACAAAAGCAATTTATTTTCCAAGTGCCCTGCAAACATGTCACAGTAGGCCACTGAAAATGAAACAGAAATAAAATTTAATCTATATTGTAAAGAGACTTGCACTCTGAAAACTGTAGTAGATGGTACTATGTGTGCAAAACAATGACAGAATACCAAGACTTCTTTGCCATCACAACTTCTAAGAACAGATATTCAGATACGATTCTAGACTGATTTTGACTTTATTTGCTACAGGTTGGCTCCAGTTTAAGTGGCTGAAAGGGTAAAGGTACCTCACCAGATTAAGGAAAGAGGTCCATCAAAATAATGTGCTGTATTCACAATGGCATTTTCTACAGATAGATAAGGGGATCTGTAGCTTTAAATTCTGATGCAAGCGTAGTCGTCTCCCCATCTGTTTCAGCAGTTGTCTCTGTGCAGTGTTCCTTCTGATTCACACTATTAACTATGGATTTGAGCCACATCATGTTATTTGCACTCAGTTCCCACTTAAAGAAGAGTCTACTTGTCTGTAACCGATTTTTCAAGTAGTCATCTGTAAACGCATACAACTGGGAGACTCTGTGCTTGGGCAGCTACAATTTGGAAACTACTAGCTCTTCAGTAGAATTTTGGTGGCTGCTCTGCGTCCTCCCAATGCATACAACAACTGATCTTTTCACTCAATTCCCTACACCAGCTGGAGATGTAGGGAGACAGTTAATGTGAGATGGCTGGTAAATGCTGCCAGAATGCAAAATCATGCAGTTTGGTACCATTTTAACTGTTATGGCTCAATGCTATGGAATCGTGAGAATTGCACTTTTACAAGGTCTTCAGCTTTCTGTGACAAATAGGACTGGTGTTTCATCAAATTAGAAATTCCAGGATTCCACAGTATTGTGCCATGGCAGTTAGAGTGGGATGATTTGGTCCATGGTACGTCAAACCAAACCTGCAACACCAGGGCTGTGGCGCAGCTGTTGAGCAGCTGCCTTAAATCACTCTGACCATGAGGTCATGAGTTCGAGGCCAGCCCGTGGCAGGGTGAGCACCCGTCAATTAAAAATAAAAAATAGCCCCTGCTCGTTGCTGACCTAGCAACCCGAAAGATAGTTGCATCTATCAAGTAGGAGATAAGGTACCACTTATAAGTGGGGAGGCAAGATTAACTAATTTACGACCTGGAATGAGGAAGTGCCGTCAGTGTGGATGATGAAGCAGCTGCTCCCCCCGTGGCCAGAATCGAACATCCCCTCAGAAGAACGTTAACTTGCCTCTGCGTGTGTCTCTCAGTCTCTGTTTGATGTGTTTATGGGCACTGAATGTTTGCCCTATGTGTGTTATAATGTGATCTGCCCTGAGTCCCCTTCGGGGTGAGAAGGGCGGAATATAAATACTGTAAATAAATAAATAAATAAATAAATAATGTCCGGCTGGTGGCAGATTATTCTGATTTAGTCCTCCTGTATACCAAATAAAAGGAGCCCCGGTGGTGAAGTGTGTTAAAGCACTGAGCTGCTGAACTTGCAGACCAAAAGGTCCCAGGTTCAAACCCGGGGAGCAGAGTGAGCGCCCGCTGTTAGCTCCAGCTTCTGCCAACCTAGCAGTTCGAAAACATGCCAATGTGAGTAGATCAATAGGTACCACTCCGGCAGGAAGGTAATGGCGCTCCTTGCAGTCATGCCAGCCACGTGACCTTGGAGGTGTCTACGGACAACGCCGGCTCTTTGGCTTAGAAATGGAGATGAGCACCAACCCCCAGAGTCAGACATGACTGGACTTAACGTCAGGGGAAAACTTTACCTTTACCTATACCAAATAAAATGACTGAATTTTTCTCACTGTCATAGTTACAATGCTTGCCATATGCTAGACTTTGTGGAAACACACATAGAGAATTATGCTCTAACTTCTGTTTCTTCTGTTTCAGTTGACCTACATCCTTATGAACATTTTCTGGCCATCAGGGAACACAGCTTTCCTCCCATTCCATAATCCATATTGTAACAAACGGCATCTTAACATTAGTGATGAAGTGCTTTCTCTTTGTTTTGAACCCCTTCTTATATCTCCACACTTCAGTTTTTCATGCAGACTCACAATTCGTTCTTACTTGGCAAAAGAAGCCAAACAAAAGTAAATCAGCTCCATGAATTAGTTACACAGCTACTTTATTTTATGGAACGCTGGCTTGTTATTGTGTGTGAATGTGGCCTAATTAGATAAATTAGAAACCAAACCAAACACTTGACAACACTGTGGTAAATAGTATGAGTGGGGAAGGGAACAATTCTGTGATGTGTCAGTTAAGGTGTGCAATAAGGTTACAAACCATTAAAAATAAACAAGTGGTATTATTCTTGGTGAATGGTCAAATATAATAAATCACCTTAATTTTTGTAGTGTATGTGTAAAGCGGTTTTACTGACCAAGAAGGAAACAGAAAACTACAGATAGGAAGTGGGCAATCACAGACATGTCCCTTCAAGAAGCTTGGGAAGAAAAGCACATCTTATGAAAAACAGGGGACTCAGCAGGGGCAATCACCTTAGCTCAATTTCCCATGTCTAATGCATCTTCCTAAGGTGCGACCTGAGTGTTTGCTTATTGCTTTGCCCTTGAGTGTCCAGCCTTGGATATACAGCTCAGGAGCTGCAGTATTTCCAAACCCTGTCCCTTCCCAAAATACTCACCTCACTGGAGTAGGTCCTCTTGACACTTTGCCTGGGGATCTGTTGCCCTTGTGGGGGGCCAGGGTATCCATGCTGGGGCATCCGTTGTCCTCCATAGATGGCATTCATGGTGGGAGGCCTTGCAGCATTCATGCTCATGGGAGACATCCCAGAAGCACCCATCACGCTACCCATGTTGGCAGGATTCATCCCAGGGGGCACAGCTGGTCCTCGGGGGCCCGAATGAGGAAGGAACTGGTTGTTGAAGGGCTGCCCCGCTCCCATCTCGGGGGGGGGGGGGGAGGAGAAGAAGAAGAAGAAGTTTAACACAACATTAGAAGCCAGGGGCAATAAAAAATGGGTTGAATTGTTGCAATACACCTCAACTAAATCCAGCTCCATTGGGCATTGCCTTTCCCCACATTGTCATACATAGCCATCTCAACCACCCAAGGAACATCATGACATTAAGAACTTGTGCCTAATGAGTCTTTCCTGTTTTCTGTTTCCTTCTCGACTCACTTTTCATTTTATGCTGTGGCCTTTTAGGCTGTAAGCCTTAAGATTGTCTTTTTAAAATTGGTATGCATTTAATTTATATACTCTGAGAGCCTTTTCAGCTGCAGAGCAAGGCATAATTGTTATACATCAAAATAAAGAAATTATGCCTCCCAAACCATCTCAACAACAGCATTTAAACCAGGCCCCTTCAACCTGTGGCCCTCCAAGTGTTTTGGATTGTTTTTCTCTATAAGAACTAGTTTTTGAGATACATAACATATGCCACCTACCAGTAGCCATCTGCTCACCCATAGCAAAAAATAATGACAATATCTAAAAATCTAGAGCTGGTGTGGTCTTTCTAATACAATTTTCTGAATCAGCCCCTCAAATAACCCCATGAACAGACCTAAAAACCAAGACAGCAAGTGTTTTTTTGTTGTTGTTGTTGGGCTGTGCTACAGCTGGGGATTATGGAGACTGTAATCAACTGTCTCAGACTCAGGCTGAGAAGACTGCTATGTTTATGTTTTGGAAGATAATCAATCAATCCCTTGCATTACACAATTTGAAAGCAATAGTTATATTGGGCATCATGACAGTGTCACATTTTAGTTCTCTTTTTCACCCTCAAAATACCATGGGAAGCATCATGCACTGAATCATGGACCCAGGTCTTACCGCTCCATACTGGCTCAGTTCCTGGCTCTGCTTCTCTTGCAGGGCGGCAACAGTCGCGGTGGCCGTTGCGGTGGCAGTGGCGGCGGCGGCAGCTACGGCAGCAGCAGCAGCAGCTTGGGTGAAATCTGGAGTGGGCCTCCCAGTATGTGATGGAATGCCCATTCCCCCTGGGCCGTTTGGACTGCCTGCATAACTGAAGCAAAGAGGAGGTTGAGAAGCAAGGTGGCAAAATATGGGTTGTGCAAAGATTGCACTTGATCTACTGGCAACGTTTTGGGTCATCTGAAATCAACTGGCAAGGCTTTCCATGTCCCTCTTCTTTCAAAATAGCAGCAACAAATGGCATTGAACCATGCCAAATTATACCGCTGAAGTGGATAAAGTTTGGAATAACTACTAGCTGATTTTTGAATGACAAACTGACTTCCATTCAGTTCCGGTATGTCAAACACATTCCTGGAATCAGACTGTTAAAATCTATTTTGCACAGAGCCAGCTCCAGCTGCTGCTGGAGTAATGTGGCACCCACAATTTTATGTGGTACATAAAATCACAGAAATCCTGCAAACCTGAAGTTTGTTTTGTCCTGGCTCATCTTTATCAGATAGGCAGAATCTGAAATGTATGATATATCAATGGGAAAAATGACATGTATAAATGAGTTGAGCAAAAGTATACAAGAGCTTCTCTCATGTTCTTTCGTAAAGTCAGTAATAGAGATTAGATGTTGCATTCCAGATTTTTGAACGACAGTTTCCATCATCCTGGGCCTTGGAAAGTTACGAAAGAGAGAACAAATCAGCTCTGTAAACTGCAATCTTAACAATAATAGAAAAGCAGGATTCTGCAATACAACCAGTGATCACTTGGGGACAATTTTTGTTAATACTCCTGGATTCCGACTCTTGTGGATCTATAGACAAAACATCTTGGGGACACATTACTGATTTTGACAAATCACTGGCTTGAACTTTCAAGAAACTGTGATGTTATGAGGATTAGAATAAGTTATGGCTTGTTTTTAATTCTTTGGATGCAAGATTCTTAAAAAACACAATTAAACTATGTACATATTGTTAGTTATCTGGAAGACCTGTAAGTTTTCTAAAATGCAGTATTACACACAGTCATGCCTCTTCCCTTCTGCATTTTAATCATAAAAACAACCCTGTAAGGTAGATCAAACTGAGAGAGAGAAAGACTGGGTCATGTTAACCTCATAGGTTTCGCTATCAGTTGTTAGAGACTTCAACCTAGATATTCCAAGACTCGGGGAAACACTGGAAACACTGCCCCACACTATCTCTTTATCATCTGAGACACTATTTTGAAATGCTTTGCACTGCTGGTTTCTTGGTCCTTGGCTTCCTGCTTGAACCCTAGCCAATATTGTATAAAGCTTTATCTTTCCAGCAGACCCCATAGGAATAAAGGGGAAGACAGATAAATTACAACGTGGATGATATACTCAGAATCTTCTTCAGGAAGAACTATACCTGATAGCTCAGTACTCCCATCATTCAGTGTCAGGGTTACTACTCACATAATTTCTAGCCATCATAGATGAGAGATAATGGGAACTTTAGCCTAACATACTTAGAATACACCAGATAGAGGAAAATCAGAAACATCGGAGGCAAATTTCAGGCAAAAATGGGCATGATCAAAAACAGATGGCAGGGACCTAACAGAAGCTGAAGAGATCAAGAATAGGTGGCGTGAATATACAGAAGATCTGTATAGGAAGGATAATAATATAGAGGATAGCTCTGACGGTGTGGTGAGTGAATTAGAACCAGACATCCTGAGGAGTGAGGTTGAATGGGCCTTAAGAAGCATTGTTAACAACAAGGCAGCAGGAGACGACGGGATCCCAGCTAAGCTGTTTAAAATCTTGGAAGGTGATGCTGTCAAGGTGATGCATGCCATATGCCAGCAAATATGGAAAACACAAGATTGGCCATCAGATTGGAAAAAATCAATTTATATCCCTATACCAAAAAAGGGAAATGCTAAAGAATGCTCAAACTTCCGTACAGTGGCACTTATTTCCCACGCCAGTAAGGTAATGCTCAAGATCCTGCAAGGCAGACTCCAGCAATACATGGAGCGAGAGCTGCCAGATGTCCAAGCTGGGTTTAGAAAAGGCAGAGGAACAAGAGACCAAATTGCCTATATCCGCTGGATAATGGAGGAAGCCAGGGAGTTTCAGAAAAACATCTACTTCTGCTTTATTGACTATTCTAAGGCCTTCGACTGTGTGGACCATAACAAACTGTGGCATGTGCTTGGTGGTATGGGGATACCAAGTCACCTTGTCTGTCTTCTGAGAAATCTGTATAAAGACCAAGTAGCCACAGTAAGAACAACAGACTGGTTCAAGATTGGGAAAGGAGTACGGCAGGGCTGTATACTATCGCCCTACCTATTCAACTTGTACACAGAACACATCATGTGACATGCAGGGCTTGAGGAATCCAAGGCCGGAGTTAAAATTGCTGGAAGAAACATTAACAACCTTAGGTATGCAGATGATACCACTCTGATGGCCGAAAGCGAGGAGGAGCTGAGGAGCCTTATCACCAAGGGGAAAGAAGAAAGTGCAAAAGCTGGGTTGCAGTTAAACATCAAGAAAACCAAGATCATGGCAACTACACGTATTGATAACTGGAAAATAGAGGGAGAAAACGTGGAGACAGTGACAGACTTCATATTTCTAGGCACGAAGATCACTGCAGATGCAGACCGCAGCCAGGAAATCAGAAGACGTTTACTTCTTGGGAGGAGAGCAATGGCCAAGCTTGACAAAATAGTGAAGAGCAGAGACATCACACTGGCAATGAAGGTCCGCATAGTCAAAGCAATGGTATTCCCCATAGTAACCTATGGATGTGAGAGCTGGACCATAAGGAAGGCTGAGCGAAGGAAGAGAGATGCTTTTGAATTCTGGTGCTGGAGGAAAATCCTGAGAGTGCCTTGGACAGCAAGAAAATCCAACCAGTCTATCCTTCAGGAAATAATGCCCGGCTGCTCACTGGAGGGAAGGATATTAGAGGCAAACCTGAAGTATTTTGGCCACATCACGAGGAGACAGGAAAGCTTGGAAAAGATCACGATGCTGGGGAAAATGGAAGGAAGAGAGGCTGACCAAGGGCGCAATGGATGGACGGTATCCTTGAAGTGACTGGGTTGACCTTGAAGGAACTGGGGGCGGTGATGGCCGACAGGGAACTCTGGTATAGACTGGTCCATGAGGTCACGAAGAGTCGGAGACGACTAAACGACTGAGCAGAAGCAGCAGGTAGAGGAAAAGCTCATACAAGATGGGAAAGCAGCACCAGAGACCTATTGGATAAGTAGCTGGGAGGCCTGGTCCTGACCCCATCGGCTCCATTGCCCAATCTTTGAGATACTATACCTTTATATCATCACCCTTCCCTCAGAGGTTGATAACGATGATACAAAATGGAAGTGTCTCAAAGATTAGGCAACTGAACTGGTGACCATGAGCCGGCAACCAGGCTTACTCATCACATGCCCTTTCCTCCTCCGCTTACTCAGCATCCATGACAGCAGGAAGTTGGTGATTCTTGAGACAACTAGTAAAAGGTTAAAGGACTTCTAGCACTTTTAAAGTCCTGAAGGAGGAAGCAAACTCCCACCAGCAAAAGGGGAGACTAAGTAAGCATTTTGGGGCTGGTGAGGTGTTTAGGAGTTTTATTTTCTGGCTCACTGGGACTGGGTGGGTCAGACAATTAAAACACATAAGCTAATCAGAGAGCATCTAGTTTCAGATAGGAAAATCAACCATCTTTAATATAGATATGTGTGCATTTTCCTGATCTTGATTATGATAAATCACTCTTAGTGTTGCAGTATTTAAATCAATTAGATCCACTAACAGTGCACTCATATGCACAGTTATTCAGGAGTACATCCCACTGCAGCCAATAGGACTTGCTCCCAATGATTTAAATGATTTCTCATTGGCAAGAGGTTTTACACTGAACACATCTGACCTACTGAGCCCTCAGTGACACAATGGGTTAAACCCTTGTGCCAGCAGAACTGCTGACCGACAGGTCGGCAGTTCGAATCTGGGGAGAGCGGGTGAGATCCCTCTGTCAGCTCCAGCTCCCCATGCAGGGACATGAGAGAAGCCTCCCACAAAGATGGTAAAACATCAAACATCCGGGCATCCTCTGGGCAACATCCTTGCAGATGATCAATTCTCTCACATCAAAAGCGACTTGCAGTTTCTCCTGACATGGAAAAAAAACTTGGCCTACTTTCACAGGATTGTGAGAAAAGAGTGGAGGGGAAAATAAGCATGCACTACATTTTCATCTGGTGAAAAGGCAGAGTATCACTTAAATAAATGTATACCTGGGGTCATGTAAAGATTTCTTGGAGAAAATGGTTGTGAATGAAAAAAGTTTGAGAAGCCCTAATACAGAGGCCTATATGTTTCCACCTTGAAATGAAAATGATTTGGCCAAGTCCACCAAAAGGCCATGATATTCAAAACAAAAGCTGGGAAACTGTTAGGGACATGCACATGCGTAAGTCACGTTATGCATGTGGGGTCAAAAAGTCACCACTGTGCAACAAAAATATTCTGCTGGTAGCATGGGCAGCATGTTCAGCTTTGCCTTGTTTCTGCAAGATGCACATTTTGCATTACTTGTAGCTGTTGTGCGTCTTACACTTTGCATTGTGTTTTATGCATTCCATAATAGTGCCCAGTTACTGACATTTGTTGCTCAATGTGTTGTTCTGCATGGTAGTTGCAGAGCATATCTCCCCGTGGGAGTACTTATGCTATGCTAAAAGAAGACTGGATTGAAACCAGAGCATTTCTTTTTCATGGCTCCATCTTTCAGGCAGTTTGCTCTCTCAGCTTAACAGAAGAATGAACCAGTCAAATCTTAATTGGGCATTAAGGTAGTCAGGGCAGCAGTGCTGGATGGAGACAGCTTGTTTCACAAAGGTTCAGTGCACAATAGGCGAGGCAGACTGTGCCTCCAAAGACTACCTTGTGGCGAAGCCTGGCCCTCCAGGATAAGAGTTGCGGCTATACATCCCGGGCTGCACGTAGCCCTTGCCAGTGGAGCCCTCAGGGAAAGGCTGTTGTCCCATAAATTGAGGCGAGCTCATTCCAGAGCCACTGCTGGCCACGCTGGGCATCATGGGATTGCCAGAGGTGTTTCCCCCAGGGCCCATGGGGTTTCCAAAAACCTGCAAAGAAGCAGAACCCAAAAGAGATACTGTGAGCAAGTAAAAAAGTATGACAAAAAATTCTGATCTCTAGCCTCATCCGAAGCATCCAGATTTAGACCAGATCTATAGGGTGTGGGCATTAGTTTTACTTTTTTGATGAAATCCAAGATTTATCCAATGTAAAAAACAGAATTACGGGACAGAATGCTTCTAAAATCCATAGTCATCCCAATTTATATCAGTGCTGAGTGTACTGCCCTTTTTGCATAAAAATGCACTCCTCATCCTCCATTCCACAAACAGGTTTCTTCCTCTCACCACTCCAATTTTATGAGGGCAAGAAAAAAGACATCAGGACAATCTACTTCAGGTCAATCCAAGAACTACCTTGGTCTATCTTTACTCTTCTGTAGATTTTTTTTAAAGAAACAACTGCTATTGCCCATCTTGGCACTAACATGGAAGGGTAAAGTTTAATTTGCCACTTTAAAAAATACTATTTCTGCTCTTATGTCATTTATAGGGGTTATATCCAACAGAGGCTTTTTCCCTATCAGATAAAGCTTCACTGGCTAAATCTCTCAATACAGAACCAAAACCAATTTGAAAAAAAGGTAGCCATTCTTGGTTTAGTAAGACAAAGAACGTAGGAAAATCACAAGGATAAATGAGGTGGTGGGGTGAAAGATGAAATGGAAGACAGACAAGTATCAGAAGGATTAATGCACACTACCTACAGATGCTAGAAGATTACAGCTTTGACTCTACCATTTCATCTAGAAAGAGAGTAAACATAAGAAAGCCCTGGATTCATTCAGTTTGAAGTCAGATGCTTTCCTTTTACATCATTTCCAGCTCTTTATATATCATAAGTACAATAACTTAAACTGTCAGAGTTTGAGGTAAATAAATAAGACTGAAACTGTGTTTGACATTGTTTTAAAATCTAAGAGAGATACCGCCTGCACGGTTTCAGGATAAAAGGATCCAACCGAAGAGGCGATTAGGAGTTAAGAATCTCTGTAAAATCCTGGTCTAACAGTTCAGCTCTGAAGCCTTGCAAGCAACCTTGTGAAAAGAAGTGAAAGACATTTGGAAAATGAGGTGTTTGCTTTCAATGCACCATTCAACTGCAACTCTAACCAACGCTTGCCCCTCAACATTGATGGATGGGAGTTGTAGTCTGTTAACAGGGATATACTTTTCCTTGCCCAGTATTAAAGTTGGAATCCTGTGCATGCTTACTCACATGTAATAATGAAGAGCTCACTGAGATCAATATGTATTGCATATTAATATGCAGAACAGGGGTGGATGACTTGTAGTCCAACATCATCTGGGGGGCTACAACTGCCATCATCCTTTAGCATTGGTTATGCTGGTTAGGACTGATAGGAATTGTAGTCCAACATCTGAAGGACTACAAGTTGACCAGTGTGATGTCTATGGTTACAGTGGGTCTATATGCATGCATATGGGAAAAAGCCTAATTGAATTCAGTGAAAGTAGACATGCATTATAATTGTGCCCTTAATTAACACTATTAATTTATTATTGTTTTTTTAATGTCAGGAGCGACTTGAGAAACTGCAAGTTGCTTCTGGTGTGAGATAATTAGCTGTCTGCAAGGTGGATGCCCCGGATGTTTTGACCATCCTTGTGGGAGGCTTCTCTCATGTCCCCACATGGAGCTGGAGCTGATAGAGGGAGCTCATCCATGCACTCCCCAGGTTGGATTCGAACCTAGCAGCCTTCAGGTCAGCAACCCAACCTTCAAGTCGCAAGACGTTAACCCATTATGTCACCAGGGGCTCCCGTTATTGTTAACTACAGTAGAGTCTCGCTTATCCAACGTAAACGGGCCAGCAGAATGTTGGATAAGTGAATATGTTGGATAATAAGGAGAGATTAAGGAAAAGCCTATTAAATATCAAATTAGGTTATGATTTTACAAATTAAGCATCAAAACATCATGTTATACAACAAATTTGACAGAAAAAGTAGTTCAATATGCAGTAATGCTTTGTAGTAATTACTGTATTTACTAATTTAGCACCAAAATATCACGATGTATTGAAAACATTGACTACAAAAATGCGTTGGATAATCTAGAACATTGGATAAGCGAGTGTTGGATAAGTGAGACTCTACTGTAACTTTAATTATAGAATCGTAAATAATAAATGCATTTACTTTATCAAATAACTGCACAGCTTGCAATGTTATGGAGCAAAGAAGAGGTTGATTATTTTCTATGCTTGCTTGTTTTCAGAGCTAGGAAATACAGGGTGTTTAAAAAAGAACTCCCTAGTTTTAATGTATTTATACTTAAAACTAGGGAGTTCTTTTTCAAACACCCTGCATTGCTTTTTTGGATTACAATTTCCAGATGTTGACTGTGGGATTCCAAGATTGTTAGTTCAAAAAACAAAACAAAAAACAAGCACTCGTCCAGGCACTGCTTGTTTTCATCATAGAAGCCGAACTCAACCCCTATCAACACTTTTTGGGAGCCAGACTAAAATTAAAACAACCAGAGCCAAGGCCAGGTGGAAAAGTTATTTCAAAGTGAAAGACACCTTATTCCTCAATTGGAGGTGTGTGGTGGAGGCATGTATCTATTTACATGTTTAGTAGTTGAAACCAGGAGAGGAAGGGAGGAAACTCAGCAAGGGGAAAGAATCCCGACTTTCCTCCTTAACATCTTGAACAACATGGAATGCCCTCGAGTGGTGGAAGACAAAAAGCCCTGCTGGGAATGGAATGTACACTAATCTTATCTTATCTTGTCCCTGCTTTTCAGGAGAAGGGAAAACCCCTCCTGTCCTTCTCCTTACCTGTCAACATTAGCCCAAAAATACAGGAGACAGAGTTGTTGTCTTTTTTTTTGGGGGGGGGGGGGGGAGATTAAGTATACCAATACAATTATGTTTTCTCTTTCTGGAGAGAAGCAGAGTTAGGCTGCCTTCTTAAACATGCTTACTGGAAAGCAAGACTTGTACATAGTGGGACTGGCAGCACAAACCAAAAGAAGCATCTCAATTTATAGTTAAGTATGTGACCTTCTAGGTGCTATTTAGCAAGCATAGCTAGTATTGGGAGATGGCAGAAGTTACAATCTTAATATCTGGAAGGCTAGATGTTCTCCATTCCTGACTTATTCAGAATTGCAGCCTTATTTCTGAGTAAACCTGTTTAGGACTATGCTGCTTGATCCAGAGTTCAGAGTATTCTGGAGCACACTGGCTAGTATGTAGTGTGTGTATGTATGGGAGATGACACACCAACATTGCAGGGGAGAGGGTGAAAAGTGAATCAGCAACATGAAAAATGAACTAATGGAGGAAGGAAGGTAGATGTGGAATGACATCTTAGAAAGAGATTAACTTCCTAATACAGGCCAAAATATTTTAAAAACTTTCAAAAAAATCAACACTTTCTTAAGCAAATCAATACTTTCCTAAGCAAACATTGCTGCTGCAAATCAACACTTTTCTAAGCAAATCATTGGAATATGACAACTTCTGCCAATGCTCCATGTTGAAGCTTAAGGCACAGGTAGAAGAGTTTTGGAATGTTCTAGAAAGTACCTGACTCTGGGATGTGTTGCTGACTCCCCACACCGTGGTCACCACTGAGAGAGATCCTGCAGGCTGATTGGTATTCTGTTGCCAAGGAACTGACTCGTAGGCATATGAACCGTCACTAGGAAAAGATACAGAGAAGAAGAAAAAAAAAGAATTAGCGCAACACATCGTAATTTAATTAGAAGCCCTGGGGAAGAGACAGGAAATATGTGCATGAATCAGGGCACAAAGGGACATTCCTGCCTAGACAAGAGGGATAAGGAGGTGAGCATTCCAAACCTCAGGAATAAACTTGAGGGCCAAGCTTACCTAGAAGGAAAAGGCAAAACTCTTGAGGATTTTTTAAAATCTATCATTACATGCTGGTTAGAGAATTCTGGGAGCCATAATCCAAAAATGGATTTTTGCTATAACTGTATAATGTGAAAGTCCTCTGGTCCTTTTCAAATGGAGATGTCAGTGATTAGAACCAGGGATTGTCTTCATATAAAGCCCTTATTAGAGTGGGGTCTGGAGACCAATTTTGCTGCTAGCTCTCCTGCCCCCAGTGCACTAAAATGCTTACATTTTCTTTAGTTTCCTGTCCATAATGATGAGTAGAAGTGATATCACCTCACTTTCTATCACAATTTTGGAGGAGAAAAGTAGTATATAGGGAGTGAAGGTTCTGAAGGAGCTTCAGAACTTTTTTACACATCTGAGGGGCATTGATTTTTTTCACTCAAAAATTACACTGAAAATGTTTTCTTAAATGGTGATTTAAAGGGCTTTGAGGGTCTAACAGGTTTTGAGAGCCATACTTTCTCCATTTAAAAAAGAGCTCTGCTACTGTGCAATATAGTAGGTTATCTGTTTATATCCCTCTTTTATCTTTGACAAAGATACTAACTACCCAATTTTAAACTCCTTTACAAGTGTGAGAACTAAAAAACTTTGCAGTGAAACATGTCATATTGCAAACTAGCACTGTCAGATTTCAGAATTGCAACAAAAGCTCAGGGTGCATCTACACTATAGAATTACTGCAATTTGAAACCACTTTTAACTACCACAGCTCAATTATGTAAAATCTTGGGAGTTTTAGTTTGGTGGGGAACCAGTACTGTTTTGCTAGAGAATGCTAAATACTTTGTAAAACTACAACTCACATGATTCCACAGCACCAAGCAGTTGGAGTGGTGTCAAACTGCATTAATTCTACAACGTAGATGCACTCCAAGTCCAATTTATTCCAAGAGTAAAACAAAGATGAGACTAAGAACATGAGTTCAAATGTAGTAGAGCATAGCAAGGGAAGGCCAACTCAGCCATACTCACCCATGTGGGGTGGGTGGGAGCGATGGTTTCATTGGGTTCATTGAGTTCATTGGCTACAGGAAGGTGAAGGGGTTGGGTGCAGGATCTCCCAAGGCAACCCAGTGAGAGCAGTAGCAGTAGTATCACAGCTCTGGCTGGGCTAGAGAGAAGGAAGCAGGAAGCAAGATATTAAAACACAGAGTGGCCACAAGCTTCAATTTCGACTTCTAAGCAATTGTTCAATCGTAGCAAATTGGCAACAGATAAAGTTGGGGTTTGAAGTTCTGTGCAGTACTGTATTTAGAAATTTCCACCAGAGAGGTCTAGCACATGATCAGACAAAAATCCCAGGTCTCCAAAGGTTATAACCAATGCAGTTAATGTGGTATAAAATGGATATAATTATGTAGTGTGAAACAAGTCCAGGTTATACTATTTCTCTTGCCAGCTCAGCACTAGATTTGCAGGAGCCTAAACATGGGAAAGTCTCAGGGATGAGTAACTGAAAGCTAAAGCAGAAAGTGCATTGTACATTTAGAAGACACATGAGTCTACCTATAAAACACCATCAGAAATGTAAAAGATACCCAGCAAAATATTACTGTTGCTGAAGAGGAAGCTTGAAAGCTAGACGGGGTACAGCTACATTTGTGTCTTTGCAACTTCCTTTAATGTTTCTTTTATATTTTCACAAAATTGAGTGTGCCTTCTATTCCAAAACAGCCTTTGTTCTACACAAACATACAATTGCTGTAGTTCACCTGTTCCACCCACAAAGTAGCAAAAGTTTATTTATAACCTTTTAAAGATTAGATACATCCATCAAAGTTATGGAAAATTATAATCAGAATAACTAAAACCTCTGAAAAGTTACTTTTCGGACTACATCACCCAAATGCTAGCAATGCTACCTGGGCAGTCTGGAAACTGTAATCCAAAAAGTTCACTTTTTGAAGCTCTAGGGTATTGACATACTAAATCCTGGATCAGAGAGGCTGATCTGTTTCTGCATATGAGTTGTCGAACAAGAAATGTTACTGTTACCCTTGAGTCTTGTTTGTGGGTTTTCCCATTAACATCTAAAACACTTCCACAGTTTGATTAGGCACCAGAGTGCTGAACAAGGTAGTGTGGGATTTTCTTTCCTGGCTGAGCAGCAAAAAGAGAGAAGCTGGTGGCACCCACTGAGGTTCTCTGGCTGAATTATGATTTGTGCTCATATTCCCAGTTCTAGTTTGAAAGTAGATATTTTAGCTACAGACAAATTCTAGCCATGGCATCAGTTTGAGTGACTTTAATAAAGGACATTTTGACTGATTTGTGGTGGATAAGGCCATCTCAGTCATGATGATTCTATGTTATTTTCTATGTCAGTCAATATGCCTCTCAAGTGATTAGTGACTCTCATGTCAAAGGACCAGGGATTCTATGTTATGGCTCAGTCCTATCTTTTAGGGAGGACCCAAGATGCTGCATCGACCTGGTGGATAGGGTTCAAAACCTTGGACAGATCTTTTGAACCAAATACCAAAACCTGGAGTGACCACTGACACAGAAGTTTCCAACCAATCCTACTACTAAAATTAGCTTAGGACGACAAGCATGGGGTTGCTACTGCAATTCTGTTTGTGAGCTTTGCACAACTATCTCATTGACCACAGTGGAAAACAGATCACTGGTCTAAGAAAGATCTTTGATCTTGTCTCAGTCCTCTTACAGTGCCCCCCCCCCCCCGGTAGTTTTAATTCATGTGCCCTCTGTACCTCTTCAATTACAGGCTGTTTCTCATTTACAGAAGGCCAATATATGCTTTCCATTAATCAGGATGTGTTTGGACATCCCAGATTTGATGTGAGCAAAATGGCAATCGTAAAAAGGTAAGTGCTGTATACATAAGTGAAGCCGGCTGCTGACCTTAGCCTATGAAATTCTTGCATCTTGGCCTACTTCACAGAGGATTAAAAGGGGGAAAGGGAAATCCTCACATAGCACCTGAACCCATGGAAGGAAAGGTGGACTATAAATGGGACAGACAGACAAGTGAGCAATCAATATTCAGCCCCACACTCTCTTCAGGCTGTAATGATATGGCTCAACCTTCCTCTTATGTCCTCAAGTATCCTCTTATCCTCCAGTATCATCAAGGCTGCAAGTGGATGGCAGACTTCAATGCTACCTTTATATCTTTTGTTCCAGTTTTTTTTTTTAAAAAAAACATCCTTCCTATTCCTGTTCAGGACACTAATCTACACTTCTATGCCCCACAAATTGCTAGTCGCCAGCCCAGGGATTCCTCTTTCTCCTATTCCCTGGGAGATGTTTCTCCCCCCTCGCGCGCGCACACCCTGCTCCACAGCTCCCCGCCGCCCCAGTTTTTCTGAGGGGAAGTGGTCACATTTGTTCAGCAGAGGCTTTTTTGCTCTGACTACTACTACGTCAACTTTATACAGCGGCCAGAAGGAACTTGGCGTTCTGCCCAAGTCTGGCAAAACAACGTTCTGGCAGGAGAAGCCTTGAGGGCTGGCCTAGTTACACCAGATTAACTCTCTACTGCCCATGGCCTCCACAAACAGGCACAAGACCCCCCTCCCCCCAAATTACCTGTGCATTTACTAATTCGGTCCTTTATGTTTCAATGTCTTGAAACTGGCTTTGTTGCTCAATAAATGGATAGAGGTGGATTGGTTCTTTATTTTGGTCATGCTCGAGCACTCTTTGGAGAGGACCAGAAGCTCAAGTAATAGAACCACACATTTTTGTGCGCCCAAAGTCACAAGTTGAAGTTTTCTCTGCTTCAGGACATCAAAGGACCACCTTTTGTCAGTTGGAGTAGACAATAGTGACCTCGCTTAGCATTTGTGGCTACTTGAAACTATGTGTTGTTGAAGGCTTTGAAGCTATGTTGTATGCTCTAGGCCAGGGGTCCTCAAATTTTTAAAACAGAGGGACAGTCCACAATCCCTCAGACTGTTGAGGGGCCAAATTATAATTTGAAAAAAAAAAGAACAAATTTCTATGCACACTGCATATGTCTTATTTGTAGTGCAAAACAACAACAACGAAAGAACAATACAATATTTAAAAATGAAAACAGTTTTAACCAACATAAACCTATCAGGATTTCAATGGAAAGTGTGGGCCTGCTACTGGCCAATGAGATAGTCAAGTTAATTAGGATTGTTGTTGTTGTGTGCCTTCAAGTCATTTCAGACTTTGGGTGAGCCTAAGTCTAAAATTATTTATTTATTTACTACATTTATATCATAGAATCATAGAATAGTAGAGTTGGAAGAGACCTCATGGGCCATCCAGTCCAACCCCCTGCCAAGAAGCAGGAAATCGCATTCAAAGCACCCCCGACATATGGCCATCCAGCCTCTGCTTAAAAATCTCCAAAGAAGGAGCCTCCACCACGGCCCCGGGGAGAGAGTTCCACTGTCGAACAGCCCTCACAGTGAGGAAGTTCTTCCTGATGTTCAGGTGGAATCTCCTTTCCTGTAGTTTGAAGCCATTATTCCGTGTCCTAGTCTGCAGGGCAGCAGAAAATAAGCTTGCTCCCTCCTCCTTTTGACTTCCCTTCACGTATTTGTACATGGCTATCATGTCTCCTCTTAGCCTTCTCTTCTGCAGGCTAAACATGCCCAGCTCTTTAAGCCGCTCCTCATAGGGCTTGTTCTCCAGACCCTTAATCATTTTAGTCGCCCTCCTCTGGACGCTTTCCAGCTTGTCAACATCTCCCTTCATCTGTGGTGCCCAGAATTGGACGCAGTATTCCAGGTGTGGTCTGACCAAGGCAGAATAGAGGGGGAGCAGGACTTCCCTGGATCTAGATGCTATACCCCTATTTATGCAGGCCAGAATCCCGTTGGCTTTTTTAGCTGCTGCATCGCATTGTTGATTCATGTCTAACTTGTTGTCCACGAGGATTCCAAGGTCTTTTTCACACGTCCTGCTGTCGAGCCAGGCGTCCCCCATTCTGTATCTTTGATTTCCATTTTTTCTGCCGAAATGAAGTATCTTGCATTTGTCCCTGTTGAACTTCATTTTGTTAGTTTCGGCCCATCTCTCTAGTCTGTCAAGATCGTTTTGAATTCTGCTCCTGTCTTCTAGAGTGTTAGCTATCCCTCCCAGTTTTGTGTCGTCTGCAAACTTGATGATCGTGCCTTCTAACCCTTTGTCTAAGTCGTTAATAAAGATGTTGAACAGAACCGGGCCCAGGACGGAGCCTTGCGGCACTCCACTTGTCACTTCTTTCCATGATGAAGATGACGCATTGCTGAGCACCCTTTGGGTTCGTTCGCTTAGCCAATTGCAGATCCACCTAACCGTAGTTTTGTCTAGCCCACATTTTACTAGTTTATTTGCCAGAAGGTCGTGGGGGACTTTGTCGAAGGCCTTACTGAAATCCAGGTAGGCTACATCCACAGCATTCCCTGTATCGACCCAACTCGACCCAACTTGTTTTTTAATATTGGCATCCATGGAATGCCGCTCAGTAATTCCTTCATTTTTTGGAAGTCAGCTCTCTTAAAATCCAGAATGCGTGTTTGACTTGTCTTAGTTTCAGCATTCCTTTGTATTGCAAACTGCAGGAGCACATGGGCACTTGCCCCTAAGGATCCAATCACTTCAACTGTATTGATCAGGTCTTCCACATTTGTTAAGATTAGATCAAGAGTTGTTGATCCCCTTGTTGCCTCTTCTATCTTCTGGACCATAAAATTGTCTGCAAGGCAAGTGAGGAATTTGTTGGACTTTGTATTCTTGGCTGAGTTTGTTTTCCAGCAGATATCGGGATAATTGAAATCGCCCATGATTACTATATCTCTTCTTTGTGCCTGTTTGGTCAGCTGTTGACAGAAAGCTTCATCAAGTCCTTCATCCTGACTCGGAGGTCTGTAGTAGACACCCACGACGAGATCTTTTTGAGTCCTGTTTCCCTTGATTCTTATCCAGATGCTTTCAAGCTGGTTTCCCGGATTACAGTCTTGCATGTCTTCTGCAACGTAACTGTTTTTGACATATAAAGCTACTCCCCCTCCTCTCCCCTTTGTCCTATTTCTGTAAGAGGTTAAATTCCAGTGATGGGAGTCATCCCACCAGGTTTCAGTGATGCCTATGACATCGTATGTGTGGTGCTGTGCTAAGAGTTTGAGTTCGTCTTGCTTATTTCCCATGCTCTGAGCATTAGTATAAAGACATGTAAGCCCCTGTGACCTCCCCTCGAGCTGTTCATTTGGGATTATTGTGCTCTCTGTACTTGGTCCTTGCTGTGTTTGTGCAGCCCTCCGTTTAGCCTTTTGGCGGTTCCCTGTGGTCGTGGGTAATATAGTGTTTGCCAGGCTGTTGTTCCCCTCCCCCAGTGGATCTAGTTTAAAGTGCGCCTGATGAGGTTTGTGAGTCTGTGTGCAAAAAGATGTTTTCCTACTTGTGTGAGATGCACCCCATCACTTGCCAGTAGTCCATCCTCTTGGAAGAGTAGACCATGGTCAAGGAAGCCAAAATGCTCCTCTTGACACCATTTTCTGAGCCAGTTATTGACCTGTACTATTTTTCCGGCCCTTGTAGAGCCGTGCCCTACAACGGGGAGGAGGGATGAAAAGATCACATGTACATTATACAGTTTTAGCTTTGTTCCCAGAGCTCGAAAATCATTTGTGATCTTTTGAAAAGTATGCCTAGCGGTGTCATTGGTACCTACATGAATCAACATAAGGTGGGGAGGGTGATGAGGCTTTAGGAGCCTGCTGAGCCTCTGAGTGATATGGTGTATTTTTGCCCCCGGGAGGCAGCATGTTTCTCGAGCCATCCCATCCGGTCTGGAAATGATGGCTTCCGTTCCTCTAAGGAGGGAGTCACCTACTACCAAGACCTGTTTCCTTTGAGGATTGACAGGGTTCCTTTTGTGC